>NW_024543828.1:6862968-7486875 GCF_018167655.1 Microtus oregoni | reverse complement strand
GAGAGAATACAACACAGAGACAATAGCAAAAATCATAAGCCATGAAAATTCTAGAAATATATGCGTCAAATAAATGAATGAGAAGGGAAAGCTTGCTTTATCGAAGTTCCTATGGTAGATAAATAAATATGGAAAGATTATCACTGAAGGCTGCCAGAGCAAAGACTGAGTCAGAAAAGAATCACCAGATGCTCTACGGACAACGCTGTGCACTCTATGGACAAATCCGAAAAGGAAAGCAGAGACTTTCCATCTTCTCCCCACATACTTACTACTGGCTACAAGGAGAGAAAGAGCTGTGAAGCAGTGAAGAAACCCAACAGTGCTCGCACTGGCTAATCCAAATCCGCACCAACAAAGCGGGATAAGTGGATATTTCTGACCTCTAGATGTGCCATCTTGAAAAGAGCACTTCTGCACTATTCTAGTTGTCTACAGGTAGACAATCTCATTGCGAAAACACATTAAACAAACTCAAGATGAACAAATTCTACTTCTAAATTGGACTATATTTTTCAAAATATTAGCAATGTAAAAATTTTTTAAAATCTAAAAATGTTCTATATCAGAGCTACAGTACTGAAAACAGCCTGGTATTGGCATAAAAACAAACAAGATGACCAATGGTATCGAATAGAAGAATCGGATATTAATCCACACACCTATGAACACCTGATTTTTGAAAATTAAGTAAAAAATATCAAATGGGAAAAAGAAAGCATATTTAACAAGTGGTGCTGGCATAACTGGATTTCAACATGTAGAAAAATGAAAATAGACCCATATCTATCACCATGCACAAAACTCAAGTCCAAATGGATCAAAGACCTCAACATAAAGCCATCCACAATGAACCTTATAGAAGAGATAGTGGGAAGTATTGGCACAAACGACTACTTCTTAATATAACCCCAGTAGCACAGACACTGGGAAACAATTAATACTTGTGACCTCCTAAAACTTAGAAGCTTCTGTAAAGCAACCAGACCAAACGGAAGCCTACAGAATGGGAAAAGATCTTCACCAACCCCACATCAGACAGAGGTCTGATCTCCAAAATATACAAAGACCTCAAGATATTGGTCATCAAAAGAAAAAATAATCAATAAAAATGGAGTACAGACCTAAACAGAGAACTCTCAACAGAGGAATCTAAAATAGATGAAAGACACTTAAGGAAATGCTCAACATCTTTAGTCTTTAGAGAAATGCAAATCAAAACAACACTGAGATTCCATCTTACACCTGTCAGGATGGCCAGGATCAAAAACACTGATGACAACTTATGCTGGAGACATTGTGGAAAAAGGGAACACTTCTGCATTGCTGGTGGGAATGCAAGCTGGTACAGCTCCTTTGGATGTCAGTGTGGCGATTTCTCATAAAATTAGGAAACAACCTTCCTCAAGACCCAGTAATACCACTTTTGGGTATATACCCAAAGGATGCTCAGTCGTACTGACGGAATTAGATAATATAAAGGCCTTGTACTGTCATTGAATGTAGTGATTCTGATAACTACAATTCTGTAAAACAGTATTCTTACTATAAGAAAAGAATAAAGCATTTAGTAGAAAATAACCATCCCTATGGCATGTGGTATCTAAAGATCAATGGGCATTGTTTCCTTGGAAAAATATCTTATAGCCTGAAAGCACTTTGTATTGAAAATGTTTGAAGGATGAACATGAAAGTAGAGAAAGACTCTGACCCTGTCACACTCGACACATCAGTGCTTTGTCCCAGTGGAAGAAATGAAGGCTTGGATGCTAGCAGAGCTTTCCTTTGTTCCAAGCCAAGGAACTCGTCTCCTTTATTCTCCCCAGGATGGAAACTGGCATGCTGAAAGCCTGGCCTTCTAACACTCATGAATAAGGTCCTCCATCACAAGGAAAGAACTGTTTCAACTGACCTCTTGAAAGTCTTGCTCAAAATTCCACAGTTGCAGATACTGCTCCATTTTTAGCTGATGTTTCTCCCAAAATCCATCAAAAGCAGTTTCCATATCGTGCACTTGAGTCAGTAACCTTAACAAACAAAAGGCAAAGAATTATTTAAAAATAACCATTTGTGGGCCAGGTATGCAGCTAAACCTGGTCAGCTCCTTAAGATTTTAAACACTTCCCACCAACATGATACACTGTTCTGCCATGGGCCCAAAGTAACAGGGTCAAGTGAGCAGAGATTGAAATCTCTGAAACTGTAAGCCAAAATAAATACTTTCTCCATAAAAACAATAAAGAGTTAGTGAATGAATGAATGAATGAATTATAGGCAAAGGCCAAGCCTAGTGGCACACACCTTTAATCTAATACTTAGGAAGCAACGGAATGCAGAGCTCTGGAAGTTTAAGTCCAGTCCAGTTTATATGGAATTTCAGGCCAGCCAGAGCTACATAGTGAGATCTTTTCTCAAAAAAAAATAATTATAGGCAAAAATAGTCTATGACATTATGACACTTGGCTCAGGCAGAGAAAAATCAATGTCTGGGGAACGTACTCTGCAAGCAAACTAATGTCTGCAGACCAACCCGAGAAGAAGTTCCCAGACTTCCAGAGATCCAGAAATACTTTCATACCTAACAGCAACAAACAATGTAAAATTCCTAGTTTGAAAATATAAGCACATTTTCAAAGAAGGGAGCGTGTACTTATTAATAGTTTGCCAGTCACCGCTGATGTGCTGAGGACTTTCAAGACTTGAACTGACAGTTTCTCCAGTGTTAGGCACTTTCAGGTTCATGAGCAGAATTTTTCCTTCTTTGGTTACAGCTGTTAAGTCATTCTATATAAAGGAACAACAGGATATGTCAACCAGTTAGTAACCCAAGATGACGGATTTGAAGGGAATATACAGATAGAGAGGATGTATATAGCACAGGAGATACAAGCAATTCTAGCACAGCCTTTGCTTTCACAGTATTTCAGGACCACAGAATCTGCAAGTGTGAGGCTCTGTGGCCAGGGAGATGACTCAGTTGCTTAAAATGCTTACCTCTGAAGCACGAAGGCCTGAGTTCAATATCCAAAACACATATTTAAAAAAAACAGGTGTGATGGTGTTCATTTAGAATATGTGTGCCAGGGAGGTAGATCTAAGTAGATCCCTGAGGCTCACTGGTCAGCCAACAGAGCCTACATAGTTCCAGGCTACTAAGAGACCCTGTCCCAGAAACAAGGTAGGAAGCTGGGAAGATGGTTCAGTGGTTAAGAGCACTGACTACTCTTCCAAAGGACCTGGGTTCAACTCCTAGCACCCATATGGGGGTTCACAACTGTCTACAACTCTAGTTCCAGGGGATCTGACACACTCTTCTCGCCTCCATGGGCATTGCATAAGTATGGTGCACAGACAACAGGCAAGCAAACCATCCATATACATTATGAAACAAAATAACAAACAAAGGCAAAGTGGATGTCAAATGAGAAAGAATAACATCTTCCGGCCTCCACACACATGCACTGGCAAACACAGGGCATAAACACTCATGCAAATGTCAGCTTCAAAGAAGCTACTATCTTACAAACAGACTGGAGTCCCCAGCTGGCGAATTAGACATTACAGACAGAAGCACCAATCATGCTGTTTTGAGCTTCTTGCTACAGACAGTATTGGTTAGAAAGTTCTAACCAATCTTGTTCTATTCTGATAATATTTTTAATGTGCTCAGATCAAACCATATTAACACAATAACAACTACAATATCAGAAATCGTAAAGTTACAAAGCATATTTAATGCATATTCAGAAAAAATCACATACGTTTCTTAATAATCATTATTACCAATCACTTTGTGCCTTAAATCTTATTTTAGTTCACATGTGAGTTTAAGTAAGCACATGCTTGGGACATCTATAAACACAGATGTTCATCAGATATCTGAATGAGCCAAGATTTCCTTCGAAAGGTCCAAACAACTTACAAAGTTATGAGCAGATATTTGGCATAAAGAATAGGTAGTGTGGTAGAAAGGAAAAGATATGAGGCTCTAAGTTTAATTCCCAGCACCAAAAGAAATAATAAATAAATAAAAATCACACTAATATTAATAAACCACAAACTATGTGTTAAAAATCTATTGCATGTATACTACATAATTATCTCATTACATCATCCCTACAGCTGCACAAAAATTAGTCGTGCAAGCCAAGCCATGAGTGGTATCACATGCTTATACCTGGTGAAAGCATGAGAATCAGTAGTTCAAGGACACCTACAGCAGTGTGCTTAAAATTAGTCTAGGCTACAAGAAAGTCTGTCTCAAAGAACAACTACAAAATAATCATGAATCATCGTTAGCATCATCATCATCATCATCACCGTCGTCACCTTATTGCATACCGGGTTTTGCTTCTAGATTGTGATGCAAACATTTGGTTTCTCACATCTTCATTTAAACATTGCATCTGATATAGAACTTAAAACTGACAAGGAACCCAACATGCATTTTACGGGAGAGGGAGACAAATACTACACTCAGCTGTCTGATTTCCCTTGACCAAATTTTCCTGCATTTTGAGGAAAGTGCCTCTAAAAGTCAAACTGCCAGAACTGCTCCTCTTCTACTCCAGGCAGAACTGAGTAAAACAAAGTCAATTCCCCCCTGGGGAGGGGGGGGATTGGAAAGATGTCTCAAGAGATGCACAAGCGTCTCTTGTGGAGGACCCAGGTTCAGCTCTTAGCACCCACATGGTAGCAGGCAATCACCTAAACTCCAGTTTCAGAGGATCCGATGCCTTCTATAGGCACTAGGCACACATGTGGGGTACTCACATACATAGAAGCAACATACCGAAACATATAAAGTCAAAAGAAAAGAAAAAATATTTTGAATGTACCTTCCCTCTTCCCTATGTAAAATGAACACATTAAACTCCTTCCTGGAACAATAAATACCACGTGGCAGGATGTGATGGTGCATACCTGTAACCCCAGAACTCAGGAGGTTGAGAGAAAAGGATTCCAAGATTGAGGTCACCTTGCGCTAAATAGTGATTTCCAGGTCACCCTGGGCTACATAGTGAGAACCTAGCTCACAAACCACCAAGGACATAGGATTGCAATTTAGTGACAGCTTTTGCCTAACACTCAGGAGGCCCTGGATTCCATTCTTAATTCAACACAAAAAGACTTCAAGGAGCAGGATGATAGGGTAAAATCTGTGTGTTCTAAACAGACATACCTTCAACATCTGATACCTCTCAGCACGAACTGCCAGAATCTCCTGTATTGCAGGAATATCATCTGGTAGCTCTGTCTCAGCAAGCTCTGTTCCAAAGGATTGCAACATCTGAGCCACTTCCTTCACTGTAAGAGCGAAATTTTCTATAGCCTGTAAAAAGCCAGAGGATCTTTGATGGAAACTCTTAACATATCAAAATTTGATCAGTAATGTGTATTGCTCTATATATGGGAATAGACAACAGACATGTATGCTACAAACTTTTCTAGGAAACATTGGCACTACCCCTGACAATTAATGCTGCTAACTCTGCATCTAAACCCCCAAGAGACTAAAAAGCAGACTTGAAATCCTTGAATGTGTATTTCTACATATCTGGACTCAGTCACAGAAACTCTTTCTAAAAGATGCCATGTGCTGAGTACTTTGCTGTATGGCCTTGAACATCAGTGTCTTTCTTCCCTTAGCAAACTCAGCACTTAACAAAACTGCTTTCTAATAAGTTCACTTCTAAAGAGACATAAGACCAGCAATGTCAATCGACATTTATTAGTGTTTGTGATCAGCATGCCACAAAACATGATGATCTAAGGAGCCGGAGAGCAAGTGGTCACAATAGTTCATTGCAGGTACTGCCAAAGATCTGAAGTTGTTATTCCAAAGGTGCTGTTGCCCTAAAATGGCAAAGAAGGCTACACTATTTTGTTTCCAAAATCAGTGCCTCACGGGAACACAGAGGCAATGCAGACACAATATAAACCACCTGTTTGGCAGGTATCTCCAAGAGATTTGCTCTTTCATTTAAGGCAAGGCACTGCTCACTCTTAATGGTTCAACTTCACGTGAACACCTGAATTGCTGAATGAACCTACCAAACACACGGTTTGAATGAAGACTAGGAAATGTGACCCTGGTTTAGTGGTTATCATTATTTTCTTCAGAAGAGTTCTCATATCGTGAGATTGTAAGTCAAGACACTTAAATCACAGGCTTTATTCTATGTGGGAGGCCACAGCCCTTACCTCTGACAAATCTAATAACTTTGGGAGTGCCACTAGGCTGCAATGAATATACTTGCACTTTCTGAGGATCTCCATATACCAAGCAGCGAGTCATTTTGTATTCATTATCTCCCAAGATCCCTATTAGGTAACATATTATCAATCTCATTTTGTAGATAGAAAAAAGACTTGGAGAGGTGATATATATTGTCCAAGATCTAAGTGCTAGGATTTGAACCCAAAGCCTTTGTTTCTTTTTTTCTACATGATCACAGGAAGGGGTAGGCAGAGATTCCTCTGCTTTTTCCCTAGGTCTCTCCTTCAGTTGCCATCCTTAGTGACTCTTCATCATTTCTAGAAATATCTTTGAGAAGAAAACCAAAAATGTTGAATGATATATGTATTTGAAAAGTAGGAGACCCAATATTGCTTTTCCCAAGTAGGAAAATTTCTAGATAGAATGAAGGATAGGCTCTACAGTAAGGGCAGAAGCAACATACATTTCTGAAGATGATCCATTCACTGTGGCAGTACTGCAAGGTGCCGCCTAACTCAGGGGTTAATTGCTTGTCATCAATGTATGTCAGCAAATCACTAACTGAGCTCAGCATAACAACCTATGTAAATAAGCAAGAAAGACACTGTTAACTGCCCTTCATGACAGCCCTCCATCAGACTGCAAAAGGAATTTCAGTAAACTTAGCAGAGAATCATCCAGTTTAAAAACTTCAAACAGTTCTTTCCTGTGCATGCCCCTCCCCTGGATGCATTAACCATCTTCAGATAACAACAGTTTTTATTTACAGAACATTTCTATCAACCAATATTAGCTTCTACAGAAACCCAAACACCCTAATTCTTCTTTGTCTAAAAGGTTTCATTATTAATGAGCAATCTTGAACACACATATACATGCAAATGTGTGCACATGCGCACATGCACACACACACACACACACACAGAATTTCTGTGCTCAGAACACAGCAAAAGGACTTTACGTAGTAAGTTACGATTCAGGTATCAAATTTTATGAGCACTCTATTTAAAACAATAAAAACTAGCAAAGACTTATTTTCAAAATAAAAACCATGGTACTCTGGGCTAGCTAATGATCATGGTATTTCAGATATATAAACCATATAATGTTCACAGAAAATAAAAATTCCTAAGTGTACACACAGATATATACATACATCTATAACATATAACACATATTTTTCAAAAGGCATTGCCTTGTTATAAGTTGCCTGAACTAGTCCTTTTTAACAGTAGAAGCAGATGGCTGAAAGACATTTCAGAATTGAATTTTTGAGAGACAAATTTTATTTTAAGTGTTACATGGACACATGCAAAACAAACAGTATAAGATACAGAACACATAAGCATTAGGAGGACCAGAGAGTCAAGCAATAATCTTACTGGTAGTTTCACCATAAAATCCTCCTGGCTAAATCGAAATCCAATGTCCGTGAAAGTCCTCTGAAGAAAACTGGTAGGGCGTAAAACCAGGACTAAGTGTAAGCTCCCGGGGAAAGAGGCCTATAGCAAGAAAGAACAAAAGAGTGAGCTGGGACACAATTGACACAACAAACTCCCAACTGAGCACAAATCAGAAGACATGTCATTGGAGGAAGCAAACTTCAAAGTTACAGAAGTCAATAAAAGGCCAACCTGTTTAAGTGACTGATGATAATATCTGAAAACATGGAAATAGACATAAGAATTACATAGGGCTATTGGGCTATCCTTATAATGTTGCCAGTGTGGAATTTTCTAACAGGACACAAGCAGATCCTAACCTGCAAAGAATTAGGCTCTAAAGCTGTATCTTGAAATTAGTTTACTGTTTCTGATGTTTTCTTTCTTTTTAATTGATATATTAATATTAGGCTTATTCTTGTCAGAAACGACTATAATTTGATACATACATATAATATGTGATGATCACATCATTAATTAGCATATCGTTCACGCCAAACATTAGCATTTCTGTATCAGGAACTTTCAAACTCTTATAGTTATCTCATAATTACAGAGTGAAATTAACCCTGCCTCATAGGACACCAGAACTACTTCCTCCTCTTTAACTGTGCACCTAATATCCAGCCTCATTATATGTCTCTTTGTCTCTCCCTTCCCCTCCCTATACAAAGAGACTCCTAGTCTATGTTCCATTTCCAAGTGATCAGCTTTTGTAGCTTCTACCAATGAGGGAAAATATGAAACTGGCTGTTTTTCTGTGCCTGGCTCATTTTACTCAATAACATTTCCATCTCCAGTTCCATCCATGTTATCAAAAACAATGGATGCTATGTCATAGTTTTACAGCATGTATACATTTTTAAAGATTTATTTATTATGCATACAGTAGTCTGCCTACATGTATGCCTGCATGCCAGAAGAAGACACCAGATCTCAATATAGGTGATTGTAAGCCACCATGTGGGTGCTGGGAATTGAACTCAGGACCTCTGGAAGAGCAGCCAGTGCTCTCAACCTCTCAGCCATCTCTCCAGCCCCCAACAGTTTATCTTTTAATCCATGCATGGATATGTTGCATGGTTCCACACACTGCCTATTATTGATAATGTTGCAATCAACATGGATATGCAGGTATTCCTTTACGATACTCATTTTAATTTCTTTGGACATCAGTGAGATTGTTGGATTATATGCTAATTGCATTCCCAATTTTTGTGAAGAAACTGTTCTCCAATAATGATACTGATTCTCATTCCTATCATGTGCAAGGCAGCTCTCCTGTCTTCATCTTTGTCAGCATGCTACTTTTGGTCTTTTGCATGTTAGCCATTCTAGCCTTATTGTGATTTGTGATGCTCATCATGTGTATACACCTGTTTGATATTTGTAGAACTTCTTTTAAGAAATGTTACTCATACCATTTACCAATTTTTAATTAGACAGGGTTTTTGAGGAGTTTTTTGTTTTGTTTGGCTATTGAGGTTTTTTTTTTAAATACTCTAGGTATTAACCCTTTAATGAACAAACAGTTTAAAAATATTATTTCTGTTCTGTAGACTATCCCTGCATTGTGTTTATTGTTTCTTTTTTATACAGAAGTTCTTTTCATTAATTTAATCCTGTTTGCCTATTTATCTTATGCTTTGGGGCCCATATTTATAAATACAGCACACATCTGAAGAACCCACTTTCGTTAAAGTAAAATAAGAAAGGAAGGACTCGAACCCCCTAAAACTATATATATACATATATATTTCAGTGATACCATTTAAGAATGCTTCCTATATTTTTTGCGAGTGTTAATAGTTTCATAGTTTTGAGATTTTGTATTTAGGTGTTTGATCCAATTTGATTTATTTTTTAATGTTGAAAGATAGGAAGCTAGTTTTGTTCATATATGTACATCTCCACTACCATTTATTATATATGCCCTTGGTTCTTTTTGATGAAAACTGGTTGAAAATAAATTTCTGGGTTCTGTTCCACTCCATTGGTTTATGTTCCTGCCTTTATGTCACAAAATTGCTGAATTTGAAGTCAAATTGTATTTATTTCCTGTAAAAATGAAAACAGATAATGGAGCAGCCAAATGGCTCAGTAGGTAAAGGCATTTGCTATGCAAGCCTGGTGACCTGAGTTCCATCCCCAGAACCCACACGAAGTTGGAAGGAGAGAACTGACTCCACAGAGTTGCCAGTGCCTCACATACAAACACATATTATGCACATACACACCATAATAATAATAAATTTTATAAGAAAATTTAAAAACAGAATAAGGAGGCAAGTCCTTGGGATAACCGAAAAAAAACCAAAGGGAGCTAAAATATTATCTATCTATACTAAACAACTCATGAAAACTGTATCATAAAATCACGTTCTTGTTTTTATCCAAGGAAGTCCTATTTTCATTGCTATGTGAACACTCCATGCATTTAAATGAAAGATTATCAAGCACATACAGGCATTGAGAATACACAAATTAATTAAATGCTGTCCCTTCCAAGAAAATGACAGTTTAATAACTGAGCTTATTAGTAATCAACACAGCATGGTAAGCCAAAAAATAAAAGAATTAGAATAATATACACAGGAAACAATATCACGAAAGTTATGAAACATGAGAGGACCAAATAGCCTTTAAGAAAAAAGAGAAATTCCAAAGAGCAGTCAGGGTTCCCTGCCCTGTGATAAGTCCTAGGTCCTCCCCTCTCCATCCATTTCTAGGAAGGTGAACATCCAAACTGGCTAGGCTCCCACAAAGCCAATGGGGAGAGGAGTGGGGGGAGGGGGAGAAGGGTGGGAGGAGGGGGAGAAGGGTGGGAGGAGGGGGAGGGAAATGGGAGGCTGGGAGGAGGTGGAAACTTGTTTTTTTTTCTCCTTTTCTCAATAAAAAATTGGGAAAAAAAAGAAAAAAAGAAAAAAGAGAAATTAATTGAATGAAAATGCCATCCAAATTTTTTCAGTATTTCCCCAGCTTCTAGAAAAAAAAAGTCTGGCACATAGTAGGGCAGTTCTAGCTTTTAGTTCTGTAGCTGTGATAAGTATTCGGACTAAAAGTGATGTGGGGTTAGAGTTCAGTTTATAACGCCAGGTTATACAGTCCATCATGTGGAGAACTCAAAGCCAAAAGAATATGCGGGAACTGCTCACATTCACAGTCAAGGACAGAGAGGAAATGGATGCACCTAAGGGCTTGGTACTCAGCTCACCTTCTCCTCTCTTAAACAGTTCAGAATCAGCTGCCAAGGGGATAGTGGTGTCTAAAGTGAGCATGGTTTTCCCTCATTGATGATCAAAACAGTCTTCCATACGTCAACAGGATCTTTATAATTCCTCATTGAGACCCTCTTCCCAGAGGATTACAGATTGTGTCAAATTGACAAGGCCAACTGTAATCTCTTGGTCTGGTCTGTCACCTGGGTACCCTGTCCCTTTAAAAGACAAGCCCCGCCCACTTCCACCAAAGCAAATACCTCCCCCCCCCCTCTTTCTCTCTCTCCTTCTAGAGAGGTAGCTTCAGACTCTCTCTCTTCTCCTTCTCCTTCTCCCCTTCTCTCCCTTTTTCCCTCCATATAAAATAAACTTTATAGTTCAGCTCTCTTCATGGCATATCTATCTGTTTCTCTTCCACCAAGGCCTCAGGCCACCAGCCATGAGACCCACCAAGGACTTGGGTGACCCCTGCTGCCCCTTGTGGGACCGGTACCCCATCATCTCTTCATAAATAATAACACCAACCATCACAGCAGTGAAAAATACTTGCTACGGAAAGAAATTCCAAAACAAAAGAACAGGGACTACAATGCAAGATTGGCTATAAAAAGAAACAGCATGGCCCAATATTATATCACCACATAGTAAATGTGTACTCTATGTCAAATATTTAGCCAGTCCTTATAGGTCTACTTTACCATAGTTCAGTGAATGAGTTAAGTTGCCCTTTTTACAAATAAGGTGAAGCTCAGAGTGTGCTTAAGCATAACCTATGAAGCCTAGTCTTATACTAAGCCTTGTCTTATACTGGCCTTAGTCATTGAACTACCCCACCTCTTGAAGATGCCCTATCAAGAAAGGTAGAGGAAAAGGACTACGAAGGGACAAGATGTTGGAGAGGCAGACAAGAACCATAACAGGAGCTAGTCTGATGATTTCCCCCTTAGAAGTTAAGAAAATCAATCTTTTGAGTACTAGAGCACCATGGTCAGACACATATTTTATTTTATTTTATTTTAAAATTTGATGTGGTTCTAGGAATTAAACCCAACGCTAAATACAAGTGCCCTACCATGGCACTACAATCCTAGCCACGTCCTCTTATGTCTCATGAGCCTTGATAAAGAACTGAATTCAGACACAAGGAGAACCAGATTTGCGGCGACCTTGTAGAAAGATACAGTAATCCAACAGTCAGATCCTCAACCAGAGCAAAAGTAGCAAGAGTCATGGCAAAATCCAGGAAGTAGCATCATTAAATCATAATGATTAAGCGTACTTGATGAGATAGAGGGACTCAGTGAAATCCGTTCCAAGGTTTGAGATTTGAGTAACCCAGATGGGAACAAAAAAATAAGCATGCTTTATGAAGGAAAGCAAAATTCTGTTTTTTTTTTTCTATAGATGCTGTGTTTGGAAGAGCCAGCAAGACATTCTCATGATTTCTATAAGACAGTTCTCTGCATCTGCTTCCATCAGTTACTAAATGAAGGTTCTAGGGTGACAACTAGGGTAGTCACCAATCTGATCTCAGGAGAAGGCCAGTCAGATACTCTCTCCATTATTGCTAGGCATTTTAGAAGGCCTTTCTCAGCCTTGATGCAGGGGGGAGGGGATTGGTCCTGCTCAACTTAACAACTTGCCAGGCTTTGTTGACTCCCTGTGGGAGGCCTTACCTTTTCTGAGGAGTGGATGGGGGTGGAGTAGGAGGAGGAGTGGAAGGGAGAGAGGGAGGAGGGGAGGAAGAGGGAAATGTGGTTGGTATGTAAAATGAATAAAAAAAATTAATAAAAAAAAGATAGCTCTCCGTAGGGAAGGAGAGAGAAAAGGTCTCATTTGGGAGTGCAGTCATCAACATCAAGAGGGAACATTAAAGTAAAACAAAGCAAACTATACAGAAATGTTTCAAGTATACTCATTTTAAGAATAATACAGTACCTGCGATTGAACAAAGCTACAAAAACAAAATGAACAATGAGTTTATGAGAACTTCTTGTACCCCTGTTCAATTTAGTTCTGCAGTTAAAGGTACTCTAAACTATAAAGTCTATAAAAAAAAGAAAATAATAACATTATTGATACAAAACCTAGATCTCAGGACTGGCAAATAAGTCAGTGGGAAAAAGCACTGGTTACATTTCCAGAGGACCAAAATCTGGTTTCCAGCACTTAAGTCAGATGGCTCACAACCATCTGTAAGTCCAGTCCCAAGGGATCTGTCATCTTCTTCTGTCCTCCTAAGGTCCTGCAGTACTGCATGCACGTGGTGCACAGAAGTAGTTTCTGACACTCATAAACATAAAAACAAAATCTTCAAAAAACTTTAAGGCCAGCTTGATCTACTTAGGAAGCTCCAGACCACTCAGAGCTATATAGTGAGACCCTGTCTAAAAAGAGAGGGGGAAGGGAGAGAGAGATGAGAGGAGGATGGAACAAAGGGGGAGAAAGGGGGGGAGAGGAGAGGGGAGGAGAGGAAAGGAGAGGGAAGAAAGGGAGGGGAGAGGAGAGGAGAGGAGAGGGAAGAGAGGGAGGGGAGAGGAGAGGAGAGGGAAGAGAAGAGGAGAGAAAAAAAAATGGCTCAGTGATTAAGAGCACTGGCTGTTCTCCCAAAGGACCTAAATTCAGTCCTCACCATCCATATCAAACATCTTACAGGTGTCTATAACTCAAGTTCCAGGGACTCTGGTCTGTGTATGCATGCACACATACACACACATATATGCATGCACGCACACACACAATTAAAATATATAAAATATTTAAAAATGAAATAAAATAAAAACACATGTATTGGGTAGAGACTTGATTTCTTGTTTCTCTTGAAAAATCAAAGACTGGACAGTACTTGGGACCATTTTCCCAACCTGACAACACTTGCCTGAGGCTGACTGCTTAGTACCCCATTTTTGGACATTCTTTTGTTCACTACAGTGCTCACCACTTCCACTTCCTGTTCCTCCTCAACATAAAGGAAGTATGCTGGTAGGCATTTGCTACCATTTAGGCTAGTTGTTACCAAATCCTCACTTCTTCCTCATGCACGGTTTATGGACTGAACTGTATGTAAACTGATTCTTGTACCATCCCCTTTATGATTCTCCAAATTTTTCTTGTTGATAGAGTCTAGTTTTCCAGGTCAACTAGGGTTTTAATTCTGTTGGATACTTGATAAAATCTCTGAGTACAAGTTTCTCACTGCTGCTATAAGGCAACACTTCACTGCTGTGCTTCTGGGGGTCAGAAGACCAAGATTAGCATCACTGGACTAAAAGCAAGGCATTCATTCCAGGCTGCTTTCCTTCTCCATGCTCTAGATAAGAATCTATTACCTTGACATTTTCAGTTTCTAGGGACTGCCCATCACCTCTTTGGTTTATGGCCTTGCAATTGTTTTGACCTCAGCTTCTGTCATTCCCTCTTCTCTGAAGCTTTCTTCACCTCCTTTCTTTTTTTTTTTTTATGATACTCAGGATAGAACCCAAGGCCTCACACATGCAAGATAAGATCTCTACTACTGAGTTAAACCACAATTCCTCTCTCTTTTGATAATAAAGATCCTTGTGATTATACAAGTCCTACCTTGAAAATTTGGGATAATCTCCTAATCTCAACACTACTTTTATTATCAATGACAGAGTCTCGTGTATCTCAAATTCGCTTTGAATTTTGTGCCTCAAACTTCTGATCCTCCTGCCTCTAACTCCCTAATAAAGGCATGTGCTACCACATCTATTTCAAGTTGCAGGTCTGAGTGTAACCAGGATGTTGTGCATGCAAAACAGGCAGTCTACCAACTGGGCTACAATCCTAGCCTCCTCAAGATTCTTCATCACATCACGTCCATCCTTTTACCATAGCCTATTCATAGGTTTGGGGAATTGGGTCATAGACATATAGAAATTGATTATTCTGTTCATTGTACTCAGTTTCTCCAGCTGTTAAATGAAGATGGAAATAGCACCTCTTCACATTAAGAACTTAGCAGAGTGTTTTAATAATGTTCACTGTGAGTATGAGTCTCAGGATAAGCCTTTAATAAATATTAATAGTCCTACCCTTGCACCCTTGAAGCTTAGAGAAGTCCTGAAAGAAAAGTCTATTAAAATATACCTGCTTTATATGTAATTTTTGCTTGGTTGCTTGTTTCTTAAAGAGTGTATGTGCTGGGAATGTATGGTGCTCTGCTAGCAGGCATGAGGTCACGGGTTCATTGACCAGCATGTAACAACAGAAACATAAGCTGAAAATAGAGGGGCTGTGAAAAGTATTTGCATAAGGTTGTAAATTCACTTTGTACGGGACAATTTGCAAGCACCTGTTCATGGCTGATTAGGACAATCTAGGATTAAAAACTCACTGCATTTGACTTGCCTGTGAACATGGAAGATATAACTAAAATGCCTCGTCTGAACTGTTATGCTTCCATTTCATAAAACAAATAACTGGTAAATCAGATGAACTACTTAATGCAACTCATTTGTTGAGTAGCTGCATAAATGAGATTAGCTATTGCTTAGCATCATTTCAGAATCATTCTGTAGTGAAAAACACCACAAGTGTAACTCTATAAGCAGTAAAGGAACTACTCATATTTTGAATGTACATTTCCCTTTAAAATGATGTTTAGGAAGTTCCTCTACATCAGCACTATACTGAAAAAATCCTAAGCAGAACTTCACTTTTCTAATCCTCAGGAATTAGTGGATACTAGAAATGCATTTGGAACCAGCATGTAGAATAATAGCAGAGAGAATGGCTTCTCAAATGATGGGAGGGTTAACTGAAAAATGGCCCCTTGGGAGAATTGAGAGTTGGATAGCCATCCAATTTAAGTCTATTTATTTTATATTGTATTTAAGTATGTGTTTGAGTGAGTGAGTGTGTGTGTGTGTGTGTGTGTGTGTTAATACATGTGTAGGAGCCCAAAGAGACCGAAAGAGGTTATCAGATCCTCTGGAACTGGAGTTTCCAGCAGGCTGTGAACCATCTGACATGCTTGCTATGAACTGAACTCAGACCCTTTAGAAGAACAGCAAGTGCCCTTAAGTACTGAGCCATTTCTCCAGCCCCAAATTTATGACTATTTACAATCATTATTTAATGCATTAATTTAATATTGTATTCTTCATTTACCTACCCATGACTATCAAATTCAGTTCAGTGTAATATTCATTATCACTTAAATATTTGTGGACTTTCACAAGTATCTCAGATGGAAAGTTAAAGCTCCCCAGTTGTGCTAGGTACAGTGGTTCATGCCTATAATGCGAGCACTCAGGAGTCCATCCTGGGCTAACATTCTAGGTCAGCTTGAGCTGCTTACTAGAATACTGTGTCAAAAACAACTAGTTGTGATTATCATTGCTCCAAGACTCTAGGTTTTGCTATGGTTTCTGTTGATTGGTTGGTTAGTAGGTTGGTTGATTAGTTGTTGCTTTTTTGGGTTTTTTTTGGGGAGGGGGTTGTTTTGTTTTGTTGTTTTTTTTTTTTTTTGAGACAAGGTCACTTCTAGCTAACCTAACTAGATCAAGATGGCCTCAAATTCAGAGATCTGGCTGTCTCTGCCTTCTTAGTGCTGGAATTCAAGGTGTGCACCACCATGCCTGGCAAAATCCCTATTTTTAAAGAGGGGGGAACAGACTATAATTTTGTGAAAACATTGTAGAGTATAAACAAAACACATCTGTGGGCTACAATCACTAAAAGAAAACATTCATATATCTGAACATGGGTCAATATGAATAATATATATTCACTCTCCTTTCTTTGCTTCACATGAGAATCTATATGGAATAGGGACATCTGTAGAAAATTTAAATTGACAAACCATGCAGATTAAGAGTATGTTGTCCAAAAAAGATTAATTTGTCCATGTTTATGTGGATATGTGTGTGTGTATGTATGTATGTATGAAGGTAGCCAAAGTATTTTATTCTCTATACAAAAAAAGTTTATATCTAAGAATTTCCAGATAATACATGTTAAATGAGCAATTTAATAAAAAATCAAACAGCATATCATAACAGATATGCAGAGCACAGCAATCACAGAACATGACCACTGAGCTGTGATGTTTAAGTTTAGTAATACAGCATTTCTAAATGCTTTAAGAATATCTAATCTCTATGGTTATTATAAACATGAAAAGGCACAATTTCTATTTTCTCCAAAATTAAGCTCTACATTCTAAATCCATGAATCATTTTCAAGAACTTGTCAGAACAGCAAAGAGAAGTAGTCATAACATAGGTCAGTCTTTTTGTTTCTTCTTTTAAAAAAATAAAAACCAAAGAAAGACTGCTTGAGAAGACTCAGCACTACTTTTGAGTATCTTGCAGACATTTTTTCTCTATCCTTTGATATTCCAACAAGCAGCTACCTAAAGGCACATACCTGTAACTAGAACAAGCTGCCCACTGTCACGGAACTTCGACTCGTGTGCCCAACCACTCACTGCTCACAGCCCCAAACCTGCCTTCTGCAGCAGCTCTTCCTGGTTGTTAAAGAGAACAGACCCAAAACGTATTCTCTATTATCTTCCCCTCCTAAAGAACAGATGGTCTTGTCCTCGACTCATATACCAGTCCCAGGACTGCCCAGGTACATGGTCTTCACCAAGACAAAAACCTGATATGCCACTTAACTATTAAGTTATATGCCCTGAAAGTAAAGTTATTTAATATTCTTTTGTGTGATACTTTCAGGGAGGCAATTCACTCATCCTTTGGGATGGCTAGCTATTTCTTCTTCTTAAAAAAAAAAAGTCATGCGGGCATTTTGCCTTCATGTATGTCTATGTACCGTGTGCATGCCTATTGTCTCCAAAGGCTAGAAGAAGGCATAAGATTCCTCAGGACTAGCCAGGCGATGGTGGCGCACGCCTTTAATCCCAGCACTTGGGAGGCAGAGGCAGGCTGATCTCTGTGAGTTCGAGACCAGCCTGGTCTACAGAGCTAGTTCCAGGACAGGCTCCAAAGCCACAGAGAAACCCTGTCTCAAAAAAACCAAAAAAAAAAAAAAAAGATTCCTCAGGACTGAAAGTACAAATGGTTGCGAGGCGCTCTGTAGGTGCTGGAAAGCAAAGCCAGGCGTACTAAGGAAGAGCAGCAGGTGCTCGTCACCACTGAGCCATCGCTCTAGCTCTCTAGGTATTTCGTTAGAAATGTTCAAACTGTGCTGTTTCTATTCCTACAGCATTTCTCTCTTAACCTTTCAGCCAAAGAAAGACAATATTATTAAGGACCTTTGACGGAAAGGGATTACCTACATGACCGACTTGTTACACACACTGCTCGATTCAGCTTTCCTACTATGGTATCACAGTAGGTATTATCCCTTCTTACAGCGTGAGAAATGAAGCGCAGTGGGGAAACAGCGGTACTAGGCCTTTCTGGGTCATAAATAGCTTTTTATCTACACTTAACCTTTCATATACATGCAGATGTACTCTTTGCAATTTAGAAATGAATTCATTTGACTCTACAAAATGGGACCAGTTAACAATTTTTGAAGTTATGGAAAACAATTGAGCATCCTGTAGCCCATGAAATGAGAAATGTGGATGCCAGGAAGAGTTGACCTGCATGACCTGTCACTGAGGAGGGAGAAAGGGAAGCTGAAAGGACCAAATGAGAGTGAGCTGTGGGCTTTTTTCAATAGCAGGGAGGCTCATTAGCAGGATCAAAGGGAATAGATTCACCCTGTTCTGACTTCATAGCTAGCAGGAGTTGGGTGGGGGAACAGGAGGCACAGAGAGAAGGCTTGGAGCAAAGGTAAGAGAAAGCTAATATCATGACAGTATATGATGGCATGGGAAAACCCCATGACCCGGAGCTATAGGGAGGAGTTTCCTATGGCAAGAGCTGCTTTAATTATCTCCCCTATCCTAACCCTATCCGCACTCTCAATTGTACAGATCGTATGAGTGCCCTCGAGTGTTGCCCGGCAACTTGCCAAGAGCCCTGGGGAAGAGGATAGTCCTAAGCAATACCAATTCCTTGTGGTTTTTCCCTTTTATCACATGTATCTCTTCTAATCCCCTCCTTACTGCTCAGTGAATCTTTCAATTTCCACCAGGTAATCAGTTTAATCCTCTCTTGAGACTTTGCATTCTACCAGGCCTTCTTGTTAGGCCTACCACAGCCTCCAGATCAGTCCAAATCCAAAAGTCCTTCCCAATTAAGCCATTTTGTCACTAACTAAGGGCCCAAATCCTTCACTCTAGTCAAACAAAACAAATTTTCCTACCACTCGAGCTCTAGGCTTCAGAATCAATCCAATCAATTGCATTTTTAGATACCTGCTCCTAGTGGGCCACTTAAAGTAATTCATTTGAGGGAAATAAAAATCATGGGAAAAATTCAGAGAAAGGTAAGAGAAACACATGTCGTGACTTAAGGTGCAAACAAATGACATCTGCCATGGCAGGCCTTCCCCATGTCTACCCTGAAGTTCTTTTGAAACAAATATTTACAGATACACTTTTCCTCTCTCCTGGACTGAGAGTGTCTTTAGTCAAGAGCTATTATATATTTACCATTGAGACTGGAGTCACAGGGAGCACAGTGAAGATACATCTATTCAGTTACTACCTGGGTGCTGTATCTGTGTGTGTATTAAAGTGTGTGTACATAAAAGTTTAGTGTTGAGAAAATATGTATGCACAGAAAGGAATTAGGAACGTTCCAAAAGGTGAAGTCAAGGCACCTTTGCTACTAAAACCGTGAATGTCAGTTCCATACAATATTGCAAATACACACACACATTTTACATGTATTATAAATTGGTTGTTAAAGTTTGACACAAGTATGTATTCTCATAATGTAAAATCAGGTGTAGGACTGAATACATAACTTTATCAAAATAAACGTAATTGTTAAAGAACATTCTAAGCTAAAATGCTTATTAGAAAAATCTTTCTCTCAACTATTAGCATTTGCTGTCACTCAGCAACAATGCAATTCTTTTCTTTCCTTGTCCTCGATTGGATTTTAATTTATTTTTTATAGGTAATATTTAGCTGTTTACTTTTGTGTATGTTACCTCAATACTTGAACAGGCAAGTTTCTATCTTAAGTCAACAATAAGAATAACAATCTGTTGGGTGTTTTTTTTTTAAGGTGACACTTAATGACCTGTGGATGAGTGATTTGATAATAAATTAGCCTGAGTTATTTCAACATTCCTCTAAAACAAATCTGAAGATTATGGAAGAAATTTTCTGAGTAATTTAGAATATGAATATATGAATGAATGAATGAATGAATGAGTAGATAGGAAAGTTTATGGAAAGTAAGCAAAGGAGGAACTTGAAAATTGTAGCGTATGCTGGAAAACAAGCCACTTTCCTGTCCCTTCTAACAGTTGGTAATGGGTAGAATTTTGCCCCTTGAAAGTGCACATTTATAAAAGACCTGAAACTACAAAAATTTCCTATCATTACAGATGCTTAAATGCTTCCACTTTTAAAGTCACAGCTAAGCGGCTGCCTTTTTAAGTCGTGGTGAAATTGCCTCCAGACCCATCCAGGATATCACACTCTATTTACCAGTGTCCAAAAACAAAAAAAAAAAAAAAAAAAACAAAAACAAAAAAACAAACAAAAAAAAAAAAACACCATAAACCCTTTTGTTAGGTATTCTTTTAACTGGTTATTTAAAGCTAAGCAGGCAAACCATTCTAAATTGCTAATCCACTCTTAAACAAATAACATGACCAGCAATGCTCTCTGATAAACTTGATGACACTGAGATTTTGAAGCGATATTCTACCTCTTTTCCTTAAATTACCCTAGGCCGGTCTCACAGTAATCACATCAATGCAATTCACGAAAATACAAGAGTCCATTCTCCCCATCTGTCCTTAAAAGCCCCACTCAGCAGTTTGTGCTGTAGCACCATGCTGCAGCATCCCTGCACTTGAACTTGGGAATAGGCTTTCCAGGACTGCAGGCAGAGCCCTTACCGCATTCCTTCTGAACCTCATCTTGCCTCTCGGGGGATTTGCTTCTGCCATCTCGCCTATACACAATTACACTCTTCTTTTCCGATTGTCAATGCAACATTGATGAAATACGAGCTGCTTCTTGGGTGGTATTTAAAAGCAGCAGCCAAAAATCTCTATCAAACAAAGCTACGGCTGCTTCCATTACCACCGCGGCAGAGCTGCAAAAAAAAAAAAATCCACTAGCCCTGATTAGTCAGCTGACAGGTCCTTCCCTGCTGCTCATTGTGATTCAGAGTTGACACAGTCCCCCCAACTACTTAGCCTGATTGAGCCTTGTGGATTAGCTTGTGCTGGACTATTCAAGAAGATCAGACAGGTCCTAATAGTGGAGGGAGAGAGAGAAAAAAAAAAACACTCTCCTCCTCAGGAACAGTCCGGATGGGACTGGCTTGCCTCTGCGTAGTTAGATTTTTTAAGGTGGAATGCTAAGATTCTTTGTGAAGGTAGTACTCACTGATACCTTGTCCTCTTGTCCTGCACTGCTCTGAGACTTAAACTTCAATTCTATATTGTATTACTACATTCTATTCTGGGCTTAAGGGTTGAGAAGTGTTACAGTTTATGAAGCTGTATCCTGATAATCTTGAAAGAAGAGAATATGCACGCAAACTTTTTAAGATGGAGAAGATTCTCCCTGAAAATTAACCTTCCCACAAATAACTAAAGAGAGCATTTTGAATGTTTTTACCACAAAGAAATGATAAATGTTTGATGTGATAGACATGTCACTACACTATGTGTGTGTGTGTGTGTGTGTGTGTGTGTGAAAGCATCACGTTTTACCCCATTAATATATACAAGTTTTCCTTTTGTTTTTTAAGACAAGGTTTATGTGTGTAGCCCTGTCTGTCCTGGAACTCATTCTATAAACTAGACTGGCCACGAACTCAGAGATCTGCCTGCCTCTGTCTCCCAAATTCTGGGTGTAAAGGCTTGAACCACCAGGTCTGGCCACAATTATTCTAATATTTCTTTTATCCTAGGCATATATGTGTGAGCCTGAGTATATGTCTATGTGCCAATGCAGGCAAGAGCCCACAGAGGTTAGGAGAGAGGTCAAATCCCCTGGAACTGGAGTTTCTGATGGTTGTGAACCACCATGCAGATGCTGAGAAGTGAACCTGGGTCCTCTCTGCAAGAGCAGCAAGTGCTCGTAATTGTTGAGCCATCTCTCCAGTCCCATATGTACAATTATCATAGGTCAACCAGCAATAATTTCAAATTCTTCTCTCATTAATTATGAAGCCTAACCCACCTTCTTTCATTTATTTTGGAAGCTGTATGTTTTTCTATTTTATTTTCTATATCTACTATTTTATTTTTAGTAATAAAAGGAGTAAAAAAAATCAATGAACTAAGCGATCTGGCTTAGTATTGAACATTGTCTCATCTAAAATACACCATTCCCAAACAGAAAATCTTACATTTCTCCTATATACTTAGCACACTATCATGGGTAGACAATATGTTAACACATAGACAATTATGATTAGTGATATGAGAAAAATGAGATTATATTTCAGGCATTGGAAGCTGTAAGTTAAGGTCTTCACACTGAACTTTACAGTTATCTCACTGAGGGGGCTGGAGAGATGGCTCAGCAGTTAAGAGCATTGCCTGCTCTTCCAAAGGTCCTGAGTTCAATTCCCAGCAACCACATGGTGGCTCACAACCATCTGTAATGGGGTCTGGCGCCCTCCTCTGGCCTGCAGGCATACATGTACACAGACAGTTATCTCACTGAAAGTAATAGACCACATGGGGATATAAGGCAGTGGTAATACACATGCGGCCCTAGGTTCTCTCCCCAGGACCAGAAGAAAAATGGCAAATGTTAGCGTAATAGACCACAAAAAACACTAACTTCTCTCCTGAGGACCCATGTATATGATTACCAGCACCCATGTCCGGTGATCCACAACTACTTATAACTCCAGTTCCAAGGGATCCAACATCTTTTGGACTACTTGGGCACCAATACTCACATATTCACATACATACATACATAATTAAAAATGAAATATATCTTTAGAAAGAAAGAAGATAAAATATTAAAAATAAACATCTACCAAACTGCATCTCCAGAGCAATTTTGTTTTGTGTGTGGTGATTTGAATGAGAATGCCCCCCCATAGACTCATAGGCTCTTTATTTGGACACTTGATCCTCCGTTGGTGGCATTGTATAGGGATATTTAATAGGTATGGCCTTCTTGGAGGAAGAATGTCACTGGAGGTGGACTTTGAGAGTTTAAAGACTCATCATTTCCAACTGCTTTCTCCTTTTCTTTTTGCTTTTTTTGGGTGGGGGAGGTTGAGACAGGATTTCTCTGTATAACATCCCTAGCTGTCCTGGAACTAGCTCTGTAGACCAGGCTGGCCTCGAACTCACAGAGATCCGTCAGCCTCTGCCTCTTGCCTCCCAAGTGCTGGTTATTAAAGGTGTGCACCACCACCACCCAGCAAGAGTTTAAAGACTCATTTCCAACTGCTCTCTCCTCTCCATGCTTGCAGCTCAGGATGCGAGTTCTCAGCATCTGCTTCCTGCCACCATGCCTGCCACGTGCTGTCAGGATTCCCTGTCATACTCTTATCCTTCTGAAACCATAAACCCAAATAAACTTTGTTTTACAAGTTGCTATGGTTGAAGTGTCTTATTACAGCAACAACAACAAAAATAACTAATACAGTGAGTATAAGTGTGTGTGTGTGTGTGTGTGTGTGTGTGTGTGTGTGTGTTCGTATACCCATGTGCATGCACAGAAACCAAAAGCTGTTCAGTCTCCTGTTCTGTCACTCTTGCCTTTCTCCATCAAGACAGATTCTGTCACAGGGCCTGGAACTAGGCTACCCGCCAGCAAGTCTCACTGATTGTCCTGTTTCCACAACTTTTTACATGGGTCTCTTAATCAAGAAAAAGGAGTATCAATCATACTTAGAACTATGAATGCTTTAGAGCAGAAAAATGCACTCATGAAGGCCTTTCTGTAGTTACTGTTTGAGACATGGTCTCATATAGCCCAGACTGGTTTTAAATTCACTATGTAACTGAATATGACCTTGAACTGTCTATCCTCCTGCCTCTGCCTCCTGAGTAGAAGGATTACAAGCATGTACCACCATACCCGATTCATGTAGTGCTGGGGATGGAACCCAGTGCTTTGTAGGCAAACACTCTACCGACAGAGCTACAGTCAGTATTGTTATTTTATTTTAGTACTTTGTTTGACTTTTAGGCTCTCTTCACTGTGTGATGGTTAGTGCTAAGTGTTAACTTGACAAAATTCTAAAATCACCTGGGAGATGGGCCTCTGGAAGATGTCTGTGGGGGATTATCTTAATTGTGTTCACTGAGGCAGGAAGACCTGCCCACTATGGGTGGCACCATTCGCAAGGCACGACATCCTGGATTATGTGACAGTGGAGAAAGTGAGCTGTGCACTAGCATGTACACACTCATTTCTCTGTTCTTCTGGCTAAGAATATATTGTGATCAGCTGCTTCATGTTCCTGCCACTATTACTTCTCTGCTCTGGTAGACTACCGCCCAGAGTCATGAGCCCTTCTGCTTTCAGAAAGTTTTATATTAGCAAAAGTAAAAGTAAAAGAAATTAGGATGTACTATTTATGATTAAATACCTGTTATAAACAAATAAAAGAAAACCCCTACTAAATGGCCCCCAAATAAGGAATAACTCATGATGGATATGAAATGGATGATCTTATTCACTTTGCTACTATATCTGGCTCTAAGTGTTAGTATGCTTTTATGTTTGTCAACAAACAACATAGCAAAACAGTAATGACTCAGAACTTCAACAACCTCAATATTTGTCATGCCTTTGTAAGTAAATAGACTTCTTCTGGTGGAAGTAGCCTCTGAGTCAGTCAGGAGACAGAGAACTTCAGGCCACAGGAGCTGACAAGAGATAACAAATATACTACTAATAATATACTAATATACTAGATTTTTGCCAGAAATAAACAATAAATATTTGAGAAGAAAAAAAAATGGAAGGGCTTATCTCTGGGTGCTTAGAATACCAACTGAACTACTGCTTGAAATTTTTTCTTCACAATTTTCTATGTGTCATAGGTATACAACATAGATACCTCCATTTTCCAAAAGGTCCCATAAAATATATGCCTTCCTCTGGAAGTCATACAGAACCACAAGTCTTTGCTCACTTATAATTTGAACCATCAATTCCTCATTCTTCCCACTAGGACTTATAGTGGGGTCTCAAGTTCTTCACTGAGACCTGTCAAGTTCTTTACTTCAGACCACAAAGCCTTCCTACTTTCCCTTCTCACTATATCAATATCAACATTTATTGTCTCCATCAATATCAAAATAATCCATATTTTCAAAAGGCAATGTATAACTAAAGAAGAAATTTTTGTAGAGTACTTACTGAGATTTTCTGGAGGGAAATTTTGAGGGAAGACCATGTATCCAGTCTGCGATCCAGAATAATAGTAAATCGGGAGTCAGATCCATTTTGTCTACAAGATAAGAAATAATAATTTTTGTCAGTAAGAACTCTTATTTATTATATGTGTCTTTATTTATGACTATTTTTCAGTTAATGTTTACTTGAAGAAAAGTTTAGCTTTGGAAGTGCTATCTTAGCCAAGAAGTAGTGTTATATGCCTTTAATCCCAGCACTCAGGGAGGCTGAGTCAGGTGAATCTGTGAATTTGAGGTCAGCTTGGTCTACAGAGTGAATTCCAGGAGAGCTAGATTTCAAATTAAACCCCAAAAAGCACTCTTTAAAAATTAATTTAAATCTATATTCCCCTATATTTAAACTTTCTTTTTCAGTACTAACTTCAGTCTTTTAAATAGGAAAATGAGGTGGCTGGAGAGGTGGCTCAGAGGTTAAGAGTACTTGCTCCTCTTACAGAGGTCCTGAGTTTGACTTCCAGTACCTACATGGTGACTCCCAATACCCTGTAACTCTGAGTCCAAGGAACCCATTGTCCTTTCCTGGCTTCCACAGGCACACACACAGACATGGCGTTCACTCACACAAAAACACATGCATACATATGAAAATGAAATAGGAAAAGGTTATATCATAAAAATGGATTAGGAAAATTAATTTAGAATCTTGAAATATTGGTGGGAAGAAAACTGAACACCCTCTGCCTTTCATTACATCAAGCTTAACTTCACACAGTAATCTATCAATGATCTTTTTGTTCACTTGAAAATATATATGGTTAAATATATTGTTTTCCACTACAGCCTGCTGTTTGAGTTTGAGGGAAGGCAGTTTAATGGATAATATAACTTTGATTTGCCCTAACAATACTTTTAATCCTCAATGGATACAATAAAAATTTTACTCTTTTAGAGCTCAATTTTTGTTCATAAGACTCTTCCAGTAAATTATGTTTCTATTCTTTAGAGAAATGAATATATTTCATTTATTCTAAATGAAAACTGCCTCCTTTAAAATTTTATCTTGGCTGGGTATGGTGGCACAGGCCTTTAATGCCAGCACTCTGGAAAAAGAAGTAGGCAGATCTCTGTCAATGTGAGGCCAGTCTGGTCTACAAAAGGAAGTACATAGGGAAGTCTAGACGGGCCAGCCAGCCATCCGGGTCTACAAAGTATGGTCCTGTCAGATAGATAGATCATAGAATATAGATAGATAGATAGATAGATAGATAGATAGATAGATAGATAGATAATATTCAACATAAATATAATCTCAAAGGGAGTGTGTATGTGTGTGGAGAGAGAAAGAAAGAGAGAGAGAGAGAGAAAGAGAGAGAGAGAGAGAGAGAGAATTAGGTATCTTCCTCTTTCCCTCTCCACCTATTCTTTTGAGGTGAGGTCCTTTCCCTAAATGTGGGGCTCACATTTTCTTGACTAAGCTGGAGACCCAAAAAGCCCCAGTGATTCTCCTGTTCTACCTGCTCATAGCTGCTGTGTGAGACACCTGGATTGTTATGTGGAGGCTGGGATCTGATAAATGGCCCTAACGATTGTGCAACAAGTGCTCTTACTGATGAGAAATCTCTCCATACCCCCTAAGGAAGCTTTTGCTTTTTTCATTTTAACATACACTAGTGCCAACTGATTTTATTATCATATTATCCTGCCTAGTAGTTCCCCCAACACCACTGCTGTATGTAATCCTTGGACAAAGAGAAAAATGGCTTTCTTCACTCTTGGCCAGTAAAGTATTCTTTTATAGATGACTGCCATACTTTGTGAGTGCCAAAACTTCTAGAGTATTAATCTACTTACATAGTTCCTCGGCATATTTATATATTTTCTCCTCAGGATGTATTTTGCATCTTCAGCCTATATTTTACAGTATATTTTTAAATATATTTAGAATTTAGGCAGGTGGTGGTGGCACAGGTTTTCAATCCCAGCACTCTGGAGGCAGAGGCGGGCAGATACCTGTGAGTTTGAGGCAAGACTGGTCTACAGAGTGAGATCCAGGACAGCCAGAGCTACACAGACAAGCCCTGTCTTGGCTGGGCATTGGTGGTGCACACTTTTAATCCTGGCACTCAGGATGCAGAGACAGGCGAATCTCTGTGAGTTTAAGGCCATCCTGGTCTACAGAGCTAGTTACAGGACAGGCTCCAAAGCTACAGAGGAACCATATCTTGAAAAACCAAAAAAGGAAGAAACCGTGTCTCAAAAAATAAAACAAATGAACAAACAAAAGAGAATTGAAGAATTTAAGTAGCTGTCAGCCTCCTCTTTTGTTATATTTATATACATTAGGTGACGTTTATTTACTATTCACAATAACAATAAGAACTATACTAACAAGCAACCTTCCTCTTATACCCTTCAAGTATGTATTTGATATAAAACAAGAGTTTTTGAATGTAATGAAATACCATACCTTGCGATAGATGTCAAGTAGTTGAGCACTTTTGAGATTACATCCTCTGGAATGCATCTGAAGTTACAGTTTTCTGGAAATGTAATGATCCAAGCATTGTCCCTTCCCCGGCCACCTAACATAAAACAAATTAAACAAATTATCAATTTATATGACAAAACAAAAATAAGGATTTTCAGATTTAAAGAGGATGATTAGGCTGGGTGAATGTGGTGCACACCTTTAGTCTCAGCACTTAGAGGTAGTGGCCAGTGGATCTCTATGAGTTTGAGGCTAGCCTGGTCTACAGAGCAAGTTCCAGGACAGTCAGGGCTACAAGAAGAAACCTATTGGAGGAGGGTCATCTTTCTATCTGTTGTTTCATTGGTTAAATAAAGAAACTGCCTGGCCCATTAGTTTCAGCCTCTTACTGGCTAGCTCTTACATATCGATCTAACCCATTTCTAATATCCCTGTAACACCACGAGGTCTCTCACCAAGGAAGATCTTAACCTGTGTCTGTGTCCGGTAGGAGAATCATGGCGACTCCTTGACTCAGCTTCTTTCTCCCAGCATTCTATTCTGTTTACTCCGTCTACCTAATTTTATGTCCTATTAAAGGGCCAAGGCAGTCTCTTTATTTAACCAATGAAATTAACACAAAACAGAAGACTCTTCCCCCATCAGAAACCTGTCTTGAAAAAAATCAAATAACAATCATGTTCATAGTAAATAAAAAGGATGATTAGGAGACTGGAGTAATCAAGAGTTTTATGAGAATCACAATTTCCATATAAACCAAAACAACAATAAGAAAAAGCTAGCAAAGTGGTTCCTAAAATAAAAGCAAAACAAGAAAGAAAAACAAAGAGGACAAAATGAATAAACAAGTAAGAAGAAAATTTCATGTGGTATGCATAATAAATATGGCTGAAGAAACAGATGATCTGCTAAGTTGAACAACCAAAATTTATGAAACCACAGTGTACACTAGATTTGTGATCCGAAATTCCAAATGAGAAATTGACAATGGAAAACTTCATAAAACTGAGCAAAATGAGTCATGGCAAGCAGGAAGGAAAATGATTTAAGTGTTATAGTTGAAGTTCAAAAATCAGGAGTGGAATTGATAGCCTGGTTGGCCAAGTGCTGTCCATCCAAGCTTGAGGTGTGGTGGTAGATCATCCAGAATCAAAATAAATATGGTAACACGTGCTTCTTACTATAGCTGGTAAAGTGGAAAGAGGCAGAAATCTATCCTGTTATACCATCTAATATTAGGCAAACTAGATTCCAGAACCAGGAATATCACTAGACATAAAACGTTCAGGAGAGCTGGGCATAGTGGCACACGCCTTTAATCACAGCACTCTGGAGGCAGAGCCAAGCGAACCACTGTGAATTCGAGGCCAGCCTGTTCTACAAAGTGAATTCCAGGACAGCCAGAGCTATACAGTGAGACCCTGCCTTGAAAAAGACCAAAAAAAAAAAAGAAAGAAAGAAAGAAGAAAAAGGAAGGAAGGAAGGAAGGAAGGAAGGAAGGAAGATTGGCTTGGCTTGACTACAGGGGCTTATGGGCTGGAGAAATGGCTCAGCAGTTAAAAGCATCTCTCTCTCTCTCCCTCCTTCCCTCTCTCCCTCTCCCTCTGTGCCAGTTACTCTTTTTCCACTTGACACAAACAAGAGATACCTGGAAAGAGGGACTCTTAGTTAAGAAACTGCCTCCATGAGATTGGCCTGTGGGCACATATGTGGGACATTTTTTGATTAGTGATTGATTGATGTAGGAGATTCCAGCCCTAATGTGGGCAGTGCCACCCTAGCCAGGTGGTTCAGGTTGTTAAAGAAAGCAATATGAGCAAGTCTTGGAGAGCAAGCTAGTAAGCAGTTTCCCCTATGGTTACTGGCTCTTCTCCTGCTTGAATGACTGCCGTGACTTCTCTTAATGATGAACCTGAGATTAAGTCTTATAAACCAAATAAATCTCATGTACCAGTCAGGGTTCTCTATAGGAAAAGAACTGAACCAAGAATAGTCATCACATCTCCCCAGTTGCTTTTAGTCATGGTGTTTATCACAGCAATAGAAAGCAAACTAGGAGCCATGCAGTGGTGGTACACACCT
Organism: Microtus oregoni; assembly: GCF_018167655.1. NCBI lineage: Eukaryota > Metazoa > Chordata > Mammalia > Rodentia > Cricetidae > Microtus > Microtus oregoni. The sequence continues at coordinate 7,457,010 of NW_024543828.1, read as the reverse complement.
TTAATCCCAGCACTTGGGAGGCAGAGGGAGACAGATCTCTGTGAGTTCGAGGCCAGCCTGGTCTACAAGAGCTAGTTCCAGGATAGACTCCAAAGCCACAGAGAAACCTTGTCTCGAATAAACCACAAAAAAAGGAAAGCAAACTAGGACATCCCCTATATTCCCTTCCCTCACCTCTCTTCCCTTCTCTCTTTCTCAACAAGCTTGAGGGGGTGGGGCACTCGTACGATTTAAGCAAACATCACTTATCAATGGAAATAATACATGGGTCCTCTAAGGATCAATTATCACTAACTTACTAATCTACTAAATTTTAATCTATTAAACTTATTACCATTGAGCAACTTCATGTACTATACGAGAGTACATCTGTAATTAAAAAAAGAATTTTAGATTCTAAATTGGAGGGTATTAATCATGTTTGTCCATTGGAAGCATTTCCTTCAAAAGAAAGTGTAAGCAGAAGCATTTCTTTAAACAATCACAAAAATGCTGAGCATGCAGGAAAAGTGAGATGGGTGTGGATGGGGGCAGCAAGCACCAAGGATGGTTCCATGTAGAACATAATTTAGGCAACACAGAGGACTGGAAGTGTGGCTCAATGGTAGAACACTTGAGTAAAGCAAAAGTACCTGAGGCGTGAGAATTCTGCCACTGTCTGGGAAACACTGACAATCATAATAGCAAACCTAACACACAGCTAAATTTACTATGATAGAGTAGCAGTTTCCTATATCCAGCCAGAAACTACTAAACTGCTAAATCAAATATGTGTGTGTGTGTGTTTGTGTGTGTGCGTGTGTGTGTGTGTGTGTGTGTCTGTGTGTCTGTGTGTGTGTCTGTGTGTGTCTGTGTGTGTCCCTCCCAGGGCACTCCAGGACTGCACACAGTAACCAAGTTACTTTGTCTTCCCCTGTTTTATGTTTTGAAACCTAAATTGCATTACTCTTACATTTGTAAGGACTGAATCCAGTCTCATTCTCTGCATCACCCAATGCCTTATGTTTTAGGTTTGGGCACCATTACTAAGAAAAAGAATTAGGGTCTAGAAAGATTATGGTTCAGTAGTTAGGAGCACTGGCAGCTCTTCCAGAGGACCCTGGGCTGCTACTCAGAACCCATGTGGCAGCTCAAAACTATCTGTAGGTCCAGTTCCAGAAGATCTGATGCCTTCTTCTGCAGGCACCTCATGTATGTGGTACACAGACATCCATATAGAAAAAACACCCAAACACACAAAAATAGTAAGTAGAAAATGATAAAGGGATAAGTGTGCTGGCATGAACTTTTAATCCCAGAAACTAAGAAGCAGAGGCAGATTATTCTCTATGAGCTTAAGGCCAGCCTCATTTACAGAGCGAGTTCCAGGCCAGCCAACACTAGATAATGAGACTCCGCCTCTAGGTAGGTAGGTAGCTAGCTAGCTAGATCTAGATCACACCCTTCTAAGACACATGCATTCTCCCATTATGGGTATCTAAAGACTTAGTTTAAAAGTTAAAAGTACAAGACTGGTAAGATTGATCTATTTTTTAAATATGTATTTATTTATTATGTATACAACATTCTGTCTGTGTGTATGGCCAGAAGAGGGCACCAGACCCCATTACAGATGATTGTGAGCCACCATGTGGTTGCTGGGAATTGAACTCAGGACCTTTGGAAGAGCAGGCAATGCTCTTAACCTCTGAGCCATCTCTCCAGCCCCCAAGGAAGATTGATCTTAATGACATATTTAAAACTGTTGAAAAGTCCTTAATTAATCTGAGTGTCCACTTGTTTAGTAACTAGATGCCCAACATATGATTATTAAAACACTTTCAATTGCGTATGTACATTTGTATATATGTATATATAGATATGGATAACAAGTTATTTATATAAGTCTCAAATGAACTCTGTTGACCAGTTCATACATTTATCTGCCCTTAAATAAATGATAGCTTGCTTACCAGACAGGAAGGCAATGTCTTGCATTAAGAAATGATTGATGTCCTTTAACTGGAGGAGGAGCCCAGTTTCTATGACAAACAAGAGATCAAACAACACCACTGTTAAAATGTAGCTAGAAGCATAACAGAAATCCTCATTGTGCCCAAAAGAACACTGAGGCCCTTAGAGATGTGTGTGTCCAGACGGATCAGCAGTTGTCTCCTCTTTCCTCGCTCAGCTACAGGGAAAGAGAATCATGCTCTTTATGCCATCACAGAGTATATAGAACCAACGGCCCACTTTTCAGGATCTAAGCATGGAACAAAAACTACTCTCACTCATCAGCAAACTAAGAACAAGGTAAAAACAGCCCGGCTTCTTTAAAGAGGAGCCATGCACACGCTGCAGCAGACTGCCTTCCATATGGTGAGGTTCCATTCCATAGAACTTTGTAATTACAACACATACTTGGGGTTCTTATATAAATCATTTGGAAGGTGGCTTGAGAGATGACTCAGTGGTTAAGAGCACTGGCTGCTCTTCCAGAGGCCCGGAGTTCAATTCCCAGCAACCACATGGTGGCTCACAACCATCTGTAATGAGATCTGGCACCTTCCTCTGGCTTGCAGGCATACATGGAGGCAGAATGTTGTATACATAATAAAAAAAATCTTCAAAAAAATAAAAATCATTTGGATCCTTAATATATCCCAAGGTAGGTATTATTAACCCTAATTTAGGAAGATTAATAGTACAGTGTTCCTGAATGAGAAAGACCTGGATTCAAATCCCATTTACTGCACGTAGTAGCTATATAAAACTTAGACAGGCAGGTCATTGAGGCGCAGTTTCCTCCACTGTAACCTGGGCATCATAATACCTACCTAACAAGGGGTAGTGAACTGTAACTTGAGACAGCTCACATAACAGTAGGCTCCTAATTAACAGTGGCATTGTTTCATTCCATTTTTCCCTGCATTATTTCATATAGTCATTTTAGTTGCCCTAGATCTTAAATGCTAGCTCACAATGTCCAAATCTACCAAACACTACAGGGATCAAAACTAAAAGTCCATTATCTGCCTACAGTCCATGAACAAGGATAACTTTTTAAAAGAAAATAGGTCATTGAACTAGGGTATTTTGGACTGCTGATTTAATGCCTGTGGTTTCACATCTCTTACTGAAGCCATATTTTCCACTCACTTTCTGATATAAAGGACCTTCAAAGTGCTCACACTTGGTGGTGTCAGGCTGATGATACAGCCTTCCTAGTGCTCCTGAAATCATTGCATATAGATGTACTTTATCAAGAACAAGACTCCTCAAAAGAATTGACAAAGCTGCAGAACATCCTATCTTACAGAATGACCTACCTAATTGGAAACATAGAGCAATTAGTTGGTATATTTATTTTCATAAAATACAACTCATTAAAAACATATGATTGAGGGTCCACAAAATGGCCACACAGCTAGCCTGACAACCTGAGTTTGGTCCCTGGGACCCATATGGTAGCAGGAGAGAAGCTGCTCCTGTAAGTTGCAAGTTGTCTTCTGACCTCTACACATGCATTGTGCGAAGTAAATAAATATGTGCTAACCTTTCTTTAAAAATGTGATTTTTCAGAACATAAAAATTAATTCTTAAAATTGTCTTGTAATTAATATATTATGTGTATACTTATAGATTTATATAGCTTTAGATTCCTGGTATATCCCAAGCCAAAGCATACACATTAGCATATGAAATAATTCTTTCAACACTGTGGTGGCCCCAATAAAATAATGTTTATAACAGTGACACATTGACATCTTTAGACATGGAGATATGGTAGAAGAACTATATCTTCTGGAATAGCCTAGATTTTCCTCTGTCCTCACATGCTTCTGAAGCAGTAATGGCGTGCATAAAAGAACACTAGAAGTGTGGTGACACATGCCAATAATCCCTGCACTGGGAGGTATAGGCAGGTGACTAGTCTCTGAGTTCAAAGCCAACCTGGTCTACACAGTGAGTTCTAGGCCAGCCAATGCTACATAAGGAGACTGACCTTCTCTCACAACAAACAGCATTAGAACATAGAAGCATCCCTACAAAAGAAACCCAGATTTCTCTTCTGAGTTGAATAGCAAGAATATTTATTAAAATAAATTGATGAATTTCATCTCAGATGGCAAACTGGAAATAATACATATGCTGCCTGATTATTCCTATACCATTCAGAATCTTGAAGAACTATAAAATTTATTACTCCACAGTTTAGATATACACATTAAAAATTGGCCTTGGCCATAAAACAAAAGGCTACAGGCTGATAATAGGAACACCATGGTTTCATTTTATCTCTGCCACTGAGATGCTCTGTAGCCTTGAGCAAGTGACTCATGTATCCTTCCCTTCATGTCCTCCATTTTAGGGCCATATAGCAGATACTTTCCAATGTATCCCATATTCTAGGAGAGCCAACACTGTTGAAAATCACATACACAATGAAAATACACTCTTATTTTTGAGACCTAAAATGCCATCCTATAAAATAGCATTTTCAAACTATTGAAAAAGGATAGGTTGAGGGTTAAAAGAGATGCTACCACTTTAAAAAAAATAGTCTAGATTAGCAATCGACTAAAGGGAGTGGAACTAACACTGCAAAGGTAAGAGAAGACAGATGGCTGACCCGGAGCATCCACAGTGGACAAGGTAAGACTGTTGCTAAAAACAAGGAAGTGGAGAACACTAGATTCTTTAGATTCTAAAATCTAAGATTCTAAAATCTAAAAGAGAAAGTCATGATGCTGAGGTGCACCCTGTTTGGACCTGAGACATTTCTTTGCAGATTTCCTTCCATGATACAAAAGTGAAAAAGATATATAATGCCTCTCTCGCAGACCCCTTAAACTCTTTCATTTCAAAGCATAGGAAATATTGGAGACATGGTTCAGTTGATAGCATGCTCGCCTAGTACACATGAAGCCCTGAGACCCATGCCCAGCAACACATACACCAGGCGTCTTGACACCCATTTGTAATCCCGTTCATCACTCACTCAGGAGGAGGAAGGAGTATAGGAAAATGCAAGTCATCTTTGACTCCATCATGTTTGAGGCCACTCTCGGCTTGTTTCAAAATAACAAAAAAACAAACAATTTTTTAAAAAAATCTTGATAACAGTGCTGGACGAAATTCACATTACAACATCTTCCATGCTGAGCAAAAACACCTTTGACATGAAGCTGGTCAAGTGCTTCATTACAAATAAAAACCATGCAGTCTTCTTACATGAACCATATGGCAAAACCTAAAAGGGCTGCTTGTGCTCTGGCAGATGACTCAAATTTGTTCCCAGCTCCCAACTGCCTGCAACTCCAGCTCCAAGGGATCCAAAGCCTCTGGATCCATGTGGGTACTGCACTCGTCCGAACATACTCACACAGCAATACATATAATTACACATACAAATAATTAAAAATAATAAATCTCTCTAAAAAATACCTTGTTTGTGTGTAAACAATCAGGCACAAACTGAAAATCAAAGTTGAGGAAATCTCTTGCAGAGATGGCTCAGTGGTTAAGAGCATTGCCTGCTCTTCCAAAGGTCCTGAGTTCAATTCCCAGCAACCACATGGTGGCTCACAACCATCTGTAATGAGGTCTGGTGCCCTCTTCTGGCCTGCAGACATACACACAGACAGAATATTGTATACATAATAAATAAATAAATATTAAAAAAAAAAGAAATGTCAAGCTCTTAGGCTTTTTTTTAATGTACATAAGTATTTTTTGCCTGCGTGTTTGTACATGTACCCTGTGTATGTAGTGCCTGAAGATGCCGAAGAGGACATCAGAACCCCTATAGCTAGAGTTCAAGATGGTTATGAACCACCATATGCATACTAGGAACTGAACCCAGTCCTCTGCAAGAGCAGCATTACCCACTGAGCCATACCTCCAACCCCTGCTATCTTGATCATAAAGTTGTACACAACCACTAATTTTTATCTCAAATGAGGAAATGAGGTTAGAATTCAAAGATTCAAAGATTTTTTTAAGTGCTATGAAGTACAAAAATGAATCTATTTGGAATGACATACAAGAGGAGGGGACATCTATCTAGTCAGATGCTCTTGTTTTCATTGTGTAACTTGCAGAAATTCAGAGCACCTACCAGCTTTTTACACGGTAGGTGTTGAAAGCCCATAAAGATGTCTTTTCAATTCACTCTAATCTAGGACAGTGTCTTCTGTAGCCCAGGCTGACCTTGAATGTCTCATCTTCCTGCTTTTACCTCCCAAATGTTAGAAGGACAGGTTTGTGCCACCATATTGGGATTTCTTTGTTCTTTTCATTGTTATTGTTTGGGACAAGGTTTCTCTGTGTATCCCTGGCTGTCCTGGAACACACTCAGTAGACTATGTTAGCATTGACCTGAGAGATCTGCCTGCCTCTGCCTCCTGAGAGCTGGCTATGCCAACACACCTGACTACTATGGGCCAAATGCCATCCAAAAGCATTTTTGATAAATGTTCTAAAAAAAAGTAAAGAATCAAACAAATTTATGAAACTTTGCCTTTTTGCCTGTAGATTGCTTTGACAAACTTTGAAGATTAAACGCATTGCCGTATTTCATAACAAACACACATAACTCCTAGGTTACAAGCCATATGTGCAATGTTCTCCATAGTTATCTGATCAAGAATTCCTTTGGTTGTTTGGTTGAATGGTTGGGTTTTCTTCTCCAAAGAAAAAATATTGTGCAGAGGTACTTAGTTCAAAATGTCAAAGCAATCTACAGGTAAAAAGGCAAGGTAGAAGACCATTCCCATAGTCTCCTTATTTGCAGTTTTCAAAGACCAAGCAGCTCTATGGTGAGTTGCTACAGAGGAGACTCAATGCTCTCGTGGGTCTTATTTCAGTGATAGGAGTACAGATTACCACTCCAGAAATTTCAGTTCTACTGAGCTAAGAAGTTCCATAAAGAAAATCATCATTGAAATAAGTAATTGGTATGTACAAGCTTTCTCATTTTACAGGACGTATTTTTATTTTAGATCGCAAAATGTAATAGCAATAATTTCCAGCCCTGGGGCTTTTATTTTATGCTGATACTCTTTTGTATCCATTTATGCTCTGTCTAGGATTCCCGTTCATATATGATAGACGAAAACTGGTTCTGAACCCTCTGCACATACATGCCACTGAGCTCACACTAAAGAGTAATGACAAACGAACTTCTGGAAAGAGCACATGCTCCCATCAGATCACCAGGGACTAGAATTACAGATGTTTGTGAGCTGCCATGTGAGGGCTGAGAATTGAACCAGGGCCTCTAGCAGAGAAGTCAGTGCTCTTAATTGCTGAGCCATCTCTCCAGAACCCAGTCTTATTTTAAGATAAAAAAAAAACAGGCTCAAGGAAACAAGCAGGCATGTGCGTATTCATTTAAGAATCTCCTATTAAATAACCACCTGGTACCAGTCACTGCCTCTACCTGAAGCAGAATCTTGCATAGATTCAAATAAGGTTTCAGAGCATCACTTATCTGGTCTGCAACCCTTCAGATAGGCCATGTGTCACCTGAACTTAGAAAAACTCACCCAAATAGCTCTCATGCAGTTTTTAACTACATACAACTTGATGCTCCAGTTCTTCCCAAAGCACAGCAAGAATATTCACAATCTTTTGAAGGAAAATTCATTATGTTTACAGTCTGAAATTCTTTTATTTAACATTTATTTTATATGTATTTGTGTGCCTGAGTGTATGTATATGCACCACATGCATACAGGGGCCAACGGAGGCCAGAAGTGGTGTCATGTTTCCTAGGCCTGGAGTTAAAAATGGTTTTGAGGCCTGTGGTGTGGGTGCTGAGAACCAAACCCAGGCCATCTGCAAGAGCAGCCAGGACTCTTAACCACTGAGCCTTCTGTCTAGCCCCTACAGACTGAAGCTAACAGCAATGCTTTTTAGCCATCATCTTTTTGACAGTTCCCTATGGCTGAGACAAAAATTACACTTTCTTTTTGAGTCCCAGGTCCTGCTACAAGATGAATGGGATTCCGTGAGTGTAATTTTCCTTTTCAGTCTGAACAACAGATATGCCATACCATCTGTAAATAGAAATGACTTAGCACAGGCAAATGATTGATGTGCTCCCTTGAAAATGTTATGATTGAAAAGATCGAACAAATAAAAGGGTAATTCTGAAACCATCAAAAACAGATTGCTATTAGACTAGCAGAACAATATAGTATATTGTTCTTCAATAAAGGTACAGTATGAAAAACTCATATAACTCTCTATCAAGATTCATGCTAAATCCCTCTTTTGCTAACGTGTATTGGAGCCTCTTTGCCAATCCACAGCAACTCAGCAAACATCTAGTGAATTCCTATTTGGATTCTCTCTGCATGCAAACACACATCTCCTTACTTTACAATTTAAAAACAATAACAGAAAAGCTGGAATATAATCACAGCAAAGGAAGGCTAAGGCCAGAGGATCCCAAATTCCAGGTCAGCCTTTGCTACACCAAGAGACCTGGCCTTTAAAAATAAAATAGGCCTTGAATGGTGGTCATACCTTTAGCTCCGGCACTCAAGAGACAGTGGCAGGCCTGTGTCTATATGAATTAAAGGCCATACTGGTCTACATATTGCATTTCAAGCCAGCCAGAACTAAATAAGGAAACTCTCTCTTTAAAAAAGTAAGAAAGAAAAAGGAGAGGGGGAAGGAAGAAGGAAGATTATACTTAATGAAAGAGGCATATAGTCTAAGTTTCCATTGATAAGAAATCTTCAAGCTAGCTATATTTAGTGGCAAAAATTAGGTCAGAGGTTGATTAGGAATTGATGGAATTGGAGGACTGATAACTAAAGAGTAACTGATGCTTTCTAGAAGTGATAAAATAATTGTAAAATTGATTATTACAGTGATAGGTTACAGAATTGGATCAACATGGGAAATCCACTGACTTTAAGTGGGTAAGTTGTATGGTAAATTACATCTCAGTAAATCTATTATGAAAAATACAAAGAAAAGTTAGTACTTGTAAGAATATAATTCTTTATAACAATGGATGAATTTTGTGCACCACTCCTTTCAAAAAACTGTCATAAAAATAGATTTTAATTGAGGAAATGGCATCAAAAACACAAGAAGAAATTAGAGTTCATGGATGATTACATTAAGAAATAAAAAGCTGGACAATGGACACACCTTTAATCCCAGCACTCAGGAGGCAGAGGAGGGCCAGGCAGATCCCTGAATTCATGGCTAAACTGCTCTACAGAGAAAAATCTAAGAAAGCCAGGGCTATAGAAAGAAACCCTGTCTCAAAAACAAAAAGCATGGGGGCTGGAGAGATGTCTCAGTGGTTAAGAGCATTGCCTGCTCTTCCAAGGGTCCTGAGTTCAATTCCCGACAACCACATGGTGGCTCACAACCATATGTAAAGAGGTCTGGTTCCCTCTTCTGGCCTGCAGACATGCACACAGACAGAATGTTGTATATACATAATAAATAAATAAATATTAAAAAAAATTCAAAAAAAACAAAAAGCAAAAACAAACAAGCAAAAATGTAAACATATGAATGGGGGGGAGTAGGGAGGTGGGGGTGAATCTGGGAGGACTTAGGAAAGGAGTTGGGGACAAATATGGTCAAAATGCCCTGAAAGAAATTTTCAAAAAGCAAATAAAAATATTTAGTTTTAAAAAGCAACCTTTGGTGGCACAAACCTTTAATCCCAGCACTCTCAGGAGGCAGAGACAGGTGGATCTCTGAGTTGGAGACCAGCCTGGTCTACAAACCATGTTCCAGGGCAGCCAGAGGTATACAGAGAAACCCTGTCTTGAAAAACCAAAAAAAGCTACAGAGAAACCCTGTCTCGAAAAATCAAAAAAAAAAAAAAAAAAAGAGCCGGGCAATGGTGGCGCACGCCTTTAATCCCAGCACTCGGGAGGCAGAGCCAGGTGGATCTCTGTGAGTTCGAGACCAGCCTGGTCTACAAGAGCTAGTTCCAGGACAGGCTCCAAAGCCACAGAGAAACCCTGTCTCGAAAAAACAAAAAACAAAAAACAAAAAAAAAAAAAGAAAGAAAGAAAGAAAGAAAGAAAACAAAACAAAAGCAACCTTTGGAAATATATGTAAAGGAAAAGTAATATATGTAAATATATTTTGAAAATATATGAAACACATGCAAATATATTTTTAATAATGTCATAGGAGCAGCATTACCACAGAATTATGTATATGTCTTGTACTCTTGGGTGAAACACACGACATTAAATTTGGAGGGTTTGCATGTTTGTTCTTGCATATTCTAGAGAAGCAGTTCCACTGAGCTGTATATCTAGACAAAATTTGGAATTTTTCAAACAAAGAAGTATTTCTCACATAAGCCATACCACATATTACTTATGAATATACACTCTAGGATTGCCTGGGTTCCAATTCCAGCTCTTTCTTGCTAGTGAGGTGACCTTCCGCAAGCTGCTTAATCTCACTCTGGGAAATGGAGTTCAGGGGTAGAGAATTTATTTGCCTTGCAATCCTGAGCTCCTGGTTTCCACCCTCATTAGTCCTGCTAAGAATTTTGAAAAGGGGTTGGGTGAGCTATGAGACTGTGAGGTGTGGAAACCATGAAAGAGCTCACCTCATTGGTCATGGGAAGAACAAATCTGCCTGCTGCAAAACGCAAGGTGGGGAAAAAATCAAATCCTTTCTAATGCATACCTGAGTTGGTAGGGAACCCTAAGAAAATCCTTGGAGGCTAAAACTGCAGTGGGCAAGTGCACTGTGGGCTCAGCCAATCAAGCAAAGCCCTTGCCCATCTGTCAATTCCCAGGCCACTAGGAGCTTGTGAGGCTACTTGTGTTTCCAGTGCTGTAGCACAAACCCAGGTGAAGCTGTACCACTGAGCTACACCTCCATTCCAAAAGCGTGGCTTTAATGGACACACACAAGAGAACCAGTGGAATTCTAGAGAAAGGTGAACAATGGAAGGAACGAGTGAGAGGGTGACAGTGTTCCATCTTTCAACACCATTTTGTTGTTACTTAATGTATCTATCAGCTACTCTGATAATTCATGGGTTCAAAGCTGAAAACCAGCTCCCCTTAATGTCAGGCTACAGAAGCCAATTAGGCATCAACCCAAATCGGGGGCACTCTTTCTCTAGAAGCAGGACGCAGTTCCGGCCCAGAGTGGTGAATGTTACAATTATACCGATTGATGGGTGCGGTGAGCACGGAGGGAAAGGGTGTCCAGAACTGCACTGATGAGACGCGCATGCGCAGAAGAGATGAGAAGCAAACAGGTTTTCCAGCCTAGTCCTTGAGGACTACCTCCCAGAGAGAGCCTTCCAGCAGCTCAGGATTTAAAGGATTTTTTTTAATTTATTTATTTATTAAGGATTTCTGCCTCGTCCCCACAACCGCTTCCCATTTCCCTCCCCCTCCCCCGATCAAGTCCCCCCCCCCATCTGCTCGAAGAGCAATCAGGGTTCCCTGACCTGTGGGAAGCCCAAGGACTGCCCACCTCTATCCAGGTCTCGTAAGGTGAGCATTCAAACTGCCTAGGCTCCCACAAAGCCAGTACGTGCAGTAGGATCAAAAACCCACTGCAATTGTTCTTGAATTCTCAGTATTCCTCATTGTCCGCTATGTATTTAAAGGATTTGAAGGTGGTCCAAACAACTTTCCCTCTGTCCTGGGTTAGAAACATTTGCATGCTCTGCAAGTGAAAAGTAGTCTTTGTACGCACTGATATTCACATGTATATGCGTGTGCATATAGTGCAATGACATGCAAATATGAAGCATTGTGATTCAAATGAAAGGCCTTTAAAACCTAGGAAAGGATAAAACCTGCCTGCACCGCCTCCAAATCTTTTATACTCCTTCAGTTCTAAAGCCCTTTGGCGACTCGACCAAATCTTGAAAATTTATAGATAAAAATCTTTGATAAATGCAAAATCGATGTTAAAGAAGCATTTTTCTGAAATGTGTTTGCATTGTCTTCCAAATGACTGTCAGGAGAAAGCTGTTTTATTGAAAAGAATTCGCTTCCTTGGATAATTCTGAAAACTCTCCTTAAAAACAAACAAGTTAGACACAGTGGCTCCAACTCCAGCTCTCTGGAAGGCTGAGGTGAGAGGATTTCTCTAAGATCAAGGCTAGTCTGCACTATAAAGTGATTTCCAAGTCAGCCTGGACTGGAGTAAGACCCTGCAGGAAAAAAAGAAAAGAAAAGAAGAAAACTAAAGAAACAAAACCGAGAAAACTATATTGAGCACACAATTTTATTTTACTTATTTATTTTTGCTTGTTTGTTTTTAAGACAGGGTCTCTCTACATAGCCCTGGCTGTCATAGAACTCACTATTGTTGACCAGGCTGGTCTCGAACTCAGAGATCCACACACTTTTGCCTCTTTAGCATGAGCCACCACACCTGGCCAGCACGCAATTCTAAATATCAGACTATTCTTAGCAACATAAATTGAGAATGAAAAGAAAATCCTTTTGGAATCAGCAAGATGATCCAGCAGGTCAACACTGACCTGCAAGCTGGAAAACCTGACCTGAGTTTCTTCCCTGGAAAACAACTGAAAGGCAGAAGGAGAAATCTAAGAATGCCATAAAGCTGTCCTCTGATCTCCATCAGTATGTGCCCCACAGCCACACATAACACACAAGTATAGTGTCTTAAAGAGAAAATTTTCTTTATTTTTAATTACTTTATGCATATGAATATTTTGCCTGCATGTATGTCTGTGAACCATGTGCATGCTATGCCTAAGGTCTCTAGAAACCAGAAAAGGTTATTAGATCCCCTAGAAATGAAGTTATTAGATCCCCTAGAAATGAAGTTATTAGATCCCCTAGAAATGAAGTTATAACCCTCTATGAGCAGTCACATGGGTGCTGGGAATTAAACCTGGTTCCTCTGGAAGAGCAAGTCCTCTCTCTCTCTCTCTCTCTCTCTCTCTCTCTCTCTCTCTCTCTCTGTTTTTTGAGACAGCGTTTCTCTGTGTTGCTCTGACTGTCGTGGAACTAGTTCTGTAGACCAGGCTGGCCTCAAACTCACAGGGATTTATTTGCCTGTCTCTGCCTCCCAAGTGCTGGAATTAAAGGCATGTGCCACCACTAACCTGGCTATGGATTTCCTTTCCTTATCTATCTGAATCATCATGTTCAAGCAGGGGTAGACTCACAGTGTAAACGAGTCTACCCCTGCTTAAACATGATCTTAAAGATGCAATGACAATCACAAACATGATGGTCACAGCCATTAAATAAATGTCCTAAATGTATTAAGAATTTGCATTCACCTTTTTTAAACTTTTTCTTATAACATCTGACCTTTTGAGGGCAGCTATTTAAAGCACAGGCTATAAAAGTATACAAGATGGCCCACTAAAGTCAAAACCCACAATACCCATTCAGATATATAATCAAATGCCAACTCTCTTACTCCATGGCTATTCATCACGTCTGGGTTTAGGAAATCTAATCTTGAAATGCACAGCCTCTGCAATAGTAAATCCAATTAAAATGGTTTACTTTGGTTTATAATGCGTGCAGGATAACACACAATATCTGTTAGTGGTCCTTCCAAGGTTACAACAAAGGAAGCAGAACTGACCCTCTTTTGTAAACTAACAGTGCAAAATGATAGATCAAATGATGGGACATGCAAATGCAAATTCAAGAACGTTCCAGCATATATGCATACTCCTTCTAAGTGCCATCAAGAAAACTAAGAATACCTCACCACACTGGTTCATTTTGAATGGAGGAAAAATTTTTAAATAACTCTAAGATTTTTCTTGTCAACACACTGGATACTCAATAGCTAAGGTGTCAGCTAATTAACCAACAGGCACAAGACTGCAAATACTCTAAGGAGCAGAGAACTTGCAGTTCCCCTGAACGTTAGCACAGGACTTGATGCTGACCTGGCAGAAATATATTTTGAAATGAGAGGCAGCTCAATGTCTAGCAGTATCTCCAACCATAAAGATATTCAAAATTCGTATTCTAGTAGCACGTGAACGTATTCTTTCACCCAGAAGCTTTATAAAAAGTCAGCAACAACTTATTAAAAATAAACTTGGAGCCAGGAAGAGGCACAAAGATGCGGTCCTAGAATTCAGGGAGGCTGTTAAGAACATTATGAGTTTGAGGGCAGCTACTTCTTAAGCTCCTTCCTCAAAACTGAGGAATATAATATATGACGTCCCATGTTACAAACAGCAGAACTTAGTGGTAGACCACAAGTTTGGCAGGCCCTGGGCTCTGATTCCACTCCACAGCATGTAAGAAATAAAAGATATTGATGTTCATAAAGAAAATTACAGAAAAATATTCGCTGCTTGGACCACAAAACAAGTTTCAGGTCAGCCTAGGCTATAGTGTGAGACTTTATCCCAAATAAGTAAGCAAACAAAATCACTAAATTGACCTATAGATTCCAAGCAATTACTAACATATCCTAACTAGATTTTTTATATACAAATTGATAAGCTAATGATAAAAAATAAAGTTCTAAAGATTGGCAAAGGACCTAGAAGAGCCAAAATAATCTTTTTATTGCTTTTATTTTTATTTGAGTAGAGCTGGAGAGATGGGTCAGCAGTTAAGAGTACTTCCTGTACATGGGCCAGGCCTGGTGGCACCTTCAATCCTAACAGAGGCAGAGGCAGGCAAATCTCAATGAGCTCCAGAGCAGCCTGATGGAGACTAGCTGAATCCATGGGCTCTTGGTTCAAGAGTTCAGAGAGACCCTGTCTCAAAAAACAAGATGGAGAACTACTGAGAAAGATAGCCAGAGTCAACATCTGGCCTCCATCTGCATACACATTTGCATCCATACAAACACACAAAGCTCATATGTATTAATAAAGGAAGACTTCCCAGACTAATTATTTATTTATAGTTTTCAGATAGTTCTGTGGGTTTGAGTTACAATGTTCCTTAGCTTACAGCACATCAAAATGAACAGTGGAGGATGGAGCCAGGAGCCAGAGCCAGTAGAAAGAACTGACAGTAGCAAGCAATGACAGCTAACAGAGAAGGGATATATGGGAAGATTAGACAAAGCAGACATTATAAATTAAAAGGCAGAAAGATCTGTAGCCATTTGCCATAGAGACAAAGAGCCTCCACTGGAACCCCTGAGCACTGTATACATCATATTAAAGTAACTGATGCTGTCCTAAGGACAGTCTTGAGTCATCAGGAAAGGATGCAATTATTTTCAGGTTCAGGAGTCTGGAAGGGAAGCAATCTTTTTGAAAACCTTTCCATCCGAAATAGTTAGAATGCTGAGAAGAAAAATAAACCAGTCACTAAAAGTGCTGGTGCTCAATTTCCCAGAGAATGCTTGGGTTCCCAGGGAAGTTTGCCATGGGAAATAGTCAATATAATATGGTCTAGGGCTGGGGAAGTAGTTCCATTTGTAAAGTGTTTGCCTAACATGCATGACACCCTGGGTTAGATCCATAGAAAAACATTTTTAAAAATCTGGAATGGTGGCTTATACATGCAATACCAACACTGGGGAGATAGAGGTAGAAGGATCATGAATTTAGGATCATCCTCAACTATACAGAGCTTTCCAGAGTAGCCTGGGCTACATGAGACTTTGTTTCAAAAGGAAAGTTTAGCCTCATGAAAGATCCATTATCTTTGGAATACATTTTACAACACTGTGCAATGTTCAGCAAATAAGTGTTGCCATTGATACTCTATTTGAGCTAAAACTTGATGCCAAGTTGCATTTGAAACCAAATTTATACGTGAATAGGTTTTTATAGTACCTTAACTTCTCAATTGGGTGAGGTTCTCTTAGATGAATAAAGTTTACATTCTTCATGGAGTGTAGAATATTTTTCCCTATTTATCATTAGGTAAGATAGCATTCAAGAAGGGAAAACTGTAAAAGCAAGGTCAATAGAAAATGATATAGCCAACATGTGGCTGTTTATTATTCAGGCTGTGCTATCAAGAGAGCCCAAAGGGAAATAGACTTAAGAACTTCAGCTAAGAGGAAAGAAGAAACAAGGTTTACTTCTCACTACTTCTTCCCAGCTCTGACCTTCTTGGTCAGCTCAACCTGAATGTTCCACAAAAATCACATACTCAATACTGAATCCTAGGGTTGGGAATGCTATCTCAATGGTGGAGCATGTGTTTAGCATGTGTGAGACTGTAGGCTCCACTCTAAACACTAAAATAAAATAAAATAAAATAAACTGAACCCAAATTTGTTCTTCCTCTTCCATTCCCAGTGTTTTGTTTGTTTAGTTGGTTTTTGTTTATTTGAGACAGGCCCTCACTATGTAGCCCCACCTGGCCTCAAACTCAGAGAACACCTGCTTCTCCTTTCCCAGTACTGGGATTAAAGGTATGCACCACTACACCTGGCTTCCATTCCCAGACTTCTTTTCCTTTGGCTTCTCAAGACAGGGTTTTTCTGTGTAAACATGGCTGTCCTGGAACTCTGTAGACCAGACTGGCCTCAGAGGTTTACCTGCCTCTGATTCCCTAGTGCTGGGATTAAAGGCGAGTGCCACCATGTCTACCTACTCTAATCATTTTTAAAATCATATACAATTCTGTAAACTATGTTCTTCCTTTCTGCTTTGTCTTTGCCCATATTATTTCCTATGTCTGGAATACCTTCTCTGCCTCTAGCACATCCATTCCAATCCCTTGTTCACCTGGAAAATTTTTAATTCCTCATACTTTGTGCAACCCTAGCCACTTGAGACCTTCCGTCTCCAGAAGCAAAAGTCTAGCAGTCATTTCTGGGCTGCCTCAGAAATGCCTCAGAAAACCTGTGTACATGCATATAACTATATAGTAAGTGATCTTTCAAAGGGTTCTTTGTGTCAAGAAAAAGCTTCTTAAGCACATTTGTAGATATTTTACTATTCTAAGTATATGAAATACAGCTGGGTTTGGTGGCATATGCCTTTAATCCCAACAGAGGCAGGAGAATCTCTGTGAGTTCCAGGCTAGTCTGGTCTACAAAGCGAGTTCCAGGATAGGCTCCAAAGCTACACAGATAAATCCTGTCTCGGAAAAAAAAAAACAGTTTTAAATAAAAAAGTATATGAAACCTTTTTTGCATTTGAAGTTATAAACTAGGCACAGTGGCACACACTTCTAATCCCAACACTTGGGGAGTGAAATCAGTGGGGTCCAGAAGTTGAGATCAAGTGAGACTGTCAAAAAGCCAAAGGTGGCTGTTGAGATGGCTCAGCAAGAAAGAACGCAAGCCTAGATATCTGAGCAGACACACGGTGGAAGGAAAGATCCTTTCAAGCTGGCCTTTGACCTCCACACATGTGCTAGGGCACATGCTTCCTTCCACACACATACACACAGAAAAAACAAAATAAGTAAGAGTAATTTTGAAAAGTTCGAAATAAAGTTACAGAAGAAGCCATACATGGCGTTATAAGCATGTAGCCCCATTTACTCCAGGGGTTGAGGCAGGAGACCATTTAAGCCAGGCATTCAAAAACACCCCGGGGAATTAAAAAAAAATGCCCATCTGAAAAACACTAACAAAAATATATCCTATAGTGTGTGCCCCAGCCACAGGAATACTTATCCTCACAGGCAGATTAACTGCTGCAAATACTGAAAGACAAATGTGAGTCCCTCCATCCCTTACTGCACCCCTGCTCCCATCCCTACTAAAGCACAGCACAGTGAACAGTATCACTTAAATGCTAGGATGTGCTGCATGATAGAAACTTCCAAGGATCAAGAAAATGACCGTAGAATGAAGAGAAACACTTAGCAATGGAAATGTCCACTTGAATTCTTGTGATTCAGTTAGAATTGCAGCTTTGAGGTAAAGCATTTGCCTAGCATCCATCCACAGGTCTTGGGGTTCAACCCCAGAACCTCTTTCTGTCACATGCAAAAGCTGTGTGTGCGTGTGTGTGAGAGAGAGAGAGAGAGAGAGAGAGAGAGACAGAGAGAGAGAGAGAGAGAGGAAGGGAGGGAGAGAGAGAGAGAGAAGGAGAGAGGAAGGGAGAGAGGGGGAGGGAGGGAGAGAGGGGAGAGGGAAAGAGGGAGGGAGAGAGAGGAGAGAGAGAGAGGTGGGTACATGCACGCCTGTGGGTGGTGATACACGTGGGGGTGTACTAATCCCAGTACAGGATTATTTTGAAGCCATCCTGAGCTACATAGTGAGACTGTTTCATTTTAAAGTGATTTTTCCTATGAAGTTGGTTTTTAGCTTTCACTGCACACTGCACGTGCACACAAAGTTTCCACTGGTTTCTTTTGTAGCCTCCCAAATCCATTTAAACTGCCCTTAAACCCTGAAGGAGTTTGTGCCCCATCGCCACACTTTCCTTAATGATTTATTATTACATACAGAAAATAACATTGACCACTTCCAAACAAAATACTCAAGACCAAAGGGTTCTTTGTTACAAAGAAGCTTTAGACAGAGCCCTGAGTTTCCTGAGGTTTAACCGAAGACGTTGGTGTGACCAATTCGTGGACAACTTCGAACAAGAATTGGAATGTGGAACACAGGCTGTGGCTACCTGACTTGAGGAAAAAAAAAAAACTACACCAAGTCAAGTTTTTAATTCCCAACTTTCCCTTACAAGAAACATCATAGGGTAAGCACCACCGAGGCACAGAACACATGGCCAGCAGCTGCGGCACCTGGCAGATATTCCTGGACTCCCAATGGTCCTATTGGAACTTTAAGTCTTGGAGCCTCCGCATGCTCCATAACAAATCAAGCCCACAGCCAAGGAACTCTTACTTGTTCAACATGTGTACATCAAGCTCTGTTTTGCAGCACTCTCAAGCCTTTACCAAAATAGAGTGGCAGCAATAAGGGATTTGTTAGCTTTGGTTTTGTCCCTCCAAGGCAAGTAAGAAAGAGCTTCTGCCTTTGTGGTAAGAGCCCCAGAGAGGCAGGAAGCTCGTGGGACCAAGCTGGAAAGATGTGGTGGTCCTGGCGGATAAGCACAAATCCTTGGCAGCAGTTTGCCTGCAAACTCCTCCTCCAACTTCAGAATCCGAGCGCCTTTTTGACATGGCCCTAGCACGTGTTAATGAAACAAACAACAACCACCCACATGCGTAAATAAACCTAGCTTTTTTTTTTTTTTAGGATGACACATTTGATTATTGGAAGGCTACACTGTGGTACTCTCAATACATTCCTTTGAAAGATACTAAACACATCACTTACAGGCAACAGCTGATGACCACATCCTACAGACAATAGCCTGGCCACAGTTGCAAGGCCTGCTAGCCAGTTGTCCTATGCACAGAAGAATCAAGCAAGGGTTTGAATTCAGGAATATGAAAAAATGGCAGAACAGACTGCAACATCTAAACTTTTCTCTTGATGGAGTCTTCATTCTTTGTCTTCCTGAGCGGTTGTGGGGACGAGGCAGAAATCCTTAATAAATAAATAAATTTAAAAAAAAAAGAAATGAGCTAAACTAAGATGTAAGAATTAGCCAATAAGAAGTTAGAACTAATGGGCCAAGCAGGGTTTTCATTAATACAGTTTCTGTGTGGATATTTCGGGGCTAAGCTAGCATGGAGGCTGGGAGGAACAAGCCTCCCCCTCCTTGCAACAAATGAGCCCTAGGGTTACAGGTGCCTATCACCATACCTGGGTAGCAAACCTAGCTTTTTTTAACTACAGGGAGTGTTACAGGGAAGTGCATCCTCAGGAAGGCTTGGCTCTGGGGTGAGGGGATGCAGAGTAGGACGAGCCCTTGTGTTCCCAACTCCACCAGGAGGCACCTAGATGGGTGGAAAGTGGGTAGGAGACGTGGGATGGTCTCACCTTGCCTGGCGGGCTTCTGGAGGTCCACCCCTGGGGCTTGAGCGGATTGAAAGCTGCACAAACCCTCATCGACGCAGCTGGCCTGAGGAACTGAGGACCACAGCACGCGTGGCTGCAAGCTAGGAGGACCACAGCAGTGGGCAGTGGGAGGGGGGGTTATAGGGTGAAGCGGGAGAGGGAAAGAAGGAAAGGAGGAGAGAGAGAGAGAGAGAGAGAGAGAGAGAGAGAGAGAGAGAGACCTGGAGAGCGTGGGGAAGACAAAGTGCACCCGCCCTCCCCAACAGGCTGGGGAGGGAGCCGAGAAAAAGGGAGAGAGCTCAGGCATTCTTGGCCGCCTCTGGGTGGGAGTGCCTCGGGAAATAAAACTCACCTGCGAGAAAGACTGCCTGCAGCAAGCAGAGGTAGTTCTTCCCGTACTTCTCTGCAATCCTAACACGATGCAGGGCCATGGCCATGTCCACCTGCACGGGGACTGCCTGCGAGAACCGCAGGGAACTGCAGTCGCCCCGGTTCAGCTGGAGATTCCTCATACTGAGCTCAGGAGGGACAGCCCCGTGCAATTGCCTGAACCCTAGCCTATTCGAGGCCCGAGCGGGAACTAGAGGGGGCCCTGCTGGAGGGAGCCCTGCTTCCGCCATCCTCCAGCCTGACTCGCCGGTCTGGGACCCCCAACCTCAACTCGCAGCTGCCCGGACTCTGGCCGACGAGTAGCCCGCCTGTGTGCCGCCCGCCGGAAGGGTCGCAGCCTGAGCAGATCTGAGGCTCAGAAGACTGGAGCCCCCTAGCTGGGACCAACAAGCCCCAGGACAGAGAGCGCTCAGCGTCCGGAGCCCAGAAACTCTGGCAGCAGAGTGCTTCTGGCCTCAGCCACTGAGGGTTGAGAACAACTCCGCTCCCCGTGGGTGTGCACCCACATCCCCGTCTAGTTTCCAGCTGGATGAACAGGGGCGGGACGTCAGGAACCAGAGGGGACAACCCCCTTAGAGACGCCCACGGAGGAATTGGGAAGGCTGGCGCACGTGGTGGGAGGGGATGGCCTGACCTTGCACTCTTGGGCAGTGGGAGCTGAAACTGGTGGTTCCTTGTGTCCTGCTTCCCAGGGCTGGGCGGGGCGGGGCGGGGGTGGAGTAAGGATGCACAGTGTGGGCACCTGCAGATAACACCGTCGTGCTTTACTGGTGCCAAGAGAGCAGCTATGAATAGTCGGAAAAGGGTGGGTGCTGAAGCCAAAATGTGCCTTCTCCCTCCTTGCCCCTTGGCCTGCAAGGACTCAAAGCACACTCAGTCTCCACCCTTGCTTCTCCGGGGCTAGGGTCCTGGGATGCCCTGTATAATACACCGGGTTGCCATCTTTTACGGGTTTGGAATCATGGCTTGCTTTTAAAAAGGCAAGAGAAGGGCTGGAGAGATGGCTCAGAGGTTAAGAGCATTGCCTGCTCTTCCAAAGGTCCTGAGTTCAATTCCCAGCAACCACGTGGTGGCTCACAACCATCTGTAATGGGGTCTGGTGCCCTCTTATGGCCTGCAGGCATACACAGAGACAGAGTATTGTATACATAATAAATAAAAAATATTTAAAAAAAAATAAAAAAATAAAAAAAAAATAAAATAAAAAGGCAAGAGAAAACAAATGGGCCAGTAAGATGGCTCTGAGGGCGAAGGCATTTGCTAGGCAAACCTAGTGATCTGGGCTAATGGAACCCATGTAAGTTAAGGCAAAAGAAGAGAACTGACTCCACAAAGCATCCTCTGACCGCCACATGCCCCGTGGCACATACATTATGCACTAAGAGAAGTAACAGAGGTAGGAGCTAGAGATATGGGTGAATTGGTAGAGTGCATCCCTAATATGTACAAGACGATACATCTCTCAGGAGATGAACTCTGGAGGACCAAGGTTATCCCCAGCTCCATAGCCCATTTCAGGCCAGCCTACGCTACAAGAGACCATGTCTCAAAAAACCACACACACACACACACACACACACACAAAACACACCCCACATACTAAATTCCAAAAACAACAACAAAAATTAAAGGAGGGGTGGGCATCAAAAGATGTCAACCTCTTGAAAAACCAAGTGAGAAAGCATAGGAGGTCCCAGCCCTTTCCTCCTCCTGAACTTATTAGAAAGAGTGAGGAGGATCAAGATGCTCATCAAAAAGCTATTGCAGCTGGGCGGTGGCAGCACACACCTTTAATCCCAGCACTCAGCACTCAGGAGGGAGACAGAGGCAGGGACATCTCTGTGAGTTCAAGGCCAGCCTGGTCTACAAGAGCTAGTTCCAGGAAAAGCTCCAAAACTAAAGAGAAACCCTGTCTTGAAAAACAAAATCAAAAACCAAAAAGCTATTGCAGCTTGGTTTTGAAGGCCATCAAAGTGTATGGGAGGGCTTGGTGGGAGCAAAGAGAAGAGAAAAATGTTGTAATTAAATTATAATCTCGAAAATAAAAAGCAATAAGAGCTATAGCAACTGAGGAGAGGCTAGGGGTGTCAAGGTAGAAACGATGGAATTGTGATCCAGTGTCCAAGCCCTAGGATTTACCCCAATTTTGCTCTAATACTAGAAGCCTTTACAGAAATTGTAAGCACCACTCTTTTCTGTAGACACTATCCTTTTCAAAATTTTCTGACAAGAGAGTACTGTTATAGAGGCCAACCAGTGTAAGTGGGTTTGTTTCTTGTTTTGTTTGTTTGTTTGGGATGTTTTATTTTGGTTTTTCAAAATGGTTTCTCTGTAGCTTTGGAACTGTCCTGGAACTAGCTCTTGTAGACCAGGCTGACCTCGAACTCACAGAGCTTTGCCTGCCTCCTCCTCCTGAGTCCCGGGATTAAAGGCATGCACCACCACTGCTCAGCGCAATGTTTTTTAGACACTTTATGTATGAGGTACATGAGGAGAACCAATGCAGGCAAGTATAAAATTTGGATCATAATTCCTGCCTCTTTCATGTAAGCCTAGGACTAGTTTGGAGAGTTTGAGTTTAACTGGTGAAGTTGGAGTATGAATCGTTCATTCTAAATATCACTTCTTTTAGGTAGAACAGAAGAAATTAGAATAAAAGAATATTATTGCATTGTAGTAAGTTAGATACAGGTTTTGAGAAAACAGAACTCCAACAACATGCTGAACTTAAAGTAGGCGATAAAATGAAAAGCCATACTTACTACTTGGACATTGGAGAGGTTCTACAGAACTCAGGAAGTCTCACAACAAATGAGAGTGTTACCAAATGAGAACTCATTTTAGAACAGGGATAAGGGAAACTTAAAAATTTGTGTAATTAAAATTGATTAACCTAAAGCCACATCAAATTCTTGGGCTGGTTTTTCTGCTATAGATGTAGGGGACATCTTCCACTTTTGTTTGTTTAGTATCTATGTACTGCAATATTCCTATAGGGAACCCATTTGTACCACTTTAAGTCCTTGTGATGCAGCCAAGACTGTTAGCAAATCCTAGATTCAGGGTGGGACTGTGGCCAAGGCTTAGTAGAACATTGTAGTCTGTCTCCTTGGTCATTGAATAGTTTTGTACCAAAGAACTTTTACACCCAGTACTTTCTGGAACTAATAGTAGAACTTTTCTTCAATGGATGGTTATAAAGTAAGCCTGAGGCTGCACAGATATCCTACCTAAGAATTAAATCTAAAGATGAAAGCTGAGCTGAGATGGAGAAAGAAATTGATTCCTAATGAAATTATTTAAACGTTTAGAGTCAGCCATGCCTGAAGAAAATATCCACCTTTCCTAGAGTTTTCAGTTATATAGATTGCTGCATTTTTTTGTGTTTGAACCCATTTGCATTTGGAATTCTATCATTAACGACCAAAAGATGTTCAACTAGTACATTAGGACTAACACAACATTATAACTTCATTTAATTCTACACTAGAAAAACCTTGGTAAGGGACAGTTGTTAACTGAAGGGAAGTCACCTTGACACAATGTGCTAAGCTTGCCCAAAGAAGTGAAAGAACCAAGTGATCAAATAGACATAATGTTTCTTCTTTCTCAGGAAGAACCTCAGAAAACATATCCTCACTTGTTCTCATTTTTTTCAGTTGCATCTTTTGTAACTTTAAAAGACAAAACTTTGCTTTTTGTAGAAAGTACTGCTTCATGGGTGAGTTTTATTCCTGAGGTTCATTAAAAGAAATGGGTCCTTCAAACTTTGCTTTTCTGATGATCACTGGCTTCAAGGACATTTCCAGTAACACTATACTTGTAGGAAACAAATCTCTTCCACAAATGTCAGCAGTTTTTTCATGAAATGCTTTGAGTATGATGAGGATTATTTGAAGTGGGAACTTTACTGCTTGAGGAAAAGTCAACTCTAGAGTAGCATTTGAAACCATAGCTCCTGACTCCTTAAGTTTTAGCTACAATTAGTGATGAAGTATTTAAGTGTAAACAGGGAAATGAAAGTACAGGGTTGATTGCTAAATTTCTGTGATGCCCAACTAATTATTTACTAAGGTGAATAAATTAGAACTGGCATTTGTTAAATAGCATGATCTGAGAAAACCAGTGTCACCACACTGGCTATGTAAGTTGTGTGACAATCAAAAACAATACACTTCATAAATCTAAAGAAAGTGCTATCATTGTACATACTACACATATGGTGGTTGAGTATGGTGATTCATGCTTTTAATTCTAGCAGTGGGAAAACAGAGGCAGGCTGATGTCTGTGAGTGCAAGGACATGTTGGCCGACATAGGGAGTTTTAGGCCAGGCAGGGATACATAGAGAGAGTATGTTTGTGTGTGTGTGTGTGGTGGGGTATGTTCTAGCATTCATGTAGTCAGCCAGCTCATAAATATCATGAATCAAGGGATCCAATATTTCTGACCTCCATGGGTACCTACATGTACCATGTCCATACACACACGCACACACGCACACACACACACACACACACACACATATGACACTTAAGCTGGATCCATTCCTTTATAATTGCAAGGTGAAAATAGCAGTAATAATTATGGCTATGTAAACATCTCTCTTAGTAGAATAGAGTCCTTTGAATGCATACCGAGAAATAGTGTAATATAATCTCTCTCTCTCTCTCTCTCTCTCCCTCCCTCCCTCCCTCCCTCTCTCTCTCCTCTCTCTCTCCAGAGTCTTACACTATAGTTCAAGATGTTCTGAAACACATTATACAGACCAGGCTATCCTCAAACTTCCTGTTATTTTTCTACCTCGTTTGTCTGAATGCTGGGATGACAAGGGTAAGCCACCCTACCAAGTTCAGATTCCTTTACTTAGGAGCCTACTCCTCTTCTGCTATGATAACTTTTTCAACCCAGAACCTTGTTTTTCATTCATCCTATCTATGTAAAGACGATCCAGCGTGGACAGACAGCTTCACCCAAGCCTCCTACTGCCGGGGCTGTGCACTCTCTTATCAGAAAAATGATAACAGTATCTTAGTTTTAATAGAACACTGATTTGGCACAACTTGAAATAACCTTGTAGCTGAATGAGAATCTTGCCACAGCTACCAGAATTAAGAACAAGCCTGGAGCCAGAAGCCTTGTGTGCTCACCTCATATCTGCAGCACTGGGTTTGATGTCTGCCTCAATTGCAGATTCTTCCCAGTTCCTTGTGGATCTCCAGAGTGCAAAGAAAGACATCTTTCCATCTTTCCCCCAGTGTTTAACTCAAGTATTTTTCTGTAGAAAACTTAGCCTACGTGCTATGAATAGCAAAAGTAACACAAATCATTTCCATTGTCTTCTTTTGAAAGGTATAAACCTAGGGCTGGAAAGATAGCTCAGCACACACTGCTCTTGCAGAGAACTGGGGTTTGGTTCTCATCACCCAAGCTGAATAGCTCGAAAGCACCTGTAACTCCAGCACAACTAAGTGGCCTGCACTTAGTTGCACCCGTGGATGGACACACATACATCTGATTTTTAAAGGACATACATTTATAAACTTACACGGGTAAGTTTTGGAAAGTCACAAGTGAATAAAGCCCACCTTGGGAGGCTCCAGCTTAGGTGGAACGAGTGAAAGCCTCAAGAAAAGGCACATGGAGCAAAGGGAGCGGGTGTGAGCCTATGCAACCCTAGACATGCAGAAGACTGGGAGAGGCTGTGTACTGTCGAAGGGACAGAAGGAGGCATGTGCCTAAAGACAGCGACATTCACTGACTAGCACAGAGGAAGCCTTTGGCCTCACCAGTCACACTTCTTACAGATGAACAACAAGCACATTTCCCTAGCAAGAGAGCAGAGACCTCAGCAGGGGTTGGGGGTGGGGTGACTGAAGAGCTCCCAGGAGAGATTTCTCTTCCCATCATGGATTTCCCCTCCTCAGCTTTTTAACGCTAAAGCAAAAGCTGGCAGTCAAGAAGTCCCTCCTGTGAATTTTCCAATCAGCAGTTCTGGGCCTCGTTTTTAAATATGAACAGACTGGCCAATCACCGAAGGATAGAGGCAAGTCACTCTGGGGTTACTTTTCAGTTTCTCTGGCCTCCCCCCAGCTAGGCCATAGTTATTCAAACACTTAATCTTACTGCTGCCTTGAGCTGTGGTTAACATCTGCAAATCAGTTGACTTTCAGCAAAGGAGATAATCCTCCCAAGCCTGGGTGGCCACATTCAATCAGCTGTAAGGTCTTAATGGCAAAACTGAAGGTTCCCCGAGGAAGAAGTTCTGAGGCAAGTCTCTAAGAACCTTTCTGCCTGAGAGTTTGCTGCCCATCCACCAGCTCTCTAACTGAGGCAAATCCTTGAGCTAATCCCTTTCTCCCCCACTCCTGCCTGCTCTGGTTTGGAGAGTACCAAACTATCTCAAATACCTCTCTCTCTCTCTCTCTCTCTCTCTCTCTCTCTCTCTCTCATCAATAAATAATAGGGGTGGGGGTGGGGGACTGTGCGAGCATGCACGCACGTGTGTGTATGTTTAAACAGGCACAACACAGATTCACACAATTAAGATTCTTGTTTGCTAGAACTACGCCTGACACAAGGCACCAAAGACAGAGCTGATCCCTTTCCTACCTTGCTACACATCTCTCCCGCATAGTCTCTTTGTGCATTTTTCTCCAGCCACATTTGTGGCCTTGGTAGCCCTGCAGCCTCGTCCGCTTGCTCTCTTCTCAGAAGCACAGCCCTTACTGTTTCTCAGCGCTCTGATCGCATTCGCCCGCTCTTTTGTGGTCAGCTTCCTCTTGAAATGCTATTTCCTCAGCTACCTTCCTTGGTCACCCTATTGAAAATGCATTACTACTTACTCTCACATGCTCCATCCCATCCCAATGAATTGTATTCACGCCAATCAAGGATGACCTCCTTTTTTTTTTTTTTTTTTTTTTTTTTGGTTTTTGAGACAGGGTTTCTGTGCGGCTTTGGAGCCTGCCCTGGAACTAGCTCTGCAGACCAGGCTGGTCTCGAACTCACAGATATCTGTCTGCCTCTGCCTCCCAAGTGCTGGGATTAAAGGCGTGCGCCACCACCGCCCGGCAAGGATGACCTCCTTATACTTGATTATTTTGGTACATTTACTAGTTTATTATCTGAGAGTTTTTCTTTTTCTTTTTTTTTTTTGAGTCTTTTGAGGAGATTGTTTTGGTTTGGTTTTTTTGAGACAGGGTTTCAGTGTGTAGATCAGGCTGGCCTCAAACTCAGATCTGCCTGTCTCTGCCTCCTGAATTATGAGCCTTGTTCACTGTTAGATTATCATCTAAAGCAGTGTCTTGTCCTTTAAGAGTTGATATATAGGTGGATAAATAAGTGGGATGGGGGGAGACTTGGAAGAAACAAACATAATTCAGGAACAGGAGAGTTTGGAAAACAAAAGACAAAAACTAATGGCTATATACTAAAATAATCAAGTCATTATTATAATCTATATATAATAATGGACTGTGATAACCAAAAACCAATTGCAAAACAAAAAAGAAAGATTCTATACCTGGGGACATGATTGTTAACATTAAAAAATAATCCCACGGTGTTGGGAGTGTAGCTGAGTTGGTAGAGTGTTTGCCTAGTATGCAGGGAACCCTGTCTTTGATAACCAGCCTTGAATAAAACTGGTGTGGCTCATGCCTGTAATCCCAGGAGGAGAATCAGTTCAAAGTCATCCTAAGCAACAAAAAGAGTGTGAGGCCAGCCTGACTTAGGTAAGACTCTGACAGGGACAAAGGGTAACAGGGTAGAAGCTAAGCTGTGTGGGGTAGAATCTAAGCTGTGTTCTTGGGATCCTCCTTCAAAAACCAAGTTTGAGGCAGTTGACTCCCATAAAAGATTGCCTCACTGAAAGGAGCTGCCTAGTTCAAGGTCAGCATCCTTCTACTTCACACAATGGGTTTCAGGGCTCAGCATCCTTGCCTCAAGTCAGAGCCATTCTGAAATATTATCCAGTCTGTAGAAATTCTTGTACTGGCTAATGGGGCTTCTTCTAGTATTGCCTTAGACTTGATTTCCTCCTCTACCCAACCTATTTTCCTCTCTTCCTTACTCTTCTTGGAGAGCTGATCCCAGTAACATGCCATGCAAACCTCTCTACTAATTTTTATGGAATGAAATGATTAGACAATAGTGAAGAGGAGAAGGAGGAGTGGTTGTGGGATATTTGAGGAGAAAAGGGTGAATTCATCATTTCTCAATAAGAAATTGAAATTTTAGGAAAGGATAGTGGGACTGACTGTTGTGAAAATAGCACAGTCAGACAATGAATTCAGGGGGTTCAATATCCAGCAGGAGTTCAGGAAAGAGAGGAGACAATGGAGAAAGATATTTCAAAGAAATAAAAGAAAAAAGTACTCCAGAAAGGAAAAGGATGGATATTTGGAGTAAAAGGACCTATCGAAGGTTTGAGACGTGCCTCAGTGGTAGAGTGTAAGAGCCTGCTTGCCAAACAAAACAAAGGCCCTAGGTTCCATCCTCAGAACAGTAAGAAAATAAAATGGCCTATCAAGTACAAATATGATACTTTTTTTAAACTGCATGGATATGTACCTCTTTATTTTTTTTATTTTATTATTTTTTTTATTATTGTTTTTCGAGTCAGGGTTTCTCCGTAGCTTTTTGGTTCCTGTCCTGGAACTAGCTCTTCTAGACCAGGCTGGCCTCGAACTCACAGAGATCCACCTGCCTCTGCCTCCCGAGTGCTGGGTAAAGGCGTGCGCCATCACCGCCTGGCTATGTACCTATTTAAAGGGTATCAGTGGTATAAAAGAACCAAGGTTCTTAGAGAGAGAGAAAGAGGTAATGAATGCACTAGAAAAGAATAAAACTCAAATGTGAATTCCTGGTTAGGAATGCTGGGTTTTAGAAACTAATGGAAGGGTGGGATTGAGCTGAGTGAGCAGAGTGCTCCATTAGTATGCAGGAGCCTGTTATTCTTAATGGTGGTTACATTAGGTGATTACACTCCTGTACTCTGAGTGCTTGAGGAACAGAGGCAGAAGGATAGGGTTCAAGGTCATCATTGGCTATATAGTGAGTTCAAAGCCAGCTTGGGCTTCATGCCTCCCTCAAAAATAAATATTAATTTATAAATGGCCTAATGAAAAAGTGTAGTTGCCAAGCATAGTTGACACATACCTTTACTCTCAGCACTAGAGGGGCAGAGGCAGGTAGATGTCTGTGAGTTCGAGGTCAACCAGGACTACACATTAAGACCCTGTCTCAAACAAATACCTCTCCCACTGCAAAGAAAAAGAAAGTATAGTCAAAATCATGGGGAAACCAAGGCTATACAGTAAGACCTTATCTCAAATAAATAAATAAATAAATAAATAGGAAGACAAAAACTGGGAAAGTTTTTTCAGTTTAGGATTATTTATTTTCTTTTTATTTTTTTTATTGGGGGGTTGGCTTTTCAAGACAGGGTTGCTCTGTGTAGCCCTGGCTGTGCTTTGCCCTTTAGGAATGAGTGATCTCAATCTCACAGAGATCCGCCTGCCTCTGTCTTCTGCGTACTGGGATTACAGGCGTTCACCTCACACCCAGCTCACAGAATTTCTTCTGGGTCTGCGTAGAATTCTATACTGAGCCAAAGTGTTAAGCAAAAATAACGATAGTCAAAAGATATTTTTAAAAAAACAAAACAAAGAAATCATTTTTGTGGGAGAGTGCCCTGGTTTGCCTTTTTGCTGCTGTGATAACCCCATGACAGAAAGGAAAGCAACGTGGGCAGGAAAGGGTTATCTGGCCTCCGTTTCTGTTCCCAGTCAGTCTACCGGCCAGGGGAGCTAGAGCAGAACCTCAAAATGGGAACCTGGAGGCATGAACTGAAGCAGAGACCAAGGAGGAAACCTGATTAATGATTCATTCTCCATGGCTTGCTCCATTTGCTTTCTTATACAATCCAGGACCACCTGCCTGGAGTGGCACTGCCCACTGTGGCCTAGGGTCTTCCACATCAATCATCTGTCAAGGAAGCGTTCTGTAGATGTGCCAACAAGCCAAGCTGATAGAGGCATTTTCTCATTTCTCTCATATACAAGCTCAGCGCCAAAAATCCTAAGCTGCACAGAGATGTGAACACTCAGAAAGCTTGGTCTGAAGTTACTAAAGAAAGTCATCTCCTTCAAAGGAAGCATTAAGTTAACAAGAGCTACAGATTCTAGGGGAAGAACAATGGGAACACAGACAAAGGCGATTCTAGAAGGGGATGTTCCTGGAGAAAAGCCAGCTCAGGTCTAAGTAAGACAGAAAGCTGACTTTGAGAGGGCCTGCTCTAGTTCCTTTCTATAGCTTTCTAAACAACGGGCTTTCATTAGGGCCTTTTGGTCCTTATCTGCCCTCTTCTAGAATGTTGTAGATCAGAGAAGGAAACAGTGGAAATTCCTACCTTCCTCATTTTTAGAAACTTCTAGGCTTCTTAAAAAACTTTCCCATTCTTTCCCTGAGAAGTTGTCTGCTTCTTCAAACCCATACCTTGGAAGATTTGTCTCCAAAGATACCCTGTCCAAATCTATGAGGGATGAGCTGGGTGTGAAAGCTCTAGGCCTACTTGAGAGGCTGAGGTAGGAGAGTGATGCGTGTTTGAGGCTAGTCTGAGGTGAAACAGAATGAAAACAAAAGTGAGAAATACCACTATATTCTTTTAGAAGCTTGTCCTCAAGATAACCTACTTTTGTTTGCTTTTGGGCCTGCTTCCCAGTCACCTTCTGAGGACCAATGCTTCCCCCCCAAAAAATTTAGCATAAGTACTAGAAAAGTCTTTCCTTCACTAAGAATATATATATTATATATAATATATTATTATATATTATAATATTTATTCTATATTATTATATAGAATATATATATACTCTAGCATCTAAATGTACAATTAGTCATATGCAAATTCAGATAACATAGAGCATTTTCTCATGCCATGATCGTGACAAAGCTCAGAGACAGACATTTCGACTCCATGGGGTCCTCAGAAAGGTGAAGGCATCCCTATGTATGTGTATCTGTGTGTGTGTGTGTGTGTGTGTGTGTGTGTGTGACAGAGAGAGAGAGAGAGAGAGAGAGAGAGAGAGAGAGGTGATGTGTGGTGTGCATGCGGATGTGTGCATGCTATAGCATGCTTGTGGGGGTCAGGGGATAACTTTCAGAACTGTGTTCTTTCCTTCCATTATGTGGATCCTGGGATCAACTCAGGTCAAGAGCAACAAGTGCCTCTTTGCTGATTTGAGCTGTCTCACCAGCCTGGAAAAGGAGGAGTCTATTATGTAGATGGAACTGAGCAAGTATGGAGGACGCTGTTTTAAATATGAGTATTCTGATATAGGAATATTCTAGTAATGTCTCCATGCGTTCCTTCCATTCATCTGCGATAAAGACACTCTTACCACAAATGCCTGTCCTTGAAACAGTTGTGGCTCATTTTGCGACCTCAGCCAAAAGAAGTTACCGGCCACCACATCCTGTTCCAATCAGCTTCACTAGAGACACATTCTTGCTCTTACCTCCCAATATCAGGCAGAAAGTTTCCAAACCACACAGAGAAACCTTGAACTGCACTACACTCAGAAACAAATTCGACAGAATCATACACTGTATCACAGTAGAGGAAGCAGACCTGAAATTGTTTTTTATTTACAAGGCCAAATGGGGAAGAAACCAACCAGCTCTGAAAGTATCTATGCACTGAATACAAAAAGGAGTTTGAGAGTTTAAAACAACCCCCAGGCCGGGCAAACGATGAATCTCAGTAACTGTCTGGAAGGTAGAAAAGAGAAAGAGAAAAAGTCATGTCTGCCTGGCCACCAGGCACTTGCCAGATAAGGAACCCCTGGGGAAGGGAGAGAAGGGGAGGGGAGGGGAGTGTTAGAGAAAGTGAAAAAGCCCAAAGTACCAGACAAAGTATGCTTATGTACTGGCCAGAAAGAAAGGAGAGAAGAAAAGGAGAATGGTACACGTTTCAGGGAAGGTGCAGTAATGGTTAAGACTCAGAAAGGTAGGGTGACCCAAACAGAATCTCAGTTGGAAAATTGCCAAATATGTTTCATAGCATTTAAAAAGATTATAGCTAGGAGTGGTGGATATCTTTAATCTCAGGATTTCAGAGGCAGAAGCAGGTGGATTTCTGTGCGTCTGAGGTCAACCTAATGTGATCATTCCTTGCCAGCCAAGGCTACAGAGACCCTATTTCAAAAGGATATGTGTGTGTACCGCATATAATATATAATGTATATATACATATTAAATATGACCATTTTATATATGCATACCTAGCAGAATGACTAATTCAAGCTACTACCTATAAACATAGACATATATATATATATATATATATATATATATATATATATATAATGCTTTGTCTGTAATAGCTAGTAGATAAGCTCAGTTTTGTTGGCTATTTATCTTGTCATCTATTATTTATTGCCTTTTATTCCCCACAGTCCTTTACAAATCAAAGATGGCAGTCAATGGGTAGGATAATTTAGCAGTTCAAGGCTCTTGCTGTGCAGGACTGGCAACCTGAGTTCAATCCCTGGAAGGAAATTCCTGTTAGAAGACAAACAGGTCCTCTAACCTGCATATATGTACAGTGGCACACACATGCCCCCTTCTACCATATACACACAATAATAATAATAATAATAATGACAATTTTTAAACTTTTATAAAGCAAAGATGATAGTTGGACTTGGCC
The DNA here is from genome assembly GCF_018167655.1 of Microtus oregoni. Lineage (NCBI taxonomy): Eukaryota > Metazoa > Chordata > Mammalia > Rodentia > Cricetidae > Microtus > Microtus oregoni. The sequence continues at coordinate 7,424,109 of NW_024543828.1, read as the reverse complement.
TTTGACTAATAGTCTTGCTGACCTCATCTTTTTGGGAACAATTAGTGCTGCCATTTGTTGTGGTACAGGTTAATAAAGTTTTCTGAGGGGCTAGTTGCCCATTGCTATCATTTTTTAATGTTAGTTGTTTTATATGCATGAATGCTTTGCTGGCATGTATATATGTATACAACATGTGTACTTGGTGCCCACAGAAGCTAGGAAAGAACATTAGATCCCCTGGAGCTAGAATTAAAGAAAGAAGATTATGATCCATCATTTAGATGCTGGGAACTAAGCTAGGGTTCTCTGCAAATGTAGAAAATGTTTTAACCATTGAACCATCTCACTAGCCCTACATATCAGATTCAAGACTGTTTATTTATTATCTATTTATCTCTTCCTTCCTTCCTTTCTTTCTTTAGTGTGTGCGTGTGTGTGTGTGTGTGTGTGCGTGTGTGTGTGTATCTGTCTCTGTGTGTGCGCACGCACTCTGTGGATGTCAGAAGACCACCTGTGAACTTTATTCTTTTACCTGCTAACCCATCTCAATGGCCCTTGGAGGTTTTGTGTTTTATTTGTTTGTTTGTTTCACACGAGGTCTCAGATATCCTAGGCTGGCCTTGAACTCACTCAGTAGCTGAAGATGACTGAATTTCTGATCTTTTTGCATCCACCTCCTGGGTTATAGGATTATAGGTATGTATCACCAAACATGGTGAATACAATGTTGGAGATTGAAACCAGGATTTTGTGTTATTATAAACTATTATTATATAATATTATTATAAGCTATTATACATTCTCAGATTCTATATATGAGAATTCTTATCACCTGTATACATTATTCCAGGAATTCTTTATCTTTGATTTTGAACCAAGAAAACTGTGGCAAGAATACAAATATTTCTGATACTTTTCATAACAGCAAGCTGATATAGAGATGAATGTTTTGCATTGGTATGGGATCTTGGCATATTGATACAAATTTAAGGTCAATTTTGTTATATTTCTGCTTTTGTTTAAGGTATTGTGTTTGTGCAGCTCATTTCAAAATGTAATGTATAATTAAGACATATAGGTTAATAGATAGTTATCCATAATAGTCAAGCTTGTAGTCATGTTAGTTTTCTAGATATATAGAGATATATTGCAGTTAAATAGGTATTTTTCAAATCTTTCAGAGACCTTCCAATATGGCATTTTAAATGTTTTAAGAGCTTAAGACATTTCATGACAATGAGACACATCTGCTCCTGGCAGCACCAATCTATTTCAAGAGGAAGATGGGCATCGAAGAGGCTCCTTATGGAGTTTATTAGCCATTTGAACAAGAAACTGCTCTTGCCTGGACTGCTTGGTAAACTGGACATGCAGGACCCACAGATAAATGACTGCTGAACTTGCCTAAAGGTAAGATGATCCTTCGGGGTTCCTGATTCAGGAAAGAATCTGCCAAACATTCTGCAGGACACAGAAGAAAGTGACTGACAAACTGTCAATATGGGCAGAAATGTCTTTAAAATTTCCTGCTTCATAGAAAAGTCTTCCGGATACTAGGGGCCAGTAGGCTGAAGATGGGTGCCTGCAATGTTGCAGAAGAACTTTGGATGACTGTCCAGGCAGCAAGATGTCTCTGTCAATTCTAGAGTTTTGGAAGTTGCTGACAATGTACTTCCTATTTACTTAGGTAATATTATATCCTTTTGGGGTGTTCGATGGAGTTGAAGAATAGATAGAAAGTAGATATAGTTTTTGTTAATTATGATAAAATATAAAGTAGATATAATTGTTGTAACTGTAATTCTTGCTTGATACCTATTTTGTTATATGTAATTTTATTATGTTAGTTAAAACCATCCTTTTTATTTAAACAGAAAAGGAGAAATGGTGTGGGAAGTCCTTCTGTATATGTGTTGCTTTTATTGGTTAATGAACAAAGAAGCTTGCTTGGCCTGTAATAGGGCAGAGTAGAGCTAAGCAGGGAAAACTAAGCTGAATGCTGGGAGAAAGAATGTGGGGTCATGAGATGTCATGCAACCGCCTGAGGGGAAAGATGCGAGAAAATGAGCACTGATCAAGGCAGAAGAGCCACTTAGGAGTAGAAGGGGTAAAAAAGAATGGATGGTTTCAAGGACCTGCTAAGAGTAGTCACTAGAAAAGTACCATAGAAGGTAGAGGTACTATTTGACTCATCACTGGCTTCCCTGTTCAGCCATACTGTACAGTCCTTGGTCACTCCATTATGAAAGCTTGCCATGTCTAGGAATACAATTGTGAATGAACGTAAATATCCCAACCCTGGTGTCTTTCAAGCATGTTGTTTGCACCATGTCCTACACAACAGAACAACTTTGAGGGGTCAGTCATGAAGAACTCAGTATTGAGTTAGAAAGGGCTGGCTGCCAGAGTTACAACAAGATTAAGGCTTTGCCTTAGCTATTGAAAGAGTATCATAGTCACTGTTCTATTGGGGCTAGTTCACTATCATCATAACAGGGAGCATGGTGGAAGGCAAGCAGGCAGGCATAGTGCTGGAGAAATAGTTGAGAGCTTTACACTTGATTCACAGGTAGCAATCAAGAATCAGAAAGAGACTAGGACTAGCATTAACTTTTGAAACCTCAAAACTTACCTCCAGTGACATACCTCCTCAAATAAGGCCATACCTCTAATCTATCCCAAATAGTTCACCAACTAGGAAACAAGCATTCAAATATATGAGTTTATGAGGGCCATTCTCATTCAAACCACCACTAGATTGTTTAAACTCAGCACACTTTTATTTTAATAATTTTTATATTTTTAGAATATAAGTGTACATAATATGTTTATATATATAAACCTGGTCTATATAGCAAGCTTCAGGACAGCAAGGACTACATAAAAAGATCCTGTTTCAAAAAATTAAAAAAATAAACTTGGCAGTGGTAGTGCACACCTTTAATCCCAGCACTCGGGAGACAGAGGCAGGCAAATCTCTGTGAGTTCGAGACCAGCCTGGTCTACAAGAGCTAGTTTAGTACAGGCTCTAAAGCTACAGAGAAACCCTGTATCAAAAAACTAATAAACAAATAAATAAACAAAATAAAATAAAAATAAATAAAATATAAAAATTAAAAACATAGTTTTTTATTCTTGAAGACTTGCAAACTGTGGAAAAGCATAAAGAAACAGAAAAACAAAACCCAGTTTCAATCCAAGTACTCAATGGAAATCAGAGGCAACATTAAAGAGAAATTTCTAACCATTTTGAGATTATACTGTTTATAATTTTTGGGGTTTATTTTGACAGGAAGCTAAATTTAAAACTTTATTTTAAGTGTATTTTGACTGCATTCATATATGAGTAACACTTGCATGCCTGGTGCCCCTGGTGGTCAGAAGATGGTGTGGGATCCCCTGAAACTGGAATACAGAAGGTTGTGACCTACCAAGTGGATGCTGGAAACCAAACCCAGGTCCTCTGCAAGAGAAACAACTGTTTTTAACCACAGAGCCATGTCTTCAGTCCAACAATAGGTTTTTATTGAGCAGCAAGCAGGACACAGAAATTATGTTTGTAATAGCTCCAGGCGTTTTAGCCTCAAAGCCCATTCTGGTTAGTATAACTTCATTCAGCAAGACCACACCTCCTAAACCTACCCAAATACCATCACCAACTGGAGACCAAGTGTTTCTAAAATTCATTCCCAGGGGAGAGGTAAACAATGTCTATCCTTTCTCGTAAGGTCCAAATGATAAACCTAGGCAGAATTCCACCAAATTCATTCTTGGAGAACCAATAGATTTCTTTATTGGGCTTCCTTACAGAGCATAAGTGAAGTGTTACTCACCAAGATATGGATGCTCCTTTCCCAACAGATAGCACCTGGAAAGCCTTTACCCCACAGGGATGAGGCCTTCCCATCATCGAGTAGATAGAGCCCCCTCTTCTAGTCTTTTTTAAAAAAGACAATATTCTGTCTGGGGGTTGGACAGATGGCTCAGAGGTTAACAGCATTGACTGTTCTTCCAAAGGTCCTGAGTTCAATTCCCAGCAACCACATGATGGCTCACAACCATCTCTAATGGGGTATGGTGTCCTCTTCTGGCCTGCAGGCATACACACAGACAGAATATTGTATACATAATAAATAAATATCTTTAAAAAAGAAAAAAAAAACAAAAAACTACTGCTGAATAAGAAAAATTTCTCTTAAAGGAACTGCAGCATGCCGCCAGCAAGCAGAGCCCATGGGTGGGGGGAATGTGGCCAAACTTTGTTTTTTAGTGTCTAGAATTCCTTTCTAAGCCCTCTCAGATTTTTTTTTTGGTTTTTCGAGACAGGGTTTCTCTGTGGTTTTGGAGCCTGTCCTGGAACTAGCTCTTGTAGACCAGGCTGGTCTCGAACTCACAGAGATCCGCCTGCCTCTGCCTCCCGAGTGCTGGGATTAAAGGCGTGCGCCACCACCGCCCGGAAGCCCTCTCAGATTTTATGTGGATTTAGCTAGCACACGTTAGAGTACCAATTTGTAGTAGGTAGGTCACTTGTTCATTCCCTGCTACTCAGCCCCAAAATAGCCACACAGAAACTATATTAATTATATCACTATTAGCTCTAGTTTCTTATTGACTATCGCTTACCTATTAACCAATTTCTATTAATCTGTGTATTGTCACGTGGAGTGGCTTACTGTCAAGGTTCTGCCCTGTGTCTGTCTCTGGCGGGGCTACATGGCTTCTCCTGACTCTGCCTTCTTTCTCCCAGCATTCAGTTTAGTTTTTCCCTCCTACCTCTATTCTGCTCTGTGCAGACCCAAGACAGTTTCTTTAGTAACCCATGGTCTTCACAGCATACAGAGGGGGAATCCCACATCAGCACACTACTTATATTTGAACACCAAGCATTTAAATTATTTTTAAAATGTTTATTTATTATGTACACAATATTCTGTCTGTATGTATGCCTGCAGGCCAGAAGAGGGTACCAGACCTCATTACAGATGGTTGTGAGCTATCATGTAGTTGCTGGGAATTGAACTCAGGACCTTTGGAAGAGCAGGAAATGCTCTTAACTGCTGAGCCATCTCTCCAGCCCCTTTAAATTATTTAAATTCTGTTTTTTTCCTTTATTTTAAGAATGTTTTTAGGAGCTGGAGAGATGGCTCAGAGTTAAGAACTCTTGTTGCTCTTACAGAGAGGATCAGGGTTCAGTTCACAACACCTACATAGTAGTTCACAACCATTTGTAACTCCAGTTCTAAGGGATCTGGTACTCTCTTCTGATCTCCATGGGCACCAGGCACACACTTGGTACACATGTACATACATGTATATGCAGGCAAATACTCATACACATAAAATAAATAAATCCAAAAAAGTATTTAATAGCATGCAAGTAAATTAGTATCTTTTTTCCTTTCCTGAAACATGGTTTCTCTGTATAATAGCCCTGGCTGTCCTGAAACTTTCTCTGTAGACCAGGCTGGCCTCAAATTCAGAGATCCACCTGCTGCTGCCTCCTGAGTGCTGGGATTAAAGATATGCACTCCCATTGCTCAGCTACTTTTTTCTAAAAAGAGTATTTTTATATACCCTTTGATAGCTTTATAAATGTGTAACATGTATCTCTATCATAGCCAATTCAAATACCCCTTCCTATTCCCAACTTCCTACTCAGTAGTTACTGCTGATATTCTCTTTGTCTCCTCCACTCACCGTGTGTGTGTGTGTGTGTGTGTGTGTGTGTGTGTGAGAGAGAGAGAGAGAGAGAGAGAGAGAGAGAGAGAACTTTAAGGAACAGAAAGAACAGAAAGAATGCATGATGGGCTGGAGAGATGGCTCAGAGATTAAGAGCATTGCCTGCTATTCCAAAGGTCCTGAGTTCAATTCCCAGCAACCACATGGTGGCTCACAGCCATCTGTAAAGAGGTCTGGTGCCCTCTTCTGGCCTGCAGACATGCACACAGACAGAATATTGTATACATAATAAATAAATAAATATTTAAAAAAAGGAATGCATGATAAAAAAAACTGTCATGTCTTTCTAAAACCTAAACACATCCATACAATAGATAATTTAAATGTCAGGCAACTAATATTTCTGTTATTTAAAAATATTTTTACTTTATCTTTTTTTTTCTTGATTTTTCGAGACAAGGTTTCTATGTGGTTTTGGAGCCTGTCCTGGAACTAGCTCTTGTAGACCAGGCTGGTCTCGAACTCACAGAGATCCGCCTGCCTCTGCCTCCCGAGTGCTGGGATTAAAGACGTGCGCCACCACCGCCCGGCTCTTTTTTTTTTTTAATCTCTCCAGGGACTGGAGAGATGGCTCAGTGGTTAAGAGTACTGATTATTCTTCCAGAGGACCTGGGTTCAAATACCAGCACCTATATGACAGCTCAAAACTGTTTGTAGCGCCAGGGTCTAACACCCTCACACAAAATATACATGCAGGCAAAACATTGATGCAAATAAATAAATCATTATTAAAAACTTATTCCTGAAGTACTTACATTAGCTTTATTTGTTAAATAATAGTGCTGTTCGACTAAAATGCAAAACAAATTTATATTTACATTTTACTAGAACATGTTCATCTTAAAGGTTATAATTTGTTTTAAATAGCAGAACCATCTGTCCTGTGATGGCTCACATGAGCTTTATTATTGGAGAAATCTAGGTGGAAATTCTCCAGCAAAAACACATCTTTCTGCTAAACTGTAGTGAAAGTGAATGCATATTTGATGCCAGTACTTTTGTCTTACAAGGAAATTATACACTAGATTGATATTTTTGTGTGTAAATCCACTGCTGTATTCAATATTCAATAGAGAATGGAAAAAAGGATATTTATTAAGTATCCTTTTGTGTAGCCAGGATTGGGCTGGGTCATGAGGACACAGAAATAAAGAAGACAAATTTCATAACTGTTCTCAATGGAGACCATTTACTATCAAGGAAGGACGATGATGAAAAAGCTGTCAGAGATAGGGGGCTAGAAAGATGATTCAGGCTTAAGAGCACTTGTTGTTCTTGTAGAGGATATGGGTTTGGTTCCCAGGACCCACAAGGCAGCTCACAAATCATTGTAACTCCAGCTCCAGGGTGTCTTCTGCCCTCTTCTGTCCTCTCTGGGGACTACATGCATACATGTAGACAAATACATCCCAGGGAGACCTTGTTGCAAAAAAAGAATCTTCGAAAAATAATAAAAATACACATTTTAATCTTAAAGACTGTAATAACAATAAATAAAAACAGTTCTGAATCTTTCTGCAAAGCACAATTGTACAGTTATTATATATGCTCAGAGTGAAAAAGTAGCTCCCCTGTTACAGTTTAACTATGAAACGTTTCTCATAAGCCCAAGCTCTAAATGTCTGTTCCACAGCTAATGCTGGTAGTTTGGGAAGTTGCTGAAATTTTGGGAGGCGGGGTATAGCTGAAGGAAGTAGGCCACTGGAAGCATAACCATAAAGGTCATGCCTGGTTCTAGTGCACTCCCTTATCTCTGCTGTCTGTCTACCATGACATGAAGTGCAACAGGCCCAAAAATACAGAGCCAAGTGACCTGGGAGCCAAAATACGAACCTAAAATACATCTTTTCTCTCTTAAATTATTTCTCTCAGGCATTTTGTCACAGGAACTATGAAACTAATTACTACACTCCTGCAATATATATAAATCTGGATGTATAAATGTATGCATTATATATAATATGTATATATAATTGTGTGTGTGTATATATATATATATATATATATATATATATATATATCACAATTCAAAGAACTTGTGGATATGATCTAATTTGGTAAAAGGGTCTTTTTAGGTACAATTTATGACCAAGATGAGATCATCCTGTATTATACCAGTGGTTCCTAAATTAAATACAAGTCATCCTCATGAGAGATTCACAGAGAATTAGGAAGAAGAGAAGAACTTGTGAAAATGAGACATTGAAGTTATGCTACCACCAGCCTGAAATGGCTCAACCTACTGGGAACTGAAAGAGCATGGAAGGATTCTCACAGGCTCATCATAGAAAACATGGCACCGCCAACACCTTGATTTGAAGTTCTGCTTCCGAGAATTGAGAGAGAATGTTTTTGTTGAGTTAAGCCTTGATGTCTGAAGTAGTTTGTCACATAAGCCAAGGGAAAATAATACAAGAACTCGTGGCTTGGCAATAATGTACGTGGAAATTATCTGGGCAGGCAGTATGGTGTAAGTGATAAAGAAAATAAAGGGCAGAGCTAGTTCCAGGATAGCAAAGGCTGTTACACAAAGAAACCCTGTCTCGAAAAACAAAACAAAACAAAAAGAATGGTTGTCACTCTGGAAGAGTACCACTTTCATTTTCCAGTACCCACACTGAGAGGCTTACAACGGTCTGTAGTCTGTAACTCCAGCTCCAGGGGGATCAAACACCTGCTTCTGGCCACTGTGGGCACACAATTGCATGTACACATACCCAAGCACAGGCACTTACATGGACACAAATTAAGAAATATAAGTTTTTTTGTTGTTGTTGTTTTGTGTAGGGATAATTCCCGCTCTTTGGGGGGCGTGTTTGCCTGAGGCTAATGTTTGCCTATAAATTTGACGAGCGTGCTCCCAGCCATCCCTTCTGCTTTCCTGGTCTCCGCAGGATCGGTGGTTCTGTAAGTCTATTTCACCATTAAAGCTGTATATATATTTTTACAACCTGTCTGCATTCGTTTACGTGGTTACATTTTGGCATCCAACGTCGGGCTATTTTGCCCCCGACTCAAGTGGATAGCCCGCTAGCTAACACAGCACCCTCCTGGGTGCTGTTTTTTAGTTCGTGACTTGGGCCCTAGTGCCGCGTCAGAGACACACCCAGCCACACAGGCCCATTCTGCCCCGCCTGCTCGCCAGAGCAATTAATCCCTCCCTGCCTGCCTTGGTTAAGTTTGGAGCAGAACCCCACTGCCTGAATTAGCAGAAACTCAAGTACCTGTGGTTTTGCAACAAAAGCTGCCACAGCGGCAGATTTGGTCTGATACAAAGTGACTTGGCCGGGCTGTGGTGGCTCAAGCCTTTGATACCAGCACTTGGGAGGCAAAGGCAGGCGGATCTCTGTGAGTTTGAGGCAGTGGTAGCGCACACCTTTAATCCCAGCACTTGGGAGGCAGAGACAGGTGGATCTCTGTAAGTTCGAGGCCAGCCTGGTCTACAAGAGCTAGTTCTAGGACAGGCTCCAAAAACACAGAGACCACCACTGGCAGGAACCGATCATTGCAGGTAAAAAAAATTTCTTTTATAAATAAAATGTCTGAACACGTTACTGTTCAAGAATTTAACAGTTTTTTAAATTGTACCATGTGGGAGATTTTACAAGAGGTGTCTATCACCCCACATCTATGGATCCTTCTGGGATTCATAGTTTTCTTTTTTTTTATTTAAATTTATTTATTTATTAAGGATTTCTGCCTCGTCCCTGCCACCGCTTCCCATTTCCCTCCCCCTCCCCCGATCAAGTCCCCCTCCTTCATCTGCTCGAAGAGCAATCAGGGTTCCCTGACCTGTGGGAAGCCCAAGGACTGCCCACCTCTATCCAGGTCTCGTAAGGCGAGCATCCAAACTGCCTAGGCTCCCACAAAGCCAGTACGTGCAGTAGGATCAAAAACCCACTGCAATTGTTCTTGAATTCTCAGTATTCCTCATTGTCCGCTATGTTCAGCTAGTCCGGATTTATCCCATGCTTTTTCAGACCTAGGCCAGCTGGCCTTGGTGAGATCCCAATGGGATTCATAGTTTTCATTGGCACTAAATGGTTTGATAATAGAAATATGATAAAGTATTTATGAGACGAATCCAGGATTCTTAAGGCAGAGATTGAATGCTTAAAAACAATTGAGAATGACAACAATCTTCTCAAGAATCAGTTTGAAGTTCTCCAGGCTGATGTTAAGGAGAAATTCATTACTATGGAAGAGGGAACAGCTGATTTGGATCGTAAGCTTCAGTCCCTTTCTGTAGGAAATGAAACATTAACTGAGAGAATCAAAACTGCTGAATGTGACAATCGGATTTTGTCTAAAGCTTATGACAGATTGACGGAAAGATTGTCAATACAAGAAGGCACGGTTTATGCCATAAAAATTATGTCCAAAGATGAGATGTTATCTCTAACGGACAAATTTCATACTTTAGAATCCTCAAATGAAGGCTTTGGAACATAATTCTGGACAGGAGATTCAGACATTGCAGAAAGCAATGGTGAATAGAATTGAAAAGATTGAGGAATTTCTAAATTCTGATGAAGAAGAGCAAAGGGTAGAGAGGCAAATTTTAACTACATCTGTGGGTAAATCTCTCCGGGACAATTTCCACAAAGCTCTACCTACAGCTCTACCTGCCTTTCCAGTAATAACAACAGAGAAGGTGATTGGTTCCAAAAACCCTAGGGTCATCAAGGAGGATACATGGGAGCCTGTCTGTATGAATGATCTCAAGGAAATAAAACAGGCTGTCATGACTTTTGGGATGCAAGCCTCTTTTGTTAAAGAGATGCTAAGAACTTGGGCCACGACAAGCAGAGCAACCCCCTCGGACTGGCTCCAGCTGAGCTCTGCGGTACTTGAGAGTGGACCGCAATTGAAATGGAAATGCTTACTCAGGCAAGAGGCTAGACTCTTAGAACAGCAGGAAAAAGCGAAGGGAATTGACATTTCCCTAGATAAAATTCTAGGTGAAGGGCTCTTTTCCGACCCTCAGGAACAAGCTAATTTGGATGAAAACACACTCTCCACTCTCCATGTGTACTACAGCAGCCTTAAGGGCTTGGGACAGGGTACAAGACCCAGGACAGAGAATGGAATCATTTGTCAGAGTTAAACAGGGTCAGAGAGAACCCTTTAGTGACTTTTTACAAAGATTAACTAAGGCTGTACAAATAGGTATATCTGACCCAGAAGCAAGACGTATAATGATTGAGTCTTTGGCTTATGAAAATGCAAATGTGGAATGCAAAAGGATCTTGGGGCCTTTAAAGCTGAGATCAGCGCCCTTGGAAGAATGGGTCTTGCATACACTGAATGTTGATACATTTGACTATGGCACTGAAGCATGGGTAGAAGAAGCAATTTCCAATGGTAAAAGGAGACACCAGAATACCAAATGTTTTAATTGTGGAAAAATGGGTCATATTAAAAGGAATTGTAGACAACAGATTTTCAGAAATAATAATAATAATGCATCTTTCAGAAATAATAATAATAATGCATCTTCTAGAAATAACAGAAATAGGAGGACTCAACCTTCAGGTTTATGTAGAAGATGTGGAAAAGGCAGACATTGGACGAATGAATGCAGGTCTACAAGAGATAGACAAGGCAACCTGATACAGTCGGGAAACGTGAGGGGGGGGTGCCTCACAGGCCCCCATGGCAAACATGGTGCAGTCATTTCCAGGTTCTGCAGAGAACGTGCCTCATCAGGAGAATTAGGAAGCCCCATGCCTACTGGTACAAGTAATAATGATCAGAAAGATAAGTTACGTGTGTTTCAGCAAACTTCTATAAATGATCAAAGACCTAAACTGAGAGTGTGTGTAACTGGCATTTTTATTACTGGCCTGCTGGACACAGGTGCTGATGTAAGTATCATTACCCCAGAATCTTGGCATCCATATTGGCCTCTTCAGAATGTAAATGTTCAGCTCCTGGGAATTGGAACCTTATCTCGAGTAAGGTAGAGCACGAGATGGGTTGAATGTATAGGTCCAGAGGGACAAATAGGAAAATTAAAGCCATATGTAGCCAATATCGCAATGAATTTATGGGGTCATGACCTATTACAACAATGGAATACCAAAATTAACATTCCTGCTACTTCTAGAGCCTATATTTCTGAGAATAATATTAAAGGATATTACAAACTGAGAAAACCGGCCATTCGGGCTGTACAAGAACAAGCAATTGATGTCCCTTCAGAGATACCAACAGCCTTGCCTCTAAAATGGTTGACTGAGAAACCAATGTGGACAAAGCAATGGCCTTTAGCTGAGGAAAAGTTACAGGCTTTAGAAGAGCTGGTACAAGAACAATTAGATGCTGGACATATAGAAGAATCTAACAGCCCTTGGAATTCTCCTGTATTTGTGGTTAAGAAAAAATCAGGTAAATGGAGAATAGTGACAGATCTCAGGGCCATCAACAAGGTTATTCAACCTATGGGCCCTCTGCAATCTGGAATTCCTTTGCCCTCTTTATTACCAAAAGGATGGCCTCTCATAGTTATTGATTTAAAGGATTGTTTTTTCATTATACCTTTGCAAAAAGAAGATAGAGAAAAATTTGCCTTCACAGTGCCTACTTATAACAATTCTCAACCTTCGAGGAGGTACCACTGGACCGTCCTCCCCCAGGGTATGTTAAATAGCCCCTCCCTGTGCCAATATTTTGTGAACCAACCATTGCAAATAATATGCAAGAAATTTCCCAAATCTATAGTATACCATTACATGGACGACATTTTGTTATCTGATTCAAACATGGATACCTTAAACAGACTGTTTGAAGAAATAAAGATACTTTTACCTAAATGGGGATTGCAAATCGCTCCTGAAAAGATTCAGAAGGGAGATTCTGTTAATTATTTAGGTTATAAAATAGGTTTGCAAAAAATTAAGACACAAAAAGCACAAATTAGGAGAGATCGCCTACGGACTCTTAATGACTTTCAAAGACTGTTAGGAGACATTTCCAGTCTACGACCAGCTATTGGAATAACACCTGATCTAATAATTCATTTGAACAAAACCTTGGATGGTGATAAAGATTTAAACAGTCCCAGAGAATTAACAGCTGAAGCAGAAAAGGAACTGACAATGATTGAGGAAAAATTACAACAGGCACATGTGGACAGGGTGAATCCAGAGCTCAACTGTATTCTCGTCATAGTACCATCAAAAATTTCTCCTACAGGAATTTTAATGCAGAGAGTTGATATTATTTTGGAATGGATCTTTTTACCACATAAACCAAGTAAGAAACTGAAAACTTATGTGGAAAAAGTCTCTGAGTTAATTATAAAAGGCAAGCTGAGACTTCGTCAACTAGCAGGTATAGACCCAGCAGAAATTATTGTGCCTTTCACTGCTGATGAACTAAAGAAATTATGGGAAGTTAATGAACCATGGCAAAGAGCTTGTTCTAATTTTTTGGGAGACATTAATAACAACTATCCAAAAAGCAAGAGGCTTAACTTCATAAAGAGAACTTCTTGGATTCTTCCTTGAATCGTCCGTGATGCTCCAATAACTGGAGCCCGTACATTCTATACTGATGCCAATAAATCAGGGAAGGCGGGTTACAAATCAGAAGACTTGGGTAAGGTGGAGCAAAGTCCGTATAATTCTGTCCAAAAGGCGGAATTATATGCCATTCTTATGGTGCTAAGGGATTTTAAAGAATCTATTAATATAGTTACAGATTCACAATACGCAGAAAGAGTTATTTTACATATTGAAACTGCTGAATTTATACCTGATGATACAGAACTGATCTCATTGTTTCTCCAGGTTCAAGATTTGATCAGGAACAGGCTTTGCCCTATGTACATAACACACATCCGATCCCATATGGGTCTGCCAGGTCCTCTAGCACAAGGTAATGCAGAAATTGATCAATTATTGATTGGTATTGTGCTACAAGCCTCTGAATTTCATAAAAAAACATCATGTTAATAGCAAAGGTTTGAAGAAAGAGTTTTCAATTACATGGCAACAAGCTAAGGAGATTGTAAAGAAATGCCCTACTTGCTCTTTCTATAACCAAACGCCACTGCCTGCAGGGGCTAATCCAAAGGGCATCCAAAGGAATGAAATCTGGCAGATGGATGTGTTCCACTTTGCAGAATTTGGCAAATTAAAATATGTTCATCACACCATTGACACTTATTCAGGCTTTCAGTGGGCAAATGCTTTAAGTTCAGAAAAAGCTGATTCAGTAATCACTCATTTATTAGAAGTCATGGCTATCATGGGTATACCTACACAAATAAAGACGGATAATGGTCCTGCTTATGTCTCTAGGAAAATGAAACGGTTTTTTGATTATTACAATATCAAGCATGTTACAGGTATACCATACAATCCTACAGGTCAAGCAGTCATAGAAAGATCAAATCGAACTATAAAGGATATGTTGAACAAACAGAAAGGGGTGGAAAACACCCCCAAAAATAGGTTACATAATGCTTTGCTAACCTTAAATTTTCTCAACGCTAATGAGAAGGGAACAATGGCTGCAGAAAGACATTGGATAATGGAAAAGTCTACTGAACTAAATCAACCAGTTTATTTCAAGGTTGTGCTGACCTCACAATGGAAGCCAGGAGAAGTGCTACGTTGGGGAAGGGGTTTTGCTCTTATCTCCACAGGTGAGGAAAAATTGTGGATACCGTCAAAATTAATAAAGGTTCGGTTTGAAGAAGAGAAGCCACTTGGAAAAGATAAATAACAATTCTTTCATAAGGATGGCGAGCATACTGATGGTAAGAAATACAGATAGGTTGGAGGCAGGGTTCTTTTCTTATCTCCACAGGAAAATATTCATCTTCAAAGAAATTAAGGGACCCTGAATATTTAATTACTGATGGATGGACACATTTTGTAAGTATTAATTTTATATATATATATATGTCTTATTAAACATTTCTTTATAAATATATAGAGCTGATTTTGAAGTTAGACTCTGGCTCAGTCCCTCTCCAATTCCAAGTCTGTTAATAAGAGAAAAACCCAGAGTTTCTGGAGTTTCTGTCTCATGTCAAGAGCCATGATATGGGACAGAAAGAAATATGAGTTTAGAAACATCTTTGCTTTTCTTCATATCTATCATACTTTTCATTGAATATACCTATCAGGCCTTTCATTGAATATATATATATATATATATATATATATATATATATATATATATATATTTCTATATGACTAATGTTTAAGTTTTTCACAATGAACAATGAGTTTTTCCTGAAGTGACATTTGAAGTTTCCAGGAAGAAGATGGGGCCCCACAACAACAACTCTACCTGGTTGATATGATGTCATGATATTGGTAGCGCTACTATAAGACCTGTTTTGGATACCAGCTGCACAAGACGATCCCAACTTGGTTAGCTGAAATGGTGCACATCTTGTACAACATTCTGGCCAGACCTCCACAAAATACTCAGAGACTATTTGCAATTTTAAAAGACATTGATCTTGACATTTAACCATCATTTTACTTTCACAGGATCCCCCAGAAAGAACGTCGCCCCCATGACAGCTGGAAGTAATTCTAGAGGACGACGTCCCCTCTCCCAGCAAAGTTTACCCCTGGGTTTAGGGACATCATTTAGGGGTTGGGAGGTTGGGGGAAGAATTTTATAAGCTCAGGGATCATTTTGAAAAAAAAAGAGGGAATGATGGGATAATAGATTTATAATTGTGAGTTACTGCTTTTAGACAAATATATTGGTATCGATTCTTGTATATTGATACAAAGTTAAATTATATTGGCTATTGTATGCATGCATGTTTCTATATCTGTTTAAAACATTTTTTATGTATTGATAAATATATATTATATATATTTACCATATTGCAGTGTACATTTCTACCTCTGATTAAGATACTTATATAATGTTTGTGTATTGATATATATTTACCATATTGCAATGTATATTTGTACAGTGTTTATATTTGGAGGTCATTATCCTCATTTGTTACACAGTTGTTCATTGTCTTAGTCTTTAAGTTAGATAGATATTGAGAATTATATAGATAAATAGTCATCTAAGTTTGTCATTTATAATTAGACTAATCAGGTTCTCTAGATATATAGAGATTATACTCAGTATAGATAGATAATCTTCGACCTCTTCAAAGAGCTGTAGAAAATGGCCTTTAATCTAACTCAGAGTTTCGTGATAGTGAGACACAATTGCTCCTGGCAACACCGCTCTATTCCCGAGAGAATGTTGAGCACCAAAGACACTCCACCTGGAGCCTTTCTATTTGGCAGAACTGGCCTTTGGGTAAAGAAATGCTCATACCTCAACCACTGACAGAGATACAGAGCGTGCACCAATGGATAAAACAGGACTGTCATATCCTGCCAAGACGGGGTAAGATATTTTTGAAAAGTTCCTTGCCTTTAATAATGGTATGTCAGTTTTGGCCTTAGCCAAAATTGGTTGACTCAACATTGCAAACGAGACTTTGGGTGATTGCCCAGGTAGTCAGTTGTCTCTGTCAATTGTTGCACATTTTGGATATATCTCGTTTGTTGAGTAGTGTTTATTCCCTTCTCAGATCTTTGACGGAGTTGAAGATTATATAATTGTAGTTACTCTCTACATTATTTGGACTCCTTGAGTTAGAATGTTTAGCAAAGCTTTTGTTCTCAATATTGTTTATTATATTCATTATTTGTTGTTATTTTATATAGTTGTATTTGATTTGGTTCTGTCTTATTTAGACAAAAAGGGGAGATGTAGGGATAAGTCCCGCCCCTTGGGGGGCGTGTTCACCTCAGGCTAATGTTTGCCTATAAATTTGGCGAGCGTGCTCCCAACTGTCCCTTCTGCTTTCCTGGTCTCTGCGAGAACGGTGGTTCTGTAAGTCTATTTCGCCATTAAAGCTGTATATATATTTTTACAATCTGTCTGCATTCGTTTATGCGGTTACAGTTTTGAGAAATGATTTCTTTATAGTTTTGGAGCCTGTCCTGCAACTAGCTCTTGTATACCAGGCTGGCCTCAAACTCATAGAGTTAGCCTCTGCCTCCCAAGTGCTGGGATCAAAGACATGTGCCACCACTGCCTGGCATCAAGGCATTTTTTAAAGTAACGCAGAAAAGCAGTTTTCAGTTGCAGCAATGGAGACAGGTAAGAGAGGAAGGTTCTATTACATAACTCCATTATTGTGCTCTGTTCTTATAATTTTTACATTTATTTATTTCATTTGTTTGTTTATTTATTTAGTGTGTGTGTGTGTGTGTGTGTGTGTGTGTGTGTGTGTCCCAGGGATGGAACCCAGGTTTTTAGGCTAGTCACTAGGTGCCTTTACTGGATGAGACATCTCAGTGGCTCTCTTAGCACCAGGTTTTATGAATATTTATTAGTTACTTTTCTTGTTGCTGGGACAAAATACCCAGCAAAAGCAAGAAGGAAGAGCTTATTTTGTCTTCTAATTCAAAGGTATAGTCAAACATGGCAGGGCAAGGCAGCTGCTCACACTGCAACAAGAAGAAGCAGAGAGGCATGCACAGTGGTGCTCAGCTGAGTTAGCTTTCTCCTTCTATTGCAGTAGAGGACCTCAGCCCACAGGATGTTGATGCCCATATTTAGAGAAGATCTCTACACCTTAATTATCCTCATCTAGAAAATCCCTCACAGACATGACCAGAGGCTTGCTTCCTCATGATTCTAGATCATGTCAATTTGATAATCAATATTAACCATCACAGAATGACACTGATGAAGGGTAGCTTAGCCAGAAACAGGTGATCAAGATGGAACTGGCTCTGAAAAGCTTGTGCAAAACTCAAGTTGGTAGCATTTGAAATTGGAACCCTGCAAAAGGAATTTGATATTATGGTTTGACTATAAAATATGGCCCTCATGTTTGTTGCCAGCCAATGGGATTTGGGGATGTGACTGGATCCTGTGGGACTTGTAAGGAGGCCGCTTGTTCTGACCCAGACTCCTGAAATAATCATATGGAAGCTATATTATTTAAATTACTGCTTGTCCCATTAGTTCTAGTTTCCTATTTGCTAACTCTTACATCTTAATTTAACCCATCTCCATTAATCTGTGCATCACCACAAGGCTATGGCCTACCAGCAAAGTTTTAGCACATCTGTCTTTAGCAGCAGCTATATGGTTTCTCTCTGACTCTGCCTTCCTTCTCCCAGCATTCAGTTTAGTTTTCCCTGGCTTACTCTATACTACCCTGTCAGGCCAAGCCAGTTCATTAACCAATCATATTCACAGCATACAGAGGGGAATCCCACATCAGGGACCTGATAGTATGAACAGAGTAATCCATTGATGAACTCATAATTTGATGGCCTTATTGGGAGGTGATGGAAAGATTATGATGTAGGGCCTGATTGCAGGTGGACTTTTCTGTCCCACCTATCAGCGCCCAAATATCCATACAGAGACTTATTTTTTTATAAAAGCTTGGCCATATCTTAGGCTTGTTACTAACTAGCTCTGACAAATTAACGCACTTCTTTTTTTAAATTTATTTATTATGTAGACTGCATTCCTTCCATGTATGCCCACACACCACAAGAGGACACTGGATCTCATTATAGATGACTGTGAGCCACCATGTGGTTGCTGGGAATTGGACTCAGTACCTCTAGAAGAGCAGTCAGCGCTCTTAACCACTGAGCCATCTCTCCAGCCCATAATTCACTTCTTTTAATCTGTGTTCTTTTACGTGGCTGAGTTATCTTTACTTTGCAATGCACATGTTGCTTCCTCTGAGTCTCACTGGCAACTCCTCATGACTCCATCCTTCTCCTTCCCAGTGTTCCATCTGCCTGGCTGATCCACCTATAACTCCTGCCTAGCTAATGGCTGTTAAACCAATAAGAAGGCACCTGGGCAAAGACACATCTTCACAGTGTACAAAAATATTATTTCACAACACCTGATAGCATGGAGTAGGTCCCTGGATGCATGTTTTTGAAGGACTTATCTTGTCCCCTGTCCTTTTGTCTGTGACTCTCCGATTTTGTTTGCTATGAGGTCGGCAACTTTGCTCCATCATATGCTCATTATGGCCCAGAAACAATGGAACCAGCCAACCATGGCCGGAATCCTCTAAACTGATGAGCCAAAAGAAATCCTTCTTTCTTGAAACCATTTTTTCAGGTATTCATTACAGCAGTGGACAGTCTAATATACCTTGAATACATGAATGTGCCTTGTCAGAGAGAAAAGTCATCTTGCTTCAGATTATTATAGGAGACAAAGTTGAATCCAAGAGATAGATAATTGAAGAGGATATCTTACAATTGCAATTTGTGTGCAAGCTTGATGGTGCCGTGCAGGTGTATGTGTATATACAAGCATTTGGAGACAAGAGGACTCTCTTTTTTAATATTTATTTATTTATTATGTATGCAATATTCTGTCTGTGTGTATGCCTGCAGGCCAGAAGAGGGCACCAGACCTTATTACAGATGGTTGTGAGCCACCATGTGGTTGCTGGGAATTGAACTCAGGACCTTTGGAAGAGCAGGCAATGCTCTTAAACTCTGAGCCATCTCTTCACCCCCCACAAGAGGACTATCTTGAGTGTCATCCTTAGGTACATGCAGGGTCTCCCACTGGTCTAAAATCCACGAAGTAGGCTAGGCTGGCTACTAACACCAGGGATCTGTCTCCACCTTCCCAGAACAGGGATTATAAATCTTCAGCACCATGCCTTGACTTTTATATGTGGGTTCTGAGACTGAAAGTCAGACCCTTCTGAGCTGTGGCTGGGGACAATGTCTGAGTCTGTGGCCCTATTGCAGCCAGGATCTGTGTTGATATCATGGTTCCTGTTATCATCGAAAGCTATGTGAGTGCCTGGGGTCTGGGCTGCTACCAGGGACCATGTTGGAGTCTAGAAACCAAGCTGCTCCTTGGCCTATACCAATCTGAAAGGCTCAAACTGCTACTGCTGGCCATGTCTGAGTCTGTGGTCCTGCTGAAGCTGGGTTTTGTGTTGATGTCTGTTGTCTGTATTACCACAGGGTCCCATGTGAACCATGTGGTGAACCATGAGGGGCTTTGCCAAACTGGCCCTGCTCCCCCTGGCCCAGGGCTTTGAAATGGCACTCCCCAACATCTACCCAATCTATGGTCTGCTGGAGCACGTGAAGGGGCTGGTCCTGTAAAAAATAGAGATACAGGATCTCTGGGGCAACAGTATGATATTTGGGAGGAGTTTCTGTGAGGGTCCAGTGTTGATGGGGTATCAGAAGCCAGAGGCCTTGACCAACAACACATTATACAATGAACATCTACAAGTGAAGCTGTTTGGAAAAAAAGAGTATACTGCATGACATTATTTTCATTAGTCTTTTATTTACTTATTTATTCATTAAAAATTTCCACCTCCTCCCATTTCCTTCCCACTCCCTCCACTCCCCCTTCCTCTCCTGTCCTAAAAGAAGTCAGGCTGCCCTGGCCTGTGGGAAGTTCAAGGCCCTCCCCTTTCTATCCAGGTCTAGGAAGGTATGCTTCCAAACAGACTAGGCTCCCAAAAAGCCAGCACATGCAGTAGAATCGAAATCCAGTGCCTTTATCATTGGCTTCTGTCAGCCCTCCCGGGCAAAAGTTGGGAGGATGGGAGTAGGTGTGGGATGGGGGGGAAGAGGAGAGGGGGAGAGAGGAGGGAGAAGGGGAGAATTGGGGAGAACTTGGGGGAGTGGGATGGCTGAGATGGAGGAAGGGTGGATATGGGAGCAAGGAAGAAGATATCTTAATTAAGGGAGCCATTTTAGGGTTGACAAGAGACTTGGCTCTAGAGGGGTTTCCAGGTGTCCAAAGAGATGTCTCCAGCTAGGTCTTGGGCAGCAGAGGAGAGGGTGCCTAAACTGGCCTTATCCCATAGCCACACTGATGAATATCTTGCATATCACCATAGAACCTTCATCTGGCGATGGATGGATGGATGGAGATAGAGACAGACACATTGGAGCACTGGACTGAGCTCCCATGGTCCAGATGAAGAGCAGAAGGATGGAGAACATGAGCAAGGAAGTCAGGACTGCGAGGGGTGCGTCCACCCACTGAGACAGTGGGAGCTCACCAAGGCCAGCTGGACTGGGACTGAATGAGCATGTGATCAGACCGGACTCTCTGAATGTGGCTGGCATTAGTTTGTTTTTTAATTAATATTCTTATTTGTTTTAAATTTATTTTTTATTTAAGTTTTCTTTGGGGGGTGTTCTACACGGGTGATGGATGGGTATGGAGGGACTAGGAAATGAGTGGGGTTGGGGTGCATAATGTGAAATCCCCAAAGAATCAATAAAAATTATGTTTAAAAAAAGAAAAAGAAATTCAAGCTCTCATGCCTGAGTTCCTCATTGTAGAAACTCAAGCATTAGAAATAAGACAGGAAATGTGTTTGCTCTCTAAGTTCAGTAATAGCATCTGACCCTTTACAGTTAGATGGTTATTACCTGGACATATCTTTGTAGTTTTTTATTCCATCCATCCATCCATCCATCCATCCATCCACATGTCTATTGATTTATCTACCTATTGATCCATCTATTGATCTATCTGTCTGTCTGTCTATCTGTCTGTCTGTCTATTTGTGTGTACATGCTTTGGTGCTCAGTGGTTAAGGGACAACTTATAGAAGATTCTCTCTTGCCACTATGTGGACCCCAGGGACTGAACTATGGTTGTCTGGCTTTGTAACAAGTGCCTTTAACCCACTGATTCATTTTGCCAGTCAAGGACATAACATTTCTTTCCACCTTATTTTGGTTCTCATTTTTCTTTTGTGTAAAATTAAGGAGTTGAATTGGATGCTTTCAGAAGGCATCCTTTAAATTTTTTTCGCCCTTGGTTGCTTACCATTCTATTGTTTAATTATAAATAGTAAGATGACTTACAATTTCTGAATATCTGGTATATGCTGAAGTTTGCGTCTCTTGTGTTTTTAGTTTGCCTGTCTTCTTTTCCTTTTCTTTTTGAGACAATTTCTTGATCCCTAAGCAACTGAGGGTGACTCTCATCTCCACTACCCAAGTGTTGGGATTATAGGTGTTTACACCCGGTTTATGTGATAATGGGTCTCAAACACAGGATCTTGTGCACGCTAAGCAAGCACAGTACCAATTGAGCATCATCTTTAGTCAGTTTGATTCTTCATAAGGGGTCTTATTATATTGTACCAGCTGGCTTAGAACTTGCTACACATCTCAGTTTGAGGCAGACTCACAATTTTCCTGCCTTTGTTTCTCAAATCCTGGGATTATGGGCTTGTGCCACCATGCCCAGCTTGGTTAGGTGATTTGTATATACGTGTCTATGTTTGGGGGTTATGCATGCTGCAGCATGTGAATGATCAGAGATCAACTTCAGGTGTAGGTCGTCACCTTGCACGTGTTTGGGACAGGATCTCCTTCCTTGTTCACTGTTGTACATCCCACGCTTATTGCCTGAGAGATTCCAGTGATTCTCCTGTTTCAGGTCCCTATGTCTTCGTAGGGATTAATTGAGATTATGGATGCATACACTACTGTGTCTTGCTTTTTATGTAGGTTCTGGGGATCCAAAATCAGGTTGTCAGACTTGCGGGACAATCACTTTACCCACTGAGCCATCACCCCAGTCCTTGTATTGTAATAAGTATGATCTCATATAAGCATCTTCACATTGCTGAATAGGTTTGCTACCTCCCATTTTACAGATTAGGACACTAAAGTCCATAGAGATTGCAATTTATCAATCAATATTCTACAACCTGTACTAGGCTAAATCTGAACTCTTATCTGCTTCTGGAACTCTGCATTAATACAACGTATCATCTGCCATATACCAAGTAAATTTTTGTCATATTTGAGTGTTGTAAACTGTAAATATTAATGTGAAAGTTCTTAGAAATTTTATACCAGCAGGGCATGGTAATGCACACCTTTAATCCCAACAGTTGGGAGTCAGAGGCAGGTGGATCTGCGAGTTTGAGGCCAGCCTGGTCTACAAAGTGACTTCTAGTACAGCCAGGGCTACATAGAGAAACCACGTCCCCCGGCCCCCATACCATCAAGAACAAAAACTGTGTATCAGCAGGACATGGTGGCACACACCTTTAATCCTAGCACTCTGTGGGCAGAGACCGGCAGATCTTTGTGAGTTTGAGGACAGCCTGTTTTATATAGGAGAGTTTCAGGACAGCCAGGGCTGCATAGAGAGATTTTGTCTCAACAAAATGAAACAAACAAAATTAACTCAAATGAACCCATTCAAATAAAGTCTTCGGGATGTCTTTATTCAGAACCTTTCTCTCAGTACTTCATGTGCAGTGTAAAACATGTAACTTGATAAGAAAAGTCTGGGGACTAGAAACTAGCATGCTGGTAGCCAGAGACAGGTAGCCTATGGTGGGCAGGTACGTGCAGACAGACAGAAGGGCAAGTGTACAAAGAAGTTTGCACTAATGGGAAAATAGATAGGAAGGCAAGTTACCATGTGAGGCTCAACTCAAGAAGCAGTGAAAGAAGTGAAGCACAGTGCCTTGTGGCAAGGAGTTCCAGATGTCAGCTGAGGGCACTTTACAGTTTCCAGTCAAAATGACGGTTTTGAGTGCAAGTTAAAGCTGTGCTGAAGAGACCTTCCTGGGATCCCAAAACTTGGAACCAGTGGGAAGAGTCAGATACGTAAGAGGAGGAAAACCAAGGAAAAATGCTAGTTCATTTTTTTTAAAAATATTTATCTATGTATTTATTTATTATGTATACAATATTCTGTCTGTGTGTATGTCTGCAGTCCAGAAGAGGGTACCAGACCTCATTACAGATGGTTATGAGCCACCATGTGGTTGCTGGGAATTGAACTCAGGACCTTTGGAAGAGCAGGCAATGCTCTTAACCTCTGAGCCATCTCTCCAGCCCCCGCTAGTTCATTTTTTTAAAAGCACGTCTGATAAAGCTTGTCACTGGGTCAGATAGAACTCTGTTCACCCGAGTTGAAAAAGATATTGACTCATCGGGGACTTCAGGACTGGGATGGAATGGTAGTGGCTTTGGTGAGTTCCATGGTGGAATGTGATTTTTGTGAGGAGGCTTTGGTGGATCTGAACAACCTATCTAAAGATGTGAATAAAATTAATGTGATAAAGCACCAGGGAGATGAAGAGAAAAAAACAAACAATGTGGAATTGGAGTTTTGGAAGAATTTAAAGCCTGGCCAGCAAGTTTACCAAAGGGTTAAAAGCATGGAAGACAGGAAGGCACAGATAGTCCCCGATATACGCCTGATGTGGACAAAGATGTTCTAGGGTGGGAAACACTTTAGCTGCTCCTCTGAAAGGATGGCTAAAGCTGTCTGGGTGTGAGGGCCGTACACAGCAAGCAGAGGCCTTATGGTAAATTATAAATTCATTGGTCCCTCTACCAATATACAAAATATTTGGACTTTGGTAGATACTGAAGTTGAGTACACTTTAATTCTTTTCAACACCTAAAACCACCAGGGGCAATGCACAGCCGTTGACGAATATGAGGATAAACGGATACAAACTAAAAGGACCAGGCTTATCCTAGGGGCGGGCAATACGTAAACTGTGCACATTTCTCTCCTGGAAAAAAAAAGCTTGAAAAACAAGCATGCTTAGGATGAAAAATGTTTGCCTAGCTGGGGTACTCACAGAAACTCAATATGGCTAGGGAGTGACAACTGAAGCAGCTCAGCCACAATTCAAGGTTCTATCACATCCTGGCTCAAGAAAGTGGGGAGAGAGGTGGGCAAAGGCAGCTTGGCAAGTGCCTACCACACCACAGCTAGGGTCAAGCTAACAAGTGAGCACAACCATTCCCTCATAGCACTGGGATAAACCAAACATCTTGAGCCAGGCCCAAAACCATGGTGGGTAGAAAAATGCAAGGTCCCATGAAAGTTCCTCAGGATGGCGATGTCAAACAGATAGAAGTGATGTGTTTATTACTAATCTCTTTGCTGCGGGATCCCAAGACTAATTTCCATTCACCTGGAATGGCAAACAATGAATCTTAAAATTACTTCCCCAAGGATACCTTCATACTTCCACTATTTGTCAGAAGGATGGTGGCATAGCACCTTGCTTTGTTATCCTGTTCCATCTTTCTAATAAGGTTTTATTACACAGATAACATTATGCTAACTTCTGAGTGTTTTTACAGATTTAGAAAAACATTGAAAAGACATAGTGGTGTATCTAAAAGAATAAGATTTCAATCCATACAAGGTCCAAGGAGCCAGGTACAACTGCAAAATTCCTGGCGGCATCCTGGTCCAGTAATATTGGTATGCTGAGAAAATCCTACAACAGTCAGTGCTTGTAAATGTATAAAAGTTACAGATTTGTAAAATAAATGAAAAAAATAAAAAAGAGCTAGATATTCTTGGGGCTTTTTAAGACACTGGCAGTTTCACAAACCACCTTGCCCAATTATTTGCCCATCCTCTATATAACTTGATAAAGATGGGTGGCGTGCAGAATTGAAACAGGAAGGCTAAGAGGCTGTTGAGCAAGCTAAGATCTTTGTAGGACAGGCTAAACAGCTGTGTGTCCAATTATCCCAGCGCCCTTTTGTGTTAGAAGTCACCACAAGCTCAGACAGCTACAGCTGAGGGCTAAGGCAAAAACAAGCTGAACAAACGATTATAATATGGTTTTGGAAAGGGGCAGATGCTCCGTATATAGTGCTGTAACAGCTGATGGCTGCACAGAAACCATTACAACAGGCAGAATTTATCACCAGTCACACCTTGGTAGCCACAAAAATACCTTATACAATTAAGAAAGGATTGAGCAACCTTCCGGTCAAGTCTCTTTCTAGAGTGGCATAAAATTAAACTCTACAAAGGTGGTATGCATATTTACAGGAATATGATGTAGTCTTTGCAAGCCATGTTATCAGTGTGATATAGGCTTTCTTGGGCTAAGCGTCCTTCCAAGTCTCTGAGACCCCCCTCTAATAACTGACCCAACAGATAACCCAGATTAAGTGTTAAAAGGGACACACATACATCTCTATGTATGCCTGTACTCCTGGTATAAAGAATGGGAGCAAGAAAAGGAATGGGTAGTTTTACTAAACAAATAAACATAGAAACCATGTGACTGAAAAAAAAGAAAGAAAATGTAGCCAATGGGCCTAGTGAAGAGCAATGTGGATAGTCACTCATGAGACTGACTGCCTAAGACAAGATATTGTCAAGTGGGCTACACTCACGAGGCTCCATTTTATGGGTGTCCCAATGAGAAAAGGAAAACTGGAAGGTGTTGGGTCAGCCATGGTAAAAGAAACAGATGTGAAGACAAATACATAATAGGAATCATAACCCCTGATAGTTTTCCATGTAGCAGCCTGCAGGCCATTGAGTCCTCCTGGAAATCAGGAAGCAGATGTCTTTACAACAGTATGGGTCATCTATCCTCAGTTACTACTAGAGACTGATCACTGGGTTCATGTAAAGTCTGCAGTCAACACCATTTGGCAAATGTCTAAAGTCACTGACATTCCTGTAAAATGTTCAGAATATCCTACATGTTGTTCAGTCATATGAGTTCTGGTCTAGACTGTGGCCTTGACAGATGAATTCTATGACAGGACATATAGTTAAGTCCCTGTAAAGGACAGACCAACAGAATACATAGGGCCTACACCTGTCCGGGCAGGGTGCAAGCATGCCCTCACTACAAGGTATACAGATCAGAAGAGACATGAGTTATACCTGAGTTCCGTTCTGAGGGACCAATGAAAAGATAATGATTTTACTTTGGCCTTGACTTGTAAGAATCTGGAGTTTAATAGTCCCTATACAGAGATATTGTGAAGATAAAAATGAATTAGGTAAATATACATGTACTCTTCTGTCTTCCACTTGTTTTTTCCATTGACATTTTATAATTCATTGTTTTTATTTAACCTATGTTTAAATAATCCTAGATTTGTTGAAAAATAGTGCAAAGGAGTTCCACATACCATTCGCCTAGATTCCTCAAAATCAGTTTATATGATCAATCTAACTTCAAATACCAGAAAATTAACATTGATGAGGGGCTGGGGATGTAGCTCAGTGGTAGAATAATTGCCAAACACACAAAGCCCTGAGGTGTAGCTCCAGTACCACATAAAACTAGGCATGGTGGTGCAAGCCTGTAATGTCAATACTAGGGAGTTGAATGCAGAAGAGTAAGAAGTTCAAGGTCATAGCCAACAAGATAGCTCAGCAGTTAAAGGTGCTTGCAAACAAGTCTGACAATTTGAGTTCAATTCCAAGAACTCACAAGAGGGAACTGACTCCCATAAGCTTTCTTCTCACTTCCACACATGCATCATGTTATGCATATTCACATGATTATATGCAAAAATTTAAAAAGGTTCAAGGTCAGCCTGTGCTATATGGGACCACCTACATATTCTATTAAAAAGTATATATATATATATATATATACATATATATATATATATATACATATTCCAAGATTATATGCTTCATGATGGCTGTTCTCCTTTATCTGAGACAGTTTCTCAATCTTGGTCTTTCATGATCTTTATAATGTTGAACATGCCCATTATTATACATAAACCCTCTAGTTTGGGTTTGTCTGATGTTTTCTCATGATTAATTTTGGGTGGCTTGTTAATTTATGTCATCAGGGGATGGCATAATGGAGAATAATATAGTGTCCCAGTTATATAGACACTTGCCACAAACCTGGATCTAAATTTTGACTCTAATAGACAATGTGACCCTGGTTTTTGTTTCCTCATTGGGCATATGGGAAATATCAGTATGTATCTCCTCAGGCTGTTGGGATTAGTAAAAATGTAAAAACTTATATACTGTGGTTAGAACATTGTTACCTAAAATGAGGAGCTGGGCATTTGGTGATTTTTCTAATAGAAACCACGTTCTTGGCAGTTCACATACACAAAAACCTAAAGGAGCAGCAGGTGATTTAGCAATGTATATCCTTCTTTTTCCCTACCCAAAGGACAAGGGCCAAAGACTTATTGTCAGCAGGACTTCTGGCCTACAAAGAGGTACACTGTTTATTTTAGCTACCAATCTGCTTCTTTCTAAAACTCCTGAGATCAGGTCTTGCTTAAACCATAGAGGAACATTTCTTTAGAACCAAGGATGAATGAACTAGGCACTGAGCTCTGGTTTCTTGCTCATCCAATGAATGAGAAAATGTGAATGAAAAAATATCAAACTAATGCCATCTCTTTTTTTTTCTGATAACTATTCCCAGAACTCAAGCCTTCAGACTTCATTAGTATGCATCCAGCATTTTACCCGTAGATGCATTTCACTGAATAACCATAGTGATAACCTCAGTCCCTAACCTTTGCATGTGTTTCTTGCTGAAGAGGTCAAATCACTCAGACCTCACAACAGCCACTGTATTCGTGAATCGAAGGCAGACAAAGCAGGGAGACAGAGTGACCCATTGGAGGGGGGAAGGGAAGAAATCCTGAAAAGACTGATTTCAGTAAGTTAGAAAGCATGTATTACACATATGTAAAATGTTGGTAAATGACAAGTGTTCATCAACTAGTGTCAGGGCAATAAGCAAGTCTTTAATATAAAAATAACTATGCTTCCACCTGAGTAGCAAATGACATTTTACAAAACAAGTCTGATCCCTTAACTCATTTGAGTTCTATCACATGGAGTAACAGTATTTGAAATTTTAACTCAGATTTTGTCTCTGAATACAGCACACTTCTTACAATAATAAAAACAAAAACTCTAGACTAACTGGAGTACTAATTGAATTGAAAGGTTACTAAAATGAAGTGACTGAAGTGTAATATGCAACACAATCAGATTTAGGTGGAGCAACTGATTTGACAGATAAGCACTTTTCCAGGAAAGAGTCTTCTTTCTCAAGGCCTGAGTGTAGCCTGAAGCATGAAGGGAGATGTGAATACGCACATCTTTGAACTAACTTTCAAGCTGCAGTAAAACTTCATCTCTGGTCACTTAATTATCAAATAGTTTCAATGGGTCAAAAATGCAGATCACACAGAATGTACATCATACTCCCTCCAGTGTGTGGGCAACAGTAAAAGTCTACGATGAACATTTAACATGAATTTATTGAGCTGGTTGTGTTTTATACTTTTTTTGTGCTAAGGATCAAACCCAAGAGCTTGTGCATGCCTAATACACACTGTTTCATAGCTATATCTTGGCTGAGTCTTTATTTGTACAATTATAAAACATGGTTTTTATTACAAATTTTCACAAGTTTTTTACCCACCTCAAATTAAGTACTGCCATAAAACATCAGTTGAATTCATGGAGATGTAGCAACTATATATGCAAATAGAAAATTAGAAACTTACTTTCTATTACTAAATTGTACCCATAAAACTTTAATATCAAATTGATACTTTAAAAAAGAGGCTCAACTACTAATCATATCATACCAAAGTTTATTGATTACATGAGACGAAAATTTCTGTAACGAAAAAGGCAAGTTGCATTCATAAAAGATGGCATTCACGTTCATTTTAGAAAGCAACGAAGTAGATGTAAAAAATTGAAAAATGTAATATTGCAGTTCCATTTTACAAGCTGAAAAATGATTTTATCAACATCTGCATAAAATCTGCACATTTATATACTGCATATTATTAAAAAATTCCATCACTAAATTATGACTTTTGCAAATTTAGGCTTACATTTATACTGTTGCTGGTGTATATGTAGTAGATATGGAATGAATATTTTCTGTTTAATAGGCAACACCCTCAAACAAAAGACAACAGTTTGGAAAATTACATGGACATTTTGATCATTCAAAAATCATTCTATTTATGGTAATATGGTCCTACTGGTTTTCTTTCTTTTTTCTTTACAACTGATTTCTTGCCCTCTTCTGATATAGGAGTGGTTAGATTGTAGTGCTAGGAATACTGGATAGCTCATTTCAAGTCACTTCATCTGCTAATCCCATGTTAGCCATGTTTTAGATCTTTAGTAAAAATCTTTCAAAAAGCAAACCCAGGTTCCTCTGATTTGAGCTGCAGTGTACAATGTAATTTGTCTGAGACATGACTCTAAATACCCCTCACTTGCTTATCTAGATTTCCCTCCACTGCAACATGTCACATATATTCAGTTTTATTATCTACTATCCTGGATATCCAGATATATATATATATATATATATATATATATATATATATATATATATATATATTAACTCCTCAGTCGTTCTTCATTAACTAAGCCTCTCTATTTGGCTCTTACAGCTATTCACAGTCCTTATAGTTCTGATGTAAAATAATAATACAGCAGCAACAACAATAACAAAATAGCAAAGCTTTCCTGGGTTAGATGTTTTAGCTCTTTGGAATAGGCAAAGAATAGAAAGACTTTGCTTTCAGCAGATCACCTCAAATACAGGCTACAAGAGCACACAGCACATTTAAGCTGTGAATGACACCTAACAAAACACTCAAAAATAATACTGATAGACAAAAACAAATTAAATTAAGTAATTATGGAATGGTTTCTGATAATTGAAATTATGACCTTTACAGAATTCAAGAAAAATTACATGTAAATATCAACACAATATATGTGGAAGAATCAAATGTGCCATATGGACTATATAAATATACTGGAATAGAAAGAATGCAATACTTTGCTAAATCAAGGTACAATATAAACAAACAGTACAAGAATGTCAGAAGACAAAAAAGTTGGAAACTGATAGAAAAATATTTTTTAAATATTATTTTAGTCTAGCTTTCAAATGTAGTCTTTCTATCAAATAAAGACTTCATGTTTTAAGTGAACTATTAGGGGTTAAAACCTCTTTGTTGTCCAGAAGTTTGAGAATCTTACCAAGCCCATCTCACAGTTCAGAATTAGACCACTTGCCTGTCCCAGTTAGCTACAAGAGACAACATTCATGTCCAAAGAGCCTTGCCTCTACAAGCTACTGAATAGTTTTGGGATGAATCTCTCCCCTACCAAATTGGTAACTTTAAAAATGTGCTGTACGTATGCACAAATACAACCTCTTTCAAATAAAAACCGTTAGTAGTTTAAAATAAGCTATGCTTCCCCTCTTTGCCACACAGAATTATAAAATGCCAATGTTAAGAATGGCATTTATTTTTATATATTTAACCCTTCTTACCTCATTACCCAGCAAAATTGACACCGGAAATACCTTTTATTGCTTAACTTTTGAGGGGCTATTACCCAAGTGACCAAAGTATTTTATTTTCAAATTTAGTCATCTTAAATACATAAGTGGTGTGTAATTCAGAAGAAATCACACCAAATAACCTTTTCCAACCCCTTTTCTACAATAATACCTGGAATTAACAGTATCGCACAATATTTTCAAGGTATTTTTTTTGAAAAGGATATTAGACCAAGACAATTAGCCTATGATTGAATAGAAGATGAACTATTTTGTCTGATGCAGTAATATCATTTAGTCCTTCTGTATTTTCAAGTATTCCTTTTGTATGTGGAAAAAATAAGATAATCATTCAGCAGGAACAAGAAATGTGATACAAACAGCCTATGTCTTTTGCCAGGCAAAAAAGTAACACTGTATTAGCAAAATCTGTTCATTCCCATTGCATGACTTCTACTTTATACTACTATGTTTTAATCCATTCACAAAGTCAATGGGTTAAAAGAGCACCCATTTTATAGTTACATTATTCTATCTAAATCCAGAATTCTAAGTATGCTTACTTTAAACTTTCATATAATTCTTAACTTTGGCCATAATGGCTACTTACAATAACTGTAAATGGTTAGGAGAGTTATTTGGTATTTTAATGGACATTTATTCTGAACCCTACACATGAGAGTGGTTTTTGTTGCATATTGAGTATCCTGAGTTAATATCTTTTGTAGTTGTTCCTTCATGCTTTCTTTCTTTAGCTGCAACCACAGTCAATATGCTTGTAGGACAACAACATGGGCAGTTCAAGATTCGGATTCTAAAAAGGTTAAAATATAGAGTTACAAAATTTATTTTGGTAACAATATATAACCATCTGTATAACATTTAAAAAATACACCAAGTAGTAAATTTTGTTATGGTAGTAAAGCAACTGTTTTACCAGAAGTGCCAAGTTTTATTCACATGCAGGAGGGGAAAAAAGAGTGACACCACAACCAGATTTCTACATTTTTCCTCATCTGTCAGCTGAATAGTTCAGGCTTGCTCTTTGCTTTTGGATTGCTCCAGGGTTCTCCTAGTAGGTTTTCACACTGGGACTGCCTATTAAGCTGGGAGCTGTTGGAATACAGGAACATGATGGTTTTATTTCTAACATCTAGTAAAATGCTTAGCACATAGCAGATGCTCAGAAATTGCAAAGAATAAATTGCTTATTTTTTTGATGTGTGAATTATCTTTGGGTATGTATGTATATATGTATGTATGTAAGTATATATGCATGTGTGTGCAAAGGCATGTAGAAGGCAAAGATTAACCTCTGGTGTCATGTTATTCACCTTTTTTTTTTACTATTTTGAGCAGGAATTTATTATATAGCCCCGACTGGCCTTGAGCTCACAGAGATTCACCTACTTTTGCCTCCCAAGTGCTGAGATTAAATATATGCAGCATTACACTAGGCCCTCACCTTGTTTTTCTTGAGATAGGGTCTTTCAATGGGACCTGGGGCTTGCCCATAGATTATGCTGACTAGCCAGGAAGCCCCACAAATTTTCTTGCTTTGTCTTCCAAGGAATCCTCTCTTCTCTCTCTTCCCAGCATTAGGATTACAAGTGTACGAGCATACCTGGGTTTTTATGTGGCTGCTGGGACTTGAATTCAGGTCCCTAGGCCTGTACAGCCAGCACTTTACTGCCCCAGCCCCTGGATTTGTGAAGTTGGAGATGTTTAGTTTTGGAAAATTTCTGTGAAAATACTCCTTTACTTAAAAAAAAAACACCATCCATAATATCAAAGTTAAATTTTCTTTTTGGTAGATGATTTACTATGATTCAAACTTTTTATTATTCATCATATATTTAAAAAAACCAGAGAAACTTCTTTAATAAATCTGCATATTCTTCTTTCTCCTCTAAACATCATTGCATGCTGTGATTGGGATGGGGTATAATAGACGACCTGACCACTGAATATAAACAGTGAATTTATGTATCAAGAAGAGGGGGAATACCTTTTGATTCTCCATGCTAAAATCAAGCTTCATAGTTTTTTTAAAATGTATTTATTTAGCATGTATATGTGTGTACACATGCCATACTGCATCTGTGAGGGTCAGAGGTCAGCCTTTAGGAGTCGTTCTCTCCTTCCATCATGTGGGATTGACCTCAGGTGGTCAGCCTTGTCAGCAAGCACCTTTATCTGATGAATCAACTTGATGGTCTAAAACTCAACATTTTTGAAATACAGTAATGGAAGAAGATCTTAAAGAGAGTACTATTTTGTTCCCAACCTAAGACGCGTTTCTTATGGACTATAAATTGACTATAATACCTTCGGTTTCTATTCATGTTCCCCAGTCTTCAGGTCATAGTGACTTTAACCAAAATAAGGTTGCCACTCACCCTGAGAATATGTGAAAGAAATCAGGTTGTCCCATTATCTACCAAGGAACAAACTCAGTGGCTGAATTGCCAAATATTTTCCTTGGAGAAGAAATATTGCTACACAGAAATCAATTCCTGGAAGAAATAACTACATTAAAAATGAAACAGCTTTTTGTAAACCTCTTAAGTTCTAGATATTGTAGGAGTTGAGGCCCTGGAGAGGCCAAAAGCAGTTGCAGTGTCTGCTACTCAGCAGAGCCCCCCCAACCACAGACCAAGCTAAAGCAAGCAATCCAGGGGGATACAAAATTAAATGCAAATAATATAGCTGAGATGCATCTCATGGTTTACTTAGGACAAAGCAATCTGGAACAAAATGGTCAAAGCCTTTGAAGGCCACTAAGAAGTAAACTCATTACAGAGGAGAAACACATGCAGGGAAGTCATTAAAAATATATAACACGCTGAGTGTAGCACAAGAAGTCTGCTTCCAAAATAGCACTGCAGACACAGAATGTGGTGACTGATGGGCAGTGAAAAAACCAACAGATTTAATCTATTAAAATAGGCTAAGGTGGAATAACAGATTCAAAGTAAATTGTTCTACAATTTTATTCATACATCATAATTTTTTTTTTTGGTTTTTCGAGACAGGGTTTCTCTGTGGCTTTGGAGCCTGTCCTGGAACTAGCTCTGTAGACCAGGCTGGTCTCGAACTCACAGAGATCCGCCTGCCTCTGCCTCCCGAGTACTGGGATTAAAGGCGTGCGCCACCACCGCCCGGCTATACATCATAATTTTTATGTGCACATAAAGATCCTCTGCACTATAAACTGTATTGACTTGCTTGTAAGTAGACAAGTTTATGAGTAAATTACTTAGGAATTCGTCTAAATTATCTTCAGTGGATAAAATACCTTCCAGAACCTGGAGTGTCAGAGTCTTCTGCAGTAGAAAATATAGATTGCACATGAAAGAAATCATTCTGAGTTCTAAGGTCCCTCTTATGGTATATTAATTCTTCTAAAATATTTTTGAGGTAAATAAAAACAATGCTATCAAATAAATGTGGTTTGGAAACATGAACTAGGAAATAGTTTGCCATTAAGCATGCATCCCCCTGAATGGCTAGGAAAGATTTTACCTCTGAGAGTTGAAACATTTAGCTTGAATAAAACTTGACATTAAAAATGTTATAATTAGAGGACTAGATCATTAACATATATTTGGGGATTAGACATTTACAAGGACATTAAAAGTGTATACCTACAAACACACAGACACAGCACATGAAGGTACAAACACATTTGATTATTTTCACATAGTTCCCAGAAAAACATGCAATGCTAAACTGACTTGGTACTATACAGATGCAATTTTGGAATATCTATTTTGAATTTTCAAAATTAACCTTATAAGTCAAAATTATAATATTTCTAGATAAGTATCAAGTATTTTCACATGAGGGCAATGCCATGACAATTTGTTCTTCACAAATTAAATATATTGTATTAACATTCAGCTCTGAAAACGTCAAAAAAATCATTAGTTTTAGCAAATTTAAAGTATAAATTTCCCCATATTCCAAGCAATGCATCTTTATATTTTTGCAAAGAATAGTATAAAGTTCACCACACCAACAGCAGAGAAAATTTAAAGAGTGATATTTTCATTTTTTTATAATGCTGTTAATCTGTTTTTTAAAGCCAGCCCACTTGTTTAACACTAGGTACCTGTTACAATATATTAGACTCGTCTGAGAATGTTCGTAAAAGAAGAGGTCTGACAGAAGGTCTGGCGGATAATGAGTCAGATGCCCTTCTACAGCTCAGATTGCTCTGTAATAGTGAGGCAAAGATACTTAAAGCATTTGAAGATAGGTTAACCTACTTGGTGACAAAAATGTAGGAGAAAAAAGAAATCATTTCCTACAGACTACTTTCCTGGCCCCACAGTACAAATTACTTATTTTACTATACAGCAAACACATAACATTCAATTGAATACATTTAAAGGACCAAGAAAGTCTCCAATTCAAACTGGTTTTTGTGGTAGAAGTAAATAGACATTAGCAGTATGTGGCAAACTTGGGTTTCTGGGATGGCAGTGGTAGGTTATATGGTAAGATGAGTCAATATGGCTTGATTAGTGAACCTTACCATCCTTTTGGTGAACACCTCTGAAAGTTGTGCTGGTGCTGAGTGTGTCAAAAAGGAAAAATCTGTGCAAAATACTCTTGTCCTGATGAACAGGCTAGTTCTAACATCATGGCTACCATACTGCATATCCCATATTACAATGTTATAGTTTAAGTTTTTGAAAATTACTCTCTCTCCAGTAAGACAATTTAGAAGGTGACTAAATGGTTAAAAGAAAATGGTAAAATGTTTTAAGTATCAATAGAAAATATAAAAATGAATCATGAGAAGTAACTGTCTACGAAGAATCAGAAATGGTGTCAGGCAATGAGGATGCAAGCAAGTTGGTACATTAAGAAAGGAAATCACCTTATTCACTCCAAGAGAAACTGTGATTGCTGGAAGTTTGAGAAAGCATGAAGATAGTAGATGTTCCTGAGGAAGGGAGACGTTTCGTTACCTTGTTCACAATTGCACAAAAGGTGGAAAATTGCAGTAGAAAAGAGAGAAATGCAAAAACAATAAAAAAAGAAGAAAAAAGAAAGAAAGAAAAGAAAAAGTAAATATTCTCTTAGATGTAAAACATTTAAAAAGAAACCTTGAGAACTAGAAGTAGAAATGACAAGTTAGTTTTGAAGACGTTACTTACTAAAGTAAAAGTAGAGTTAGTTAAAAATAATCTATTATATGTTCCAGCTGCTATTTTCCTGTATATCAACTTAAAATTATTATTATTATTATTATTATTATTATTATTAGTTTTTTCAAGAGAGGGTTTCTCTGTGTAGCTTTGGTTCCTGTCCTGGAACTAGCTCTTGTAGACCAGGCTGGCCTCGAACTCACTGAGATCCGCCTGCCTTTGCCTCCCAATTGCTGGGATTAAAGGCATGCACCACCACTGTCTGGCTCGAATTTAAAATTGTTTTAATGGGGATGTACTATTTTAAATAAAATAATTCTAATATGCCTCTCATTTAAAAATGTTAATCTCTAATCACTAATTCACTACCATATGTTTGTTCAAAATCCATTGGTCAGAGAGTTAAAATCAAGTTCCATCACAAATCACTAATGTACCTGAAGTAACTATCTTTCCTATTCAATTTTACAGACATTATAAAAGGACCAACATGTAGTTGGGCAGTTACAAGTTAAAACTCCAATCAAAACCAATATAATGAGAAAATATTTGGTGGTACAACCATCCTACCATTTGCCCCTGGATTAGCGGTTAATTATTTTTTTTATAATGGCAGAATTCAGTTTCACTATTTTTCTTGCATAAAAGACCTCTTTACAAAGGTAGGCTAAATTTTTCCTATGTAAAGCACATATTTTTCAAACTAAAAATATTCAAGGCTATATTAGATAATTAGAAAATCTGAGAGATTCTTTTTCCATGTCTATAATCATGACATAATTTGCAGAGTTGGCTTTGGCACTGCCCATGCAAGAAAGAAGATGGGAGGTCAACTATGGATAGAGATGAACTCAAAATCTCCACTAATCAAGATTATCCATTAGCCAAGTGTGGTGGTACACACTATAGTCCAGGTACTCAGGAGGCTGAGGCAGGAGGATCACTATAAATATGACTCTGTCTCAAAAACCGCAAAACAACTAAACACCCACCCAATCAGAAGACTACTCTTAACTTTTTATTCATTAAATAGACTTAGGCAAAGAAAATAGCTCACATGATGTACATATCCTAGAGTTTAATAACAAACCTTTAAATACAAATATTTGCATTTATTTGTGTTTTAATATAACTATACTTCTTCCCATTTATATTTTACTTTAAATGCAGAAGTTAGGGACATACTGGCAATATGCAAATTACCAATTGATAAAACTAGAGAAATATTTCAGATTCTGAAAGAAAAAATTATTTCCATCTTCTGTTTTGTGGGCAACAACCTTGCAACAAGATTAACGTGATACCATGTCCCCATTCCTAAGTTTAATGTACAAACCTATCTATTTAGAGACTGCAACTATAAGCACATTTTGTTGTGTTCAAAACTTGTATCCAACCACCAGATAAAAGTAGTACAGGAAGCAAAAATGTTAGGGGCCAATAGATTAAGTGTTTAGAGACTTTATAAAGAAAGAAAAGAAAATATAAGCATACAGAAAGCAGTAGAAAGCATGACATGAAAGAAAGAACTCAAAACAATAAAAAACAGAAGTAGCAACTGGTAGTGGTAGATAGGACAGGTGATGATGAGCTAAACCAGTGTAAAATGTCCACACTCTTGCAGTCACCTACAGAGCTTTGAGAGCAGCTTAAGTAGCAGTATGCCAAAGAGGCCAAGGATAAAGGCACATCCCAAGAACCATGACAGTAGAGGTTTTCCTTACAATATGATTACAATTTCATTTTATTTTCATTAATACATTTTTTCAGCAGTACTATCCTCTTGAATACATGGTTGTATATGACACTGTAAGGATTGCAACATGACATCATTTTTACAATTTATTATTAAAATGATATATTTTTCAAAATGCATTCTCTGGGAACTTTAGTCACATAGCTGAGTTTTTTCTTTCCCTGTGTTCTCCTCTTAAATAGCTTCATATCTATATTGGAATATTCCTTCATCTTTTGTGTAGACATCACTCACACTAGGCATAAGAATGTTAGTGGGTCATTTCCTAGTAATTAGACAACTCTTCTCATGTCTAGCAGGCAGTGAAACCTCCTTTTAGATTGAGGTAGATTATATTAGAAAACATTACATAAGGAAAGTTGGAAATCTCCATGCAGGAAATATAAAGTAGAGTAGTATTTACTACTTGCCTAGAGGGTACAGAGGTACCAGGGGTATTTCAATGATTTACACATAGGCGATTGTGTTTATATGAGATGCAGCTTTCTGAAATACCTCAAACCTTAAACCTTAAACTCATTTTCAGGTGTTATCTTGCTCTTTCACTGTTCAACATTCAATGGTAGCTCCATCAAACACCGCCAATGGTATGGCTTGCAGCTTTGTCATTTCAAAAATTGGAAAAGGTTTGCTGTTCTTTTTTTTTTTTTTGAGATAGGGTTTCTCTGTGTATCCTTGGCTGTCCTGGAACTCACTCTGTAGACCAGGTTGGCCTCAAACTCACAGAGATCTGCTGCGTTTTCCTCCCAAGTGCTAGAATTTAAGGTATGTGCCACCACTGCCTGGTTTAAATTTTACTATCTTTAAAGATGAGGCTTTAAGCGCGCGCGCACACACACACAAAACCCTTGTTACCGAAAATTAAGCTAAGAGGTAAATGAACTGCAATCCAACTATAACTCAAGTGACTTGAGTCAGCTTATTTTCAAAGATATATTTTTAAAAATTCAAATTAGAAAATTGTCATTTATAATCATTTATAGTTTACTGAGACTTTTCATTGTTATGTTTCTCTTTCTTTAATATTTGATTTATTCACGTATATGAGTTCTCTGTCTTCACGAACAGAAGAAGAGGGCATCAGATTCATTATAGATGATTGTAGGCCACCATGTGGGTGCTGGGAATTGAACTCAGGACCTCTGGAAGCCAAGTGTTTTTAACTGTTGAGCCATCTCTCCAGCCTTATTTTTTTTCGAGACAGGGTTTCTCTGTGTAGCCTTGGCTATTCTGGAACTTAACTCTGTAGATCAGGCTGGCCTTGAACTAACAGAGACCTGCCTGCCTTTGCCACTTGAGTGCTGGGATTAAAGGTGTACACCACCTGGCAAATAATATGCTTTTCTTCCTAATTTTCTCTTGAGATTCATAAATATTCCAAAGGGCTATTTTTATCCTCAGCCTATTGCAAGTGTATTTATTCTTTGGCAATTTTATATACGAGTATAAGCTATTTCGATCACATTCATCTCCCCTTCTTCCCACCGTGCATTCTTTTTTTTTTTTTTTTTTTGGTTTTTCGAGACAGGGTTTCTCTGTGGCTTTGGAGCCTGTCCTGGAACTAGCTCTGTAGACCAGGCTGGTCTCGAACTCAGAGATCCGCCTGCCTCTGCCTCCCAATTGCTGGGATTAAAGGCGTGCGCCACCCTCGCCCGGCCCCACCGTGCATTCTTTATTTATATATTTTTGAGATTTATTTTATAAGAGTATTTCCCTGCATTTTTGTCTGTAAACCATGACCATGCATAACAGCTGTGTAAGTCATAAGGCATCAGATCCCCTAGAACTGTAGTTACAGATGGTTGAGAACTACTAGGAGAACCTGGGTCCTCTGCAAGAACGTGTGTTCTTAACTGATAAACCATCTTTCCATCCCCGTGAGCATTATTTATAATGTAAACATCGTAACAGATTTCAGCAGTGCTGGGGGCTGCCATTATTAGCTTTTTTTACTGGA
Organism: Microtus oregoni; assembly: GCF_018167655.1. Classification (NCBI taxonomy): domain Eukaryota; kingdom Metazoa; phylum Chordata; class Mammalia; order Rodentia; family Cricetidae; genus Microtus; species Microtus oregoni. Next base: position 7,384,348 of record NW_024543828.1, on the reverse strand, counting down.
GATTTTTAGGAGGAAATTACTCTAATCTTGTTATGCTACCAAAAACCATATAATTGATTGTATCATTATGTTTTATATTTGTTCAGAAGGGTTCAGAATGGACACACTTTATAATGTAACTAGAAGGAAAATTCCAATGAGCTGGGGCCATGTTTGACTTATCCCTGAATTATGACCACCATAGTAGTTAATGAACGCATCACGAATCCTCAGACAATATAAATTGAATTGAGAGGAACCCAAAATAAAGACGCTTTTATAATTATTAAATATATTAGCTTCCTTTTCAAATATCATAGAAGCATGCTCACTACCTACTGTGAAGTCTCGTTTTACAAACAGCTGCAGACAATTCTGGAGTATGTAGAGAATGTGTAGTATGAATACTGAAGTTAGGGGCCCCTTCTACTCTAGATAGGGACACACATTTCAATTTCATCCCATTATATAATCTGCTAGGCTCTGCGCATGACCCATTGTAAAGTAATCTGCTTCACATTAAAGTAAGCCTACCTTATCATTTAACAAGGAATGCTGAGCAAAACAGGAAATCATTCATGCTGTCACAGTATTAGACATTAAACATAAAGACTAATATATTTATGGAAAATAAGATACTCATTCTGCTTTGTTTAAAAGTTGGCTTCTTTTTGTTTATCAATGGCCTAATGAACTCTGATGTGATCTATGGCTGTCATGATTCTGTTGGCCTATATGCATTCATATATATTGTACCCCCCCCCACAGATAGTATAGTTTAGTGTTCATAACTGTTCTGACACATTTGTCACTCTAAAAATCCTATAGAGTCTGAAAAACAATTTAGCCTTTCAGACACTGGTTATATAGAGAGATGTTCATCAGCAGGTGGTTCAACAAATGTTTACTGGTTCAAAAAGGGATAGGAATAAATGAATGAATGACTAAATGAATGAAAATGATTATGGAAAATTTCCTGTTTGTTCTAGCATATTTTCACGCCAAGCTATAGCACAGACATTAGAATTCCTTCTGTCACGGATATAAACCACAAAAAAATTTCATGCTGACCCACTGGCAACATTCTATCCTTTCAGTTGAAATTTGGAATCTCTTGTCTACATGGAATAAAAATGCTCTGAGACGAGGTATCTATTGCTTCCCAGCAACATCCTTCCACTTAATGGTCTATACAAACATCACTGGGCATTCCAGCTGGTGTCTCATTTTTAGAGAGGGCCTAAGAGATATTGGGATGATACATTTTGAAGATTTTGAATTCTGGGCATTTTTTTTACCCTTAAGAGCATGAAGCTTGAATATGAGCCATTTTGCAACATGAGCTTCATTATCCCAAAAAGAAACATTAGAAGCAGCCCAAAATGTACTCTTCAGATTAAAAAAAAATAGAAGAGTTATGCAAGAGAACCTCCTTTGTAGATTCTGTACTGAGAAAGGATCTTTCCTTTCCTTCCTCCCTCCCACAGGGTCTCAGGGTTTAGCAAAGGATGACCTTGAGCTGTGATCCTCTTGTTGCTCATTACAGGTATGGGCCACTATATTGATTTTAGGTAATGCTGAGGATGGGACCCAGGGCTTCGTGTATACTAGGAACATATTCTACCAACTGACATATATTTGCAGTCCCTGAGCCATTTTTCTTCTTTCTCTTTTCCTTCCCTTTGTCTTACTTGATCATTTTTATTTGGCTATATGAAAATTGCCATTTGAGCCAGTCTGGAAGAAAACGGTTCCATCAATACTACTTTCTATTATAAAACTAAAAACCGGGCTCAATGGAGCTAGTCAAAGGCCACTGGAAGGATTAAAAGAGTAAACAAATACAGCTTATCTATACTAAATTATGATCATCCTATCCCATAAGCCACATAAAAATAGGAAGCTCAGAGCAATTCTGGCCACCTAGCTATATACTGCTCTCCCCCGCCCCCGTACTGAGGGCATGAATGTTTTCAAAGCTGTATTCCTAGGCCTTCTTTAAAATACTTTTGAAGACATAATAATTTCATATCTACATGTCTACATAATGTCAAAAAACTTGGTTTCTTAATTCAATATGCAGGAAAACCCCTATGATATACCAGCTTTGTAGTTCAATTGGTTGATAATTTGATTAACTACATCAAGTGGTCATGACCACACTATTTCCCAAAAATACTGCCTTAATGGTGTTATAAGAGCTAGTTGATAATCAATATGAAGAAAACAGGACTTTATTTTAACAAAGTGAGCAAGTGTTGGCAGGAATAGGATATACTTAATTAATCTGCTAGTAAAAATTTGCCAGTGGTTTTTCAGGCAATTCTAACCCTTTCACTTAAAAGCTTTTAAAGAAATGTCCAAAAGGTATCAGGCAATGTGCCAGAGGGAAATAACTTCTCTTGGAAGAAATATAATTTAGAAGTTAACAATACAAACACACTTAGGAACTATCATAAATTTTCACAAGTGTGTCCTGAAGAGTAAGGAATTCTCTTTTGGTTGAATATACTGCTAGGAGACAGGGCTAGAAGCAACACAGAGATTAAGCAGCACTATAATCAAAAAAAGGGGACAGGTTTGAAAGGCAAATTAGGATTATCAACTGAAAAAAAAATCGGCAATTTCTAAGGTCAAAGCTGAAATGTTGGTGTGGAAATTCCTGATATGAAAATTAATTCTGAGATAAATACAAAATAAAGTCTTTTTCCCTTTAAAAATTCCATATGGAGCATATGAGATACTCCATATGGATTACTAAAGATCACACAGAACACTATTAAGGAATCTACTTACCACCTGCATTGGATTACGAAGTTTTTACTATACTTTTTATGCAGAAGAGGAAATTAAGTGATGAACCTGCAAGGAGGGGTTTAACATGCTGTAACTAATGCAATTCTCTAAATAAGGTTTTCAGTTCACGGTGACAGTGAAGCCGCTTCCAAATATTAGACTAGAACATAAATGTAGTTCTTACCCTGGCACTTCTTCTTCGTACATTCTTTACTACTATTAGGAGAATCTCAGGGAAAAGGCTGATAAATATTAGGAGAATTATGGCCAACCATGTGGATATAGAAGACAGCATTTGAGCAAACACAAAATACATTCTCTGTTGTTTCAGAAAAGGCCTGGGATGGAAAGAAAACACAGAAAACCAAATTAGTTCCTGTCTTTTACATTTAAAAGGAATCTTCCTCACACATATTAAAAAAAATTTTTTCTCTAGAATATTCCCAAAACAGTATACAAATTTCATTTACCAAACGTTTAGAAAGAAAAGGGATGTAAATAAAAAAAAAAAAAAACGTAAAATTCATCTGACTTGGAAACAAACCATAAAGCTGCTAAATGGTGAATATTTTTATGTATTGGAAAATGCCAGAGCTTAAAGATATTTAAGAGAAATGAAATTAATTTCCAACCTAATAAGCATTTATTTCTTCGGCTGCCTTATTAAAATGAGGATTTTTTGCTCATTCATAAATCTAACATTTTAAATGAATTATCTCCTTAAAAACTTCTGCAAATATATGAAAAAGAACTGTAAAGTCCACAGACACTCATAACTGAGAGGAATCTAGTCTTCTTGTCTGCAAACATATACTGAATAACAATTTGTGCCCAGGAGATAGACAGATGGCAGACTATAACTGCTAATAAGATAGTGTAAACCTTAGAATCCCAAATCCATGAGATTTCTTCATCTGAAATTGGAATTTATTTTAAATCATTCACTGAACTGTTCTATTTATTTACTTCTTTTAGTTTTTTTAAGAGAGGGTTTTTCTGTGTAGCCTTAGTAGTCCTGGAACTTATTCTGTAGATCAGGCTAGCCTTAAACTCACAGAGATCTGCTTGCCTCTGCCTCATGAGTGTTGAGATTAAAGGCATGTGCCACCACCTCCCGGCCTCCACTGAACTGTTAAATAGAGTTAAGAAACACATCCTATCTCCCTTATCCTCTAAACTGTATAACACATAATCTTTCTATCTAAAGTATTACTTTAAATTGAGGTGAAGACAGTAGCTGCTTAAGGTCAGGATGCATACCAGATTATCATAAATGATTTGGAACTCAAGAACTCCAGGTTAATAACTACTTGCTTCTTTTATTAAATCATTGATCATGCATCACACTTCATGAACTAGTTTCTTTTCAGACCTCCACACACATTGTACTTACATGCACAAATCCATTCACACACATATACCGCATAATATTTTTTTTAATCTTAAAAAGGAGGGTTGGGTTTCAATGTCTCTGTGTTTTACATGTTCAGAGCAATTAGTGGGAATTCAGATAAAGTTTTATATAATCTCCAGTCCCATTTTGTTGGTTGTTTTATAATTTAAGTTCATGTGTAGCTGGGCAATTCTGCTTAAGCACAGAATTAAGTGAATTCGTTTTACTAAGCAATTTACAGATAGGTGGTATATATGGCTTGAGTACAAGGGACAAAGGATGATTCATGTCTCTGGCAGGACAGAGCTGGGTGGTGTGCAATTTTATCACACTATCAAAAACTACACTTAAAACTTATGAACTGCCTTTTTCAAGAGTTTTCATATGATTTTTAGTAGTCTATGGTTCTTTGAGAACAAGTAAAACCCTCAAGCAAAACCATAAGCAAGGGAAGACTACTGTACTTTATTTTCAGTAGGTATCACTGTCTGACAAAGTCTTTTCATTTAAATGATTGAAAAAAAGTCTGTATAAAGGGTTGAAATTGTTTAGGTTATAGAAATATTTTATTATTATGGAAATTTGTCTAACTTTTAGAAGTTCAGTGTCAAAGAATTATTCTGGGTAGACAACTATATATTGCATTTAGTAAATTTTGGTTTAGTTGCATAATACTAAAGAAACAAGTATTTTTTTCAGTTTTGCTTCTTAATCATTAACTATAGAGGTGCCAAATATATGCTATAATTACACACTTTGTAAGTGATTCAGTGTGAGTGTGTGTGTGTTTTATTTTGAGACAACTTCTTACTATGTAGCCCTTACTGGTCTGGAACTCACTACATAGATCAGGCTACATATCTCTACCTTCCCAATTCTGACATTAAAGGTATGGTCCACTACACCTGATCATGTTTTTTAAAGGATTTTATCTTAAATAGATTTTCAAAAGAGAAACTATTTCCCTTTTGGGTGATGTAAAAGATCTTGTATCTTAGGATGGCATCAAACTCACTATGTATAGCTCAGGGTGACCTTGAACTTCTGGTGATCCTGCCTCTCCTATAAATACTGAAGGAAAATGCTATCATTTAAATGATAATAGGGTCCAAATCAGTGGTTCTCAACCTTCCTAATGCAGTGATCTTTTAATACAGTTCTTCATGTTGTGGTGACCCCAAGCATAAAATTACTTTGTTGCTATTTCATAACTGTAATTTTGCTACTGCTATGGATTGTAAATATCTGTTATATGACCCCTCAAAGTGGTCATGACCCACAGATTGAGAACACTGGTCTAAATGGACAATAATCTAAGTTTTAGCCAATGTTATCAGGTTGAAATTTCATAGGAAGCACATTTCTAGTGGAAATCACATTCGTAGTCAGGCTATTAATTATTTTATTTCACAGAGAGCTGTTAATATATTTATAAATTTAAATATTTGGGCAAAGGCTATACAAATACTGAATGAATATTTGAATTCAATATTTGAACTAAATAAATGGACTAATATACTTAGAAATTTTACTTCAAAGTAGCAACATTACAAGGTATAAGTAACCTCTAGTCCATTAATATCAAAGATTAGCCATCTTACATATCACATAGTCAAAACTTTAAAAGTATGTTTTACATATAAAGCATACATACATATTGTTATTTAATATTGCTAACATATGTACAGCTGCTTACCAAATAATTCCTCCCCAGAAGAATGAGAAAAAAACATAAAAGGCTAAAGAACCCCAAATCACAAAGTGATTTATCCACGTCCAGAATCGGGTATCCAAGGCAAGCTGAAAAGATACAACATAAGTATTTTTTGACAGGCACAAAATATACTAGGTAATACATTATGATATCTGATAATTTATACAGATGCAATAGCTATGAGAGGATTTCACCTTAGCCATGGCTTTAGAAGAGGATATAACTAAAGGAGCAGAAGCTAGGTGTTTCAACGTACTAAAATAAGAATGCTGAATGCTGCTGTGAGCTCTCTAAATTCTATAGTACAGGCATAGAAGTGTAGTTAAATCAAGTAATTTGTAGTAGAGGGCTACAGATGTCTCACTATTGAGTTACAGGTGACAAATGAAGCAATGGTAATAACTAGGAGGCCAAAGTCCCAAGTCTTCAGGTAATAGTGACCAGGGATATAATGGCAAATGAGATCTAGTTGGTTGAGGCAGGTATGCCAAAAACTAGGAGAGGAAGAGTAGCTAAAAAGAGCAGACCAGAAGTTATAAAAGAATGAATAGGTAAGAGTCACTATATGTAGAGGCAACTACTTCTATGCATCATACACTATGAGCAATGAACCGTGGGTACAGATTTCCAACTACAAAACCATTATCTACTCCATTAAATTAATAAAAATAGTTGCCTTACATTTTAAAAATTGCATGTTTCTATAAAGATTGATAGTGACTTTATTTTTAGATTGCGGCACGTTTGGTTTTCAGATGTGATCTAGAAATAATATCATCTCATGCATTTGCTTAAAATTTCTAGCTCACACAGGGTAACAAGCAGAGGACTTAATTTTATTTGCAGAGACACCATGGTCCTTAGCTCTGTTACAATTTTTCATTCATAAAAGGATGTTGATAACATTGTGATGCAGACAAATCCTGAGTTCCCACTCTGGCCTGCTAGGGGAAAATGATACAACAGTACTCCTTGAAAAGAAGATGGAGTGGATACCATGAGCCACATGTGCTGCAATGACGCTGAGTTTAAGTGTAAAGCAAAGGACTAGGACAATAAACTGAGAAAAGCAGGACACTTCCATTGAAGAATCATGATTTTATGAAACATAATAATAGTTAATAGTCGACACTGATACATTCTAGACACTTCCATTCAAATATTTTGTTTTCATTCGTGACCTATGACAAAACCCCCTAAGATGGAGAAAGTGCTACTTTTAGCTTTATTTTATACAAGTTGAAATACAGAGAAGTGAGGTTACTTGTCTAAGGACACATAGTTATGAAATGGCTAGCCTGAGGTTAATTGTAGAATTTATTTAAAATCCTTCAAAAAATGCTTGGCAAGATGGTTTGGTAGGTAAAATGATTGCTTGGCAAGCCTGAAAAGTTAATCCCCATTACCAAATGGTGGAAGGACACATTGTCCTCTGACCTCCACAGGTATGCCTTGGAATAGAAATACGCATACACAGAGTAAAGTTCTATGATATTACTGAATTAGCAGATGAACAATGAAAATATTAGAACAAAAATATAGAGACAACAGAAGTCCTATGACAACGATATTTCTGAATTCTGATTCAACCTAAGACTCCATGTGAAATATTACTAGAAGGATCAGATGAATTATGCTTTCAACTATGAAAATCCGAATTCATGAGTTTCAAGGACAGCATTTACAGCATTTAACAAAGCTTTAGAGCATTATTATATGGCTACATATGAATGACAATGATTTTGCCAAGATTCCATTTCTTCTGTTGCACTGACTTTTGTTTATTTTTGAGACAGGACTTGCACTCAGGGCAAGGTGGCCTGGATCTCTTGGTGATCCTCTCGCCTCAGTCTCCCAAATTCAGGAACTATAGATACAGACAATCAGGCCTATTCCTGTCACATATCTTTATATACTTCATTAAAAAACATATGGGTAAATTCATTATCACCGTGCTCTTTTGCATACATATCTTGTATACAGACACTTATTTAAGTGTCTTAAGGAATAAAATTCTTTTAGAGCCAAGTAGGGATTCTTAAATAGATGCTAAGTTATTAAAGATTCAAGTTTTTTTAAAATTAGAAATGATTTAGGGCTGAAGAGTATTGACTGCTCTTCTAGAAGACCCAGGTTCAATTCCTAGCTCCCACATGGCAGCTCACAGCTGTCTCTAACTCCAGTCAGAAGGAGAGCATTGCCTTCTTCTGGCCTCACTGGATATTTACAGGCAACATTCATACATATAAAAATAAATAAAAGTTTTAAAATATTTATAATTTTATTTATATGTATGTGCAAATGTATGCAGAGACCAAAGAGGGTGTTGGATCCCCTGCAGCTGATAATATAGGCAGTTGTGAACCTTGCAACATGGCTGCTAGGAACAGAACTCCACTCCTCTGCAAAACTAAGCAAATCCTCTACGGAGCAATCTCTTCAGCCCTATGATACAAGTTATCAACATACATACATACACACACACACACACACACACACACACACACACACACACACACTTTCAGCCTCTTTATATATTTAGTATAATGCCTTAAAAACAACAGTTAATTTTTCCTTTGCAAGTGGGTATCAATTGCAGACAGCTTCTTGGTTAGGGGTGGGAATCCATGCTTACTTCCCCTTCTGGATTCTAAGTGTTTCTGAGTTTTTGTTTGGTTTGCCTGTTTGTTTTCTAAAGAGAGAGAAAACGAAATGGCAAAGAGCTAAGTGGGTAGGTAAGATCTAAGTGGAATTGGAGAAGGGAAAAAGCATGATCAGAATATACTGAATGAAACATTTTTCAAAAAAATAAAACAATCCAGTGATTAAGGAGAAATAGGTCTCCATTAAGTATGGTGTCTGAATTTCTTTATTTTCAAAATAAAAAACATAGAACATTGTAGTAGAAAAAATGAAAAAAATATACAAATACTAAAACCCCTAGCATCACATATATTTTAGTAAGCATTCAGAAAAGGACTTGGATAACATATAGTAACACAAATATTAAGAGACAAAGATTATACAAAATATATTTGAATAAATAAATCTGACCTTCAGAGTTACAGTGAATACTAAGACTGTAAAAACAATGGTCCCAAATGTCCAGTTTCCATATATCTGAAAAACATTTAAAAATTATATGTACCATAAATATACAAGCCTGCTGAAGAAAAAAAATTCAGGTTTAATCCTGCATGTAACTGCCAAAGATCTTTTTGTGAATTATTTGGGAAAATGGCTTGGTTGTTAAGATTAAGTCACAATGCTAGACTTTCATGGATAGATATACCACATCTGTGGTTGGCTGGGTTCATTACCATGCAGCATCAAACAGGGAGTTCACTGGTTTGATAAAGGAAGAGGGAAACATACTATTCCACTAAAAGCACCACTTATTAAAGAAAGTCATCTGGATGACTCATGTCACTAATGAGTTTGGTATGTTTTCGTCCTAGAATATAAGGAAAGTTCTTACATAAACACAAATGGACCCACATTTTAAAAAGCGAGTCTAATTATTACTACATCTGTTAGCATGTGCACACCAAAGAGAAGCAGTACCACTTATAAATCCAAACGATGGCAATGAATGGCACATATGCTTACCAAATGCTGTCAATATCTGAATGCATAATGTTGAAACAGAAAATGAGATGTAAAACGTTTTTAAAAAATAAAAACAAAACAAGGTTACTAGAAGAAAAAAAGGATTCAACTAAATCAGACATGGGTTTAGCTGCTGATAAAAAATTCTTATTTATGTAATTTTAGAAAACACTTAAAAAGGATGGTGACATATACAAGAAAAACTTAATTTGGACATCATGAACTCAAAATGCATAATGAATCAGAAAAAGGCTGGACCACTGATTCTTATATACCACCTAGAATATTGGCTAAGCCCATGAATGTCAACATAAAGCAAATCTGAAGCATTTTTTAAAAGCAGTAGCCAGTCATATACAATTTTTTGTGTCAAAAAATAAAAAGGAAAACCCACAGAACTACTCATGGCTGAAGGATCTGAGAAGTCATAAATTTGAACTTCTATTTACTCGAAGATGAAAGTTGACTTGGAAAGCTAATGTGACTTTCCAAAGGATACCCGAGATTTATCAGGACCTTCTGTGGCAAGTGCTAGATATATGTATTCTAAGGTCAATTAATAGTTTTTCTAATAGTTACATTAAAATTAATAATTAGAAAGGATTCATACTAAACTAACTTGTTAGTTCAAATTAGGAAGGCCAGATTATAGTATCTAATTTCAAAGTACTATTCAAATTCATTGAGCTTACACTTTTGTAAGAGATGTTAGTTGTATAGGGTTCAGACATAGTATATGTAATAAATTATTTTTGAAACTTAGCTTTTTGCTTCATATTTATGATAAGAATGACCATAAAAGTACCAAACATGGCAAAGGAGAACACAGTGAAAGCAACATGCAAGGCAGAAGTTTCAGTTTCCCAGTGTGTGGCTGCAGGAAGATGGCCTCTTCCCTTGTCCCACATCAGTATTTCTCTCCTAGAGTATGAGTAGGTCAAAATCATCCTAGTGCAGCTGCTCACTGATATTGTCACTTTCTCAGAAGGGGCTAGCAGAGCCTACACAGCATTTTAAAAAAGAATACTGCAATCCCACTTTGAAAAGAAAGAAAAGATTCCCTATTTACATACTCGTCTAACACTACAAATACACAGTAGCCACCGCTTCAACTACTAACTAAATTAGAAATGCAGGTGGCATGGGAAAAAGCTATTGTTTTTCCTATCACAACACATAGGTATAAAGTCTAAAGTCCCAAGAACTCTCTCATATCCTAAAAACTATAAACAAATTCAGATTCTAGACGGTTTGCTTAAGCTCTCTTCCTAAATTTGGTTTTATGAGACAGGGTTTCTCTGTGTAGCTTTGGAGCCTGTCCTGGAACTCACTCTGTAGACCATGTAGGACTTGAACTCACAGAGATCCTTCTGCCTCTGCCTCCCGAGTGCTAGAATTAAAGGCATGCATCATCCATCACCCAGCCAAAAGTGATTTATGACTCCAGTACTTTCTTTATGTTAAAGACCTAGTGCTAAGAAAAATAATTTGCAAAATGATTACCACAAACGTGTGTGAAAATGTAGTGTCTATGGGAAAAATACATGGTTTTTACCTTTCCATTGTCTTCTAAGGATGTAGTCTGAAAAAGGAAGTAAGTTCCAAAGAAGAATACTGTCCCTTCAAAGGCAGCCAGAAATGTCCAATATAAGAAGGGCCCCAACTGTAACATAGCATTGCCAGTAATTTTCCTATAAAGAAATGGAGAGAAAAATTAATGAATCTTTGTAGGCTGTTGAGTTAAAGATACAAGGAAACACCAAAGATGGGCATTAATCTAAGCTTGTTATAATGAAGGAGCTACCCTGATGGACAGAAAGATTTTTTCAAATAAAGAGATGGACTGACCAAAGTTAGGATATTCATGTAATCACTACCTGACCAAAACACTGAAGTAAACTGTAAAATATTTCTAAAATTTTGGCCAAGCAAAACAATATCAATAATAATTATATACCATTTAACACTTATTTATAAAATAGTAGGAACTGAGTTAGGATTGATTATCCATCTATTCATTCATCCTTCCATCTATCCATTCATCCATCCACCTACCTACCTATAACATTATACATGTATATATACATTAAGTTAGTGTATATATATATATATATACACACACACATACACACTCACACATGTGTATGTATGTATACACACAGACAGGTAGAGAGAGGGAGAGAGGGAAGAAGCAGAGGGAGTACAAAAACTAAGTATTATTCTCATTTACAAATAAATCTCAGAGAGGAATATATAATATAATGGTTCTCAAACTCCACACTTAATTAAGTGGGGAATCTTTCAAAGCTAGTAATGATGTCCTAATAAATGGCAGGTAGACTGATTAAAATTAAAATTTTGAAAATACCACAATCTTTTCAGTCAACACCAGAATGTGAAGAATGTCAAATAAGGCTACTACATCTAATGAAGCAGATGTGCACAAAGAAAATGGGTTTGTGTATGTACCTTTTTTACTTCTATTTAAAATTTCTTATACCATGTATCTAAGGGTGTTTAATTACTCAAATAGCACACCTATTGATAACTCTACAGAATGTCATTGGGCTATATTATCCCAGTTATAACATAAATGCAATGTTTTTTTTTTTTTACTTACTTAGGATAGAGAATGAAAATATGACAAATTACACAATTTTTTTTAAATATTTATTTATTTATTATGTATACAATATTCTGTCTGTGTGTATGTCTGCAGGCCAGAAGAGCACATCAGACTTCATTATAGATGGTTGTAAGCCACCATGTGGTTGCCGGGAATTGAACTCAGGACCTTTGGAAGAGCAGGCAATGCTCTTAACCACTGAGCCATCTCTCCAGCCCCCACAAATTTTATCTTATAGGACTTTTAGGTGCAAAACTGAAGTTCTGGGGATGCTATCTGTAAAAGGAAAAGTAGGAGAAGAAAGACATGGCTGTTTCTCAGAAACAGGAAAAGAATCTCTCTGAAGACTCTTAGACTGAGTGTCTAGCAAATGCTAGCTAATGTGGCTTTTCTAGTCAGAGACTTAGACTGAGGTAAAGGGTACAAAAGCAGAAAGTGATTCCTGTCCTTGTAAAAATTCTGTGGGAAAAGAATGGCAGGAGTTTCATGGCACTGAATTTCTAGACAAACTTTTTAGTCACACTATGATGAAGAAACTGTTAGAAACTCACACAGGACACCCAATATAAAGGAAAGCATAAATAAAAACAGGAATATGGGATCTGGAGAAAGGCTGAGCAGTAACATGGCTTGAATACCTTTGTATGTCATGCAGCAGATGTTACCAGACCTGTTCCTTTTGTTGTTTAAAGCTCAAGCAATCAGCTATACCTGCCTACTCTCTTAACAAAAGTATTACTTCAGGTTTCAAATTTCTATTAAGAATATTAAAATAATCAAATGGTTCAAGTCAATATTTCTCAAAATGTGAGTCATATAAGTTCTAAAGGTATAATGCATAATGTCACTGCTAAAATTCAGTAGGAAAATGTTGAGGTACATGTACACAGACCAGGACTTCATGTTTATAAAAAAGTTGTCAGGGTAACAATAATCTATTGTCCAGGAACAAGCTATGATCAAATTTGTGAGGAAGGTAAGTCACACTTTAGGCTGGGCCACAGTTACGATATAGCCTTTTTTGCATCTCTATGAAAGACTGTACAATAACTTATGTCCTATAAATATCCATTTAAGTATAGAACTGCTATCTAGGAAAATAGACCACTCTTCTGTTGAATGATATATTTTAGCTGAAAATTCATAACAGAACCACTTAATGAACCAAGTGATCAATTCTGTGTCCTTCCTACCTATAGAGTAAATGAAACCCACTACTTAAAGCCCAGCATGGTAACTAATACCAATAATACCAGAACTGATGCAAGAGGATTTCACACATTCTACCATGAGCTACATTTTCAACTTACATATACAATCGAGGGTCTGAGGTCAGAGTATCAATGTTGATGTGCTGTTCCATTAGACTGTAGGCCAGGATGGGCAGGGATGTGAAACAGATATTGTACATTGTAAGATACGCAGCATCATAGAGTGGCTGAAAAGACAAACAGAAAAACAATGTTCTGCAGTGATTCATCTATGATATAATTATTTACTTGTAAAAACCTGTAGCTATTTTTTTAAAAAATGCTTTTTGTGGGAGCAAAGGAAACTTTGTAAGTAAGGACACTCTACCTGGTAGAGATAAAAATATTGAAAAAATTTATGTGTCATTATTAACAAACTTTACCCTTTAACAGGATCTTTAGAATATTTGCAGGCCATGTCTTATTCTTAGTAGACAAAAACTATTAACTTTATGTAAGATTTTTCAGTTGCTAAAAATGTAGATATTTAGTAGCTATTTTAGAAAAGACAAAATAAGCTGGGCAGTGGTGGTGCACGCCCTTAATCACAGCACTCAGGAGGAGGCAGAGGCAGGTGGATCTCTGTGAGTTCAAGGCCAGCCTGGTCTAAAGAACTAGTTTCATGATAGGCTCCAAATCTACAGAGAAACCCTGTCTTGAAAAACAAAACAAAACAACAAAAAACCCAAATAAATAAATCCAAGCCAGGAGTTCTTACAGAAATTAAACATAGTGAGTAGCCAACCTATGTTGCAGATCTTTTCTGGTTAATATTTTGTTATTTTTGATTAATATTTTATAAGTCCAAATGCTACAATAAAGCTCAAGTCCTATAATAATGTTGCCCTCTTCCTGAGAGTTCCTCTGATGTGTGTTCTTACTCTCAAAGACTAATAAACTGAATTTGATCAGCTGTAAGTATGAGCTTAGGAATCTTTTCCTAGAGTGCTTTGACAGTACTGAGCTTCCCACAGAGGATGGAATTCTGAAAGCATTCAGTAAATACTGGACAAGTGAACACAGAAGGCACACCACATTTGTAAAGCCTCGATCAGAAATTAGAAAGTTTTCAAAATATATTTCTAAAGATTTTTAAATTATGTGTATAGATAAGTTCATGTGACTGCGTGTATCCAAGGAGGCCAGAAGATGGTGTAAGATTGGGGAAGGGGTGGGATAGGGGTAAGGGGAGGTGGGGAGAGAAAAGTGAGAAGGGGAGGATGGGGGGAACTTGGGGAATTGGGATGGTTGGGATAAAGGAAGGATGGTTATGGGAGCAGGGAAGCATATATCTTAATTAAGGTATCCAGCTTAGGGTAGGCAAGAGACCTGAACCTAGAGGGGCTCCCAGGTGCCCAGGGGGATGTCCCCAGTTAGTGCCTTAGGCAGCTGAGGATAAGGAACCTGAAATGGCCCTATCCTATAACCACACTGATGAATATCTTGCATATCACCATAGAACCTTCATCTGGTGATGGATGGAGATAGAGACAGAGACCCACACTGGAGCACTGGACTGAGCTCCCAAGGTCCCAATGAGGAGCAGAAGGAGGGAGAACATGAGCAAGGAAGTCGGGACCGTGAGGGGTGCACCCACCCACTGAGACAGAGGGACTGATCTATTTTTTATTTATTTATTTATTTATTAAGGATTTCTGCCTCGTCCCCACAACCGCTTCCCATTTCCCTCCCCCTCCCCCGATCAAGTCCCCCTCCCTCATCTGCTCGAAGAGCAATCAGGGTTCCCTGTCCTGTGGGAAGCCCAAGGACTGCCCACCTCTATCCAGGTCTCCTAAGGACTGATCTATTGGGAGCTCACCAAAGGCCAGCTGGACTGGAACTGAAAAAGCATGGGATAAAACCGGACTCTCTGAACAATGAGGGCTGCTGAGAAGCCAAAGACAATGACACTGGGTTTTGATCCTACTTCATGTTCTGGCTTTGTGGGAGCCTAGCCAGTTTGGATGCTCACCTTCCTAGACATGGATGGAGGGGGGAGGACCTTGGACTTTCCACAGTGCAGGGAACCCTGACTGCTCTTTGGACTGGAGAGGGAGGGGGAGAGGAGTGGGGGGAGGGGGAGTGGTGTGGGAGGAAGGGGAGGGAAATGGGAGGCTAGGAGGAGGCGGAATTTTTTTTTTAATTTTTCAATAAAAAAAGATCCCCATGGAGCTAGAGTTAAAGATGATTGTGAGCTATCCAATCTGTGCCATGTATCGAACATCTAACTATCTAACACTGTTCCATCTCCCTAGCCTATAAAACTTCCATTGAAAAATTTTTAAGTATTTTATGACCTTTATTCAGGTGAAAGTATTTATCAAGTTCAGTGTTGTCTAGACACTGCTAGAAGTCATGATATAACCATTTTGTTGTTGTGATTAAAAGAATCCTAACACACACACATGTAAATGTTCTTTGATTAATAAAATTCATTTAAATGTGATACTAATCAATACAACTACATATTTTCAACCAGTGAAGTAAACATATAATTACAATGAAAAATGATTTGAAAAGGTTGGAAACAACTTGAACAGAACTTTTTTTAGTTCATTCACTAAACCATTAGTAAAGAATATAGTACATGCAAAGCACTGGGGAGAGACATGATTCATCTTTACATTCATCAATGAGTTCAAATTAAAGACAGGGACTAGAGTGAGGGTATACAGGGAGCTGGCAGACCCAGAAGGGGATCATCTTTTTTGGCTTCAGCAGAGAAAAAGCATGTGATATAGTATATTCAACATTCTCAATGAAGTTAAGAGGATAGTTCTGAATAAAAATGGAGACAATTTTGATATAGTTCCTATGAACAAAGATTTAAGGCCAGCAAAAACTATTTTATTGAAATAAAAGCATAAAAATATGCTATATGTCTTCTTATTTTCAAATGAACTACTGTACTAGTCCATGACATACAATACGGAATTTGCCCTGGAAACTACCCATTTTCACTAATGAGTAAATTAAAAGAGCAACTCCCAGGCTGACTGTTGAGTAATTTAGTGTTGAAAACAAAGAAACATCAATCTATCTTTGCTTCAGGATGGAACTTTTTTTTTTAAGATTTATTTATTTATTATGTATACAACATTCTGCCTCGATGTATGCTCTCATGCCAGAGGAGGGCGCCAGATCTCAGTACAGATGGTTGTGAGTCACCATGTGGTTGCTGGGAATTGAACTCAGGACCTCTGGAAGAGCAGCCAGTGCTCTTAACCTCTGAGCCATCTCTCCAGCCCCTCAGGATGGAACTTTAATTGTAATTTTTTGGATGCATAATAAGAGGAGACAGAATGTCCCACAAAAAAGGTTTACTTGATAATACTGTCATCTTGCTAAACCTGTAACGAATGTATCTTTTTTCATGGAAAAAAAAAAAGACAAGTAATATCCTAGTTTTACTAAAACAAAAGAAGTTTTTGTTTTAAATAGTGATTCCATTTCTACATTTTCACAGCCCACTCTCTGATTTCCAAAGAGTATCTAATGAGACTATGGATTGAAAAAAGACAGCCTATATGTACATCAAAAACACAATATAAAGCATGTTGCTGCCAGCACTAATACAAGTCCAAAGTAAATAGTAACGATTTGTGCTTCATGCCATCTCCTCAGAGACCATTTCTTTACCTGTAACATTTTTAAGATGTCGGCTTACTTCTTCCCTTGGGTACTCAGGTCTCTGTCTCAATGTTGATTTATTAGAGAAATTGTTCAGATAGCTCTTTCAAAATAGTAGCCTCTCATCTTGTCACAGTACATCCTTTTATTATTCAATTACATTTATTTTTGGTACATTTTATATTTTTTCTTCAGAGCACTGATACCATATCCTATATCATGTATTTTTCTGCCTCTTCCCTATCACTATCTTGCAAGTCTTAAAATGATTTGTTTGAAACATTACAATATCCTCAGAAAAACATTGCTTCCTGGCATTTAGAATCAAGAGAAATAAAAATACTTTTAAAATTTGGAAATTCAGTCACAGATACCTGTGACAATGTGGTTATCCAGCTTGTCAAAAATCATTAAACTGATTCTAGACTAACCAATTTTCTGAGTCAGTCATCATTATAGTTCTTGTATTTGCTACACTTGTACTAAGAAGGGCACATACCTGTTGTGAGAATCCACAGAAGAATTGGTACAAAAACTGTGGCAAAATGAAGCAAAGGTTCTGGAAAATATTAAGACCAAGATTAGTATTTTTACTTAATCACTTTAAAAACCCCCACAGGGCATTGTACAAAGTCATTCCTAAATCCTTCATCCCTAAATGCAACAACTGTCTGTTGCAAAGATATAAATAAGTTAGTTTTAAATGATTAATTGAAATCAAATGCTTAATTCATACTGAGTAACTTTTCCCCTACCTAAACAAAAGAGAATCTCACTTATGAGAAGAACCTCTTGCTATTTCCAAATTTCTTTTCTTTTCTCCTTTCTGAAGAGAAAGATCTCACACTACAGTCTAAGGTAAGGTAGTTGGGAACTTGATATATACTCCTATTTCTTTTTTTTTCCTTTGTGAAGAGAAAGATCTCACACTACAGTCCAAGGTAGTCTAGAACTTGATATATACTCCTATCATGTCTCAAACTCATAGTTTTCCTCCTGCTTCAGCCTCCTGTCCTGGGATTCCAAATATAAGTTACCATGCTGGCTTTCTATATTCTTGTTAAAGGAAAGAAATATGTTTATCTGATATGAATACCTAATGTATTGTCCCTTAAATTCCAACTGGATTTATAGAATCACTATAGACTTACATAATATCCAAAATGTGTATTTTAATTTAAATATTTTATTTTCAACTGTGTCTCTGTGTGTGTGCATGTGAAGGCCAGAAGAGGGTGCTGGAATCTAACTCCAGTCACCTGCAACAACAAGCACTGTTAGACCTAAGTTTCTGACCTCAAACATATATTTTAAAGTTGATTAATAGGAATACATACTCAGAATATTATTATAGTTTATGTTGACACCAATAGTAATTAACTGATACTTCTCTTTATTAATGCTTCATTAAACAACATGGTCAAGAATCTGCTAAAAGCAAAGTGGGTCATTATCAAATTGAATAGCTAGGTGTGTTGGCATAGGCCTTTGATCTCAGCACTCGGGAAGCAGAAGCAGGCAGATTTTTGTGAACCAGCCTGGTCTACAATGTTAGTTCTGGGCTAGCCAGGACTATACAGCAAAACCCTGTCTCGCTCTCGCACAAAGGAACAAGCTTCTCTTCCAAAAGTTATCCTCTGACCTCCACATATGCACTATAGCACATATATGCACCCCTGCCCCCATTAAATAAACAAAATAAAAGAAATAGGGCAGCTGGTGGGATGGCCTCCGCAAGCAATGGTACTTGCAAGCTTGATAACGAGTTTAATCCTCAGAATTCACATAAAGGTAGAAGGATAGAACTGACTACATAAAATTGTTTTCTGGCCTCCACATATGGGCATGCACAGGCACCTTTCTTGTGTAGAAACCAACAGATGTGAACCTGTTGTACCTTGAGTGGAGGACAGAGAGTTTGAGCTTATTTTTGCTCTCTCAAAGTTGTTGACAACAGGTGTGGCTGCAAAGGAGCAATTCTGACCTAGGCTGTGGCTAATTCATATTTTGGCTATAGAGGTGGATTCACTCCACCGGAACAAAAGGTCAGAGAATTCAAGTCATTTCCTAATGTTAATGAAGTCTGTTGCATTCCTCCTCCCCTTTTGAAGTATATAGGCATGTGAAATATAAATAAGGTGGATTCAGTAGTCACTGAAAGTCCCTCCTGATGCTGGTCTGTGTTTCTGTCTTTTATTTCTCTTATATCTCTGTTCCTTTTGCTTAATAATTCTAATCCTCAAGCTCTTACCCTGGAACATACGAGTTTTGTTAAATTCTTTTAACAATAAGAAAATAGATTAAAGAAAAAAAAACAGGCTGGTGAAGTGGTTCTGCAGGTGAAGGCACTTGCCTCCAAGCCTGAGGACCTGATTTCTAATTCCTTGGAGTCACACGGTAGAAAAAAAGAACTACTGCAAGCTGTCTTATGATATATACACATGTGCCCTGGCACATATGCATTCCCACACATATTACACTAAATAAATACATGTACATTAAAAAACAAAGCCTCTTTCTCTAAAGGGACTTACCTTTTTATCTTGAGAAATACTAAAATCAAACATAAAAATGGCAAGTGGAGAATTTACAAGGCCATTACAAGCCACGGAGTGTTACTATAAAATACTGAAATCAATGCCTTTAGGCAAATGTACCAGAACTATGATTTTTTTAAATGACTGTCATTCTTCAAAGTAGGCTATAAACTACTTGAGTGCTCTGGTTTGAGGCCAGCCTGGTTTACATAGGGAGTTGAAGGACAGACAGGGCTATATAGAGAGACCCCAGGTCACTCCCCTCCCTGACAAAAATTCAGAACTTGAATGT
The DNA here is from genome assembly GCF_018167655.1 of Microtus oregoni. Lineage (NCBI taxonomy): Eukaryota > Metazoa > Chordata > Mammalia > Rodentia > Cricetidae > Microtus > Microtus oregoni. The sequence goes on along the minus strand of NW_024543828.1, from coordinate 7,364,522 downwards.
GGCACAAGGCTTTAATCCCAGCATTGTGGGAAGCAGAGGAAGGTGGATCTGAATTCAAGGCCAGCCCAGTCCAGGAGAGTTATACAGAGAAATACTGTTTTGAAAAACCAAAAGAAGAAAAAGGAAAAAAAAATATTCATAACTTAAATTAGGTCTTAAGGAAGGATGGAATAATAAGAACCAAGGAAAAGTCATATTCATTTTAAACATATGGTAAAGCCAGGCACAATGGTGAGCAGCTGTAATCTCACAGTACTCAGGAAGCTTGAGGCAGAAGGCAAATTCAAGGCCAGACTGATCTACAAAGTAAGCCCCTGTTTCAAACACACATATACATTTAAAACAGTAAAGCAACCAAAAAAACAAACCAAAACAAAACAAAAAAACCCTACCATACCACACTCAAATCCATATATGGTAAAACAACATCAGACTGAGGGATTACCTTTAAAGAAAGATAAATGAGAGACTGGCATGCAGGCCCAAGCTGCGCTCAGGCCCAAGCGTCGGAGACCGGGATAGTCCAAGCATGAAATAGTGAAGCCCAAACTGAGAGCAGATCGACCCACAACAATTAAATCAAGTAGGTTTTTTGGGGCCTGGCCTGCAGAGTGGTAGTACTTTTATTGGCGAGGTCCACGGGCGAATGGGGAGCCTGGTCCTGTCCCTAAGGACCCTCCTGAGTGGGGAGAGTGTTCTTGGCCCACGGTGGGACACAGGAAATGGAGCGGGGGGGGGGGGGGGGGGGGGGGGGGGGGGATTTCCCCGACCCCTTGACACACGCCCCCCCCCTCCGCTAGTCTGGGAGGGCTGCTGTGACTTCTCCCTGGCCCATCCCAGCTTGTGCCCAGGGGCCTCCTTCACTCCCCCTCACTTCCGCAGGGCCACAGGATCACCCAGTTTAGTCTGTTTGGGCACTGGGACAGGAGCTCGGGGCGCAGCTGGAGTTTCTCTGTTTTGGTGGCTGGCCGGCAGAGTGTTAGGATTTGTTGGTGAGGTCCCTGGCGAATGGGGAGACTGGTCCTGGTCCTGAAGACCCTTCTAAGTGGTGAGTGGGATCTTGGCCCGCGGCGGGAGCCAGGAAACGGAGTGAGGGCATTTTGTAAGCGGGGCCCCTGGCCAGCAGGGAAACTTGATCCTGTTTTAAAAGACCCATTAGATAGCATCGATAGGAGATGGGCAGGCGGCAAGGAAAGAATTCACCCAACAATCTGAAAAACAACATTGAAAACACCAGAACCCAATGATCTTACAACAGAAGGACTTGAACACCCTAACACAGAAGAGGAAAAAATTGACTTTATGAAAGCAATAGAGTACCTTAAACAACATGTAAAAAAATACCCGTATAGAAATGGATGAGAAATATAACAAAAAGTTTGAAGAAATAGTAAATACGTAAATGATACCCTGGGAAACCAAGAAAAAACGATCAAACAGGCAATGGAAACAGTTCAAGAATTGAAAACTGAAATGGAAGCAAGGAAGAAAACACAAACTGAGGACCAGCTGGATATGGAAAATCTAGGTCAACGAGCAGAGACTACAGAAACAAGCATAATCAATAGAATACAAGAGATAGAAGAAAGAATCTCAGATTCTGAAGACACCATAGAGAAAATAAACACACTGATAAAAGAAAACAGCAAAGCCAACAAATTTTCATCACAAAACATTCAGGAAATATGGGACACAATAAAAAGACCAAACCTAAGAATAATAGGAATAGAAGAAGGAGAAGAGTCACAGCTCAAAGGCCCAGAAAATACTTTTAACAAAATTATGGAAGAAAACTTTCCCAACATAAAGAAAGATATTCCTTTGAAAATTCAAGAAGCATACAGAACACAAAACAGACTGGATCAAAAAAAATCCCCTCGCCATATAATAATCAAAACACAAAATATTCAGATTAAAAAAAGAATATTAAGAGCTGCAAAGGAAAAAGGGCAAGCAACATATAAAGGTAAACCGATCAGACTTACACCTGACTTCTCTATGGAAACCATGAAAGCCAGGTCCTGGATAGAGGTACTGCAGAAACTAAGAGAACATGGATGCACACCCAAACTACTATACCCAGCCAAGCTATCATTCACTATCAATGGAGAAAACAAGACATTCCAGAATAAGAACAAATTTAAACAATACATAGCCACAAATCCAGCCCTACAGAAAGTAATAGAAGGAAAATCACAACCCAAGGAATCCAACATTGCCAACACTGCCTACAATAACTCAGGCATCTAGTGACCCTTCACCAGCACAACTCAAAGAAGGTAGACAGACAAACTCTACTACCAAAAACAATAAGAATAACCAGAGTAAACAACCACTGGTCATTAATATCACTTAATATAAATGGTCTCAATTCACCTATAAAAAGAGATTGGATACGAAAACAGGATCCAACATTCTGCTGTTTGCAAGAAACATATCTCAACCAAAAAGACAGGCATCTACTCAGAGTAAAGGGTTGGGAAAAGGTTTTTCAAGCAAATGGAACTAAGAAATAAGCAGGTGTGGCCATGCTAATTTCTAACAAAACTGACTTCAAACTAAAATCAATCAGAAGAGATCGAGATGGACACTTTATACTCATAACAGGAACAATTCATCAGGATGAAGTCTCAATCCTGAATATCTACGCCCCCATATAAAAGCACCCACTTATGTAAAAGAAATATTACTAAAACTCAAGGCACACATCAAACCACACACACTAGAAGTAGACTTCAACACACCTCTCTCACCAATGGACAGGTCAATCAGACAGAAACCTAATAGGGAATTAAGAGAACTGTTAGAGGTAATGAAGCAAATGGACTTAACAGACATCTATAGAACACTACACCCAAATAGGAAAGAATACGGCCCGGGGTTCGACTCCCGGTGGGGGAACAACAACAACAAAAAAACCAAATAGGAAAGAATATACCTTCTTCTCTGCAGGTCATGAAACCTTCTCGAAAATTGACCACATACTCGGAAACAAAGGAAACCTCCACAGATACAAAAAAAATATTAGTGTCCACCTGTGTCTTATCAGATCACCACAGATTAAAGTTAGAAGGCAACAACAATGCTACCCCCCAGAAAGCTGACAAACTCATGGAAACTGAACAGTCAACTACTGAACCACACCTGAGTCAAGGAAGAAATTAAGAAAGAAATTAAAGTCTTCCTTGAATTTAGTGAAAATAAAGAGACAACATACTCAAACCTATGGGACACAATGAAAGCAGTGCTAAGAGGAAAGTTCATAGCACTAAGTGCCCACTTAAAGAAAACGTACATTGGGGACTTAACAGCACACCTGAAATTTCTAGAACAAAAAGAAGCAGACTCACCCAGGATGAGTAGAAGACTGGAAATAATCAAACAGGGCAGAAATCAACGAAATAGAAACACAGAAAACAGTCCAAAGAATCAATGAAACAAAAAGTTGGTTCTTGGAGAAACTCAACAAGATCAACAAACCCCTATCCAGACTAATTAAACGACACAGAGAGAACATGTAAATAAATAAGATCAGAAATGAAAAGGGTGACATAACCACAGACACAGAGGAAATTCAGAGAATCATTAGATCTTACTACAAAAGCCTGTATGCCACAAAACTGGAAAATGTAAAAGAAATGGACATTTTTAAAATAAGTACCATATACCAAAGCTAAACCAAGACCAGGTGAACAATCTAAATAGACCTGTTAGTCGTGAAGAATTAGAAACTGTTATCAAAAATCTTCCCTCCAAAAAGAGCCCAGGACCAGATGGTTTCAATGTAGAATTCTACCAAAACTTCCAAGAAGAGCTAATACCTATACTCCTTAATGTATTTCACAATATAGAAACAGAAGAGTCATTGCCAAATTCCTTTTATGAAGCTATAGTTACCCTGATACCAAAACCACACAAAGACCCAACCAAGAAAGAGAATTACAGGCCTCTATCACTCATGAACATCGATGCAAAAATTCTCAATAAAATACTGGCAAACCGAATCCAAGAACACATTATGGTGCACACCTTTAATCCCAGCACTCGGGAGGCAGAGGCAGGTGGATCTCTGTAAGTTCGAGACCAGCCTGGTCTACAAGAGCTAGTTCCAGGACAGGCTCCAAAACCACAGAGAAACCCTGTCTCGAAAAACCAAAAAAAAAAAAGAAAAAGAAAAATTATCCATTATGATCAAGTAGGCTTCATCCCTGAGATGCAGGGCTGGTTCAACATATGCAAATCTATCAATGTAATCCACCATATAAATAAACTGAAAGAAAAAAACCATATGATCATTTCATTAGATGCTGAAAATGCATTCAACAAAATTCAACACCCCTTTATGATAAAGGTCTTGGAGAAATTTGGGATACAAGGGTCATACCTAAATATAATAAAAGCTATTTACAGCAAGCCGACAGCTAACATTAAATTAAACTGAGAAAAACTCAAAGCCATCCCACTAAAATCAGGAACATGACAAGGATGTCCACTCTCTCCATACCTCTTCAATATAGTGCTTGAAGTTCTAGCAATAGCAATAAGACAACATAGGGGATCAAGGGGATTCATATTGGAAAGGAAGAAGTTAAGCTTTCGTTATTTGCAGATGATATGATAGCATACATAAGCGACCCCAAAAACTCTACCAAAGAACTCCTACAACTGATAAACACCTTTGGTAATGTGGCAGGATATAAGATCAACTCCAAAAAATCAGTTGCCTTCTTATACACTAAGGATAAGGAAGCAGAGAGGGAAATCAGAGAAGCATCACCTTTCACGATAGCCACAAATAGCATAAAATATCTTGGGGGTAACTCTGACCAAGGAAGTGAAAGATCTATTTGACAAGAAATGTAAGTCTTTGAAGAAAGAAATTGAAGAGGACACCAGAAAATGGAAGGATCTCCCTTGCTCTTGGATTGGGAGGATCAACATAGTAAAAATGGCAATTCTACCAAAAGCAATCTATAGATTCAATGCAATCCCCATCAAAATACCATCAAAATTCTTCACAGATCTGGAGAAGACAATAATCAACTTTATATGGAAAAACAAAAAACCCAGGATAGCCAAAACAATCCTATACAATAAAGGTTGTCTGGAGGCATTACCATCCCTGACTTCAAACTCTATTACAGAGCTACAGTAATGAAAACAGTGTGGTACTGGCATAAAAACAGAGAAGTCGACCAATGGAATCGTATAGAAGACCCTGACTTTAACCCACAAACCTATGAACACCTCATTTTCGATAAAGGAGCTAAAAGTATACAATGGAAGAAAGAAAGCATCTTCAACAAATGGTGCTGGCACAACTGGATGTCAATCTGTAGAAGAATGAAAATAGATCCATATCTATCAGCATGCACAAAACTCAAGTCCAAATGGATTAAAGACCTAAATATCAGGCTGAACACACTGAACCTGATAGAAGAGAAAGTGGGAAGTACTCTGCAACACATGGGCACAGGAGACCACTTCCTACGTATAACCCCAGCAGCACAGACATTAAGGGCCTCAATGAATAAATGGGACCTCCTGAGACTGAGAAGCTTCTGTAAAGCAAAGGACACTGCCACTAAGACAAAAAGGCAACCCACTGACTAGAAGAAGATCTTCACCAACCCCTCAACTGACAAAGGTCTGATCTCCAAAATATATAAAGAACTCAAGAAACTAGACCGAAAAAGGCTAATCAACCCAATTATAAAATGGGGCACTGAGCTGAATAGAGAATTCTCAACAGAAGAAGTTCAAATGGCCAAAAGACACTTAAGGTCGTGCTCAACGTCCTTAGTGATCAGGGAAATGCAAATCAAAACAACTTTAAGATACCATCTTACACCTGTCAGAATGGCTAAAATAAAAAACACCAATGATAGCCTTTGCTGGAGAGGTTGTGGAGAAAGAGGTACACTCATTCATTGCTGGTGGGAATGCAAACTTGTGCAACCACTTTGGAAAGCAGTGTGGCGGTTTCTCAGGAAATTCGGGATCAACCTACCCCTGGACCCAGCAATACCACTCTTGGGAATATACCCAAGAGTTGCTCTATCATACAACAAAAGTATATGCTCAACTATGTTCATAGCAGCATTGTTTGTAATAGTCAGAACCTGGAAACAACCTAGATGCTCTTCAATGGGAGAATGGATGAAGAAAGTATGGAATATATACATATTAGAGTACTACTCAGCAGTAAAAAACAAGGACTTCTTGAATTTTGCATACAAATGGACGGAAATGGAAAACACTATCCTGAGTGAGGTAAGCCAGACCCAAAAAGAGGAACATGGGATGTACTCACACATAATTGGTTTCTAGTCATAAATAAAGGACATTGAGCCTATAATTCGTGATTCTTGAGAAGCTAAATAAGGAGAACCCAAAGAAAAACATATAGGCATCCTCCTGAATATTAACCTTCATCAGGCGATGAAAGGAGACAGAGACAGAGACCCACATTGGGGCACCGGACTGAAATCTCAAGGTCCAAATCAGGAGCAGATGGAGAGAGAGCATGAGCAAGGAACTCACGACCACGAGGGGTGCACCCACACACTGAGACAATGGGGATGTTCTATCGGGAACTCACCAAGGCCAGCTGGCCCGGGTCTGAAAAAGCCTGGGATAAAACCGGACTTGCTGAACATGGTGGCCAATGAGGACTGATGAGAACTCAAAAACAATGGCAATGGGTTTTTGATCCTACTGCACATACTGGCTTTGTGGAAGCCTAGGTAGTTTGGAAGCTCACCTTACTAGACCTGGATGGAGGTGGGTGGTCCTTTGACTTCCCACAGGGCAGGGAACCCTGATTGCTCTTTGGCTGATGAGGGAGGGGGACTTGATCGGGGGAGGGAAATGGGAGGCGGTGGCGGGGAGGAGGCAGAAATCTTTAATAAATAAATAAAAAAAAGATAAATGATCAAATAACAGTGCTGTAAAATATTAAGTTGCTACTTTTAGTTATGCTGTAGAATGCTTAATGATGTAAAGATGTGTTGCTTTTGTTTATGCTGCATTTGTTTAAATCTATGAAGCTGTGATTCTTTGTCTAAAACACCTGATGGTCTAATAAACAGTTGAACAGCCAATAGCAAGGCAGGAGCAAGGATAGGCGGGGCTAGCAGGCAGAGAGAATAAATAAGAGAAATCTGAAGGAAGAAGGAGCAATAAAAGTGTAAGTCCCTGTGCCTGTCAAGCGTTGATCCCTCCCCAGAGGAGGGTCGAGACAGTCTCCCAAAATTTTGGCCCTTCCCCCCCCAGCCTATTTAAACTGCCCCCCCCCCATGGTTGTGTTCGTGGCTTCCTGGTTCCCCTTTGGGGCCACCTGAGAGCGCAGGAATCCCATTAAACCTGGGTAATTTTTAATTTGGCTTATTGTAATTTGGCTTGAAATGGATTTTTGCGTAGGTAGAGAGCTCGCATTAGGAAAATTCCTAACATCTTGGAGTTCCCACTGGGTAGGGTGGCCTTTCCACATGGCTTTAGGCCATGCATCAAAAGCTCCCAGTCCACAATCTGAGCTCTCCACACCATGCTAATAAGGGCTCCTGGGCTACAGTGGCTGTGGCTAGGCGAGTCCCTTTTTCTTGTCTATGCTATAGGGTTTTGGGGGGACCCATTTGTACTTACTTTTTTGATTATCAGACTCCTGTGGAAGCCGTATGCCCACATCAAGAGTCTGATCTTAGCTCAGTGTCTAGACCGGCAAACTGGGTCTAGCTGAGATGGACTTTGTTTGCTTTAGGGACACCTAGCATCCAATTTCCATGACCCCATTAGACCTAAGAGCTATTTTAGCAGGCCTGCTGTAATAGACTTAGGCCACGGGGTTAGGCATAGACTTTAAAATGGTCACTTGCAGTTCAAAGCCAGATCCGCTGTCGCCCCTGGGATGCCTCTTACAAAATCTTTATAAATTGGGACTGCTCCAAACAGCTAATTTCCCTATGCATTAAAATTTAGCCTCAACACGATCTTGACAATGGGATGCATTGGCCACCAGAAGGAAGCCTTGAGCTTACTCTCCCCCGGGACCTAAAAAAATTTTGTAGCTGTAAGTGTTGTTCTCTTGTGAGACCACAACTCCCAGCATCCCTCTGGACTCCAGCGCAGGCAAGCATGGAACACATTTCCCAGAAGCTTTTGCATTCCCCATTAAAAGCAAGGGCCGTCATGAGTTCATCCCTTTTTACCTCCCCGCCTTTCCTACTGTGTCTGCACGCCCCCTACCTGTTTGTTATCCCTTCCCCATTAAAGTGCACCCACGTGGGACCGCTGTGTGTCTGTGTCTTTTTCCTCGCGTAATGTCTCTACTGTCTAACCCGCAGAATTAAGAACAACAGTAAGGACAAATGACAGAGCTTACATATGTCCATGATTTTTGGGCTCTGCGCTCTCGCCCTTCCCTTAGTAGCCAGTGTCTCATGGCACCAGTCTTGGCAGCTAAAGCTGCAATGCCTCCAAATTCCCAGTCATCTGGGAATTGGGACCCTGACAATTCCAGCTGGACCTTGCAGCCAGAGGCACTGGCCCCTCCCTCACTCCCTCAAGCCCACACAACTCAACCCCCTCTGGTGGAGCAACATTCTCCACATTCCTCTCCTTCCCAGTCCACCCGCTTCCAACCCAATTGAGAAGTTCAAGGTCAACTTCCACCTTACCCACCTTTCTCCTCCTCTCCCCCTCCTACCTCCTCTTCCCAACCTTGGACCCCCTCTGTGCACTGGGATAGCCCCTCCCAATCCTCCCCAGTCTCCTCCCCAAGATCCCACCATAGCTCCGCCCTTTTCTGCCCTCTCTGGGAGGTGGCTGGAGTCAAAGGAGTCAGAGTGTTCATGTTCCCTTTTCTCTTCCAGATCCCTCTCAGATAGAAAAGTGGCTAGGTTCCTTTTTTACAAATCCTTCTGCTTAAAGTTTAAAAAGGTTGAGGAAGCAATTAGGGTTCCCTGTCCTGTGGGAAGTCCAAGGAACCCCCACCTCCATCCAGGTCTAGTAAGTTGAGCATCCAAACGGCCTAGGCTCCCACAAAGCCAGTGCGTGCAGTAGGATCAGAAACCCATTGCCATTGTTCTTGAGTTCTCAGTAGTCCTCATTGTCCGCTATGTTCAGAGAGCCGGTTGCTTTTCGGGCTGAGGGGGGAGGACTTAGTTGGGGGAGGGGGAGGGAAATGGGAGGCGGTGGCGGGGAAGAGACAGAAATCTTTAATAAATAAATAAATTAAAAAAAATAAAAAAATAAAGAATACCTAAAAAAAAAGGTTGAGGAAGGTCCCCAAACCCCTATACAAAAATTGGTAAAAATGGCCTTTAAAGTTTTTAATGCCTGAGAAGAAACAGCTGAGTCTTTCAGACAGACAAGGCTACAACAGGCAGCTAATCTACAGACCCAGGCCTTAGCAGCTGCGCTAAGGTCGCAGGAAGGGGGACAAGGGAAGCCAACCACAAGGATCTACCCTGATGGAGCCCAGCTTAAGTCAACCTCACATGTACACTGTTTCAAGTGTGGCCTAAATGGTCATGTGGCACGATATTGCACTATGCCTCCTTCGAGATTATGCCCTATCTGCCAGCAACCTGGACCCTGGAAATCACAATGCCCCCATGCGGGTTGTCCTCTATGCCACACCATGGAGGTCCAGCCTCACCAACAACGGCAAGTGAAACTGTGCCAGTCCTCGAACTTCTCAGCCTTGCAGAGGATTGACGTTGCCCAGACTTGGTATTATATCCCATAACCCTACCCGAGCCTAGGGTAAAGCTACAGGTAGTAGGTATGACCATTACTTTTATTTTGGATACAGGAGATACCTATTCTGTTCTAACATCTCACTGGGGCCTTACGTTCCCCTCACCAATTTCAGTTATGGGGGTAGATGGGACCTGTTCCTCTCCCACTAAAAACTTTGCCACTGCCCTGCATCCTTGCAGGACAACTTTTCTCTCATTCTTTCTTAGTGATAGCTGCTTGCCCAGCACCTTTACTGGGTCGAGAAATCCTTAGCCACTTCCCCAAAGCTTTGTACTGCTTCTTGGAGCCCCCTTTTAACCCCACCCATCTCCGAGATTCTATTTTACAGGTTCCCTCCCCTTGCCAGACGCATGCCCAGGCCAACCCACAAGGGACTCTCCACATATGTCAGTCTGTACACCAGCTTCGTGGAAACCAACTGGGCAAAGAATGGCAGGTTAATTTCACTCATATGCCTACTCATAAAAAACTCTGTTATCTCTTAACACTTGTTAAGGATGGATAGAAGCGTTTCTAGTCACCAGGGAAACAGCAGATGTGGTGGCTCAGGTACTCCTAAACCACATCATTCCTCGGTTTGGTGTCCCATGAACCATCCAGATAGACAATGGGCCAGCCTTCAATTCCAGGGTCATGGAGCTTGTGTCAGAAGCTCTCAACATCTCCTGAAAATTCCATACCACCCATCCACTCTCCACAATCCCCGGGAAAGGTGGAGAGGGCCAATGGACTCATCAAACAACAGCTAATCAAGCTCTCCATTGAACTCAGGTTATCTTGGCCCTCCCTTCTCCCCACTGCTCTTAACTCACCTCAGGGCCACCCCACGTTCCCCTACATGCCTGAGCCCTTTTGAGCTGCTTTACAGCAGGCCCCCTTCTCCTTAAACATCACCTTCCTGTCCAAACTTCTCCACTGGCGGGGTACCTACCCTACCTCTCCCTTTTAAGGTCCCTTTTCCATTTACACGCTGACAGTTGTATCCCTACCCCCACACCAGTGGACCCTAATGCCCCTAAACCTGCCATGCTCTCCCCAGGGGACAGAGTACTCCTCAAACAGCTAACTCCTAGGTCTCTTGAACCTCAATGGACAGGACCTCACACAGTAATCCCCTCAGCTGCTAAGCTCCTGGGACGCCCATGCTGGTACCATCTCTCCAGGATCAAGCATGCACCTACTCAGGACACTTGGTCTCTCCAGCACACAGGATCTTCTACCCTCCGATTTTCCAAGATGCCACAATGAAGGGCCTACCAGCTCCTCCTCATCCTGGCACACTCATCTTTGGTGTTAACAATATTTTTTCCTAGACACCTGCCTTCTCACCTCCCCCAAGGAAGAGATGCCTGGTGTCTCCAGGATGATAGTACATAGGATGCCTTTCCAGCCACATCTCTCACTGAGCATGGACGCACCAACACCCAGCTCTCCCCTTCCCCATGTAGTCCCATGCTCACAGGAAGTAACCAGACTTGAGTCAACGCTCCTTTTTCCTAAGAGAGCCTAAATGTTAGTCAAATATCATCACCTCAGCTTCCTGTTACCCCTTATACAAACAGTCTGGAATGTAAGTCCCAAGTCCTGATCTCTGGCCTCTATCTTTGGAGGCCAGGTCCTTGTGCCCACCAAGCTTTGACCCCTCCCTGGAGGAGGGTCAAGACAGCCTGCCAAAATCTTGACCATTCCCCCAGTCTATTAAAACTGCTTTCCCGGAAAGTTCCAGCATGCTCCCCCACCCCCCACCCACATAGTCGCATTTGTGGCTTCCTGGTTCCCCCCCTGGGGCTGCCTGAGAGCATAGGAATCCCATTAAACCTGGATATTTTTTAATTTGGCTTGTTGTGATTTGGCTTGATTGGGGTTTTTGCATTGGCAGTGAGCTTGGTTTAGGAAAATCCCTAACAAAAAGGAGGGAAGGGGATACTGGGGATACTAGGAACTAGCCACACAGCCAGCCACAGATAAAGTAAGAGTGAAAGGAAAATATACATAAGTAAGAAGACAAAAGCCCATAGGCAAAGGGTAGATAGGATAATTAAAGAAAAGCTGTCCAGAAACAAGTCAAGATCAGGCCAGGTGATTGTAAGTAATAATAAGACTCCACATGTTATTTATTTGAGAACTGGGTGGTAAGCTCCTCCAAAAAGCCAAACAGCACTACGTTTTGGTATTCCAATATAGGGCTGGAGTAAAAGAAAATGGACAACATAACAGAGTAAAATTTCTTTGCAAAGTAGTACATTTCAAAGTAACCTGGTTCTATTATGTGAGGAAGATTGAATAAAGAAACAAACATAGATTTGTAGCTAAATTACTCCATTAATAGGGAAAGAATTTGAAAATGAAATGGTAAGAAAATGGGGCTGGGAATGGAAAGGCTAAAATGATGGCTCAGCAGCTGAATCAGTTGATTCAGCCAGAGATGAGTTCCCATTGTCCACATGGACATCTTACAATGTTCTTAATTCTCGCTCAGGATCATCTGATACCATGGGCACCTTCAATCATGTGCACATACTCACACACATATTAAAAATAAATCTTAAAAAAAAGAGGGAATGCCTTTTTAAAAGGTAAGTCAAAGGCTGTTAAAAGATTAGAAATCCTTTTTGGACAAAGGACAGCTGTATATAATGAATAGTGTTGAGTCAGTAGGGTAGATAATAAGGAACACAGAAGGCATCACCTACATAAATAATCTCTGATACACTTTGTTGTGAATGGGGAGATAATTTTTGAACACTGGTCAACATTTGGTAAGTTCAGGCTTGTTTTGTTCTTTTAACAGAGAATTCATTCCATCTGGTGGTAGATGCTTGAATTGCAGGGCAAAATCCAACCGGGGACAAACCAAGCTTTTTGGGAAGAGTCAGATTAGCAAAGAAATACATGATAAATCTTCATGGGAACCTTCTATTAGGGGAAGGTCAAAAAATAATCAGTGATGCCAAGCCCAAAAGACCCTAACTCTGATGAAGGTTCCTGGATTTAACCTTTGTGGAAATATACCTCTCATATTTCTCAGCTGTAGAAGCATGACAGCATTTCCTTGAGATCTATTTTTTTATATATTTAAAATTGAGATACTGCAACTTGTCTCATAGGAGGCTTTTGATGATTAATTAATAAATTAAGTGCTTCTGTCAAACAATAAACTATTTTACACACATTGGGTTCAATTAATAAAATCATAATTATACCTTTTCTTTTCAATGTTTGGCCCAACAATTAGTTAATACAGACTGGCAAGGCAGGGCTGTTTTTGTTTTTATAGCAAATCTGGCAACCTAGCATCAGTGTTTTACACACACACACATATACACATATATGTATAAATATGAAAAGAATATCCATATTCTTATATATAAGCTATACAGCTTCCTTTCTATATACACACACATGTGTTATTTCTAAACATTCTCCTTTATTTTATTTTTATTTATTTATTTTTGGAGACAAGGTATCCTCATGTAACTCAGGATGGCCTCAGACAAGAGATTTACTTACCTCTCTGCTTCGTGAGTGCTGGGATTAAAGGTGCATACCTGCACCAGATTAATTTTTAATTTTTTTATTTAACAAAAGCATAGATGGGAGCCTTGGCATCTGGTGCTATATATACCACGAAAAATTATTGATGATGACTCATTTGATGGGCCATAGATGACAAAATGAATGAAGTGAAACAGTAGACAGTAGACAAGATGGTGGACATCATGGTAGGCTTGGGCTGATGGATTATCTAGGGAATAATCTGGAGAAATCTATCAAAAGATATGGGTGATGGACACAAAATATCTAGTTTAGTTCAAAGTAAAACAGAAAACCTTGGAAATAAGATCAGAAAAAAAAAACAAAAAGAGTCTGACCTGAAAGGACAGCATAGTCTGGGAAACTTCCCTCCTTTCTGTTAGTGATCACTGAAACTTGACAGAGAGCCTCAAAAATTGGCACAATACTCTCAGCAAAAGACATTTATAATAGAAAATAAAGTTGGAAGAAAGGAGACAAAAGTTATGCATGGGGATTTCAAAGAAAAGGTTTTTTTTTTTTTAAAAAAAAATACCCCTTTCTTTGGCAACTAACTGGAACAGTTGTAAAACACCATTTTAAAAGACTCCTGCCGAGTTGATGGCTTGGCAGCCTCAAAACAATACATGCTTTGCACCCTCTGGAAACTAAGAGTAAGTATTACAAATATATGCTGAACCTAGCCAGCAGAATACCTCTCTACACTATGGTGAAGAAACATTGCTTCAAAACCTCATAGTACCCAGCTAGATGAAAACCTGGTCAGAGACAGTGGTGAATACAGACAAAGGTTCCAAAGCAGAATGCTCAACAGAAACAGTTAAATGAAATAAGTAAACAGAGGATATGAAAATACAATCCAGCAAAGAGTTAGAAATGCTAAATAAAAGAACAAGTTGAATACTGAAAACAAAAAATTCAATAAGTCAAATTAAAAGCTTCTTAAAAAGTCTTACCAATAGAATGGATTAAAGGGAGGACAGAATATCAAGGCTTAAAGACAAGGTAGAGGAACTGAAACACAGAACAATGAGAAAGATAAATAAATATGAAGGCAGAGTAATGAATGGCTCAGTGAGTAAGGGCATCTGCTGTTAAGCCTGGCAACCTTAGTTAGATACTCAGGACAAAGATGGTAAAGGGAAAGAAGTGACTTCAAGATGTTGCAGTACTTGTGTGTGTGAGTGTGTACACATACACACAACTGCAAGAAAGAACATAACGTCACCTATAAAGTCAGGTTCATTTGAATAATACAAGGTCTCTAAACAAAAACTTTGACCAGGAGATCTTCTAGAATGATTCATTTCAAGCCCTTAAAGACAACAATCAACCAAATTGTTTCCAACACAACTAACATAATTGAAGGAGAAAGAAAAGTTAATTGTGATAAAAACAGAATAAAAGAATTCATAACCACTAAACAACCTACACAGAAAATACTGGAAGGAATCCTTTGGATTGAAGAGAAAGATAAACATGACCACAAGTCTATAGAAAAGAAACAACAGTTAAGCAAATAAGGAATAGTAATAAGAGGAATGAACATACTTCAAAACTAATAATACTTATGTCTCAATTCCTCAGCAAACAGACACAGATTAGAAGATTGATTTAAAAATGGAATCTATCCATTTTTTTTGCCTCTAAGGAATACATCTCAGCATCCAAGATAGATACAATCTTAGGTGTAAGGATAGAAAAAGGTATTCCAAAAAATATACTTAGGGAGAAAAAGCAGCAATACCAAAACAACAATAAAAGGTGCCTTTAATACTCTACTTACAAACAAATAATTATTCTTATTTAAAAAGGTATGTGTTGAGAGGTGAGGAATGTCTGGGTTAAATGACATCACAGATCAAATGAGTTTAACTGTTTTCTATAGAAATTCTATGTGAACATAGCAGAATGTAGTATTCGCAGCAGTCCACAGACCTTTCTCTTAAATAGAACATACAGTAACAATAGGATACAAAGTCAGTTTTTTTCCCCCCTGAGACAAGGTTTCAGCCCTGGCTGTCCTGGAACTAAATGTGTAGACCCCGCTGGCCTCAAACTCAAGAGATCGGCTTGCCTCTGCCTCCTGAGTGCTTGGATTAAAAGTGTGCACCACCACCACCAACCAACTCAAAGTGAATCTTAATACATGGAGGAAAATTAAAGTAATTTCTTATACTTTAACTGACAAAAATAGACTACAACTAGATACCAATATCAAGAAAAGCTATAGAACATATACAAAAATCACAGACATTAAAAAACACTGAGCCAGGTATGGTTGCACATACCTTTAACACTAGTACCTGGGAGACAAAGAGGTGGAAGAAGGATGATCTCTATGAATCTCAAGCCAGCCAGAGGTACACAGTGAGTTCCAGACCAGCTAGAACTACACAGTGTGATTCTGTCTCAAAAACAAACAAAAATACTCTATGGAATGATGAATAGGTCACTGAAAATCAAGGAGGGAATAAAAAAAAATCAGAGATCTGAATGAAAATACAACATACCAAGACCTATAGGTTAAGTAGTCCTAAGAGTGAAATTTATATCTTTAAGTATCTGCATTTAAAACATAAGATGGGGCTGGGGATTTAACTCATTTGGTAGAGTACATGTTCAGCATGTGTAAAGCCTTATGTTCAAACACCAACACCTCATAAACTCAGCATGAAGACATACACCTGTAATCACAGTACCTGGGAATTAGAGACAAAGGATCACAAATTCAAGGTCATCCTCAGCTACATATTTCAAGGCCAGCCTGAGATACATGAGACCTTGCTAAAGAGGGAAAATCAGAGCTCTCAAATAAGTGACAACGTACCTTAGGGTTTTGGAAAACCAAGTCTAATCTGAATTCCAAAGACATACACAAAATTAATTTAAAGTCAGAAATTTCTGAAATGGTCAGGTGCAGTAGCACACTTTATACTTTTAATTCCAGCACTTGGGAGGCAGAGGCAGGTAGATTTCTGTGAGTCTGAGACCAGCCTGGTCTGCACAGGGAGTTTTCAGGTTAACCAGGGTCATATATAGTGAGAAACTGTCTCAAAAAATAAAAAAAAAACAGTGCTCACTTCAGCAGTACGTTCACTAATACTGAAAAAATCCAGGAAATTATACAGGCCCCGCACAAGGATGACATGCAAATTGCAGACAGGTGAGGCCCCTGTGAAGTCAGTGTGGAGAAATTCCAAAACGCTAAAAATAAAACTACCAAATGACCCAGCTATAGTACTCCTCGGCATATGTCCAAAGAATGAGAAAACCTATTCCACAGATACTTAGCCATATTTATTGCTGCTCTATTCACAATAGCTAGGAAACAGAAATAACCTAACCTAAATGTCCATCAACCAGTGAATGGATAATGAAAATGTGAGTATATATATATACTATGGAATACTATTCAGATGTAAAGAAAAATAAAACCATCAATTTTGCAGGTAAATGGATAGGACTAAATCCAGAGAGACAATTATCACATATTTTTTCTCATGGGAGGCTCTTAGTTCCAAATCTTCAGACATGAGTACATATCCTGGAGTAACTGTAGAAACACAAATGTAAAGAGGAACCATTGCTAGTGTTGGTGAGTTTGGGGAGTCATATAGAAGGGAATACAAGTACAAGTGATCTGACTGGATAAATGAGAAAAATGGGGGCTCTAATTTGGAGGGAGGGGAGATAAATGCAGGAGAAAGAGGAAGAAAGGTGAAGTTTTAGCAAGGAAGTTTGAAAAAGTCATAAGGAATCATACTGTTAATTATATACTTAAAAACCTATAAAATATGTAAGTCTGTGTATAAATATGCATATACAGTTTAAATGAAATTTTCTAATCTGTGCTGACAATGCTCCTTCCAAGAGCCAAAGACCACCTAGCAAAAAACCTCAATAAAAGGCATGAAAAGCCCTCTTTTGAGTTGTTGGTCAGCACTGTCCAAAAACAGTCTATTGCTATTTGGTTGTCTCCAAAAGGTGGAAGGATTAAGCCCTTATTGCTGAAGATACCATACACTTCAGACAAAGGGCCTGGAAGCTGGAAGCCCCTGAGTTGGAACTGACCTGAATGTCTCTTCCCTGAGGAATAGCATTCAGAAGGCACCATGCAAGGTTCCAAAGGAGGGAGGCAACCTACAGTCTTACTGATCAATGATTTCTATGAACTATATCGAGAACCAGAATTGCTTAATAACCCTAAGGGTGCAGTGGTGGCCCACATACTTTGGTAGTAACCAACAGCACTCTAATTGGCTTTAAGATACACTCAACAAGAAGGAAATGATGCCTGGTACTGGAAACCTAGCTAACTATTCAGGGCTAGTGAAGTCATGGGTCTTGGAGGAAAACATACAGTCACCACTTTACTAAATCAGCATTCTAACTACATTCTAAATATTTGCTCTTATATCCACAGATGCAGTATAGTCCTCACCTCTCATCAAACAAACTTATTTTATAAATCGGTAGATAACATTACAGAAAACCACAAACAATCTAATGCACAGTTGTGGAGCTGAGTTTCGAATAGATACATTTACAAAACAACACCCACACCTAAGACCTAGGGAACACTAAGGAAGAGTGGGGGAAGATTGTAAGAGCCAGAGGATCAGGGAATTCGATGTGAGATTGCATCTCCTAGTAATATCAGAAGCTAACCCAGAGAATCTCACCAACATGATCACCTAACACCAGATGAACAAGGACAATAGCAATATACAAGCAAAAGTGGATGGAGAAAAGATCACGAAGACTCAACCCTACATAAGGAATGCCAAGAGTGGAAGAAATAGTCTTTCCCAAGGAAGATCACACCAATTGGTATCTAATAGCAAATGATCATCTCTGATCATCCACACACACACATACACAAAACAAACATTATCTAGACTGAGCAGGTTATATTCAGGAGCAGTAAAACCTTGGTTTTGATTCACAGAAATTAAATTGCAAAGCTCAGCACCGTAGTACACATCTGTAATTTCACCACCTTGGAGGTTGGGACAGGAGAAGTGTGTGTTAGCCCTAGTTACATAAGAAGTTTGATTCTTGAGATTTCTGTCCGGTGCTCCCATGTGGGTCTCTGTCTCTGTCTCCTTTCATCGCCTGATGAAGGTTAATATTCATGAGGATGCCTATGTGTTTGTCTTTGGATTCACCTTCTTATTTAGCTTCTCTAGGATCATGAATTATAAGCTCAATGTCCTTTATTTATGGCTAGAAACCAAATATGAGTGAGTACATCCCATGTTCCTCTTTTTGGGTCTGGCTTACCTCACTCAGGATAGTGTTTTCTATTTCCAAATCAGGAGCAGAAGGAGATGGAGCACGAGCAAGGAACTCAGGACCATGAGGGGTGCACCCACACACTGAGACAATGGGGATGTTCTATCGGGAACTCACCAAGGCCAGCTGGCCTAGGTCTGAAAAACCATGGGTTAAATCCGGACTAGCTGAATGAACATAGCGGACAATGAGGAATACTGAGAACTCAAGAACAATCACAGTTGGTTTTTGATCCGACTGCACATACTGGCTTTGGGGGAGCCTAGGCAGTTTGGATGCTCACCTTACGAGACCTGGATAGAGGTGGGCGGTCCTTGGGATTCCCACAGGTCAGGGAACCCTGATTGCTCTTCGAGCAGATGAGGGAGGGGGACTTGATCGGGGGAGGGGGAGGGAAATGGGAAGCGGTTGCAGGGAGGAGGCAGAAATCCTTAATAAATAAATAAATAAAATATATTAAGGAATATTAAAAAATAAATAAATAAATAAATTAATTAAAAAAAGAAGTTTGATTCTTTTACTGCCAGCAATCAGGAGGTAGAAGCAGGCTGATCTCTGTGAGTTTGAGGCCAGTCTGATCTACAGAGCTAGTTCAGGATATCCAGTGCTATACAGAAAAATCCTGTCTTCAAAAACCAAAAGAAACAAACAAAAACAAATTGATTTAAATCTAGGCCATGTAGCAAGATCCTGTCTCAAAAACAATCCCCTGCAAAACAGCTAAATTATAAACATCTGATCGATCACATACCTTATAGAAGAAATATTGAACAAGATGTGCTATTCTCACATAATATAGATGTCCATGAGCCAATAGCAGTTTCTTTAAATGTTTAAATTTTGGGACAGAATAATCACTATTCCTGGCTGCTTGACGACCTTCTTTTCCTTTAATACCTAAAGAGAGAATATTTTGTATGGTGATAACTTTATAGAATGAGCAAATGCCTGGTTTGTGTTTATATTTTTAAGCTATTTAAATGCTACAAATCAAGTGTATACCTTATATTTACTTCTTTTAAAATAAAGAGTGGCTTTAAAAATAATACTGAGACTCACCAAATAAAAGTATGTTTAATTGATTATTAGCTATTTGTTAGTACAATATAAAACAATTAACTAGTCATTATTTTAATTGTTACAAAGCAAAAATTATCTAGTGGGGAAAAATCCACCTTAAAATTATTTAAGGCATTCCGTATGTGCTTAACTGTGCATAACACTAAACTAGATGTTATATTAAGGCAAGTCAGAGGTCTGGGTTTTGTGGTCAAAGAAATCAATGAGAAGACAGTGAAACCCTTTCACTATATGAAACTCAATAGCTACTCATGGATTTTATGAGTTATAGGCCATTTCCACATTGGGTAACCAATGAGAAAAACTTAGAATTCCATGCTAAATCATTCTACTTTTGAGTAGGAGAAGGAATTTTGGAATCTAAACTTCACTATATAATAATACAATATTTCAATTCTGTATGTGCTCCCAATCCATTGCCAAATGTTGCTGGGTGTGTGAATAATTAATAGCAATTGGGTGTGTGAAAACTTTGTGTAGGTTCCAGAAAAACTGTTGGTATAAGTCAACATAAGACTTCAACACCATAGCCCATGGTACCCATAAATACCACTGTAGACAATGAGCCAGCCAGTGATAATTTCTTAACTTCTAACAGTTAACAATCTCGAAAAACAGAGGGAACAGTAATAGAGTAGGCAGCCTGGCTAAAGGTGTAAGAAATTAATAAAATTTCATGCATGCTGCCAAAATAGGAACTACTCAATTAATTGTGACACAAGGTTTGAAAAATCCATTTTGAAGTCAGGTGGGTGTGGTTCACATCTTTAATCCCAGCACTCAAAAGGCAGAAGCAAGTGGATCTCTGAGTTCCAGGAAAGCCTGGTCTACAGAGTGAGTTGAGGACAGTCAGGGATACACAGAGAAACCCTGCCTTGGGAAAAAAAATTCACTTTGATTGTCAAATACAAATACCCTCTCACCACTATGGGGAGGACCTTGGAATGGTCACTATTATAAGAAGTCTTTTATTATATTAACAGTTATTCACAAGTTCAAATTCCAGATGAGTAACTAAAACAATCTAGAGTAAGACTGATTTAACCTAAAAAGCAAAACTGCCAATGATACCTTATAGAGGCCATCACATTAAATGTTTCTTACCTATTCCCACATGAGATTCCAAAATCATACTGACATCATTGGCACCATCACCTATTGACAGTGTTATAGGGCTGCCTTTCAAGTTCTTCACCATTCTGACAATCTAAGCATAAAATACAAGAGACAGAAAAATCAAAAGCAGAATGTGTAGTAACTCACTGGGGTTTACTGTCATTAATAGGTGTAATTGGAGGATTTCCAAACAGAAAGTTAGTTTGCATACATGTGTGAGAGTCTTAAGTTATCAGGTGTGAAGTAACATAGTCATTTAAAATGAAACACTAGCACCCCATTTGTTTCTAGGTCTGTACATGCATAAATGTTCAAAACCTTTCTTGACATGCTTACTAAAGATTGGCACGTTTCCTTCGTTTGCCATTTTTCCTGTGTTCTTTTTAGATTATATTTTTAATGTGAGAGTGGAGACCATAAATTGGATTTGAGGTAACATGTACAAAGCTACCAGAACAAGAATGGAATAATCAGAATAGTGTTTTGGTTATCTCTTAATCCTTTCTTTCTGAAGACATTCCTATCTCCCTTTAGAATACCCCAATGGTAATTATGGAACATATATGCTAATCTTATGCACCTATTATGCTGCCAATTACATTTTACTAACTCTCCTCACCACACAATATGTTTGTTTTCTCTTACAGGTAGCTACATTTCAAAGGAGGTATCTTAAAAGAGGTGAGATTTGCAGAAAAATGCTACAAATTCAGTCACTTTCTAAATAGTAGCTCATCTAGATGTGAAAACATTGAGTGTGATTCAATGCTGTGTTAAGGGCAAATACTTAATAAAAAATGTTTACCTATAGTGTTGTTCAATGATTTCTGCTTTAGAGGTCTCCAAAACCTCATGGAAAGTTTCTTGGGGAAAATACTTGAGTCAAAGCTGTTTTTCCACTGTTTCAGATAGTCACTGTTTGACATCTACTCTCAAGACTCCTTGGAATTTAGTAGCCTTAACATGATATGTAAGTTTCAGCTGCTAAATAATGCTTTCCAAAAAGTTTGTCCCCTGATTTATCTAGTTGGTTAGCATAAATAAAATTCATTTTCAATATAATGAAATGATTACAAATAATTTATGCAAGTAAGAGACAACATAGCATTTCTTTAAATAAGATGCAATTAGTTTTTAGCTGCGTTAAATCATTTAAAAAATTCTACATGTCGAATTTCATTCAACATAAAAATGAAGTGAAATGTTAGCATTTGCATGACCACTCCAATTAATTTGGTTCCTATTAAGAACTTTACAAAAGATTGTCAGAAATACTCTCTTATTCCTGTAAGTGAAAGAACTAAGGACAAAGCTAAAGAATCCAAACTCAAATTCAGTTTTAATGGGCTATAATAATGTTAACTAATTTGCCCTTGGTATACTATGTGCAGCAATAATTTGTACCTCAAGGATTAAAAATTGCAGCCTGGAAGGCAATATAATTATCAAGGTGACAACCTTTTCAAGAAAAATATAGGTTAGGTTGAAAGATTATAATTTGTACTTGTAGAAAATAAAAGGATTTGTGATTACTGACTGTAGAGTCACAAATGAATTGGTAAGGTAAATATATAGTTTTTCTCTAATCTTTTCAAGTTACCCATGGTTTTTATCTAAACTGTAGGTAGGTTTCAAGAAAAAGTTAATTTAACTAAAAATAGCTTTTTCATTAAGTATAAATAGATGCAAACTACTATTCAAAACAATATACTAATAACAAAAGAGGTGTGGTCACTAGAAAGCATGCAAATAAAAATAGAAATGAATTATAAATTCAAGTATATAAGGTAAACAGATAAATAATAAAGATAAAATATGGTATCTATATAGGAGTACATGCTATTATCCAGTATGATCCCTGATATCCATATGGAGGAGGGTAGGAAAAGACTTCTGCAAGTGGTTTTCTTATCTTTACATGTGCACCAAGGTACACATACCACCCAACAAACAAACAAATGTGAAAATTTTCCATATAAGAAAGCTTATGATATCAAAAAAGAGGAAAGTATTTGCCGATTAGGCATTATTTTATGAAAGAAACCATGATTAAAATAATGAAATACTAGTAGAATTTGTACGTGTAAGGAAATAATAAGATGTTTTCAGAGAAAATGAATGATATCCAAAAGGCACACAGGGAATTAATAATAGTAACCACTCATAAAATAGGTCTGGTGTGACTAGATCAATGAATTTTCATGTATAGATCATGAATTCAGATCAACATGGAAGAATATTGTACAAGTAGCAGTAAGTACAGAAGTGATGTGGGAGTGTCATATATCAATCTGTTGATTTCATTGGCTAATTAATAAACTGCTTGGCCTGATAGGTTAGAACATAGGTGGGTGGAGTAAAAAGAACAGAATGCTGGGAGGAAGAGGAAGTGAGGCAGATGCCATGCTTTCCTCTCCAGGGCAGACGTGATGAAGCTCCAGCCCAAGATGGACATACGCTAGAATCTTCCTGGTAAGATGGGTTAGTCAAGATGTGAGAGTTAGCCAGTAAGAGGCTAGAGCTAATGGGACAAGCAGTGTTTAAATGAATACAATTTGTGTGTTGTTATTTCGGGTATAAAGCTAGCCGGTGGCCAGGAGCCGGGTGGTGGAACACAGCCCGTAGCTCCTACTACACAGAAGGCACTGGTAGAAAACAAAGTGAAGAGGAAATAAAAAGAAGCTAGGAAATTACAAATAAAGTTTAACGAGATACTCAATGTCTGGCTCTGGAAAGAAGTGAGAAGAAAGGAAAAACAAGTAGAAAAAAAGTAACAAAATGTACTAGAAAACATACTTGGATAGCTAAAGCCACATACAAGAATAAAGCATGAGGGCCATCAATAAATAAAGGTTTTGAATTTAGAAAGTTGAAACTATAGTAAGCTTGGTTATAGAAATAATAGGAGATGTTAAGGAAAATGATGGTTAAGCTGCAGAGAAGGCATAGCTGGGACAATAAGGACAACCCAAAAAAATGGATCTATAATAGAACCCAAAGATTTGGACAGAAGGTAATGACTCAAACATTGTGTATATGAACATAAGATACTAAGAGAAAATAGTCTAGAAAAAGTAATTATAGTGACAGATATAAACTACATTGAGACCTGAACCACAAGATACACCATCTTCTGGGGAGGGGAGAAACATGAGCAACATCAAAAGGTTCATGAAAATGGAAGCGATGACAAAAATAGGCAGAATAAACAAACAGACTATAATATGATACACAGGGAACAATGTAAAATGGCCCTAGTAACAGGAATAAACTGTTCAAGAAAACTCTAAGATCTATCTTAAGATACTAGAATTTAACGTGGTAGTAGGCAATCCAAATGGAAATGTCTAGCAGACAGCTAGAAACAGGAGACATAATCTTAAGGAAAAGCCAAGACTAGAGCTGTATCAATGGAAGGAAGAGTTAATCCAGAGAGAGATAGTCCATAAAGTGAAAATCAAAGGAAAACTTTACCATAGAAAAGAAAAACTATTAAGGAAGTTCAGGGTAATGGGCCAGAGAGATGGCCTAGTAGTAAAGAGCACTGGCTGTTCTTTCAGAGGACTCAGGTTCAATTCTCAGTACAAACGTGGGAGCTCATGAATGTCTGTAACTCCAGTTTCAGGGGTTCTGATGCTCTAGTCTAGCCTCCGCAGACACCAGGAACCCAAATGGTGCACAGATATACACGCAGGCAAAATACTCACGCACATTAAAATAAAAATCTAAAAATACAGAATGAAACAAAATGAAAAGATACTACACTGCCAAAGAGGGAGAATATATCAGCATTTTGGGCAAGCACAGAAATCAAGAAAGATTTTGAGGAGAATGTAAATGATAGTGTCAACTGTAGTAACGAAACCAGGAAAAAAATATTGCTTAAGGAATTGGGCCAGGTTTATTTGTGTACAAGCTAGCAGAATAGTAAGAGAAGAAAGATCAGGATACATAGGGTTAATAATGCCATGAGGAGGAAGGAACACCAGGCAGAGGCAGTAGGAACTAAGTACTCATTAGAGAAGTCTAGCAGGTAAAGAATTGGTCAGCAAGCTAGAGGGTACAAGGTACAGTACAGGTTTAAAATAATTTGGAAGAGACTTCAGGTTTGCTCACAAAGAATGAAAAGGCACGGAAATGAGATGTGTAAAGAGGATCCAGAATGGAAAATTAACTAATATCCACTTACCTGGGCTTTTTGTAATGGTGCCATCCGGCAGCAGAGCACTGCAGTACATTTCATACAGATTTGCAGGAAAATACTTTTATAGTTGTTTGAACTAGAGTCTTGACTAGAATTTAGTATGAGTGACAATGTGGAGCCATCAATGACTAATCCATATTCCTGATGTTCTGTCCATGCTCTGAAAAAGATTTAAAAATGTGTTTGAATCTATTATACAGTTAGAATTAACACCTTGACTTTTATTTTGTTTGAGACAGGTCTCGTAAAGATCAAGCTGATCTTCAACTCTCTCTGTAACTAAGAAGGTCCCTTTAACTCCTTGACCTGCTTGTCTTCCCTTCTTAAGTCCTGGGACTACAGGCATGCACCACCACACCCTGCTTGAGTTTGAGTTAGTTAATCACAGAGGTGAATAGCCCAGATGAGACAAGTCACCAGTTCTAGTTCTTTCATTTATTCATCCCAAAGAATGAACTGCCCCCAATGATAGCAATAGTGACTTTTAGTTAGAAAAAACTGTTTAATTAGGGAGAAAATGAAGATACTAGATTGCCAAAAGAAGAAATATCAGCATTTGGTGAACATCAGAGAAATAGAGTTGGTTTTTGTTTTTTAAAGTTTTATTTTGTGTGCACATGCATATTCACATGCATGGCACATGTGTGAAGGTCAGAGGGCAACTTTCTAGCATTTGTCCTCTCTTTTTACTGTTGGTTCTGGAGATTGAACTCAGGTTAGAAGGGTTTTATAGCAAGGGCTTTTAAACTGATGAGCTATTTCACTGGCCTAAGAAGGAGAGTTTTAGGGAGGATTAATTGATAATGTCAACTTCAGTAGAAAAATGAAGAAGAGAACAAAAAGAATAAAGTGGATTATGTGAAGTTTGCCTATTAAGAAGCCTATACAAAAGAAATAACAGGGCACAAGGGGTTAACAGTGCTATGGGGGCAAGAACTGTTTCTAAGTTCTGAAAAGTATAAAAATGAAGGTGGTTGTGCAGTATGACTCTATAAAAAATTTAAAATAAGTCTTTTGAACTACATACAAATTAGTCAAACTACTGTGAAATGATGTAAAATTTGATATGAAGATAAATAATCAGTTAACCTGAAACTTTAGGGAAACAAAAGATAAAATGACTTAGGGGCAAATAAATATAGTATCTTTGCCTGAATGACAAGAGTATCGATAGAACTGGGTTTTTTCAAATAGGACAAAATAAAAGAACATTATATATCCGGGTGGTGGTGGGACATGCCTTTAATCCAGGCACTCAGGAGACAGAGGCAGGTGGATCTCTGTTGAATTTGAGGCCAGCTTGGCCTACAAAAAATGAGTTTCAGGACAGCAAGAGCTACACAGAGAAATTCTATCTTGAAAAACCAAGGGAAAGAAAGCCAACAATATATATACACATACACATACGCATCATTTAAATAAATAACATTCTATATGACCTATGGTTCTTAACCCTAGTTTACTTATATTTAAAAATAAACTGTCCATGCTTGGCTCCATTTGTAGACTAAGTAAAAAAGAAAATATTGGGCACAAATTGGTACCACACAATTATATTTTAAAGTTTTTTTTAGGTAGTTTTAACGTCTAAATATGACTAAGAGGCATTTAGGTGCTAAGAAAACAAATGCAAAGAGAGATAGAGGTAGAAGGATCAAAAGTTCAAGGCCAACCAGGGCTACGTGAGCCCTTGTCTCAAAAAATCAGTTCCAAAAACACAGCCACAAAGTAGTCTCTAAAACAAAACAAAACAAAAGTAAAAAACAAAAAAACAAAACAACAACAACAACAAAAAACCCAACCAAGCAAGCAATCAACTAACCAAACAACGAAGTCATGAATATGGGTAAAAGATTTGTGGGTTGGAAGGAGGTGGTAACAGAGGTAGGGGATTTGTGTGGATCACAATTTGAATGCACATTGTGGTAGTTTGAGTAAGAGTGTCTTCAATAGAGCTCTGACATTTGAACACTTGAATTCCAGTTGGTGGCACTGTTGGGGGAAGCCTAGGAGGTGTGGCCTTGCTAGAGTAAGGACATCTTTGGTTTCAAAGCCTCATGCCATTTCCAGTTAGGTCTCTCTGCTTTGTGCTTGCAATCAAAAAATATAAGCTTTTAGCTTTTTGTTTGTGCTTCTATGCCTCTGATCTGGCACCACAGATTCTTATTCCTCTGGAAACATAAGTCCAAATAAACACTTAACTTCTATAAGTTGCCTTGGTAGTGGTGTTTTACTACAACAATAGAAAAGTGACTAATACACACACAACACAAGCATGAAATATCTCTGTCTCACACCCACACACTTAGAATAGACCAAATTCAATCAATTTTCTGTTACGGACTGATGTTACTGTATGTCAGACACTAAATGTTTAGAAATTGAGCTACTTTAGAATAAGCTTTTAAAGAAAATGAAAACTACTGTTATACTCCAGAAATCTCATTACTGATTATATATATAACAGCAAAATGAAGGTCAGAGACATATGCACTCTAGTGTTCATTTCAGCACTATTCACAAGCGCCCAGAGACAGAAACAACATAAGTATCTATCAACTAAGAACAGGTGAAAAAAATATGGGACATACATACATACATAGAATATCATGCTGCTACAAAAAATAAAATTCTGTCATTTGCAGCTACATAGATGACATGAACTCATTATATCATGTGTAATATAATAAGCAAATAAAATAATCCAGGTACAGAAAGACAAATCATATGTGATCTTATTCATATGAATCTCAAAGCACTGATTTCATAGAACTTGAGAATATAAGGGTGGTTATCAAAAGCTAGGAGAGTATGTGGATTTAAGAATGAAGAAAAGTTGATCAAAAATAGTAAGTAATACTTAGACAGGAGGAAGAAATTTTGGTATATTACTTATAGAGTGGGGTGATTATACGTAACACTAATTTACATAAATTTCAAAATGTTAGAAGGGATGATTCTGAAAGTTTTTGCTATAAAGAAATGTGCTTTGGGAAAAAGTGTGTTTAGCCCTAATTTAAACATATAGTGTGTGCATGCATCAAATATTTCATTAACTTAGTATGTACAATTTTATGCTTTTAGTACTTGTGAATATAAATTCATTAAAAAAAAGGACAGAGAACTGGGGATAACTCAGTGGTAGAGTGTTTGCCTAGAATGTGTAAGGCCCTAGGTTCAATTTACAGCACTGCCAAAAAAACCAAAAATGAGCTTTAACACAAAATGTTGAGAAATCTAATTTTCTTTTACATTAAGAGAGATATAAAGTGACAAATGATCTCAAATGGACCATTAACCAAGTCCTCTGGGGAACGTTTTAACTTACAAGAATAAAACATCAACAGAGAATGATAAATTATTGCAAGTAGCGCCTTCTGCAAAAAAATGTAAATGTTATTTATTTACATTTGTATAAATGTATAAGTAAGAAATAGATGCACTTTCTTACTTTTTAAGGCTTCTAGTGTTTTTAGGAAATTCATGCAGCAACTTCTTACGATATTCTATTAACAATTCATGTAATCGATCTTCTTTCCTTTCACTTTCTTCAATGGTTTTTGTGGTCAGTTCCAGGAGCTCAGTATTGGTTTGGAAAAGGCGGCAGGCATAGCACGTGGATTTGGCTGTTTCCATCTTGTCTCCAGTAAGCACCCAGACTTTCAAGCCAGCTGCATGCAGAGCTTCAATGGTCTCTGCAGCCTGATCTTGCAGCCTACAAACACAAAGAAACCTTGTTAACTTCTAAATTTCATGACAGAAGTCTGTTGAAGCAAGCATTCTTACAGCTTACTAGCAATGCAAGTCTAGAATCCTGACTCCTTATCACCTTTGTTTTTGTCTCCGGTAGAGCTTCTCTTACTAAATTAAATTCTAAACAATGAAGTTCAGAAAATTTCATATTTCTTGAGGTAACTGGTACCCAGCAGCATAATAAAAATTGAAAATATAAAGCCAGGAGGGAGAGGCAGAGGCAGGTGGAGTTTTTTTTTTTTTTTGGCAATCATGGTATACATCTACAAGAGCTAGTTCCAGAACAGGTTCCAAAGCTGCAGAGAAACCGCCTCAAAAAACAAAACAAAACAAATAAACAAAAGAATTGAAACTATAAGCAAAAATATGCAAATATTCACCAAATGTCTTTATTTATTGTCACTTTAAGTGTATTTTCTATGACATCTCACCATATAATTCTTTTTTTCTCTTTTGAAACATGATCTCACTATGTAGCTCTGGATGTTCTGGAACTCACTATGTAGACCAGGCTGGCTTTGAATTTATAGAGATCCCTGCCTCTGCCTCCAAAATCTGGGATTAAATGCATGAGCTTTCAAGTCGAACCAACAAATTCTTAACATGTTCCAAAATGGAAAGAGCTAAAACATTCTAATTAGATATGGGGACTGTGCATAAATTGTTATCTTTGGGGAGCTTTTAAGATTAGGAAATCTGCTAAGTATGGTAGCTTGCCTTTAATCCCAGCACATGGGAGGCAAATGAAGGTAGATTTCTATGAGTTTGAAGTTAACATGGTCTCTATGCTGTGTTCTAGGCAAGCCAGAGCTACACAGTTGATATCCTGTATCATAGAAAAGAAATAATAAAGAGGAAACCCAGTAATTTTTAATGATGATTTAAGAACAATTTTAAAAGGTAAAGGATAGAAGTATGACACATTCTTTAGGTTCTAAACTTTCAGTCACCAGAATAATCAATGAAATTTTACGAAAGAAATTTTGTTAATAGGAGGAAGGGAAAGGAGAATTTTAAGAAGTAGGAAAGAACAATAAAAGCTGAGAATATGATTAAAATATGTGTATGTATGGGAATGTCACAATGAAACTTTTTAACTTTTTGTAATATATGTTATTAAATTTTTCAGGAGAGGACTGGAGAGATGGTTAGGGGTTTAAAGCATGTATTACTCTTCCTGGGGGCCTTATTTCAATTGCTAGCATGTGTCAGGTGGCTCCCAGCAACCTGTGGTTCCTGCTATCAGAGATCAGATGTATGTCCTGCAGGGGTATTCCCACATACATGGAATTCTCACCACCCTTATCCATTACACACACACACACTTAATTCAAATAAAAATAAGATGAATCTTCAAAAAAATTTTAGGACAGAAGTTGAAGATGGAAAGGTTTAAGGGAAGATGAGAATGAATAAAAATGAGAATCCTCCTGAATATTAACCTTCATCAGGCGATGAAAGGAGACAGAGACAGAGACCCACATTGGGGCACCGGACTGAAATCTCAAGATCCAAATCAGGAGCAGATGGAGAGAGAGCATGAGCAAGGAACTCAGGACCGCAAGGGGTGCACCCACATACTGAGACAATGGGGATGTTCTATCGGGAACTCACCAAGGCCAGCTGGCCCGGGTCTGAAAAAGCCTGGGATAAAACCGGACTCACTGAACATAGTGGACAATGAGGACTACTGAGAACTCAAGAACAATGGCAATGGGTTTTGGATCCTACTGCATGTACTGGCTTTGTGGAAGCCTAGACAGTTTGGATGCTCACCTTACTAGACCTGGATGGAGGTGGGTGGTCCCTGGACTTCTCACAGGGCAGGGAACCCTGATTGCTCTTTGGGCTGACAAGGGAGGGGGACTTGATTGGGGGAGGGGGAGGGAAATGGTAGGCGGTGGCAGGGAGGAGGCAGAAATCTTTAATAAATAAATCAATAAAAAGAAAAGAAAAAAATGCGGAGCTATCAAGAACCCTTTGGATTACAGGATCAACCTGCCAGTAAGATATATCCATGATACAATATACTGTGAATGTGATTGACAGGCAGAAGCAACTGGTTTCTAGAAGTTATATCTGAGGGAGCTGGAGACATGGCTGTGGTTTAAAAGCATGGGCTACTCTTACTGAGGAGATTCTCAGTACCCACATGACATCTTTCAACTGTTGGTAACTCCAGTTTCTAGGGATCTGACAACCTCTTCTGACCTCTAAGGGCACTGCACACATGTAGCGCAACAGGTATACATGCAGGCAAAACACTCATACACAGAAAATAAACAAATCTTTAAAGGATTGTATTTGAGGGCCATTCTATGGAAGGAAACTCTTGTCAAAAGTCTGTAGCTGGGGAGGTCCTAGGCCCTAAGAGGTAATCTACTGGGATTTTTGTTTTTACTAAATGGAAATGGTATCAAATTGTCTTTTAAATATTTTTGTTTATACTCATAGATTAGTGCTGCTCTCAATATTGGTTATAGAAGATTCTCTTTGTAGTGGGTGATAGTTATTGAAATGACTGGTCAAAGTATGAAAATAAATGACAGTTTACAGCTCAGACTTCAATAAGAATTTTATATTATCCCTCTGTGGTTTAGGGAACATCTTGAAAGAGGGGGAGGAAAGAATATAAGGGCTGGAAGAAAGGAAGAGTACTTTGAACTGCTAACTTTTGGACTTGCATGGCCACTGCACTCAGAAATTCATAGCAGATGGGTTTACCTACACAAGATGGGACCTATCAACAGTTCTCTCATAAGTAGGCAAGGAGCTCATATAGTTACTCTCTGAGGAACTACTGGCAATTAATTGTTGCTGAGGTAGGATATTCGTTTTCTTTAATGGCACAGTCACCATTAAGTTTTCCACGCTCAGGTAAATGATCATACCATTCATGCTCATGCAAGCAATGCTAACTGAAATCAGTGGGTTGCAAAAAACAAAATCAATCAGTCAATCAATCAAACCAGAAAGACAGACAAGGAAGCAGACATGAAAACAGAAGGGTCAATGGGAGCAGGACTAGGATGAGAGAGGTTAATGGGGATGAAATAACTATATATTATATTATATTATATTATATTATGCATGTATGAAAGTATCAAAGAATAAATAAATATTAACATAAAAATAATAAAAACTTTAATACTTTCAATTGGTTGAATATATCGGTAATTTTTTTCCATACTTAAAAATTTAATTAATGTATTATATGTGCATGGTTGGTTTTTTCTGCACATATATTTGTATGATATGTGCATGCTTGGTGTCCAAGGATGGTAGAAGGCATTAAGTTCCTCAGGACTGGAGTTACAGTTGATTACTGATACCATGTGGGTGCTGGGAATTGATCCCAAATTCTCTGGAAAAGAAACCAGTATGCCAAACCATTGAGTCATTTCTCTAGTCCTTTCTTTGAAAACTTGTAAAATACTCAAAAGTTAAAAAAATATTTCAAGCACATCACTAAGTCTTAAAATAATGTCTGACAGATCTCATCTTATATATTTGTCTTATTTTTAATCATATTTTAAAGTACTCAAAAATATATTCTGGCTTGTTGAAGCAGGTTAAATTCTTGTGCTGTTTACCAGAAATTTCCTTTCTGCTCATTTACCAAAATCTTACCCATTCTTCTGGGAAATAGCTCAAATAATGGTTTTACAACCCTGCTTTATGTACTGTAAGGTTGTTTTATAAAAGTTACATAAACAATTAGATGATTTAGTAAATATTAAAAAACTATATTGATAAAGGATTCATTCTTTCTTAGATACATGCATTTAATTTGAAACTATTTCTAGAGTTCAAAATCTGCTGTATTTTCTATACATGGTAAAATAATCTTAGATGGCAATGCTAAATGAGATATTTCAAAATATGTAAATAAATTACTAATCTGAGTCATACTACCCTAAGTGACTGGTGATTAAAATAATAGAGCAGATCTTTATTCAGCAGATATGCTAATATGGCCTGGGGAAAGGTCTGGAAGAGATAAAGAACTACAAATAATTAAGGAATACTGGCTGGTGGAGGATAAACAGTCTCCCTCAGGTAAATGCACACCAATTGGTTATCCAATACCAGATGGTCAGCTCTGAAAACAAACATACAAGCAACATTTACATATTACTTAAAATATATTACTTACATATTATATAGTAACATGAGTAACCATTTATATATTTAGAAATAGATACACAAACAGCCAAATAAAGAAAAAGAGGCCATGAATGTGAAAGAGAACAAAGTAGAGTTGGACATGGCATTTTTAGAGGAAGGAAAGGGAAGAGGAGAAATGATGTAATTATATTATAACCTCAAAAACTAAAAATAAAAATTAGCAACAGTATCTAGTTACTTGTCTTCCACAGCAGTGGCTCCAATTAAATTCATATTTGTCTCAATCTCATCAAAAATCTTTTCCAGTTTTTCTTCTCTATCCTGTAGGGCCATTTTTGCCTCTATGAGTTGTGTATTAATTCTTTCAAAATCATCTGGAGCAATTTCTTTGAAGGCTACACAAAGAGTCCGATACCCATCCTAGAAGCAAAGCAGAAGGTCTACAGTTACCTCTGTAATAGCTGAATTAATGTCCTACTATTTTAAAGATTATGTGTTGAGCATGTGTCAGTGTATGTGTATAGTTATGTGCACATAAGTGCAGGTGACTGTGGAGGCCAGAGGCATAAGATCCCCTGGAGCTGGAGGTATAGTTAGTTATGAGCTACCCACTGTGGGTACTAGGAACCAAACTTGTTGGCTCATCTGTAAGACCAGTGCATGCTCTTAACTTCTGAGCAATCTCCCTAGCCCCAATCATATTCTTGAAATGAATTTGCTTTACCCATCTGTACAGGAAAAATTCTTAACACATTTAATTTTTTTCTTTTGGTTTTTCGAGACAGGGTTTCTCTGTAGCTTTGGTGACTGTCCCGGAACTAGCTCTTGTAGACCAGGCTGGCCTCGAACTCCCAGAGATCCGCCTGCCTCTGCCTCCCGAGTACTGGGATTAAAGGCGTGCACCACCACCGCCCGGCAACACATTTAATTTTTTAAAATGAACAGAATGCAGCCAAAGAGTTAACATTCAGTCAAGTTCTAAGAAACTAACAGCTCTTTAAAAAAAAAAACTCCTTGAAACATCTTCAACAAGTAAGATCATTGAAACATCTTCACTTAGTACTAGCTCTGACCACAGTACTAGTATAGAATAATAGTTTATGTCAAAATAAAGAATATAGGAATATAACCAAATTTCCTTGCACAAGAAATAGACCATAAAATAAACTAAATTAACTTTAACATCTATTTAAAAACCATAAACATAGTTATATGCAATATTTCTCCACTTACTTATTGAAGGGAAGGGCATAGGCTTACCATTGCATTACGTTCCACATGGGCTTTGGTTAACTCAATTTCATGGTTATGCACCCTGGGAAAAACTGATGAATCTGCTCCTTTACAAAAAAGTAATATATCTCCTACAATAAAGAACCAAAGCACTCAACTCAGAATATGAAGACTGGTATTAGGATTTTAAGAAGAGTTAACTTTAAGATGGCCTCTCTCATCCAGGTGCTATATATTTTGAGCCTGTCTTGCAATGTTAAATCAAATGGAATGAAATATCTAGAACTTTAGTTTATCAAAAGAACAATCATCATCTTTCCAGAACATTATAGACACCATAAATAAGTCAGATACTACTACATGCAGCCCTGCTATATTTCCTTGCATTAAATCATGAACTAGTAGGCTGTGTCAAGGAACTCCAGGTGACATTACTTTGAAAATGTAACTGGACATGAAGTAGAGCCAAGAACCACATTCACACTCCAACAGCTTGAATTAATTTTGAATAAACTAGAAGAATACTTGCTTGATGGCCTGTATTGGGAACTTGAAAATATTTTTGTAGAATGCTGATATCATAAATACAGTTTTAGATCATGTACTGTTGAGTATTAAAAGACACTTTATCCTTATGAGGTAAATAGCTGAGCAAATTAAAAAATGTAGCTTTGGGACCAGCGACCTTTGTATATCATTTTTGCAGGCATTTTACCATTTGCAGAAGAATATAGGTATAGATGTGTACACATAAAAGCAGTAAGGATTTAAATGCTAAATGTTTCATTTCTAATCAAACATCTGAAGTATATTTAAGTCATAAACAAACTTCATAAGAATATATTAAAATCAATCTCATGACTTTGCAGTCATCCCAGAAGGCAGAGTAAAAGTGACCCACCTTTCTCCATTTCTCATCATTAAGGAATTTGCAAAATAATTAATACTAAAATAAATTAAGGATATTTTGAAAATTAGGCCAAAAACCACATGTGCACACATGTACATACATCTGAGAGCTTGCAAATAAAGGCATGCTGTCCCATGAGTCTTTCAGAATCTGAACAGAAGGCAAACTACCACAGTGCCTTCCAAAGATATTGAAGAACTTAGAGATGATGGTACCCATTTCTCTGAAAAGGCAAGTTTTTTTTTTTTTTGGTTTTTCGAGACAGGGTTTCTCTGTGGTTTTGGAGCCTGTCCTGGAACTAGCTCTTGTAGACCAGGCTGGTCTCGAACTCACAGAGATCCGCCTGCCTCTGCCTCCCGAGTGCTGGGATTAAAGGCTTGCGCCACCACCGCCCGGCAATTGAAAAGGCAAGTTTTATTCTTTCACAGTTTGTAGCACTGGAATGAAACAAAATGCCCTTTCCTAGAAACTTGGGTTAATCACACGTCTGTAAAGCAGTAGGAGAATAATTGTGGTCAGAGAAGGATCGAAAACCAGTCACTCTCTGAACTCTAGACTTCTATAATTGGTAGTTCCAGACCATTTAACTCTTCGTATAATTTAATATAATTAATAATTCATCCATACATAGACAAATCTAAGCCATCTCATACTGTTATAACACTCTTCAAACCCTTCTCTGGCTTCTTACTGTTTTAGGATAAAATGTGACATTTCTGAAACACTAAATCGCTGTTTCAGTAAAATCTGTAAGATTACTTAATCCTAAACTACATAAAAGGTTTCTTTCCTCAAAAAAGTTGACAAAAAAAATTTACAATTAGAAAAAGATAAGTAAGTCAGATTTTAAAGATGCATACCTCCTTGGGTCTTCACAATTACACTCATACGTCGGCGGATAGAATCAAAATTTAAGGTGTGGAGAAGTTCATACCTTTAGGAAAGGAAAGACAAAAAAAGTGAAATACCTAAACTACACTGAATAAGAAAAAGTATATTACTGAAACATCTTAATGAACACAAAGCTTTGCTCTTTGGATGGGAAGAGCTAGTTTTTTATACAACTGGTACTTTTATTTTTCTTTGAAATTTCTCTGCATGTAGAGCATGCTGACAATAGCAGTAAAAGCTATTTTTATTTTCTCACTGTATAACTTACAAAGATAGTGACTGTATAAGAATGGAAAACAAAGAACTGGCTCACCAAGTCATCTCTGGAGGGGGTATAGGATGGTTGTAATTTTGGTGTGCCTAGTATGCTGTCAGACAACGGGCTAGGTTCTGAGAAATTGAGATGAATCTGCCAAAGACTCTTCTCTCCAAGAACTTACCACAGTATAAAGGAGACAAAGGATAATGAACATAACTATATTCCATGTCCACGCAATACTACAATCAAAAATACTTAAAATGGAGAGAGCCAAGCACAGAAAAGCGGAGAACTGAAAAAAATGTCTCCTGGCAAGGGTATGCACTGGATTCTAAATGAATGACACGAGGAGGAAACAGGACTGACTTTTCACAGGGGAGAAAACACATGAAAGCATGTATGGCAGCACATGGTTCACACAGAGTTTAAAGTTCCAATGTCTGAAAAACTCAGTTCTATGCAAGAGATGAAATACTCAAAGTAAGCAAGGGTTGAGAACTGGGAATTTAGTGCTGTTTCAGAAATGTGCCATTCTATCCTAAAACAGTAAGAAGCCATAGAAGAGATTAAAGAGTCCAATAACATTATGAGATGGCTTAGATTTGTCTATGCATGGATAAACTATTACTTAGATGAAATCATACAGAATAGCTAAGAAAAGGAGGGACTTGTGAATGAATATTTTCACCTATATTTCGCAAATAATTTAGCAAGACTCATTCTGGCTACTGGACACGTAAACCAAACTGGAGTTTCTACTTTAAATCCTCATTTTTGACGCTCTATGAAAAATAGCTTTTCCTACTCCAACTATATTTATATGAAATCCTGAAATGGGAGAACACAGTTCAATATTTATAGGTACATTAAGTTTTCTTTACTATCTGAATATATTTACTTTTATTTTTTTTATTTATTTATTTTTTTTGGTTTTTCGAGATAGGGTTTCTCTGTGGTTTTGGAGCCTGTCCTGGAACTAGCTCTTGTAGACCAGGCTGGTCTCGAACTCACAGAGATCCGCCTGCCTCTGCCTCCCGAGTGCTGGGATTAAAGGCGTGCACCACCACCGCCCAGCTACTTTTATTTTTTGAGTTCATAATATGATTACTTGATTTATTTATAGTATAATTACATTACCCCCGTTTTTCTCCCTCCAAGCCCTTCCATAAACTACTTCTTACTCTCTTTCAAATCTTTTTTTAAAATTTTAATTCATTTTACATACAACCACAATTCCCCTTCCCATCCCTCCTCCTGACCTCCTTCCCCACCTGTCCACTACTCCAAAAGGATAAGGCCTCCCATGGGGGAGTCTACAAAGTCTGGTATATTCAGTTGAGGCAGGAACAAGCCCTTCCTCCCTGCATCAGGCTGAGCAAAGCATTAATGTTCACAATTGGTTTAAAAAAATGACAAACATCAAAATATAGAACTACTTACTCTTCTATTTCTTTTCTTTCGTTTTCTACTCGTATATGTCCATTCCAATTTCCCAAAAATGTGAACCCAAACCTATCAAAAACAATAAAGACTTGTATATCTTCAAGAAACAGTTATTTTCCTCTTTCACTTTATTACCTATCTTTTTAAATTCCTTTCTTCTTTTATACAATCTCAATCTCCAATTGCATTTCCTATTTCATTTGCCAACAAAGAGCAAGCCAATGACTGGCTACTACTGTATTCAATCTGTAATTCCAATTTTTCAGCAAACATAGTATGTGGCCTTTTAGGTACTTAGTCATCTTGAATCTCATGTGTAAACTAGATTGTCAGTTACCAAATGACATCAAAATTGCTGGCAGCATTCAGAAATTACATGTGTTATACAAAAGCTGCCACTGATTTACAAAATAGTATGACAATTTGGACTAATGTCAGAATACATGAATAAGTCAAGCTAAACAAATGTATCACTATTTTCTTTTTGAAGTTACATAATAGGAAAGGCACAAGAAAGAGTTACTGAAGCAAATGAAAAAGTAAACAAACAAACTTCTGCCCTCCTGTGGTTTCACTTTCTCAGAAGTAAAAGAAATGCTTACTTTTTTGCTCCTTTCACCAAAGCTATTTCATCTGGTGAGGAGGAGATATAGGTGAATTCAGCTGCTTCTGTAGGTCCATCAACAGCATCATTTGTTTTAATTTCTACAGTGTGACATAAACACAGGGCACGCAGAAAGAGTTCCTCCCGGTTCTGTAAAACAGAAACGGAAAATGACTATTATTTTTATCCCTAGGTAACCAGAAAGAGAACAAAGAAAAGATATTAATGTGACAGCATTTTATAATCTCTAAGAAACTAGCTAATGAAAATTTATAAATTCCCAATACTCAAAAGCATACCTAGCAACTAAAAGAATTACGGGTTCATAGTCAGCATCCCTGGAATATGTATTAACTCATCCAGGTTAGAGTAGTACCACCTATACCTAAGGCTATAACTTCATAGCCTAAGAGGTAATTAGGTATCTAAGTCACAATCTAGCAATTGTTCAAGTGTCAGGAGACTTTGATCGGTTTAACATGAAAATCTAGAACTTCAAATCTATATTTGAAAAGATGACTTCTTAGAGGAGCTGATTTTTTTTTTAAAATGTGAATCCACATACAGCCAAGTTAATGTTTTGTTCAAATGCCATTTCCTATAATTCTACTTGTAACTTCTAGTTGTTTATAAATGCTAAAGGTGTTAATAAAAGAAGGTGTATTCAAAGTACAAATGATTATTCAAAGGTCTGTATCATGTGCCCATTGGAAAATACTGTATTTCCACTATGTAATAATAACAAATGCTTATAAATATTGATTTCTCAGGGAATATATTAATTGGGAAAATGTCACCTTATCTGCTTTATCAAAAAAGGCTGAGGGCCCATCAGTTTGAGATAGTCCATCAACTTCCTGAGTTGTGCCTTTATATTTGTGTCCATCAATGCAGCATTCAATGAATTCCATGCTATTTTCAGTGAGTGTTCCAGTCTTATCGGTAAATACATAATCCACCTAAAAAGGATATAAACATATAAATTTTCATTAATATAGTTAAGTTTTAGACAGCTATAAGAAGGCAATTCTATTTCCACAGCCATAGAAATCACCTATTCTAAGACTTGTCAAATGTTGGATTATAAATAAATGAATGAGAAAGTTGTGAGCATTTTCAAAGATACTGAAACTTACTTAAATGCAGAAGACTAATAGGACAGAAAACCATGACTCTTTTATTAAGCTAAACACCTTTAATTTAATCCTTTAATGTTTTTTATAAGGTAAAGTAAAAAGTCAATTTTCTAAGGAAGAAACCAACATAGTGCACCCCCCACTGTCATGTACATAATACAATGAGAAAAAATGTAATAGAAATGTACTTGTCATACAATAAAAGAAAAACTGATAATTTTTCCTCTTGAAAAGCACAATTACAATTTTATTCTATTTTATAAATTCATTGGGTGTATGTGTCCATGCCATCGCACATAACATACAAGCCAACAGAGGTTGGAGGACAACCTGTAGAAGACAGTTGTCTCCTTCCATCATGTAGGATCCAGAGATCTATCTTAGGTCATTAGGCTTTTTGATAAGCAACTTTATCTGGGGAACTATCTTGTCAGAAGAACTCTCAATAAAAATACTGCATTATGTGTGGGTGTGTGGAAGATGTCGCTCCCCCATACCCCTCACTTGCCTGTGACAAATGACAGACAAAAGACCTGACCCTCCTCCTAACCAGTTGCAGCACTCAGGCAACCGGGCCATGCTCCTTGTCTGGGCAGCACAGTAGAGCTCACCCTTCTGGCAGAAGCAAGGGTGAACTGGCCCTGAAGGTAGGAGAGTGAGATAGCTGGCCACAGGCCCCTCATCTGCCATGTCGTGGTGAGGGTAAGGGAGCTGACCCTTCCCCTTATCAGCTACATCACTTGGGAAAGTGGGCCCTGCATCTTGCCTGGGCAGCACAACAGAGCTGACCCTATTGACTAGGTGCTGGTCCCTCTGAGAACATGAGCATGGGAAATCTGGTCTTGCCCCTGATCTGACATATGGTGGTGTGGGTGGGGCAAAGAAGCTCTCTCCCTGACACCCCTCACTGCCTATGGAAGGTGGGAGAGCTGTCCCCTGCACACGCCTGGGCAACACAGTAGAGCTGGCCCTTGAAGGTGTAGGAGCAGGAGAGCCAACTCCGAGAATGTGAAAGCAGAATTGGCCCCACCTCTTTCAAGGGGAAAACTAGCTGGGCAGTGCTGGAGAGCTTGCCCTGGAGGTGAAGACAGGGGAGAGCTGGTGGGCTGACCAACCCTGCAACTACCCAGGCCCAGAACCAGGGCTATGTGTTAGCCCACTCCAACATCCACCCCGTCTGTGATCTGCTGGAGCACAGGAAGGCCAGCCCTGCAGACCCAAAGCTGTAGGATCTCCATGACACAGGGCAACTGCAGGATAACCAAGAGGAGTCACAGTGAGGGCCCAGCATCGATAGTGTAGTAGAAACCAGAGGCCTTGGACCAGATCAATGACTCTCTGCAATGAACACTTGCAAGTAAAGATAATGTGGATAAAAGGGTCTACTGCGTGACTCACTGTGTCATGCTACAGCTTCCAAGATGAGATTTGTCCTTTTTTCTTTTTCTCTTGAATTTTATTTTATTTTAAGGGGGAAGCTGCAAGGGCAGAGAATTGATACAAAGGGATGGGAAATGAATGGGATCGAGATGTGTGATGCAAAGGACACAAAAAGAATAAGTAAAAAGAAAGTTTAAGAGGCGCTTTGTCTGCGAGCTGCCCAACCAGCACGGAGGCCTGATCTTTCGGCGCCAGGAGACCCAGCATTGGGGTGAGTTTCTGGCCCACGGCGCCAGCCTGGGACGGGGAGCTCGGGGGTTTCTTGGCCCCCTGTCCTGCTTGGGCTCTCTGCAGGGCCTCTACTCCCCGGGTGCTGCCTCTTTCTTCCTGGCCCACCCAGCTTCCGTCCAGAGCCCTCCCCACTTCGCCCCCACTACCCTCTTTTGGCGCGTGGCATCGCCCAGCGCAGCCTATCTGGGCGCTGGGTCCGAGTACCCGGGGCTCCCGGGCGGGCAGCAGTTCCTTTGTTTCTGTGGCCTGCCTGCACCAAGCGGGGTAGGCGCTTTGTCTGCAAGCTGCCCAACCAGCACGGAGGCCTGATCTTTCGGCGCCAGGAGACCCAGCATTGGGAGAGCCAACATTGGGGAGAGACAGCGTTTGGTAGGCAAGGAGACCTAATCCGGTAAAAGAAGATCCATAGGGAGCATTTGGAAGAAGAGATGGGCCGACGTCAAGGCAAGAATTCGCCCAACAAGCTGAAAAGCAACATGAAGCTACCAGAAACAAGCGACCCCACAACGGGAGGACAAGAACCCCTTAATCAAGAGGAAGGAGAAAAGATTGACTTCATGAAAGTGATTGACACCCTTAAACAGCATGTAAAAAACGCCCTTATAGAAATGGATGAGAAATATAACAGAAAGTTTGAAGAATTGAATAAATCAGTGAATGATACCCTAGAAAACCAAGGAAAAACAATCAAACAGATAATGGAAACAGTTCAAGACCTGAAAACTG
This sequence comes from Microtus oregoni, assembly GCF_018167655.1. NCBI lineage: Eukaryota > Metazoa > Chordata > Mammalia > Rodentia > Cricetidae > Microtus > Microtus oregoni. Next base: position 7,322,774 of record NW_024543828.1, on the reverse strand, counting down.
AAATAGAGGCAAAGAAGAAAACACAAACAGAGGGCCGTCTGGACATGGAAAATCTAGGTAAACGAATAGAGACTACAGAAACAAGCATAACCAGCAGAATACAAGAGATAGAAGAAAGACTCTCGGATTCTGAAGATACCATAGAGAAAATAAACACACTGATCAAAGAAAACAGCAAGTCCAACAAACTCTCATCACAAAACATTCAGGAAATATGGGACACAATAAAGAGACCAAACCTAAGAATAATAGGAGTAGAAGAAGGAGAAGAAGGGCAGCTCAATGGTCCAGAAAATCTATTTAATAAAATTATAGAAGAAAACTTTCCCAACCTACGGAAAGATTTTCCTATGAAGGTGCAAGAAGCATACAGAACACCGAATAGGCTGGATCAAAAAAAAACATCCCCTCGCCATATAATTATCAAAACACAAAGCATACAGAATAAGGAAAGAATATTAAGAGCTGCAAAGGAAAAAGGCCAAATTACTTATAAAGGTAAACCTATCAGACTTACACCTGACTTCTCCATGGAAACCATGAAAGCCAGAAGGTCCTGGATAGATGTACTGCAGAAACTGAGAGACCATGGGTGCAAGCCCAGATTACTATACCCAGCCAAGCTTTCATTCACTATAAATGGAGAAAATAAAATTTTCCAGGATAAAAACAAATTTAAACAATACGCAGCCACAAATCCAGCCTTACAGAAAGTAATTGAAGGAAAATCACTAACCAAGGAGTCCAACAATGACCACAATAACTCAGACATCTAGAGACCCTTCACCAACACAAAACAAAGAAGGGAAACACACAAACTCTACGACTAAAAAAAAATGACCGGAGTTAACAACCACTGGTCATTAATATCACTTAATGTCAATGGACTCAATTCACCTATAAAAAGGCACAGGCTAAGAGATTGGATAAGAAAACAGGATCCAACATTCTGCTGTTTACAAGAAACACACCTCAACCACAAAGACAGGCACCTACTCAGAGTAAAGGGCTGGGAAAAGACCTATCAAGCAAATGGACCTAAGAAACAGGCAGGTGTGGCCATACTAATCTCTAACAAAGTTGACTTTAAACTTAAATCAATCAGAAGAGATGGAGAGGGGCATTTTATACTCATAACAGGAACAGTTCATCAGGATGAAGTCTCAATCCTGAACATCTATGCCCCTAATATAAAAGCACCCACGTACATAAAAGAAACATTGCTAAAATTCAAGGCACCCATCAAACCGCACACACTAATAGTAGGAGACTTCAACACTCCTCTCTCACCAATGGACAGGTCAATCAGACAGGAACCTAACAGAGAAATAAGAGAATTAGTGGAGGTAATGAATCAAATGGACTTAACAGACATCTATAGAACATTCCATCCAAATAGGAAAGAATATACCTTCTTCTCTGCAGCTCATGGAACCTTCTCGAAAATCGACCACATAGTCGGTAACAAAGCAAACATCCACAGTTACAAAAAAATATTAGTAACCACCTGTGTCTTATCAGATCACCATGGATTAAAGTTAGAATTCAACAATAATGCTACCCCCAGAAAGCATACAAAATCATGGAAACTGAACAGTCAACTATTGAACCATAGCTGGATTAAGGAAGAAATAAAGAAAGAAATTAAAGTCTTCCTGGAATTCAATGAAAATAAAGAAACAACATACTCAAACTTATGGGACACTATGAAAGCAGTCCTAAGAGGAAAGTTCATAGCACTAAGTGCCCACTTAAAGAAAACAGAGAAAGCTCACATTGGAGACTTAACAGCCCACCTGAAAGCTCTAGAAAAAAAAGAAGCAGACTCACCTAGGAGGAGTAGAAGACTGGAAATAATCAAAATGAGGGCTGAAATCAACAAAATAGAAACACAGAAAACAATACAAAAAATCAATGAAACAAAAAGCTGGTTCCTGGAGAAAATCAACAAGATTGACAAGCCACTATCCAAGCTAATCAAACGGCAGAGAGAGAATTTGCAAATTAATAAGATCAGAAATGAAAAGGGGGACATAACCACAGACACAAAGGAAATTCAGAGAATCATTAGATCTTACTACAAAAGCCTATATGCCACAAAATTGGAAAATGTAAAGGAAATGGATACTTTTTTAGATAAATATCATATACCAAAGTTAAATCAGGACCTGGTGAACAATCTAAATAGACCTGTTAGTCGCGAAGAATTAGAAGAGGTTATCAAAAACCTCCCTACCAAAAAAAGCCCAGGACCAGATGGTTTCAATGCGGAATTCTACCAGATCTTCCAAGAAGATCTAATACCTATACTCCTTAATGTATTCCACAAGATAGAAACAGAAGGGTCATTACCAAACTCCTTTTATGAAGCCACAATTACTCTGATACCAAAACCACTCAAAGACTCAACCAGGAAAGAGAACTACAGGCCAATCTCACTCATGAATATCGACGCAAAAATCCTCAACAAAATACTGGCAAATCGAATCCAAGAACACATCCGAAAAATTATCCATTATGATCAAGTAGGCTTCATTCCTGAGATGCAGGGCTGGTTCAACATACGAAAATCTATCAATGTAATCCAGCATATAAATAAACTGAAAGAAAAAAACCATATGATCATTTCATTAGATGCTGAAAAAGCATTTGACAAAATTCAACATCCATTTATGTTAAAAGTCTTGGAGAGATTAGGGATACAAGGGTCATACCTAAATATAATAAAAGCTATATACAGCAAGCCGACAGCTAACATCAAATTAAACGGAGAGAAACTCAAAGCCATCCCACTTAACTCAGGAACACGACAAGGCTGTCCACTCTCCCCATACCTCTTCAATATAGTGCTTGAAGTTCTAGCAATAGCAATAAGACAACATAATGGAATCAAGGGGATTCGAATTGGAAAGGAAGAAGTTAAACTTTCGTTATTTGCAGATGATATGATAGTGTACATAAGCGACCCCAAAAACTCCACCAAAGAACTCCTACAGCTGATAAACAGCTTTAGTAATGTGGCAGGATACAAGATCAACTCCAAAAAATCAGTCGCCCTCTTATACACAAAGGATATGGAAGCAGAGAGGGAAATCAGAGAAGCTTCACCATTCACAATAGCCAAAAACAGCATAAAATATCTTGGGGTACATCTAACCAAGGAAGTGAAAGATCTATTTGACAAGAACTTTAAGGCATTGAAGAAAGAAATTGAAGAGGATACCAAAAAATGGATGGACCTCCCTTGCTCTTGGATTGGTAGGATCAACATAGTAAAAATGGCAATTCTACCAAAGGCTATTTATAGATTCAATGCAATCCCCATCAAGATCCCATCAAAATTCTTCACAGATCTGGAGAGGACAATAATCAACTTTATATGGAAAAACAAAAAACCCAGGATAGCCAAAACAATCCTATACAATAAAGGATCTTCTGGAGGCATTACCATCCCTGACTTCAAATTCTATTACAGAGCTACAGTAATGAAAACAGTGTGGTACTGGCATAAAAACAGAGAAGTCGACCAATGGAATCGTATAGAAGACCCGGATTTTATCCCACAAACCTATGAACACCTGATTTTCGATAAAGGAGCTAAAAGTATAAAATGGAAGAAAGAAAGCATCTTCAACAAATGGTGCTGGCACAACTGGATGTCATCTTCTAGAAGAATGAAAATAGACCCTTATCTATCACCGTGCACAAAACTCAAGTCCAAATGGATTAAAGACCTCAATATCAGCCCGAACACACTGAACCTGATAGAAGAGAAAGTGGGAAGTACCCTACAGGAGCTGGGCACAGGAGATCGCTTCCTATGTATAACCCCAGAAGCACAGACATTAAGGGCAACATTGAATAAATGGGACCTACTTAAACTGAGAAGCTTCTGTAAAGCAAAGGACATAGTCAATAAGACACAAAGGCAACCTACTGATTGGGAGAAGATCTTCACCAACCCCACAACAGACAAAGGTCTGATCTCCAAAATATATAAGGAACTCAAGAAACTAGACTTTAAAATGCTAATTAACCCAATTAAAAAATGGGGCACTGAACTGAACAGAGAATTCTCAGCAGAGGAAGTTCAAATGGCCAAAAGACACTTAAAGTCGTGCTCAACTTCCTTAGCAATCAGGGAAATGCAAATCAAAACAACTTTGAGATATCATCTTACACCTGTCAGAATGGCTAAAGTCAAAAACACCAAGGATAACCTTTGCTGGAGAGGCTGTGGAGGAACGGGTACCCTCATCCATTGCTGGTGGGAATGCCATCTTGTGCAACCACTGTGGAAGTCAGTGTTTCGGTTTCTCAGGAAATTCGGGATCAACTTACCCCTGGACCCAGCAATACCACTCCTGGGAATATACCCAAGAGATGCTCTATCATATGACAAAAGCATTTGTTCAACTATGTTCATAGCTGTATTATTTGTAATAGCCAGAACCTGGAAACAACCTAGATGCCCTTCAATGGAAGAATGGATGAAGAAAGTATGGAATATATACACGCTAGAGTACTACGCTGCGGTAAAAAACAATGACTTCTCGAATTTTGCAGGCAAATGGATGGAAATAGAAAACACTATCCTGAGTGAGGTGTCCCAGACCCAAAAAGATGAACATGGGATATACTCACTCATAATTGGTTTCTAGCCATAAATTAGCGCCACGGAGTCTACAATAGGTGAACCTAAAGAAGCTAAGTAAGAAGGTGAACCCAAGGAAAAACATATAGTTATCCTCTTGGCTAAGGGAAGTAGACCCAATTGCCGGGGAGAAAATTAGGATCTTGGGGGTGGGGTGGGATGGGGGTAAGGGGAGATGGGGAGAGAAAAGGTAGAAGGGAAAGAGGGGGGATTTGGGGAATCAGGAGAATTGGGATAAAGGAAAGGTGGATAGGGGAGCATGGAACCACAATTCTTAGTTAAGGGAACCACTTTAGGGTGAGCAAGAGATTTGACCCTAGAGGGGCTCCCAAGTGCCCAACATGAGGTTCCCAGTTAGTTCCTTGGGTAGCTGAGGATTGGGAACCTGAAATGACCCTATCCGAGAGCAATACTGACGAATATCTTGCATATCATCATAGAACCTTCATCTGGTGATGGATGGAGACAGAGACAGACCCACACTGGAGCACTGGACTGAGCTCCCAAGGTCCCAATGAGGAGCAGAAGGAGGGAGAACTTGAGCAAAGAAGTCGGGACCACGAGGCGTGCACCCACCCACTGAGACAGTGGAGCTGATCTACTGGGAGCTCACCAAGGCCAGCTGGACTGTGACCGAAAAAGCATGGGATAAAACCGGACTCTCTGAACATGGCGAACAATGAGGGCTGATGAGACGCCAAGGACAATGGCACGGGGTTTTGATCCTACTTAATGTGCTGGCTTTGTGGAAGCCTAGCCAGTTTGGATGTTCACCTTCCTAGATATGGACGGAGGGGGGAGGACCTAGGACTTACCACAGGGCAGGGAACCTGGACTGCTCTGTGGACTGGAGAGGGAGGGGGAGAGGAGTGGGGGGAGGGGTAGAAGGGTGGGAGGAGGGGGAGAAGGGTGGGAGGAGGGGGAGGGAAATGGGAGGCTGGGAGGAGGTGGAAACTTGTTTTTTGTTTATGTTTTTTTTTCTTCTTTTCTTAATAAAAAAAAATTATTTAAAAAAAAAAAAAAAGAAAGTTTAATAAAAATACTGCATTGACGTAAAAAGCATGACTGTAGAACATATACAGAACAGAAATGTTGACAGTTATCTACTTAGGAGATATAACAGGTAAAGGGTGATAAAAACTTCTTTTCATGTCTAGTTTTGTAGATATTCCTAAAAATGTTTCCAAATTTAAGAAAAGCAATAGGTTAAAATATAATATGTATTGTACCTTTGCAAAAATGGGAAATATGCTAATGAAATAAAATTTTCATTATATTAAATCAGTTTGAGCACTTACATTCTATCTCAGTTTTTATCTATTCTATTTATAACATCTGGCTTTTAGAAACCCACAATTTTATCCTCCTTTTCAGTAATGTATGCTTAAATAGTTAAAATTATGGGCTGACAAGAACAAGTGTAAGCACAAGATTAAGGTTTTTATAATGTACGGAAAAGAGATGAACTCCAGCAGTTGCTTTCTAATTATTTTTCAAAGCTTTTCATGGTGGCAGCACTGACACAAATAAAGCATTCTAGTCTTCCTTTTTCCCTATTAGCCAGCCAAGTTTGAATTTTCTTTTTAAATTCATCTTAGTGTTATTATTTGTGCATCACTGAGGTTTTTCTAAATAAACTGAAATTCTTTGAGGCTTTCTATTCTTGGTCAAAATATTCATTTTCATATTTCCACAAATCCTGGGTTGTTTCACATCATGCATTTAGATTAGTATTAGTTCATTCAGAGATTCTTTTGTGTGTGTGAGTATGTGGACGCCAGAGGAGAACTTTGGGTGTTGTTCCCTAGGAACTGTTCATCTCTCTTTTGAGTTAGGGTCTCTTTCTGACCTAGAACTCCCAAAGGAAGCAAGGCTAGTCCATTAGTGAGCCTCTTCAGTGTTTGTGTTAAAGTGCAACCACTATGCTAGGCCTTTTCTCAGTGGTTCCCTAGGAGAGATCTTATATCCTTGTGCTTCTGAAGGAAGCACTTTACTGACTGAGCTATCTTTCTAGCATCCTTTTAGAATCTTAAGGCATTAGTGTTAAAAGTGGTAACTTCAATATAAAATGTACAATTCTTTAGCCTCTGTGGGACAGTATAGACAGTAAAGGTCTGCAAACACCAAATCTCAAAAGTATAGGGCAAAAAACTATGAACTAAAACTATAAATTACTAGGCAATGTTGATTTTGTTGGCTCTAAAATCAGAAAACTTATAAAACCATTCTCATATTCTATGTACTCAGGAAAAGTAAACAGGGGACTAGTTGTGATTTATATTTAAAAGAATTTTCATATTTAAAGGCTCGGGAAAAAAAGGGAGATTGCTGCTTGGCTCTCCCTCACAGATTCTAGCTTTGAGATGGATGAAAAGACTTCTCCATATCAGAAAAGCCAAGTTCATCATTTTGTGGCTACAGAGTCTGCATTAGTTAAATATTGTAAAATATACATTTGATCCCTTTACTTTCTGAAATAGCTTCAAACACACATGGCATCTCCAGACTGGTAAGAATGTTATTTTGAGATGGGAGATCAATGAGTGTGTGTTCATATTCAGCACGGTGTGACAAAAGGTGTATCCCAACTAGATAGTCTTTGTTTTGCTGGCGGATGTAGCAAGAAAGGTGGAGGAAGATAGAGGAATCTGTAATAGGTGCTAAGACAGTTTGCTTCTATACCCTCTTTTTCCTTCCACCGACTACCTCAATTTTCTTTCTTTTCTGATGCAATGGTTACAGAACTAGGGTGAAAATACTGAGTGCTGGGCCTGTGGTACAGGCCTGTGATCTCTGCTGCCAAGGAGGCCAAGGTGGGGGTATTGCTGAGGTTAAGACATGTCTGAGCTGCAGAGTGAGTTCAAAGTCATCCTGGATATTTCACTGAGATCCTATCTCAAAAAAAAATGCTGGAGCTATAGCTTAGTGCTAAGAGGCTTGGCTAGCATGTGTGAAGTCCTTGGTTCAATCTCTAATACTGAAAAAACAATCATATATACAAACATACATACACAAAACAAAGAAGCAATATTATTCTGAAGCAAGTAATTTCAAGTGTTTCATTTGTTCTGTAGGGAATAGGACTCAAGATTCTATAAGTGCTAAGCAAGCACTCCACACTGAAGTACACTCCCAGATCCTGTTTGAAAACTCCCTTTAGAACTCCTAAGAGGCTTATATCAGTGGGCTGTACATTTACCATACTTGGAAGTAACATTACAGATAGCTAATCATACCTTCACGTAATTTTACCATATCTAAATGGTAGTAGATTGAGGGAAGGGTTCCTCTAGAGTAGTAGCCTAGAGTCTAGATAAACACAGCAGACAAACTTAATCACCTTTCCCAAAGTAAAAAAAATTAGATATGAAGAAAAGCAGAAACCACAGTTGTGGATCCCAAATGAATAAATGGAATTATGCAGTGAGTATAATCTAATAATACTAAATACCTTAAAATGGGCTCAGACAAAGAGATGACAGTGTTTCCTACTTCAATCAAATCAAAGCCTCCTAATAATTTTTTTAATTGGACCAGTTTTGGATGAAATCTATATTCTCAATATTCTCACCCTTGGAGACATTCTGGATAATGAACTAGGGTAAGTATGAATAACTGAGTAGGATTCTAAGTAATGTCTCATTACTACTTGAGGCTCTATTCCTCTTGATGTAAAGGGATGGGTGTCTGAAAATGGGAAAAGATTGCTACATTATAAAATACCTAATATTAATAATCTCAGTCTCATGAATAAAACTCTAAAAAACCTCTGGTAATCACCAAAAAGAAATAGGTATCTTTTATATACGAATGAAATGATTGATGGCCCTATATACTTAGATATCATACTGAATAAAGGCAAGTCACTGGAAAAATTAAAGCATTAGTTTGATGGCTGGAACTTTCACCTCCATCTTACAACCCTGGAGGGGGAGGATAAAAAATCTGATGGTTAAGTTATCAACAATGGTTAATGATTTAATCAGTTATATTATGTTTTGCTACTTCTATTGAACCCTCAAAACAAAACAAGACCACCTTTCAGAGAGCTGATCATGTGAAGATTTCCTTAAAGCTGGCACACTCAAGATGGCATGAGAGGTCTGCACTCCTTCCCATGTACCTTGCCTGTTGTCATCTAGCTACCCATTAGTATCCCTTTTCATAACCACTTAAAATAAGCAATATTATGACTCGCTGAGATTTTTTTGGGCCACGTTGTCAAATTAATGAAAGTCAGTCAAGAGTCTATGTAAATTTTGATTTGCAACTGGATGGTCAGAATCACAAAGAAAAACCTGCACTTGTGACTGGCAACTGAATGATGACGGTATTGTGGGATTTAGCCTTCAATTTGTATCTTCAGGTGAATAGTATCAGAATTGGAGCTCACTAGAGAATTTGGCTTGATGTATGTGTGCAAATCCTCTCTACTTCCATATTATGATGGTGTTGTGTTGAATTACTCTAAGAATAGTAAAAGAAAAAAAAATATTTTTTTCTGATCTTTTAGTGAAACTGGCTGCTAAACAGAGGTTAAATAGAACTCTTGAGCTAGACTGAAAACACGAAGTTATCTATTTTGTAAGTAAAAACTGATTAAACAAAACAACAAATAGTTTAACCTAAAGGCACACTTCAGAGTCCTGGCTTTATCACTCACAAATCTTGAGAAAAATCTCTTCATTTTTCTTTAAAGTAAAATACTTCATGTGCCAGACTATAATGACTACACATAAAGCTTAACAAAAAATATGCCCTACATTCTAAATGTTGATTAATACCGTGATTCACTTGACCAAAATTAGTCTTAAGATTCTTTCTACTTCCCCATACCATCTAATATTTCTGATTAATTATAACCATACTAATATAATTAGGTCTAATATGTTTGCCCAAATCGTTGATAAATTTTGATAATTTTTGATAATCGTTGATAATCGTTGATAATTGAGTATTTTTAACTTCGTAATAGCACCTTCAGTACATAGAACAAATCCCAGGTACATCTTAGGACGTCAAAACAACAACTTTATTGAATTAGTAGAATCGGAATTTATACTTAAGAATGATATGTTGCCAGGGGGTGGTGACACATGCCCTTAAACCTAGTCCTTGGGAGGCAGAAGCAGGTAGATCTCTGTGAGCTCGAAGCCAACCTGGTACAGAACACGTTCCAGGGTAGCAAGGTCTTCACAGAGAAAACCTACATCGAAAAACAAAACAAACAAACAAAAAAGAATAATGTCATATTAAATATAGCTGCAAAAATGAGGAATATAAAGAAGGCTAGACCCATGAGTTTTTCAAGAGTCATTAAAATCATTCAGTTTTGATAGAGGAGGGTCATCTGTCCATCTGTTGCTTTCATTGGTAAATTAATAAAGAAACTGCTTGGCCTGATAGGTCAGAACATAGGTGGGTGGAGTAGACAGAACAGAAGCTGGGAGAAAGAAAGCATAGTAGGTCAGCCGCCATGGAGCTAGCCACCAGGTCAGACATGCTGAATCTTTCCCAGTAAGCCACCACCTTGTGGTGCTATACAGATTATTAGAAATGGGTTAGTCAAGATGTGAGAGTTAGCCAGTAAGAGGCTAGAGATAATGGGCCAGGCAGTGTTTAAAAGAATACAGTTTCCATGTAATTATTTCGGGGCAAAAGCTAGCCATGCAGGAGCGAGGTAGGACAAAAAACAGGCCTGCTCGCCTCATCACTACACAGTTTTATCAAAGATTGGTACTTTATCAAATGTATCTTAAACATTCTAATTAAATTAAACAATCTGGAGAGTCAGTGATCTCCATCGGAGCAGGTACAGGGGGATAACCACCTAGCGAGTGAGCCAGAGTCAGAGACCACTGAGGGTCCGGACATGAATCTAGGACCTTCAAGGGAGTAGACCCAAGCCAGGACCCCTGTGGGTCTGGGTGTGAGTCTAGGACCTCCCAGGAACTAGGCCTGAGCCAGGACTTCTGCCAGTCTGGGCATGAATCTGAGAAATCCCAGGGAGTAGGAAGGAACCAGAGATCTCTGTGGGGACAGGAATGAGTCTGGGACTGCAGAGGGAGTAGGCCTAAGCCAGGACCTTTGTTAGTCCTGGCATTGTTCTGGGACATCAAAGGGAATAGACACAAACACGGAAACTCAGCAGGTCCGAGCATGAGTCTGGGACTTCTGAGGAAGTAAGCTTGAGTCAGGTCCTCTGTGGTTCTGGGAGCACCTGAGCTTGGGAACTCCAAGGCAGTAGACTGGAGCCAGAAACCTTTACAGGACCAACTTCAAGCCAGGGACTTCTACAGAGGGGATCCAGACCAGAATTTACAGAAACAGGTCAAAGTGGGTAACCTAGAACAAAGTAGGCCTGAGACAGCAAACTCCAAGGGAGCAGAGCAAAGCACAAGAGCGCTGAGCTATCTCCAGGAACACGGAGTAACCAACGGGGTAACTGGAACTGTAGCACTGACTATGCCATGAGGAACAACCATATGAGCTTTGGATTCTTTGGTACCTAGAAGATTATTCAACAGAATCTCAGACAGCCTCAACCACAAATATCAGAACAAAAGATGAGTAGAAAAGGTAAGAACACATGCAACATGACACCAGTAAAACCTAATGACCCTACAACAGAAAGACTTGAACAACCAAATATAGATGAAGCAAAAGAAAATGACTTAAAATGTTTGAAACTCTTAAAGAGGAAATGAGAAATTCCCTTAAAGAAATGAAGGAAAAGACAAACAAAAAATTGGAAGACATCAGAAACTCCCTCAAAGAAAACCAAGAAAAAGAAATGAAACATATGAAAAAAAAACTATTCAAGACTTGAAAAGTGAAAAGGAGACAACAAAGAAAACACAAGGCGAGGGAATTATAGAAAGAGAAATGAGGAAATGCTCAGGAACCACAAACACAAACATGATCAGCAGAATACAAAAGATGGAGGAGAGAATCTCAAGCGCTGAAGATACAATAGAGGAAACAGACTCATCAGTTAAAGAAAACATTAAATCTAACAAAAGCTTAACCCCAAATATCCAGGAAATATGGGACACCATGAAACGGCCAAATCTAAGAAAATAGGGATAGAAGAAGTCCAACTCAAAAGTACAGAAAATATATATAACAAAATCATAGAAGAAAACTTTCCCAACCTAAAGAGAGATATGCCTATGAAGATACAAGAACTTACAGAATACCAAATAGACTGGATCCAAAAAAAGGTCCTCGTGCCACATAATAATCAAAACACTAAACATACAGAGTAAAGAAAGAATATTAAGAGCTGCAAAAGAAATATACCAAGTAACATATAAAGGTAGACCTATCAGAAATACACCTGACTTCTCACTGGAGACAATGAAAGTCAGAAGCTCATGGTCAGGCATTATACAGACATTAAGAGACCATGGATGCCAGCCCAGACTACTATACACAGCAAAACTTTGAATCACCATAGAAGGACAAAACAAGATATTCCATGACAAAACTAGATTTCAACAATACCTAGCCACAAACCCAGCCCTACACACAATACTAGAAGGAAAACTCCAACCCAAGGAAAATGGCTACACCAACTAAAACAGAGACAACAGATGGTTTCATAGCAGCATTGTTTGTAATAGCCAGAACCTGGAAGCAACCTAGATGCCCTTCAATGGAAGAATGGATGAAGAAAGTGTGGAATATATACACATTAGAGTACTACGCTGCGGTAAAAAACAATGACTTCTCAAATTTTGCATGCAAATGGATGGAAATAGAAAACACTATACTGAGTGAGGTAACCCAGACCCAAAGAGATGAACATGGGCTGTACTCACTCATAATTGGTTTCTAGCCATAAATAAGGGTCACGGAGTCTACAATTGGTGAACCTAAAGAAGCTAAGTAAGAAGGTGAACCCAAGGAAAAGCATATAGTTATCCTCTTGGCTATGAGAAGTAGACAAAATTGCTGGGGAGAAAATTGGGATCTTGGGGGTGGGGTGGGATGGGGGTAAGAGGAGATGGGGAGAGAAAAGGGAGAAGAGGAGGATGGGGGGGAACTTGGGGAAAAAGGATGATTGGGATAAAGGAAGGTTGGATAGGGGAGCACGGAAGCACAATTCTTAGTTAAGGGAGCCACCTTAGGGTTGGCAAGAGACCTGAACCTAGAGTGGCTCCCAGGAGCCCAAGGCGATGTCCCCAGTTAGTTCCTTGGGCAGCTGAGGATAGGGAACCTGAAATGACCCTATCCTATAGCAATACTGACGAATATCTTGCATATCATCATAGAACCTTCATCTGGTGATGGATGGAGATAGAGACAGAGACCCACACTGGAGCACTGGACTGAGCTCCCAAGGTCCCAATGAGGAACAGAAGGAGGGAGAACATGAGCAAGGAAGTCGGGACCGTGAGGGGTGCACCCACCCACTGAAACAGTGGAGCTCTATTGGGAGCTCACCAAGGCCAGCTGGACTGTGACTGAAAAAGCATGGGATAAAACCGAACTCTCTGAACATGGCGAACACTGAGGGCTGATGAGAAGCCAGGGACAATGGCACGGGGTTTTGATCCTACTTAATGTTCTGGCTTTGTGGGAGCCTAGCCAGTTTGGATGTTCACCTTCCTAGATATGGACGGAGGGGGGAGGACCTTGAACTTTCCACAGGGCAGGGAACCCTGACTGCTCTTCAGACTGGAGAGGGAGGGAGAGAGGAGTAGGGGGAGATGGGGGAGGGAAATGGGAAGCAGGGAGGAGGCGGAAACTTGTTTTTTTCCTTTTCTCAAAAAAAAAAAAAAACATCACCAGCAATGAAAACTAAATTAACAGGAGATAGCAATCACTGGTCATTAATATCCCTTAATGTAAATGGACTCAACTCACCTATAAAAAGGCACAGGCTAACAGATTGCATACGAAAACAGAATCCATCCTTCTGCATGCAAGAAACACATCTCAACCTCAAAGACATACATCATCTCAGAGTAAAGGATTGGAAAAAAATATACCAATCAAATAGACCTAAGAAACAAGCAGGTGTAGCTATGCTAATATGTAACAAAATAGACTTCAAGCTAAAATCAGTCCAAAGAGACAAAGAAGGTCATTTCATATTAGTCCCAGGAAAAAATCCATCAAGAGTAAATTTCAATATTGAACATGTATGCCCCAAATACAAGGGCACCCTTATATGTAAAAGAAACACTTCTAAAACTTAAATCATACATTAAACCCCACACATTAATAGTGGAAGACTTCAATACTCCACTGGACAGGTCAGTCAGACAAAAATTTAACAAAGAAATAACAGAATTAATAGATGTTATGACTCAAATGGATTTCTATACAATATTCCATCCAATCAGAAAAGGATATATCTTCTTCTCAGCACCTCATGGAACCTTCTCAAAAATTGACCACATACTCGGTAACAAAACAAACCTCAAAAAATACAAAAAAATTAGAATAACCCAATGTACCTTATCAGATCACCACGGTTTAAAACTACAAGTCAACAGCAATACTAATTCCAGAAAGTCCACAAACACTTGAAAATTAAACAATGCTCACCTGAATCATCAATGGGTCAAGGAAGAAACAAAGGGAGACATTAAGACTTCCTAAAATTCAATGAAACACACAACATACCCAAATTTATGGGACACAATGAAAGCACTGTTAAGAGCACTAAATGTTCATAGCACTAAATGCCTGCATAAAGAAGCTGGAAAAATCCCACACTAGTGAATTAACAGAACATTTGGAAACTTTAGAACAAAAATAAGCAAACTCACCTAAGAGAACTAGGAGGCAGGAAATAATCAAATTGACAGCTGAAATCAACAAAATAGATAAAAAAAACAATACAAAGAATCAATGAGACAAAGAGTTGGTTCTTCCAGAAAAATCAACAAAACAGACAAACCTTTATCCAAACTAACCAAAAGGCAGAGAGAGAATATCCAAATTAACAAAATCAGAAATGAAAAGAAGGACATAACAACATCCATGGAGGAAATTCAGAGAATCATCAGGTCATATTACAAAAACCTGTACTCCACAAAATTGAAAAACTAAAGGAAATGGACAACATTCTGGATAAATATCACTTACCAAAATTAAATCAAGACCAGATAAGCAATTTAAACAGATCTATATCTGCTGAAGAAATAAAAGTGTCATCAAAAGTCTCCCAACCCCCCAAAAAAGCCCAGGAACAGATTTTTTTCTCAGCTCCGAATTCTACAAGAATTTCAAAAAAGAACTAATACCAATACTCCTCAAATTATTCCACACAATAAAAACAGAAGGAACAATGCCAAACTCTTTTCATGAGGCTACAATCATCTTGGTACTCAAACCACAGAAAGACATTACTAGGAAGGAAAATTACAGACCAATCTTACTTATGAACAGTGATGCAAAAATATTCAATAAAATACTGGCAAATTGAATCCAAGAACACATCAGAACCATCATGCACCATGATCAAGTCGGCTTCAACCCAAAGATGAAGGGATGCTTCAATATTCGAGGTCTGTCAACATAATCCATCATATAAACAAACTGATAAAAACCACACGATCATCTCATTGATGCCAAAAAGCTTTCAACAAAATGCAACATCCCTTCATGATAAAGGTCTTGGAGAGAGCAGAGATATAAGGAACATACCTAAACATAATAAAGGCAATATACAGCAAGCCAACAGCCAACATCAAACTAAATAAAGAGAAACTCCCAGCGATCCCTCTGAAATCAGGAACAAGACAAAGTTGTTAACGCTTTCCATATTTACTCAATATAGTTCTTGAGTTCTTAGCTAATGCAATAGGACAACAAAAGGAGATCAAGGGGTTACAAATTGAAAAAGAAGAAGTCAACCTCTTACTGAGCTGAACAGATAATTCTCAACAGAAGAAGTTCAAATGGCCAAAAGATACTTAAGATCATGCTCAACTTCCTTAGCGATCAGGGAAATGCAAATCAAGACAACTTTAAGATACCAGCTTACACCTGTCAGAATGGCTAAAATAAAAAACAACAAATGATAGCCTTTGTTGGAGAGGTTGTGGAGAAAGGGGTACCCTCATCCACTGCTGGTGGGAATGCAATCTTGTGCAACCACTTTGGAAAGCAGTGTGGCGGTTTCTCAGGCAATTCGGCATCAACTTACCCCTGGACCCTGCAATACCACTCTTGGCAATATACCCAAGAGAGGCCTTATCATACAACAAAAGTATATGCTCTATGATGTTCATAGCAGCATTGTTTGTGATAGCCAGAACCTGGAAACAACCTAGATGCCCTTCAATGGAAGAATGGATGAAGAAAGTATGGAATATATACATATTAGAGTACTACTCAGCAGTAAAAAACAAGGACTTCTTGAATTTTGCATACAAATGGACGGAAATAGAAAACACTATCCTGAGTGAGGTAAGCCAGACCCAAAAAAAGGAACATGGGATGTACTCACTCATATTTGGTTTCTAGCCATAAACCAAGGACATTGAGCCTATAATTAGTGATCCTAGAAAAGCTAAATAAGGAGAACCCAAAGAAAAACATAGGCATCCTCCTGAATATTAACCTTCAGCAGGAGATGAAAGGAGACAGAGACAAAGACCCACATTGGAGCACTGGACAGAAATCTCAAGGTCCAAATCAGGAGCAGAAGGAGAGAGAGCACGAGCAAGGAACTCAGGACCGCAAGGGGTGCACCCACACACTGAGACAATGGGGATGTTCTACTGGGAACTCACCAAGGCCAGCTGGCCTGGGTCTGGAAAAGCCTGGGATAAAACCGGACTCTCTGAACATAGCGGACAATGAGGACTACTGAGAACTCAAGACCAATGGCAATGGGTTTCTGATCCTACTGCACTGCACTGGCTTTGTGGGAGCCTAGGCAGTTTGGATGCTCAACTTACTAGACCTGGATGGAGGTGGGGGTTCCTTGGACTTCCCACAGGACAGGGAACCCTGATTGCTTTTCGGGCTGAGGAGGGGGGGGAGACTTAATTGGGGGAGGGGGAGGGAAATGGGAGGCGGTGGCGGGGAAGAGACAGAAATCTTTAATAAATAAATAAATTAAAAATAAAAAAATAAATAAAAAATAAAAAAAAGAAGTCAACCTCTTACTATTTGCTGATGATATGATAGTTTACATAAGCAACCCGAAAAATTCTACCAAGGAACTTCTACAACTCATAAATACTTTCAGTAATGTAGCAGGATACAAGATTAAATAAAAAAAACCAGTAGCCCTCATGTACACACATGATAAAAGGGCTGAAAAAGAAATCAGAGAAACATCACCTGTCACAATAGACACAAATAGCATAAAATATCTTGAAATAATTCTAACCAAACAAGTGACAGACTTGTATGATAAGAACTTTAAATCTTTGAAGAAAGAAATTGAAAAGGACACAAGAAAATGGAAAGATCTCCCATGCTCTTGGGTAGGCAGAATTAACATAGTAAAAATGACAATCTTATCAAAAGCAATCTACAAATTCAACGAAATGCCCATCAAAATCCCAGCAAAATTCTTCACAGACCTGGAAAGAACGGTACTCAACTTCATATGGAAAAGGAAAAACCCCAGGATAGACAAAACAATCCTGTACAATGAAAGAACTTCTGGAGACATCACAATCCCTCACTTAAAACTATACTACAGAGCTACAGTACTGAAAACAGCCTGGTACTGGCATAAGAACAGACAAGAGAACCAATGAAACCGAATGGAAGAACCGGATATCAATCCGCACATCTTTGAACATCTGATTTTTGACAAAGAAACAAAAAATATCAAATGGAAAAAAGAAAGCATATTTAACAAATGGTGCTGGCATAACTGGAAATCAACATGCAGAAGAATGAAAATAGACCATTATCTATCACCATGTACAAAACTCATGTCCAAATGAATCAAAGACCTCAAAATAAAGCCAGCCACACTGAACCTCATAGAAGAGAAAGTGGCAAGTACACTTGAACACATTGGCACAGGAGACCACTTTCTTTCTATCTATCTATCTATCTATCTATCTATCTATCTATTATTTGTTTTTGGTTTTTCGAGACAGGGTTTCTCTGTAGCTTTGGTGCCTCTCCCGGAACTAGCTCTTGTAGACCAGGCTGGCCTCAAACTCCCAGAGATCCGCCTGCCTCTGCCTCCCGAGTGCTGGGATTAAAGTTGTGCGCCACCACTGCCCAGCTCACTTTCTATTTATTTATTTATTTATTTTACAATATTCTGTCTGAGTGTATGCCTCCAGGCCAGAAGAGGGCATCAGACCCAATTACAGATGGTTGTGAGCCACCATGGGGTTGCTGGGAATTGAACTCAGGACCTTTGGAAGAGAAGGCAATGCTGTTAATCTCTGAGCCATCTCTCCAGCCCTGGAGAACACTTTCTAAATAGAACCCCAGCAGCCCAGACACTGAGAGAAACAATTAATGAGACCTCCTGAAACTGAAAAGCTTCTGTAAACAAAGGACATGGTCAACAAAACAAAATTACAGCCTACAGAATGGGAAAAGATCTTTACTAACCCCACATCAGATAGAGGTTTGATGTCCAAAATATACAAAGAACTCAAGAAATTGGTCATCAAAAGAACAAATAATCCAATAAAAATATGGAGTATAGACCTAAACAGAGAACTCTCAATAGAGGAATCTAAAATAGCTGAAAGACACTTAAAGAAATGTTCAACATCCTTAATCATCAGAGAAATGCGAATCAAAACAACTCTTAGATTCCATCTTATACCTGTAAAAATGGCCAATATCAAAAACACTGATGACAACTTACGCTGGAGAGGTTGTGGGGTAAAGGGAACACTCCTGCATTGCTGGTGGGAGTGCAAGCTGGTACAACCCTTTTGGATGTCAGTGTGGCAATTTCTTAGAAAATTAGAAAACAACCTTCCTCAAGACCCAATAATACCCCTTTTGGGTATATATCCAAAGGATGCTCAATCATACCAGAAGGGCTTGTGCTCAACTATGTTCATAGCAGCTTTGTTTGTCATAGCCAGAACCTGGAAACAACCTGAATGCCCCTCTATCGAAGAATGGATAAGGAAAATGTGGTACATTTACACAACGGAGCACTACACAGCAGAAAGAAAAATGACGACATCTTGAATTTTGCAGGCAAATGGGTGGAGCTAGAAAACATTATTTTGAGTGAGGTAACCCAGACACAGAAAGACAATTATCACATGTACTCACTCATAGGTAGTTTTTAAACATAAAGCAAAGAAAACCAACCTACAAACCACAATCCCAGAGAACTTAGACAACAATGAGGACAGTAAGAGAGACTCACATAGATCTAATCTACATGGGAAGTAGAAAAAGACAAGATCTCCTGAGTAAATTGGGAGTATGGGGGACCTTGGGGGAGTGTTGAAGGGTGGAAGGGAGAGGCATCGAGGGAGCAGAGAAAAATGTAGAGCTCAATAAAAAAAAATAAAAATTCAGCAATCTGTGTTTTGTTTCTTACACCAAGCACTGTCCCAATATAAACTTTTCTATACTTTTTAAATACCAAAGGGTCACTAAAGCAAATATTTACAATGGCCTTGATGGCAACGAACTGATACTACCTTTAGTAACATAAAAAGCTCTGCAGCTTGAATTATGGCTCATAAAAGAGGAAATTGGTTACATTTAATTTTTTGTGGAACAGTCCATTGAATGCTAAATGGCCTAAAGAAAATACTTTATGACTTCGTTGCATTTTAAGTCAGGTAGTTTCTAAACATACACACTAGTAATGATTCTGAGTGGTTTAGGCATCATACTAATTAAAGGAGTGATCTACCATTAACTCTGTGATTTGAAGAAATGATAACCATAACCCAGAAATGCAGAGTTTGACTGGGGAACTGAATGGTAATTGAAACAAAAGCAGTAGCTTCTTTCCACTGAACAAATTTACCAGATCATTACCCAAAGCTCTATTTTACTTCCTGTAGTCTTAATACAATGTAGAAGATAAGAGACAGACTAGACTATTCCAACAGGTAGTACAGATACTGCTAAAGAGGAGAGCTGAAAGAATGAGGTAAGAATCCTACCAAGTGAAACCTGGCTTGGGTATCCTGTCTACCTTTAGAATCTAAGTTTCTATTGTATTGCATTAGTAGTTGAGGCTAGCCTTAGTCTATCTAATGCCCTCCCTTCTCCTTTGGATAGAAAAATCCCTATAACCAAGCAACAAGCATGGCACATATTTACTTAGAATCAAGCAAGAGCTGGTAACTTGTGCATTCAAATGTTTTCTCATGCCAAAAGCCTGTAGACTGATACCTTTCATTTGGATTAAAGTAACTCTATTCAACTTGGCTCCTATGTGCAAATGTGAGGCTTAAAAAGGCTGGTATCAACTGTGATAGCGCAATTATTTAATGGAATAACCTTCTGGAAATATCTAAAAAAATGCCACTGTTCCAGTTTTTTTTTTGTTTTTTAACTGTTTCAGCATTTCCAGAATCTATGATGAATGTAGACTTCAAGGTCTGAGCTACCAGGATTCTGAAGTCAGTTCTAAACAGAATAATATATGCAAAGTCCTTTTGCTCTGCCAATTGCATTTGTGAAATGGTACTTTGGTTTAGGCAAAGGTTGTGTCAGGAGCGGAAATAGAGGCTGTAGATATGGCTCAGTGGTTAAGGGCACTGGCTGTTCTTTTAGGGGCTATAGGCTCAATTCCCTGCACCCATGTAGCAGTTTACAATCGTTTCTAACTATAATCCTAGAGGATCTGATGCCCTCTTCTGGCTTCAAAAGACACTACACAATATGGTCCAAAGACATGCAGCCAGGACACGCACATACATAAAATAAAAATATAAAAAGGTCAGATTTATAGAGTAAGAGCATTAGAAGGGCTAAATTTAGGAAGTATTTTGAATTAAAGATGCAAACAAGCACCACTTCAAACAAGTGTGAGGCTTTGTTCTAGCTAAACTTTCATGCTTGAATTTGCATCTTCTAGTCAGAGATTTATAACACTCTAATATAACTATCATGAGAATTAACTGCAAGCCAAAAGATTCTCTCCAACAATAAACACCATTACATAATATACAGTAAATTTAAACAAAGGGAACAATCTATCTCAATAACAACAAGAAAGCTAGGTCATGTAGCACAAGTCTGTTATGGATCTACTTGGGAAGCAGTGACAAAAAGATCACAAATAGGCAACTCAGTAACTCCCTGTCTCAAAAGTAGAAAGAAAATGAACATATTATAATCCAGTGGTAGATCTTGATATCTTAGGTTCAGTCACTAAGACCAAGAAAAACAAAACAATAATGAGAAAAGCACCTAAGATGTCATTACTTGGAATCACAGGTTGCACTGCATTAGAAAGTAAATGCACCTATGTTAGAAACAAGGTTTCTTGGTTATACTGTTTTTTGAAGCAAGTACACTGGGATATGGTATTGAGAAGGAAGGAGTAAGCATAGCTTGCTAGGTCTATGTTCAATGTGATAAGAAATATACCCTAGAAAATATCAATATGGGACAATTATGGTTATCAATATGCACATGTAAAAATAGCTGTATTTTATTACACCTTATCCTATTCACAAATGATTATAGTAAGTGATAAAAACTACACATCCCGTTCATAATCTAACACTTGGTGAATTTTTATAAGGATTTCTTTAACATTCAAATGTATTTATTTCATACCTTGAAGTGGGAATGATTTCTTATTAATAAAGAAACTGCCTAGACCCATTTGATAGGCCAACACTTAGGTAGGCGGAGTAAACAGAACAGAATGCTGGGAGAAAGAAGCTGAGTCAAGGAGTCGCCATGATTCTCCCACTCCAGACAGACGCAGGTTAAGATCATTCCTGGTAAACCAGCTTGTGGGCTACACAGATAAATAGAAATGGGTTAGATCGATATGTAAGAGCTAGCCAATAAGAAACTGAAACTAATGGGTCAGGCAGTGTTTAAAAGAATACAGTTTCCGTGTAATTATTTCGGGGCATAAGCTAGCCAAGCAGGCAACCGGGGTGCTGGGGATGCAGCCCCGCCGCTCCTATTTCAACAATACTTTACAAAAATATCAGTCAAATAGCTTAAGTGACAGTTATGAAAATACTGTAAACTTTTAATTAACTGTCTGCATTAAATATTTTTCTTTGAATTATATATCAAGAGAAGGAATGGTTACTGTGGTGGTTTAAATAAAAATAGGTCCATAGGGAATGGCATTATTAGAAGGTGTGCCCTTGTTGGAGGAAGTGTCTCACTGTGGGGGTGGGGGTGTCTTTGAGGTTTCATATGCTCAAGCTAGCCTAGTGGGGTATTCACTGCTGTTGCCTGTGGATTAAGATGAAGAACTCTCAGCTCCTTCTCCAGCACCATGTCTACCTGTATGCCACCATGTTTCCCACCATGATGATAATGGACTGAACCTCTGGAACTGTGTAAGTCAACACCAATAAAATGTTTTCCTTGAGTTTCCATGGCCATGGTATATCTCTTCACAGCAATAGAAACCCTAAGTAAGAAAGAAGTTGATAGCAGGGACTGGGGTATTGCTGTGATAGGCTTGACCATGCTTTTGAATGGAGGAATGGGGACTTTTGATTAGAAAAGAAGTTGAATGCTTTAAGTAGAGTTTAATGGGCCATACTGGTGTGTACAAGGAAGAAAGGGGTGCTGAGGGTGATTTGAACTGTGGAGGCCTGGCTCAAGAGGATTCAGAAAAAAATTGTTAGTATGTGGCCTAGAGACTATTCTTACAATATTTTGGTGAAGAATGTATACAGTATGCTTGAAAATGTGCTTAGATGGTGAAGAAAATGGGTATAGTCAGTCACAGAAAAAAGACAATAGCAATGTAAGGACGGGGAATGCCATAACACAAGGCATGTGAATCCTATTTAGTGCTTTATTAATTTAAAATTTTTAAAATGCTAATGAGCAAAAAAAACCCACTACTGCTGAGAGACACTGGATTGGAGAAAAAACTGCTAAATTAAATCAGCCTTCATATTTTAAGGATGTTTTAACTTCAGAATGGGAGTCAGGAAATGTATTTGGTTGGGGGAAAAGTTATGACTTTGTTTCTATAAGAAACAAAAAGCTATGGATTCCTTCAAAATTAATAAAGATCATATTTAACTAGGGAGATAGCCTGAAAATCTTGCAGACATGAAGAAAAAAACAAGAAAGACTACAGGATAGGTAACATATATGCTGATTCCTCTATATGGGAACTCTGTAAGGCTGGATAAGACATGATAAATTTTGTTGGCTACAGAGTCCTCATGACTCATTGCTACATGCCATCCTTTCATACGGCATGGACGGAGATTTATATTAGTTTCGTTATACACTCCAAATGAACTTATAATGTCGACAGATGACTTTTACCTGCTCAAACATAGAGACCATCTTTAGTTGATTTGTGGACACTGCACACTCCATACTTGTGTTAATGTAGGTATGTATATCAGATACCAATATAGACAAGTAGCCCAGATGATTCAGCCTCTCAGAGTGCCTTTGTTGCAGTTTCCTCAAAAATCTGCATCCAGAACAATTTCAAAACTTCTAAGTGAGATGGCCCAGCCTCATAGACTACTCCAGTCATGACTTCAGTTAAGCACTACACGTTACCATCACACAGAGACTGGACAACCAATGATACAGCTACCTCTCCCAGGAATTGGCCATTATCCCAATTTACTCAGGATTCCCTAAAGATGCTGTTGCTGTCCCCTCCCCCTACAATAGGAAGTAATCTTAAGAACATGATGCCCATATTCACAAGAGGTGGGGTGGGTAGGTTTTGGTTGTTTAGTGAGCTATGGATTTTTGTTGTTGTTTAAGGGGGATGGTTACAAGTTGTTATTGGTAATGGTCAAGGAAAAATACTTGACAAAGAAGGTTGGATTAAGGGATTTTTCCCTTTCTTTTTCTTTCCTTGATCCTTTCTTTCTCTCCTATCTAATGGGGAAAAAGGGAGGTATAGGAATGATAGGATAAAAGGGTAGAATATTGACTATACTAAAAAGCAACTAGTAGTTTAATATTTTACATTGGTATAGATTTTTGTATATTGATAGAAACTATTGATAGGTTATTTTGTTAGAACATACTGTATATATGTTTCTATTCTTTTTAAAAATATTTTTTATGGTTTATTTAACTTTATTTTATGTGCATTGGTGTGAAGTGTCAGATCTCCTGCAACTTGATCATCAGACAGTTGTGAGCTTCCATGTGGGTGCTGGGAATTGAACCTGAGTCCTCTGGAAGAGCAGTCAGTACTCTTAACCACTGAGCCATCTCTCCAGCCCTCTATGTTTCTATTCTTGTTTAAGGTATTGTACCTATGCAGCTCATTTAAAAATGGAATGTGAAGTTCTAGTCCTTGAAAGCTATTATTACAAATTGTTTAGGATAATTAAAAAATGCAGATTAGTATTTAGTCATCTATAAGAATCAAATTTGTAGTCATATTAAGTATGTTTTCAAGGTTAAACAGATCTATTTTACATAGATACATGGTCTTCAAACACTTCAGAGATTTATACAACATAATATTTAAAATGTTTTAATAATATAAGGCTTCTCATGATAGTGAGTTATGTCTGCTTCTGGTTGCACCAATGAATTCAGAGAACATGATGAGAATTGAAGAATCTCTATATGAAGCTTACTTTCAATGTGGCAAAGCTAGCCTCTGGGCAAAAAAACTGCCCTTGCCTCAAATGCTGACAGTATGCTGTCCAAAGTGGACAAGCAGAATATAAAAAAAGACGATTGCCAAACTTCGCCAAGACAAGGTAGAAAACTCCTTCAGAATTTCTGCTTCACAGAAAAGTCTGTCAGATATTCTAGGCCTGTAGGCAGAAGATGTATGGTCCAATGTTTCAGAGGAACCTTGGGCGAATGTACAGGTAGTCAGTTTTCTCTGTCATTTTTATAGTTTTAGAAGCTGCTTGCTCTTGTACTTTCTGAGTCTCAGGTCTCTGATGGGGTTGAAAACTAGATATTTACAGTTTTACCATTTTTCATTTTCTTATTTTTATTTTTTCTTTGTGTTTCATATCACACATCTCCATCCCATTCATTGCCCCATCCCTTCATATCTACCTTCTGTCCTTGCTACCTCACCCCAAAATAAAATTTAAGAGAAAAAGAGAGAGAAGGAAAAGAAATCACTCTTGTCATGGAAGCTGTAGTGTGACACAGTGAGTCATGCAATAAACCCTTTTATCATATATCTTTACTTGCAGGTGTTCATTGCAAAGAGTTTGTTGATCTGGATCGAGGCTTCAGTGTCTGTCACACTATTGATGCTGGGCCCTTGCTGGAATTCCTCTTGGTTATCCTGTTGTTGCCTTGTGCTGTGGAAATCCTGCAGCTCTAGGTATGAAGGACTGGTCTCTTTATGTGGCCCACCAGATGGAGAAGATGTTAGGGTGGGCCAACACATAACCCTGGTTCTGGGCTTGGGTAGTTGCCCACCAGCTCTCCCTTGTTCTCACCACCAGGGTGAGCTCTCCTGTACTGCCTGGTGCATTCACCCCTTACAGTGATGAGCAAAAGGGAGGGCCAGTTTGCCCATTTTCATGTTCTCAGGGTTGGATTTCCCACAACTACACCTTCAGGTTCAACTTTAATGTGCTGCCCAGGTGTGGTATAGGGGCCACTCTCCTGAGTGCTGCAGCTGATGAGGTGATGTGGGATTACCTTCTGTACACACACACACACACACGCACACACATGGAGAAATAAGGCAGAGTCAGAGAGATCCCATGTAGTTGCTGAAGGAGAACAACGACAGAACTTTAATCAGTTGGTAAGCCACAGCATTGTGGCGATATACAGATCAATAAAAATGGGTCAATTTAAGATATAAGAGCTAACTAATAATATGCCTGAGCTGTTGGCTAAACAGTGTTGTAAAAATATAGTTATTTGGGTCCGGGCAACAGGGAAGCAAAAGCATAGTTTTTGTCAACAATGAGGGACAGGGCTACCTCTCCTGCTCTTATGGCCCCGGGGCCAGCTCTCCTACCTGCCTTAGGCATTAATGGGGAAAGGCATTTCTCCTCCATCCATGCCACCAAATCACAGATGGGTAATAAGGACAACTCTCCCTTGCTCACACCTCCACCAATAGGATTGTCACTACTGTACTGCCCATGCAAGGTGCAGGATCTGCTCTCCCAAGGGTTGCAGCTATTTTACCATTTTCTTTGCTACCAAATTAAAAAAAGTCACAAAAGAGATGTAAAGCTTATAAAGGTTATTTATCTAAGATGTTTTAAGGTCTAAAAGGATATTTTTAGATTGATAATACAAGTTTTAATAGAAAGTAGTTTGTTTAGGCATAAAACTTTGGACTCATCAAAACAGGATAGATAATACAGTACTTTCTCCGAATTTGCCAAATACAGATGGACTAGACATTGTGAATGCAATTCTTACCTGATAATTGTTCTTACTGTATATAGTTTTTGTGTTAGAATTAAAATCTTTCCTTTTTATTTAGACAAAAAGGGAAAAACAATGTGGGATAATCTTTTTTCTGCATTGTAAAGAGTATCTCTGCCAAGGCACCTTCTGATTGGTTTAGTAAAGAGCTGAATGCCAATAGCTAAATAGGAGAGGATAAGCAGGACTTCCAGAGGGAGAGAAAGGAACTTGGGAGAAAAAAATCTGAGAGGGGATTCACCAACCAGACATAGAAAAAGTGGGACATACTATACTGAGGAGAAGTAACAAACCACATGGCAGAGCATAGATTAATATAAACAAGTTAAGTTTTAAGAGCTTGTTGGGAACAAGCCTAAGCTAAGGCCAAGCTTTCACAATTTCTAAAAAGTCTCTGTGCCATTGTTTTGGAACTGGTGGTACAAAAGAAAGTCCAACTATACCTGCCAAAGAATGCTGCTAATGGAGTCTAATTAGCCCAAGAGAAAGAAGTGTGTTACGGTCCACAAAGTTAAAAGAAATTGTAGATCTGAAGAAGGCTTTGACATCAGACATGGAAATGCAAAAGTTGGAATTTGCCCAGCTGATTTTTGGTCCCACTTTGGTTCAATGTTTCCTCACTATGTTCCCTTCCCTCCCTTTTGGAATAGTAAGGTATATCCTGTGTCACTGTATAATGAAAGTATGTTTTTCATTTTTATTTTACAGGGGATTACAGTTAAGAGATCACCTCAGAAGAGACTTTGAATTTCGGATTTTAAATATTGTTGAGACTGATAGACTATTGAGACTTCTGAAGTTATACTAAATGCCTTTTGCATTATTATATGGATACAAACCTATGGGGGTCAGGGAATAGAAAGTAGTGGTTTGAATAAAACTGGCCCCCATAGGTCCATAATAATAGCACTATTTTAGGAGGTGAGACCTTGTTGGAATTGGTGTTGCCTTGTTGGAAGTATATCACTATGGTGATTCTATTTAAAGTCTCATATGCTCAAGCTAGGCCTCGTGCAGCATTCACTTCTGCTGCTTGATGATCAAGATGCAGAACTCTTAGCTCCTTCTCCAGTACCAAGTCCATGCTTCCCGCCAAGAAGATAATGGACTTAACCTCTGAAACTGTAAGATAGTCCCAATTAAATGTTTTCCTGTGGAAGAACTGCAGTGGTTATAGTGTCTCTTTATAGCAATAGAAATCCTAAGTCATTTACATATATTGGTATCCAGACTAGAAAAGATTTTTACTGTATTAGTTTAATTTAAGTAAAAACTGTGTTCTCACCTGACCAAGTTCTTCATTAAGGTCTGATGTGTTAACCAAGGCTCCTTCATTAATTTCTTCATCAAAAAAGTCTTTATCCCATGAAATAAAAAATGAGCCTAAAAATTTCTGCATTTCTACTGTGACATACATGGAGACAGGAATAATAAAGTTGAAGAGAACCATGAATGATAAAAAGTCGGTGAACATTTTCAAAACCTAAAATAAGAGATAGTGCATATTAATTCGATTCATGGCCTCTTCAGATGAATACAATACAAATTTGTTTTCTTTCTATTCCAATTCTTAGCACACTATTAACATAAAAAATTTCTTAATGACACTATATCATTATAATCAAAATTATTAGTATTAAGAACATTTTAAACTGGGTGGTGGTGGAACACAACTTTAATCTCAGCACTCAGAAGGCAGAGGTGGACAGATCTCTGTGAGTTTGAAGACAGCCTGGTTCACAAAGCAAGTTCTAGGACAGCCAGGACTGTTATACAGAGAAACCATGTCTAAAAAAAGCAAACAACAACAACAAAGAACATTTTAGAACACTCTGAATTTTATCTACATTTTCGATGTATATACTTTCCAATTTAATACTTATTCACCTCCTTAAGTCCTATGTTCCTCCCATCCATAAATAAGAATACTCAAAGTTTATATGTAGATATTGCACAAGTTCGTATTGAATTAAGATGCTAGAAAGCTCATTATTTTTTCCAGTCTCTTAAAAAGTTAGAAATAAACATAGACATATATAAAGGAACAAAATTAAATCTAAATCAAAAGGTAACATTTTTCTGAGCAGTATTTCAGTAAAGGATAGCCTAGTCCCTCATAGCAAGTTAATTACCTTAAAAGTTTCCCGTTCTTTTTGAGTCTTTTGATTATACCAAGGTTCATCATTGTAGGGAGTACTTTGCCACACATACTTTAGAGTTGTGCATACTGCAGCTTTGGTCAGTAAGATGAATAAATAAACAATCAAGAAGGCATTAATAGATCTGAAAAGTAAGATATTATGTCTCATTACTTAAGACATAAGCAAAATAAAAATTTAAATTATTTTATTTTGATTTAGTTTAGTATTAACTAAAGATTCTCCTGTGTATATTATAATAATCATATCCCAAATTTTACATAAGAATCTTAATTATCACAGCCAAAGAATAATTGTTAAATGGCAAAATGGAAAATCTAGCCCTGAACTGTTTATTGATCACTAATGTTCCCCATGGAACAATGTCTGGCTTTTCAAGCACACATTTTAAAATAAGTGGAAACATACATATCCCTATGTATTAATATCTACTTAACTTCTATGGAAAGTGTAGTTGGTATCTTCTCCCCAAAAGACTAAATATTTCAATCTAAAGGTAGAATAGTAAATGTGAACCTTAAGCTCAGCATACATTCTCTTAGCATTATTTCAAAATAAAGTCTGGATAAGGCACAATGAGTCATATACATGCCTATAAAGAAAGACGTGTGTCTGTCCTGGTAGTACCTAAAATCCCAGTAGTTGGGAGGAGGAAGCAAGCGGATTACAAAATCAAGATCATCCTCAGCTTATGTAGCTAATTTAAAACCATCTTGGGCTGCATGAGACTGTAATACACACACACATAAATAACCACATAAAATTTAAATTAAACTTAAAAAAGCCCTGGTAGTGGTACCTGTCTTAATGATCTACCAGATACTACTCCAATGTCTACTAGAACAATATTTTAGAATCAACTTGCACATACCAACAAAAAGACCCCAAATTCAGTAACAAAAGGAAATGAATTTACAGTTAAGATAAATGGTGCCATTTAAACCTATGCAAGCTTAGTTAATTCATTTACTATCTTAGAGACTGTTTCTTCACATGTATTGTTGAAAGAGTCTGACGTAAATTATTTCATAGGATTATTTAGAGGACTGAATCAAATGAAGACATAAATCAGTGAGGACTGTTTCAGGAACAAAAACAAGTGCTTAAAATGGTAGCTGCTATTATTGTGGATGATGACTTTCTGTATTGTTATTTGGAGTTACTGAAGAAATAACTATTTCAATCAAGAATGCCTAAACAAAATTTGTGGTACATACTAACTTTTCAACAGCAGAACGTTTCTGAGATTTCCCTTGGTAGTTCAAAGCCATTTTGGTTTCCATCCCAGTGTAAACAGCAACTCCTAAAGAATAACAGAATATAAAATAACCTGATTGTTTGGTTCTGTTAATTCTTCACAGTTTATAAGGGTAAGAATTCAAAGTATTTCATACTCATTGGCTGATCACTTATATTAAAATTTAAATTATATAAAGTATCATACTCATTAATTTATCTTGTAAATTATCAACACATAAATATACACTGAGAATAAAAGGCAGGTATCTGCCATGTTGACTTTTAAACATGCACTATTCACAAGCTTTATGAAACACATTTTAACAACATATTTTCAAAGTTGTTCACCATATATCTTCTTGGTATTTTTAAGTGTAGCTCCTTTCAGCAAAAGATTTTCAGGTCCCAAAGATCTAAGTGAAAAACAAGCACAGTTTATTGAAACAATGTACAATGTCATCATTACTGGGGACAGATGCCCTGACACACATCTATTCTCCAAGGGGTTTAGAATGTATCTATATCTACCATAAGCTTACTCCCTAGGATGAACAGAATGATCCCTCCATCTGAAGTGACTTGAAGGTAGAGCCAGATGAGAGCATAGTACAGTGGTAGCCAGTAACATACAGAGGTAAAGAAAGATCAAAAGATTATGACTTATAGTGAGCAAGACAAGAGCTATAAGAAGTAAGAAAAAGAGGGTCACAGATAAAAGACTGGGAAGGCAAATGCCAAGCTGCAAAAACACAATGGCATCTTTGTAGAGAATGAACCTGACTTCTGGGAGATCAAGGCAAAGTGGAAAAGGTGAGACAATTAACTATGTAATAAGAGAGGAAAGAAAGCATCCTGTTTGTTTGAATGCCTCATAAATAATTAACTTTACATTTTATTTAGGTTCAAGTAATTCTAGCATTTTCCTCACTGCCTAGACCTTCAATTACTCTCCCATAAACTACTATTTTCCAGCTTTATGTTCAAGCTTGTCAGCCACCATACAACCAATGAAAATATATGTGATTATCTAGAACAGGTTTGGAAAAGCAGTCAACAGGTACAGAGCGCTGCTATTTTATTTATTTTATTTTTTCTTTTATTTCTTTTTTCTTTTTCAAGACAGGATTTCTCTGTGTATCTCTGGCTGTCCTGGAACTCTCTCTGCAGACCAGGCTGGCCTTGAACTCACAGGGATCTGCCTACCTCTGTCTCCCTGAGTGCTGGCATTAAAGGTGTGTGCCATCACCGCCCAGCTTCTTTTTTTTTTTAGCTCAAACTTTTCTGTATATAATTATTATGCTTGTGTTGGTGCACATACACAGAGTATGTATGTGTGGTCAGAGGATACCTTTATGGAGTCATTTCTCTCCTTCCATGTTTAAAGTAGTTTCTGGGGATTGGTCTCAGGTAGCTAGGTTTTCGTGGCAAGTGTCTCTACTGGTTGAACATTTGGCTGTTCCCATGGAGCTCTGTTCTTTTAGAAAGTCTATATATTATTTCAATAATAATCTTCTACCCAACACAAAGAGACCTGATCGCCATAGCCCAACTAATCACAAGGTTACTTAGCTCTCTTCCTTTCACTTTATTTAAGGAAAGGCATTTGGCTATTTTATTGGGTTTAAAAGAAAAATATTCCTCCTCCCAAAAGGATAGTTTTTAAAAGGAATAACCAACTAACCTGGCAACAGCCTCAATACTATTACTATAGATACTGATTCGCCCAACAAACCTGTTAAAAACAAAAACAAAACACAAAAGCAAGTGTGAAAATCTAAATACCAGCAATTAGAAATTCATCAGATTATAAAAAAATATAAGACTGAATGAATTTAAAATTCTATTAAGCACCTGGAAAAAAGTTACATTGAACTTATAAACTACATAACATTTAAATCGAATCTTTAAAATAATAAGTATAAACAAATATTTTAAATTAATGGAATTCTACTTGGTATTATACATATACACAACACATCAAATGATACCTTTCTATAAACACTGTGGCTTTTATTTTAGATTCATGTGATTAGTAATGGTTTCTGATACTATATACAATTTTTGAAATGATTAGTTCAATGGTTTTTATACATGAGCTGCTTATGAATCACAGGGGGTAGAAAGAATCTTACTTAAACCTCAGAATTCTGGGTCCCATCCTTAAACTTCTTTGTCATACTCTCAGGTGACACTGGTATTAGTCACAGGTCCAATTTTTGACAACTACACACAAGGAATACTTGATTATGTAAACTTGAAAATGTTTGTATTTGGCAATTGACCTGATCCAAGCACTTAACCTATAATTCTGCAAAATAAGGATAAAACAGCCTAACCCCTCCTTAGTGAGACTTTTATACTTTGTAATTTGCAGTATGGTGTTTTCTTCATAGAAAAGTAATATACAGTTCAAATAATTTTAAAACATCTTGATTTTCAAATATTTTATTCATTCTTTGAGAATTCCATACAATGTATTTTATTTTGATAATATTCAGCCCTGTAACTTCTTACAGATTCATATCCACATCCCTACCAATCGAAATTTATGCTGTATTTTAAAAACATGTTTATTTTTCATTATATGAACATGTGTATCTCTGTGTTTGTTCGGCTGCCCAAAGAAGTCAGAGGTATCAGATCCCACCGGAGCTATAGGTAGTTATGACAAGTCTAATGTGTGTGTTATGCGTTCTGTTAATCACTGAGTAATCTCTGTAGTGCCTCAATTTAAATGCTTTTATATACAAAACAGGAAGATCTATCCATTCATTCTATGTTAGTTGTGAAAGTACTGTACTAGAAAAATGCTGAAACATAAAAAACTAAAAGGGCAGATTCTTTGCCCTAAGAAAGATAACTGAATTTGATAAATATAGTACGCATGATTTCTATCAGAGTGGTAGAAATACTTGGTATTCTAAAGTCATATTGAAAGGATTCAGCTTAGGTAAATTAGAATAACCTTGTCTATCCTAAATTATCCTTCATATTTAAGGCAACTTTACAATCTGGGAATTTCCCTTATAAATATGAATATGTATATGTGTGTGAAACATATACATATATTATCAGGTAGAATAGGTCCCTCCCTTTTCTGGAACTTCATGGACTTTGTATACATCTTTATTACTGTACTATAAGCTTAACTTTATTGATCGATATCCTTTATTCATTAGTTACTTGAAGGTGGAGAAAGCTTTTTTTTTTGTTTTTGCTTGTGGCTCTAGTTCTTAATATCAAAACATACAAAAGAGAAAGAGGAAACAAGGAATAAACTGTGGGGGAGGGGATCAACATTCTCATAGTAGGATATATTTCTTTACTATTACTAACCCTAAATAGAGTAAACCAAATCCATTCATTTGGTCCTCTACTTGACCAACAACACGAATTAACATTATGGCTTGCCCATATAGTGGATGTTATCTACAACGGTGGTATAGAATGGAATGAATTAAAAAGTATGAACATAGTTGAACAAATGCCCTTGTCATATGATCGGGCATCTCTTGGGAATATCTCAAGAGTGGTATTGCTGGGTCCAGGGGTAGGTTGATCCTGAATTTCCTGAGAAACCGAAACACTGCTTTCCAAAGTGGTTGCACAAGTTTGCATTCCCACCAGTAATGGATGAGGATACCCCTTCCTCCACAGCCTCTCCAGCAGAGGCTATCATTGGTGTTTTTGATTTTAGCCATTCTGACAGGTGTAAGATGATATCTCAAAGTTGTTTTGATTTGCATTTCCATGATCGCTAAGGAGGTTGAGCATGACCTTAAGTGTCTTTTGGCCATGTGAACTTCTTCTGTTGAGAATTCTCTGTTCAGATCAGTGCCCCATTTTTTAATTGGGTTAATTAGCATTTTAAAGTCTAGTTTCTTGAGTTCTCTATATATTTTGGAGATCAGACCTTTGTCTGTTGCGGGGTTGGTGAAGATCTTCTCCCAGTCAGTGGGTTGCCTTTTTGTCTTAGTGACAGTGTCCTGTGCTTTACAGAAGCTTCTCAGTTTCAGTAGGTCCCATTTATTCAATGTTGCCCTTAATGTCTATGCTGCTAGGGTTATACCTAGGAAGCGATCGCCTGTGCCCATCTGTTGTAGGGTACCTCCCAATTTCTCTTCTATCAGGTTCAGTGTGTTCGGACTGATATTGAGGTCTTTGATCCATTTGGACTTGAGTTTTGTGCATGGTGATAGATGTGGGTCTATTTTCATTCTTTTACAGGTTGACATCCAGTTGTGCCAGCACCATTTGTTGAAGATGCTTTCTTTCTTCCATTGTATACTTTTAGCTCCTTTATCGAAAATGAGGTGTTCATAGGTTTGTGGGTTAAAGTCTGGGTCTTCTATACGATTCCATTGGTCGACTTTCGTTCATAGCAGCATTATTTGTAATAGCCAGAACCTGGAAACAACCTAGATGTCCTTCAATGGAATAATGGATGAAGAAAGTGTGGAATATATACACATTAGAGTACTACTCAGCGGTAAAAAACAATGACTTCTCAAATTTTGCATGCAAATGGATGGAAATAGAAAATAGTATCCTGAGTGAGGTAACCCAGACCCAAAAAGATGAACAAGGGATATACTCACTCATAATTGGGTTCTAGCCATTAATAAAGAACCTTCATCTGGCGATGGATGGAGATAGAGACAGAGACCCACACTGGAGCACTGGACTGAGCTCCCAAAGTCCCAATGAGGAACAGAAGGAGGGAGAACATGAGTAAGGAAGTCATCACCACAAGGGGTGCACCCACCCACGGAGACAGTGGGGCTGATGATCTATTGGAGCTCAGCAAGGCTAGCTGGACTGTGACTGAAAAAGCATGGGATAAAACCGGACTCTCTGAATATGGCGGACAATGAGGGCTGCTGAGAAACCAAGGACAATGGCACTGGTTTTTTTTTTTTTTTTTTTTTTTTTTTTTGGTTTTTCGAGACAGTGTTTCTCTGTGGTTTTGGAGCCTGTCCTGGAACTAGCTCTTGTAGACCATGCTGGTCTCGAACTCACAGAGATCCGCCTGCCTCTGCCTCCTGAGTGCTGGGATTAAAGGCATGCGCCACCACCGCCCGGCGGCACTGGGTTTTTTTTTTTCTTGTTTTTTTTTATTGCGAAAAGAAGAAAAAAAAACATAAACAAAAAACAAGTTTCCACCTCCTCCCAGCCTCCCATTTCCCTTCCCCTCCTCCCACCCTTCTCCCCCTCCTCCCACCCTTCTCCCCCTCCCCCCACTCCTCTCCCCCTCCCTCTCCAGTCCACAGAGCAGTCCGGGTTCCCTGCCCTGTGTTAAGTCCTAGGTTCTCCCCCCTCCGTCCATATCTAGGAAGGTGAACATCCAAACTGGCTAGGCTCCCACAAAGCCAGCACATTAAGTAGGATGAAAACCCCCTGCCATTGTCCTTGGTGTCTCATCAGCCCTCATTGTTCGCCATGTTCAGAGAGTCCGATTTTATCCCATGCTTTTTCGGTCACAGTCCAGCTGGCCTTGGTGAGCTCCCCGTAGATCAGCTCCACTGTCTCAGTGGGTGGATGCATGCCTCGTGGTCCCGAATTCTTTGCTCATGTTCTCCCTCCTTCTGCTCCTCCTTGGGACCTTGGGAGCTCAGTCCAGTGCTCCTGTGTCGGTCTCTGTGTCTATCTCTATCCATCACCAGATGAAGATGCTATGAATTTTGCAAGATATTCGTCAGTATTGCTCTAGGATAGGGTCATTTCAGGTTCCCAATCCTCAGCTGCCCAAGGAACTAACTGGGAACCTCATCTTGGGCACTAGGGAGCCCCTCTAGGGTCAAGTCTCTTGCCCACCCTAAAGTGGCTCCCTTAACTAAGAATTGTGGTTCCGTGCTCCCCTATCCACCTTTCCTTTATCCCAATTCTCCTGTTTCCCAGGTCCCCCCTCCTTCCCTTCTACCTTTTCTCTCCCCATCTCCCCTTACCCCCATCCCACCCCCCCCCCGAAAGATCCCATTTACTCCCCGGAAATTTGGTCTACTTCCCTTAGCCAAGAGGACAACTATATGTTTTTCCTTGGGTTCACCTTCTTCCTTAGCTTCTTTAGGTTCACCTATTGTAGACTCCGTGGTCCTTATTTATGGCTAGAAACCAATGATGAGTGAGTACATCCCATATTCATCTTTTTGGGTCTGGGACACCTCACTCAGGATAGTGTTTTCTATTTCCATCCATTTGCATGCAAAATTCGAGAAGTCATTGTTTTTTACCGCAGCGTAGTACTCTAGCGTGCATATATTCCATACTTTCTTCATCCATTCTTCCATTGAAGGGCATCTAGGTTGTTTCCAGGTTCTGGCTATTACAAATAATACTGCTATGAACATAGTTGAACAAATGCTTTTGTCATATGATAGAGCATCTCTTGGGTATATCCCCAAGAGTGGTATTGCTGGGTCCAGGGGTAAATTGATCCCGAATTTCCTGAGAAACCGAAACACTGACTTCCACAGTGGTTGCACAAGATTGCATTCCCAACAGCAATGGATGAGGATACCCGTTCTTCCACAGCCTCTCCAGCAAAGGTTATCCTTGGTGTTTTTGACTTTAGCCATTCTGACAGGTGTAAGATGATATCTCAAAGTTGTTTTGATTTGCATTTCCCTGATTGCTAAGGAAGTTGAGCACGACCTTAAAGTGTCTTTTGGCCATTTGAACTTCTTCTGTTGAGAATTCTCTGTTCAGTTCAGTGCCCCATTTTTTAATTGGGTTAATTAGCATTTTAAAGTCTAGTTTCTTGAGTTCTCTATATATTTTGGAGATCAGACCTTTGTCTGTTGCGGGGTTGGTGAAGATCTTCTCCCAGTCAGTAGGTTGCCTTTGTGTCTTAGTGACCATGTCCGTTGCTTTACAGAAGCTTCTCAGTTTTAGTAGGTCCCATTTATTCAATGTTGCCCTTAATGTCTATGCTGCTAGGGTTATACCTAGGAAGCGATCGCCTGTGCCCATCTGTTGTAGGGTACCTCCCAATTTCTCTTCTATCAGGTTCAGTGTGTTCGGACTGATATTGAGGTCTTTGATCCATTTGGACTTGAGTTTTGTGCATGGTGATAGATGTGGGTCTATTTTCATTCTTTTACAGGTTGACATCCAGTTGTGTCAGCACCATTTGTTGAAGATGCTTTCTTTCTTCCATTGTATACTTTTAGCTCCTTTATCGAAAATGAGGTGTTCATAGGTTTGTGGGTTAAAGTCTGGGTCTTCTATACGATTCCATTGGTCGACTTTCGTTCATAGCAGCATTATTTGTAATAGCCAGAACCTGGAAACAACCTAGATGTCCTTCAATGGAATAATGGATGAAGAAAGTGTGGAATATATACACATTAGAGTACTACTCAGCGGTAAAAAACAATGACTTCTCAAATTTTGCATGCAAATGGATGGAAATAGAAAATAGTATCCTGAGTGAGGTAACCCAGACCCAAAAAGATGAACAAGGGATATACTCACTCATAATTGGGTTCTAGCCATTAATAAAGAACCTTCATCTGGCGATGGATGGAGATAGAGACAGAGACCCACACTGGAGCACTGGACTGAGCTCCCAAAGTCCCAATGAGGAACAGAAGGAGGAGAACATGAGTAAGGAAGTCATCACCACAAGGGGTGCACCCACCCACGGAGACAGTGGGGCTGATGATCTATTGGAGCTCAGCAAGGCTAGCTGGACTGTGACTGAAAAAGCATGGGATAAAACCGGACTCTCTGAATATGGCGGACAATGAGGGCTGCTGAGAAACCAAGGACAATGGCACTGGGTTTTTTTTTTTTTTGGTTTTTCGAGACAGTGTTTCTCTGTGGTTTTGGAGCCTGTCCTGGAACTAGCTCTTGCAGACCAGGCTGGTCTCGAACTCACAGAGATCCGCCTGCCTCTGCCTCCTGAGTGCTGGGATTAAAGGCGTGCGCCACCACCGCCCGGCGGCACTGGGTTTTGATCCTACTTCATGTCCTGGCTTTGTTGGAGCCTAGCCAGTTTAGATGTTCTCCTTCCTAGACCAGGATGGAGGGGGGAGGACTTTGGACTTTCCACAGGGCAGGGAACCCTGACTGCTCTTCAGACTGGAGAGGGAGGGGGACAGGAGTGGGGGGGAGGGGGAGAGGAGTGAGGGGAGGGGAAGAGGAGTGGGGGGAGGGGGGAGGAGTGGGAGGCTAGGAGGAGGTGGAAAATTTTTTTCTCAATAAAAAAAAATAAAACTAAAAAAAAAATAAAAACTATTACCAAACCCTCAGCAGTACCACACCCTAATTAAACTAACCAGTCCTAGACACTAAGGCCAATTTTTGACAACCCCCAATGAATGTTAATCAAGAAAACCTGCATCCATGAGCCAGAAGAAAACATAACAGTTTACAGATCCATGAATTCAATAGCCTGTGAACATCAAACTGCCTATTTGCAATCTTTAGTTCATCATCATCATTAACAAGAAAGGATAGTGTGCCTACTAACTGCAGTGTCCCATATCCTCTTTCTTGGTTCACACTGGATAAGATGCAAAAGGTTTATTTTTGTTTTAATCAACTCCTGGAACTCCATTAGTCTAATAGATGAGGCTTCTTAAAAAAACAAACCTGATAGCCATGTTTACAAGTAACAAAAAGAAAAGGAAAATAAAGTAGGATGTCTAGGCCCATAATGAATTACCTTAGGCTGGTAGTGAGCAATGCTCATTCGATTAATTTCCTTTCCAAGAGGAAGAACAGCTCATAAAAATATACACAAGAGTAGACTGGTAAATAAGTAATGGGTATTTTTTTGCTTTACTGGTGACAAAGAAGAAGCAGAGTCAAAGGACAGCAATAAAGTAAAACAAGATGCTTACTTGTAGAGGTCAAGTTGAGGCTGTTCACATTCAATTGCTGCTCGGAGGTTATCAATGGATTCGGCTGTACACAGTTCAATGGTATCTCGTACTGCATAATGTGTCTATATGAAAGCACAAGATAATCAAATATAAAGTATTTCTTTTTTGTAACTTTATAGCCAACTTATTTCAGAAACAGCACATTTTAGAGTAAGAGGGTTAAGCAAAATATTACAAATGTTGATGGACATTCTATACCAAATGAATTACAGGACACTACTTTTAAAATACATTACAAATACACAGGTAACCTGCTCCAAAAGGATTTTAAAGGTAAAAGAAAAACAAAAACTTTCCTTGACACTGACATTGGAGAGTATTACATTTGTAGCATGCATATAATTAACTGAAATCCCCAAGAAGGTTTTAATATATTTTTTCTCTTTATATATAAAACCAAGATTTGAAAAAAATTAATAGTTCCATTACATAAACAGTTTATAAAGATTTTGAAACTGTTCAATATGGGTATATTTTATATAGTAACAGGAAGCTAATGTCTTATATTCAATGATTAAGATATTCTACATATATGTACTATACTCTTAATTCATCCAAAATGCAAGACAAGATCCAATGAACCTATTTATAAACTGTCAACAAGGGCTAATGCAGATTCAAGTATTACAGCACTTATGCACAAGGGAACGCTGTTAACATACTCTTTAGGAATATTAGAGAACTTCTTGCTTTACATTTAAAACTACTGCCTGACTTTAAAATTTTTGATTTATTGCTACTTAATGAATAAAAGAAAACCGAAAATTTTCTTCCTCTAAACAATATTCTCAATGTTAGAGAATCTTTACACAGATCTGTATCTTAATAATCCCTAAAATATAACTCAATTTTTGAACAGCAAAGACACCAGTAATTTAGTATCATTTGCTTGAACACAAAATCAGTAAATAGTAACAAGTAAAGCTTTTATTTCACATTCTGAGTTCTACTCCTTAATTCTACAGGGAAAAAAACAAATAGGAGACCTCCCCAAACATATACCAAGAGGTGAGCTCATTAGTATTACTACTTTTTTTCTTTTAAACAGGATCTCTCCATACAGAATCCCCTATGTAGATCAGGCTGGCCTCAAGCTCACAGAGATTTATCTTTTTCTGTCTCTCAAGTACTGAGAGTAAAGGCTACGCCAAACCAGAATTACTCCTTTGCAACGAGCTATTGAGGGCCATGACACAAATACAGCAGATGACAACTGATAATTCAGATGTCAACCCACCAGATGAATTATTCTCTGCTGGAGAGAACCCTGTTCAAGCAAGACTTATGGGACCACTGACTCTGGAAACTGGCTGTTTCTGTCTGTAAATTCACATGTGCAAAAACAGCTGGGGAATCTCCCCATTACTGTGCATTTTCTTGTAATTTGTTCATGTGATCTCATGATTACACTTCAATCTTATGGGCACATCTATCTGTGGATGATCAGGAAGATGACTTCCCATTAAGCTGTGTAATTTTGTTGAACATAAATATACTAAGATATGCTTCAGTACTAGATCTATTGTTCCACGAGGACTGTTAAGACACTTAGAAGCCTATTTTGTTTCTTTACTCAGACTAACATAAGAAAACAACAGTTTCTCCACAGTCTAAGACAAGCTACATATATTTAGCTGGTTTAAAACCTCTTGCTAAGTCTGGTTTATAAAAACCTACTCCCTGCACAAATCCTTCAGCAGCTTCTCTCACCAGGCACTATGTCCCCAGTCTCAGGTCACAGCATGTACACCAGGAAACTTGAAGCCGGAGTTGTTATGGTTACTCACTAACTTCAATGTAGTTTATATAACAGTTTTATTGAAAAAAGTTTGTTGTTGAATGTGTACATATAAGGCAGGTGAACAAAAAAGCTAGAGAGAATTGGACCGAGAGAATTAGAACTAGAGAATTGGAACTGGAGAGAACAAGAGCTGCAAATAAAAAGAGCATAACCCTCAGATTGTGTATGAGTCTTTTTTTTTTACTTCACATAGGAAATTTTCCTAAGTCCCTGCTGTTCTGAAGGCATTCTTTTCTGCAACTCTAGGTGCAATTCTGAGGGCTGGACTCCAAGGCTGCCATACTCCTTAAAGGCAGAACAGAAAGGATAAGTCTTTATGTCCCATGGAACACTGGATGGCAAAGGCCAAAAAGTACCAGCAAAGTAAATTATCTCCCATTATGATTGAATTGACTATAACATACTTAAAATTCCTACTGGTTAACAATAAAATACAACATTTGTTAAACTATATCCTAAGGTATGAATACATGTAACCAAATTACTCCATATTAGAATAGTTATCACATGAATTGATTTATTTAATTTTATGTGTATGGATGTTTTGGCTACACGTACATCTGTGTACCACTTATGTGCCTAGTGTCCAAGCAGGTCAGGGAGTTGGATCCCATGCAGCTGTAATCACAGCTGGTTGTGAGCTAGGAATTGAACCTAGGTCCACTAGAAGAGCAGTTTGTGCTCTTAACTATAGCACTATTTCTCCAGACGCAGAATAAACCTTTTAAACAAAAATATGCAACTCTTAAAAAATTAAAAATAGATGAACTATAAAGTTACAAAATACTTGAAGTTATTTTGTAGTTATGTAGTTTAGCTCACAAGTATTCTCACTCATAAAAGTCTAGGGTAGTAAAATAGCTCAGTAGTAGTTCTAGTGTGCAAGTATGAGCCAAGAATTCAGTCCTAAGTACAACAAAAACACAAACAAAAAGCATAAATCAAATGTTAATTGAATTGCATCAATAATTTTGATGGCTTTTGGTTAGG
This sequence comes from Microtus oregoni, assembly GCF_018167655.1. NCBI lineage: Eukaryota > Metazoa > Chordata > Mammalia > Rodentia > Cricetidae > Microtus > Microtus oregoni. The sequence continues at coordinate 7,281,551 of NW_024543828.1, read as the reverse complement.
GCATAATCCCCCACCCTATCCCCCACAATGCAAACGTATTCTCCAAGGTGGGTGTTTACTTAGAAGCTCAAATATAATCACATAACTGCTGTCTTCAAATATAAAACTTACATAAATAGCAAAAGTGAGGTAAGGGATTTAAGAGTGTTAGGACACAGAACTATCTCATTAATCATTCTGAGAATAAAATGCTCAGGTCAGGTTTAATCTCCATTACCTTACAATTAGATTCACCATCAAGACTAGCTGTAGTGACATAACAAGTTCCATCTGTTGTGCAGGACGACAGAAGAATAAGATCACAGGGAAAGGTTTCATCTGCCTGTACTTCTACTACATCACCAACCTAAAACAGCAGAATACTTTAAATTCTTGACAAAACATTCAGTATACCTCACAATAAAGCTAAAACTATTAAAGTGATATCTACAGATGAGATTTTGAAATTATCAGCATTCTACATCACATGCAAAGAAATTAAAGACTATTATTGAATATTCAAAATCCTCTTTAAGGAAATAAAGACTTAGAATGCTTACAGAATATCTTAGCACTGTTGTATTATAAGTAATTCTGACATTCATGTGTTCTCTGATATTCCTGAAACTGATATGTAATAAGATAATTTCTATGGCCATTTCAAGAGCGAAGAAAGAAAATCTAGAGGTTTCAAGTTAGGTACTTCATGACCAGAGGCATCTACATTTTCCCTTTGAACCAGCATATTTTGTCTGCAGTCATGATTGTTGGATTCCTTCTTTAGTGTTCAGAAACCTCAGGTAATTGAGAAGAGGATCAGTTTTCCTCATAATTGGCAGATGCGAGTCTTAGATTAGCTTTCTAAGAATTTTCCATCAGAAGAACCAGTTAATTATAGCAATAACAATCTCTTATCAGCAAATATCCTGTACCCAAGAAGAAGAAAAACTTGAGAGATGGAATCTTGAACAATTCAATAATGCAGAGAATAAAACATAAAAAGTGAAGACTTGTAAACCTGAGTTCATGTCCCAACTTTGTCACTAAATAATACCACTTTGATAAATGGCTTAAATGATTCCAATAACTGCAGAAGACTGGTGTTTGAAATGATGAAACAAACAAAACATTAAATAATGTACGCATATTAACTATTTGATGGGTGTCAATACTGCTTATTAATTCAATGTGGCTACTTTATTCACAAATTGAGAATGCCAATATATATTTCTTGAGAAGGATATAAGAAAACCTTCAGATAACACTATCCAACAATTTTCATGGCACACTACTGAGAAAATGACCCTGTTTAAAAGAAAAAGTAAAAACAAAACTTAAAAAAACCTCAAAATCCACAAGACTATTACCACCAATCATAAATACACTACGAACAATCTACAAAACAAAAATTTTAAGTTCATCAGAGGGCTAAATATACAGGAGAGGTAAAAAGAGGCAACTGATGATGACAGAAGGCAAAGTCACAGTTAAGAGAAGTCAAAGCCCATCATGTTGACCTGGGTACACTGACTGAGAATGCTCAACTAATACAGGAAATCCCTCTATTCTTAGAGATTAAGATGAGGATTTTAGGTCTATTTGAACTGAAAAATATATTTTCTTAATTAATATAAATTAGTATCCAAGAGCACCAGAATTGGCAATTATAATCAAATTAATTTTTAAATATTATTTTTAGATGTTTTCTTCTGCAGTTACATAAATGCTCAGGTTATAATATAACAATTGCCATACTTAAATATACAGAAAAAATACCATAATGGGCCAGGCCATACAGGCTAAGGAATTTAGGCTTCACCCTGAAGCTAAAGGAGAAGACAACTTTAGGGAAAGAGAATGACTTTATCACCTCATAGTTCTGTTTCTATTTACTATTTAAAAACATTTAAATAAATGTGGATCAGTGTTTTGCCTACATATGCCTGGTGAATTCAGAGACCAGAAGACCTTCAAAGTAGAGTTAAATATAATTGTAAGAAGCTATGTGGTGCTAGGTACTGATTCCAGGCCCTCTGCAAGAGAAGCAATTGTTCTTAACCTCTGAGCCATCTCTCCAGTCCCTATATCATTTTTACAGGGAGCTGGTAAGATGGCTTAGCAGGTAAAGACATTTACTACCAAGTGTGATGACCTCAATTGAATCCCCAGAACCCACATGGCAGGAGAGAACTGACTCCTACACTTTTTCCTTTGATCTCCTACATGGACACTGCAACATGCATATATACCACATACACAGAAATAACATACATAAAATAATTAATAATAATAAAATGGATTTCCTGTTCTGTCTCCCTTCCAAAGGTCTTATCCTTTGCCTTGCATATTAAGTCCTCTGATAATATATATAATCCTATACAATAGATAGTTTGTTTTGCTTGCACTGAAGGCTATGTGAAGCATGTGTGCAGTGCCCACAAGTCACAGTACTGCATTAGATCCCTTGAGATTGGAGTTAGAGATGGTTGTGAGCCACCAGGTGAATGCTGGGGATCATACCAGGATCCTCTGGAAGAACCATCTCTCCAGCCCCAGATGATCTGTTTTATAATATTAAGGGAATGCATGAGGAAAAATGAATATTCCTTTACATTGTGTGAGTATTTGTCAATATGACTGGTTTAAAGAAGAAGCTAAATGGCCAGTAGTTAGGCAGAAGTTTCAGGGCAGAGAGAATGCTGGGGAGGAGAAGGGCAGAGTCTGAGGAGTCATGAAGAGATGCAGAAACAGCAGATGAACTTGTACTGAGAAAATGTACTGAGCTACATGGCAGAGCGTAGATAAGAAATATGGGTTAATTTAAGTTATAAGAGCTAATTAATAACAAAATGAGCTAACATATGAGCATTTAAAATTAGTAAGTACCTGTATGGATATTTGGGAACTGGCTGGTGGAACAGAAAAGTCTGCTTACATTCCTCTCCCCCATTCCCTCCAACTTCCTTCCCTCTGAGACCCCCACATTAAACTCATCTGTTTCCGTGCACAAAGGGGCAGGCCTCCCATGGGTATCAACAAAGCATGGCATATCAAGTTGATGTAGGAACAAGCTCTTCCCCTTGTATTAAGGCTTAGTAAGACAACCCAGTAAGAGGAAAAGGTTCCCAAAAGCCAGACAAAGTGTTAGGGATAAGCTACACTCCCACTGCTAGGAATCCCACAAGTAGATGAAACTATACAATTGTCACAGATATGTAGAGGGTCTAGGTTGTTTCCACGCAGACTCTAAAGCTGTCAGTCCAGTGTCTGTGAGCTCCTATGAACTCAGGTTAGTTGTCTCCCCTGGTTCCCTTGTAATGACATTGAGCCCACGCTCATATCTGGTTTGTACAATCCTTCCTCCCTCTCTTCATAAGATTCTCAGAGCTCAGCCCAGAGCTTGATTGTGGATCTCTGCTTCTACTATTTACCAAAACTCTTTGATGACAATTAGTGTAGCGTGAGGCATTTCAGGATCAGGAAACCCTCTCTTATAGGAAGCAAGAAGCTCATTTACATCTAAGACAAAGGCAGGGAAGAGGCAGAAGAAAGAAAATGGAAGCAAGCTACTGCATGAAATGAAATAGGAAGCCCATTTATACCAAAGGACCTGACTACCATGAGAGACGGAACTGTAAGACTAGGAAACTGCCATGATATGTGTGTGTGTGTGTGTGTGTGTGTGTGTGTGTGTGTGTGGTGCAGAGTGCTTGGCCAAAATTGAGATTGAGATTGGTACTGGAGAGCCAATAAATTATTCTGTTCCTATGTGGAGCTTCATACTGAGTAAGAAATAAGAAACAGTAGTATACTGCTTTGAGAGAAAAGCAAGAGGACAGAAAGAGGCATATACTGCTAGTCAGGCCATCTAGAATAAGGTAAAAGAAGATGATGGAAAAGTAACAGGAAAAACACTCTAGTACCCCAGGTCCAACACAAAACTCAGGATAACTGTAATCAATCTTTCAAAAGAATGTAAAGCACAGTAGTATATTAAAATAACAATAATTACAATAAAAGAAACAAAGGCAACCCAACTCCTGACAAGACTGACCCAAATACCAAACACTAAAGATCTGATGGAAGCAGAGACAGGCCCATTTCAAAAAAACATACACTATTAATATCCATATGAAAATATTACATCTTATGAAGTGAAAACTTATATCCACAGAAAAACCTATATTTGAATGTTTGTAGAAACTTTATTCACATTTGATAAAAATCGGAAGCAGTAAAATATCTACCTTCTCCAGAAGTAAAGTGGTAAATACAGAAAAATTATTATAACTCATCACTACAAAGAAATGAGCTATTAAGCCATGATAAAACATGGAGGCAACTTAAATGTATACTAAGTTAAAGAAGTTAATCTTTTTTAAAAATGGTCACATATGGTATGGTTTCTACAATATAATCCTCTGAAAAATGCAAAAACCTGTAGTAGTAATAGGACCACTGTCTGCAGAAATTAAGGGATAATGAAGAATAATGAGGCATAACATAGATTTTTAGAGACAGGGAAATTATCCTATATGATGTTACAATGTTAAATACATGTCATACATTTATCAAACCTCCTAGAATGGATAGCACTAAGCGTGAACACTACTGTAACTAAATTTTATGTGGTGAAGAAGGTTTACTGATGCTTACAATAGAAAAGGGTAGTGTGTGGCAGAACAAGGCTATATAGCTATACTTTGTTAGGTTTTGCTGTGAACACAAACCTGTTCTAAACAGCAAAGTTTACTATTTAAAAAAAAATCTATTGGCAATCAAAAAAAGTTTGATATGATAAAATCTAAATGTCATCTGGCAGGGATCTGATTTGGTAGAAGCAGCAAACTATGACTAATTTGAATAAAATATAAATACCACCTTGCTCTGTAAATATAAACAGTACACTCTCTGTGTAAAAACAGTTATGGAGTTCATTAAAACTGTCACAAGACTAGCACACTCAACCGAGGCATATACTCAAAAGAATTGAAAACTGATACTCAAACAAAAACTTGTCCTTGAATGTTCATAGCAGCAACATCTATAGCCACCCACAGAAGAAACATTAGCTAGTAAATAAAGAAAATGTGGTATACACATAGAATATGCTATCATCAAAAGAAATGAATTATAGATAAATGCTACAACACAAATGGATTTTAAAATATTCTGAAAGATGAAAAACACAAAGTTCATGTAATGGATTAAGAATTATTTCATTCATGTAAAATATTAAAGCCGCAAACTGACTGAGAAAGGTTAGTGCTGACAGGGCTTAGGTAGAAGAAATAATGTGTGATGAGTATGGAATTCCCTTTTCTGGGGTCTAAATAGTGACGGTGGTTACACTGTGAATGTAAACAAATAATACTGATTCCTTTACTTTCTTTTCTTCCCCAGCCTTTTTTTTTTTTGAGACACTGTTTCTCTGTGTAGACCTGGCTGTCCTGGAACTTGTTCTGTAGAGCAGATTGGCCTTGAACTCAAAGGTCTGCCTGCCTCTTGACTCCTGAGTGCTGGGATTAAAGGCATGCACCTCTATTGCCCTGATCTGTACACTTCCAAGTGTGCATTTTTATCACATAAGACTGATTCCAATTATTCTGAGTGCGGCCAGGGTAAATTCAGAGGGTAAAAGTGCTTGCTGTGTAAGCCTGATGCCCTGACTCTGAACCACAAATTCATATCAGAAGGGGGGAACCGACTCCAGAAACTTGTCCTCTGAACTCCACACATATTCCATGGCATATATCTATGTACACACATAAACATGCAAGCACATGTGCATGTGCGTACACATATGCGCCATTAAGAGTAGCTTTAAAAGGAATGATGTAGTAAAACAGTACCTTGATTTTTTCACTTTCTTTTCTCACTCGTTTTGCATTTTCAATAATGTAAACAGTGCTTTTGTTAACTTCATTATCAGCTCTGTGTCTAAGCCAATCTTCATATCCCTATAAAGATAATAAAAATTATATTTATAACTTTCTAATGTTAATTTCAACACAGAATGCCACAGACACAATGATGAACACATTATTAGAAAATTTGAAGCATACTTTAAACATACTTCTTAGGCATATATCTTTATTGTAGTATAAGGTTCCTTAATAAGATATATGTTAAAGGCAAAACAGGTATTAGAGTGTTAACATTCTTCATTGTGAAAATCTATTATTTGTTCCTGCAGTGCTCTAATGAATACCTATGTTTTCCTCAATATATGCCTGAAGAATTAAGGAACATTATAATTCTACTTTGCCAGGAAGACTTATTTGTTCATTTTATTTTGTGTGTGTTGGTATTTTTTCATATATACCTATGCACCATGAGTGTACAGTACCTGGGGAGTCAAGAACAGGGTATCAGATCCCCTAAAATTGGAGTTATAGATGGTCGTGTGTCACTATGTGGGTTCTGGGAATAGAACCTGATTCCTCTGTAAGAGAAGCCAGGGCTCTTAAGTACTGAGTCGTCTCTCTAGCATATCTTTCTACTTTTAATTTGAAAAGATAATTGTTCTGACATTTTATTTTATGATAAACCTAATCACTTAGAAATGTAATTCTCATGCAGAAAGTGGGAAAATTTGAAATTTGTTTTATGAGAGATTTTATGTATCGTGGAGATAATAATTAAAATTCTCCACTGACTTAATGATTAAAGAAAATAGAAACTGGTGTTTGCTTTTAGAATAAAAAAAATAATCAGAGCTTTAATGGTTCACTTTTCTCTGGGCTTTTCTTGTGGAATAGATTTAAACTAAAAGAGCTAAGGAATCAGGATGCTCATTTGAACATGACCACCTTCTTTTATATTCAATGTTTTTCCCCCTCATTGTAATATCTGTGCCTTTTCAACTACATCTGAAAAATAGTCTCTTGATAGCTTTTCCTCCCCTCTCCGTTTTTTCCTCTTCATTCCTATTCTATCCCTCTTTATGAAAACACTAGGTTATCATTTCATAGGGTACATTCTCTGATACTAATAAAGAAAGGAAGGATATAACATGAACTAGTAGTGGGAGTAGAATGAATCAGTAAAGCCCTCTGAAAACCGTAAATGCTATTCTTAGAACTAAAAATTTATGACAGTAAGGAAAATAATAACCTAGATAGCCAGAGGGAAAGAACATTCCAAGTCTTTATTTAGCAATGAAATACATGAAAAAACAATTTGTAAAATCCCTAGTAGGCAAGACAGACGATCAGATAACCCCAATAGGAAAGGTAACCTTGTTCCTTCAATCTATCAGTTACCTTAAGGTACTTTCAAAAAGCATATTGATAAGTACTATCTAAAAATGTTTGCAAATAAGCATAGTCTGCGGTCTGTTCCTATACAGTTAACCCACTCCTCACTTAAAGTTTGCGGTTAAAATTTTCCATTTCATTTGGACAGTTTTAAAGGTACTAACACATAAAATGTTCAAAATACTTCAAAGACAATCACATCATAATCTGTGGCAGCTTGCCAGTTTTGACAAGAAGGATAGAAGTCTCCCCTACCCATCACCCTCCTCAACAGTATTACTGATAATAAAGAAATTCAAGTATTTGTGTTCTTAAGTTCTAGGCTATAACCAACAACAACTAAAATTCATTGGAATGGGAAATTCCAAGACATATCTCATCAGAATAATGAACAGTAAAAATCCACTCTCCGCTTCCCTACTGAGTTGAACTGTCTACTTGTTCATTATGCTTATACCACATAAACATAGATATTGAGAAAGAAAAGAGTAAATAAATTAGAGAATTTACAAGAAAATTTACACCAGCTTGCATTAAAGAACAGGCATAGTTTAAGTAAGAAACTTACCTGCTTGATTGCTGTAACAGTTATAACAAAGAAAAGTGGAAGTCCACTGGTAACTGGGCTGGTTGGTGTGTCAACTGTGACCTAGGTAAAGAAATTAAATGGAAAATAAAATTAGCTATTAACTCATATGTAGCATTTACATGTTTCAAATATTTCAAACAAAATATATTCTATTAATGAGATGAATACTAATTTTAATTACAACAAAACAATATATACAAGTCAATTTAAGAAAATTCAGAACTAGTTTTCATCCAAGGTTAGATGATCTCTTTTATTGAAATATGCATACTGGTTTATCAGCTAATGGCTGAAAAGCATTCTGCCAGCGCCCTGTACTGCTACCATTCAGCTGCTAGAAATCTTGCTTTAAAAAGATAGAGAAGTGTTTGCCTTCACAGAGCTGAAAGCTTACAAGGAAAATAAGACATTAAAACCAATGTATAGATGCTGAGATCTATAAGGATAGCTATGAGTTAACTATCTCAAAGAAAGTTTTCAAGTACAATGAACAAAATATACAGGGTCTTCTAAAAGGAAAAGTGACACATGTACAACAAGTAAACAAAACAAAAATTAAAAAAATGCCCCCAAAAATGTCACATTGAAGAGTCCAGGGAAAGCTGTTGACTTGTGACTATTCATTCCACAGTAGGGGATCTTTGAAGATTTTACACAGGAAAAGGTAACACAAAAATTTATTCTCAATGCTTTGTGAAAAAGACTAGAAGAGAATAAGAGTGGAGGACACGAGACTACTTGGGAGGCTACTGCTGTAATCCAAGTGAAAGATGATGTCTTGGATCAGGGTAGAAGTAAGAGATGTGAAAAGAAACACTGAAGATATTCAGGAACAAAAAATGGCAGGACTGGTAAGTAATGAGCTATAACTATTGATTGCAGATATCTTGTAAGTGTTGGATTAACATGCCTGGGTGAATGTTGCTGTTATTCACAAAAATAAGAAACATGGAAGTAGAACTAGATTATCGGGGGGGTGGGTTTGTAGTTACAATCTGTCTTCAAATCTCACTATCATCCCCTGACAAAAAGAAATGTAGATGTTAAGACTTTTAGACCTTTAAACATGTATGACTTTACACAATCTCTTTTCTATTTGTGGAATGCTGGTTGTAGCATTCTCTGCCATGGAAACCTCTTCTAATCCTTCAAAGATCAGTTCAGATATCACATACTTTTGAAGCCCTTTCAATCTCTTGAGTTAAGTGAATATACAACTCCTTAAGGGTAGAAAAAACTCAGTATTTTGATCATCATATTTTGTTCGGGACTACTGTACAACAAACTGTAGGTAGTCAGCATATAGTTGCTTAACTTAATTAAATGCACTCTTTAATCAACTGAATGATTCTTGCCAATAGAATCCATGGTGTACTTTCTGCTTCTAAGACATCTGACCATGGATATGAGTGCCTTTCTAAAAATTTCATCATTCACTATGGCAGTTTACTCTTTCTATATTCTGTCCCAAACTGCTTTTAAACAGGAGGCCTAAACTAAATTATAATACCATTAGGCAAAGCCTCAGTGTATACAAACAAAAGCACTCAACATTAACTCACTGGCACTTTTCTGCTTCATTTAAAAAGATGAGGAGGGTGTTATCATTAAAGTAGTAAGTGAAGGAAAAACTCTAATAAACTATATACTTAAAGATGTAAGACATGATTTAAAATGATTAAAATCTAAAATACCGAACGGTAAAAGGAACACTGAAAAGCAGATAGATTTACTACTTTCAAACTTCAAGGAAGTAAGTGAGTAAGGCACATAGAAAGGTGTAATAAGGAAGAAAAGTAGTGTGTTCAAATAGACTAAAACTAGTGTTTAATCTGGAGCTACAGATGGTTCTGAGTCATCACATGGGTACAGGGATTGAATCTGGGTCCTCTGCAAGAGTAGCCAGTGCTCTTCATTGTTGAACTATTTCTCCAGCCTCAATATCTTTTTTGATACACCTATTCTGCTTTACCTTAAAATTATTCACTATGACGAGCTAAAGGCTAACTCATATCTCTAAAACAAAATAATAACAAAGATTCCTAGAATCAATGGGGGAAAGCCTAGGCATGGTGGCACATACCTATAATCCCAATATTTGGGAAGCTGAGATAGGACTGTATACTGGCTGATTTTATGTCAACTTGACGCAAGCTAGAGTCATCAGAGAGGAGAGAGCACCAATTGAGAAAATGCCTCCATAAGATCCAGCTATAAGGCATTTTCTTAATCAGTGATCAATAGGTAAGGGCCCAGACCATTGTGGGTGGTGCCATCCCTAGACTTGTGGTTCTGAGTTCTATAAGAAAGCAGGCTGAGTAAGACAGGGAACACAAGTCACTAATCAACCCTCATCCACGGCCTCTGCATCAGTTCCTGCCTCCAAGCTCCTGTCCTGCTTGAGTTCCTGTAGTGACATTCTTCAGTAATGAACAGTGATATGGAAGTTTAAGATGAATAAACTATTTCCTCTCCTACCACAAAAGCCTGGTGTTAAAAAGTAAAACTGTTAGTTTAAACTATTTAAAATTTTGATATATAAACAATCATTAAGATGTTATACAATATACATTTAAGATAAAGATACGAAATCCATGAAAAATTAAATCTCATTTCTAAGACAGCTTTAGAGACCTATACCATCACACAATTCTTGAAGTGCAATTACATTTCTACTTAAAAATAATAATCAAATGTTTTTAAGTCACAGGACAACTTAAGATTACAAATTGTTCGAAACAACCAAATTTATCCATGTTGTTTTCATGGAGTTCTTACCTGTACAAGGAAAATGATGAGAAAATAAAAATTTGCAATTCTTCTAAACTGTTCAAACAAATTCTTTGGGAGGAAATTCCAAAGTGTATACTATAAAATAAGTTGAACAAGAAGAATTATTAGAAAAGAAACTTGAAAAATCTTATTATAATATAAAGTAGTATTTAGTATATCTAACAATTGAAAACACACCCTTATGTTACACCGGAATATATTTAGAGGTATGGAATACTTTTTTTCCAGAAATGAAGTTTCACTGAAAATTTCATTGGCCAACTAAGTGCTACATTTTTAATTTCTCCAACCCAACATAAAACGGATTCTTTGCTATATGCTCTCATATTATATTACATGTATTCATTTGTCTTCTCTCTCTCTCTTGAGATTCTCTGAACTTTGAGAGCACCTAAGCCTTGTTTAAAGGAGATGTTAGAGGCCAACAAGATGGCTCAGGCAGTAAAAGGATTTGCCATGTAAGCCTGACAACTGGAATATGATGCCTGGGACCCACATAAAGATTTGGAAGGAGAGAGATCCTGCCACAAAATTATCATCTGACCTTCACGTGCACACCATAGCTCATTCACCCCCAACCCACAAAATAAATACATAGAATTGTTTAAAATAAATTTTAAAAACTATTAGCAGTAAATTTCCATATACTCTGTCATGTTCTGAGACTTTAGCTTTCCAGTCCTTTATCAATGGATATCATGATATGCAATTTATCAAAATAGAGTCTTTCCAAGTGTAAATTTAGCCTTTTACCTTCAAAGGTTTTTTGTTTTTTTTTTAAATTCTGGTTTCAAGTCTTCTATATTATGGTATGTATTACATCTCTTGATTTTTAAATGATCCAGTCATTAAGCTTAAGGCATTAATAAATTACATCTTGTGTATGCACTCAGATTGTGTGTGTACCTTTTCAATTATGAACACAGTATCAGCTGTCATGAAGATAGGCGGTACTAGTAGAGACAAAATTTTATCTCTGACAATGATCTAAATCCAGTGATTAGACCTAGCCAAAAGAATTAATATACTCATTCACTCATTCAAATAACTTTTATCTCTCCCAGGAATTGTTAGAATGAATAGTAGGGAAGACAACTGAACAACTTACTTCTATAGAAATTATTGCCTATTCAGTGAAAAACCTTATTGAAAACACAGACACATTTACAACTTATAGTAATTGTTAAAAATAAGTTCAGAGCTTTAAAGAAGAAATCATTACTCCAATTAGTGTCTTGACAAAGTAAAACTTTACTTTTGATGAGAAAAATGAGCTACTCATTAAAAAAAAATGGAAGAGCAGGCATAGGCACACCAGAATGGCAAATTCACTTGGTTTTTATTTTAATACAAGTGGTGACTGTGTTTTTCCCATTGGTTGGGGTTTGACCTCATATTTTGTAAATGGCTCATTTAAATGAAGTTTAATTAAATAAGTTGCAACTCAGCTAATAAAAGTTTTACCCTGTTAGGTTAGGAGATTAAAACATTTGCAAAAAGATTTTACACCATGAGAGAAGATAAATTTACTGGAACTCTTTGATGGTAAACAAATTTTTTACAGTGTTTTCAGAAAAGCTAGTATTTAATGTTTTTTATAGTAATGAATACTTTCTACCTCAACTTCCCAAATATTGGGATTATAGGTATGCGCCACAGTGTTTAGGCTTTTCCCTATTGATTCTAGGAAACTTTGTTATTCATTTGTTTTAGAGATATGAGTTAGCCTTTGGCTCATCCAAAATTTCATCAGCAGTTCAACAGTGAATAATAATTTTAAGGGAAAGCAGAATAGGTGTGTCAAGAAAAAAATTATTGTGCCTGGAGAGATAATTTAGCAGTTAAGAGCACTGGCTACTCTTGCAGAGGACTCAGGTTCAATTGATTTTAAACAATTTTATGTATTTATTTTGTGGGTTGGGGGTGAATGAGCTATGGTGTGCACGTGAAGGTCAGATGATAATTTTGTGGCAGGATCTCTCTCCTTCCAAATCTTTATGTGGGTCCCAGGCATCATATTCCAGTTGTCAGGCTTACATGGCAAGTCCTTTTATTGCCTGAGCCATCTGGTTGGCCTCTAACATCTCCTTTAAACAAGGCTTAGGTGCTCTCAAAGTTCAGAGAATCTCAAGAGAAAGAAGACAAATGGAGGCAAGCAGTTACAGTAGAACTGGGCTGGCCAGACAGTGTTGCGCACGCCTTTGATCCTAGCACTAGGGAGGTAGATGCAGTCGGATCTCTGTGAGTTTGAGGACATCCTGGTCTACAGAGTGAGTTTCAGGACAGGCACCAAAGCTACACAGAGAAACCCTGTCTCAGAAAAAAAAATATATCAACTTTACACAAGCTTGAGTCACCTGACAAGAGGGAACTGCAAGTGAGAAAATGCCCCCATAAGAACGACCTTTAAGCAAGCCTAAGGGTAGTGCCCTCCCAGGGCAGCTGGTACTAGGGGGTATAAGAAAGCAAACTGAGCAAGCCAGGAAGGACAAGCCAGTAAGCAGCAATCCTTCAAGGTCTTCAATTTTTACCTCCAGGTTCATGCCTTGAGTTTCTGTCCTAACTTCCCTTCATGATAATAAACTATAAAGTAAAGTAAATAAATCCTATTCCACCCCCCACCCCAGCAAAGTTGCAACAGTCATGGTGTTTTATCACAATGATAGAAACTAAGATAACAATCAACAGTCAACAGGGAGAATAAATCTGAGGTCAAAAGAGTACCTTAGAGAGGACCAGGGAAGTAGTACATGGCTTAGTGGTTAAGAGCACCTGTTCTTACATATGAACAGGATTCATTTCCCAGCACCCACATAATGGCTCATCACCATCTTATATTTCCCTCTGACCATCAGAAGGCACCAAACATGCATGTAGTACACACACACACACACACACACACACACACACACACACACAATTACATGCATACACACAGGCAAAACATTCATAAAATAAAATCTTTTTTTAAAAAAGTAAGTGAAGAAATGCCAGGGACACCTTTAAGCCTAGCACTGACGGACAGATACAGCCGGATTACTTTGGGTTTTCAGGTCTGCTTGTGCTACATAATGAGACTCTGCCACAAACCAATCAACCAACCATAAAATTAAGTGCTATCTCTGAAACACTTTACCTTAGCTAATGGGAGCTCACCATCTCCAGCTGGACAGGTAAGGAACAAGCATAGGACCAAACTAGATCCTCTGAATGTGGGTGACAGTTGCATGGCTGGGGCAGACTGAGGGGCCACTGGTAGTGGCACCAGGATTTGTCCCTACTGCATGTACTGGCTATTTGGGAACCGATTCTCTTTGGATGGATACCTTGCTCGGCCTAGATATAGTAGGGAGGGTCTTGGACTTTCTCCAAAGCAATGTGTCTTACCCTCTTTGAGGAGTGAATTGGGGGAGGGTGAGATGGGGGGGAGGTAGAGGGGATGGAAGGTGAGAAGGGAGAACTGGGATTGGTACGTAAAATGAAAAGAATAGCTTGCTTTCTTTTTTTAAAAAAAATAATAAAATGTGAAAAAATTAAGTGCTGTCTGAAATGTCTATTATTTGAAAGAATTCACATTTTTCATGATATTCTCAAATTTGCTTATGATAAAAAAATAAGCGTTTAAAACCACTGGTAGAGTTGCTTTGAAACCATTATAATCCAAAACCAGCATTTAACTGCCATATCGATTTCAAGTAAATAAATAAATAAATAAATAAAAGCTGAACTCTAATAAACTGCTAATAGGTGAACCAGGACACTAACCTTCTGTTCTCAAACTAAACATAAAAAAAAACCAGATAAGCATTAAGACCACTTAAATGTCCTTATTGGGGAAATATTAACAGATCAAAGGGAACTTTTTTTGATCTAGTCCTGTTAGGCTACTGCTGTTGTTTTGCAATGCTAAGGACTCAAATCAGGGCTTTACATAGCCACACCACTGAAGTACATGTATTCTTTGCCCCACTACTGTTGTTTTACTTAGCCAGACTAACTTTTTTCTTAAGAACTTTGGCTGGTCCTTTCATTGGAAATTATTGCTCTTCTCTCCTTCATCAGGGCATGAACTAAGACCTCAGGGTGTTGTAACTTATTTTACTATAAGCTCTAGGCATGATGCCTGGCAAGAAACACATGATGTTTGTTTCAGGCAGGGTCTCATACTACATACAGCCCCATGCTAACCTCAAAGTCAGGGCAATCCTCCTGCTTTGGCCTATCAAGTCCTAGGACTACACTTGTCAGGCCACCACTGAGACTTTTAAATCAAGAAATGATGAGTAAAATTTGTGCACTGACCATTTAAATCACTGATTGAATTAAAAGGCAAACTAGGATACAATTATTTATTCTATACATTAAAACCAATACTTTAACACAGATTAAGAGAATTCTTTTAAAAGTGCTTTCTAATTAGAATAAAAGTGGAACTGTAGATATATACATGAAGTTATTAAAATTTAATTGTTTATCTTAAAACTGGACTCTCAGACTTGGTCTGTGATTACAAACCAAAAACAATGCCAATCACAGGAAGAAAATGCAAATATGAGTTATTTTAAATACAGTGATGAAAACAGATTTTTCTATCCTAAGTTCTTGCCTAGATGATTGAGTGAATGAATCCTTACACTAATTTTAGAAATAATTTACTTATATTTTATGTATATAGGTATTTTTTGCCTGTATATGTGTGTGTGTGTGTGGTGCCTATTGAGGCCAGAAGAGACATTTGAGACCCCTGGAACTGGAGTTACAGAAAGTTGGTAGCCTCCATGTTGGTGTTAGGAAGAGCAAGTGCTCTTAACTGTTGAGCTATCTCTCCAATCCCCCACTAGAATATTTTAGCAAGGAATGATAAAGTTAAAAGTCAGACTAAATATTTAAGAACATGTTCAACTGTTGCTACACAGAAATACCAGCACTGCAAATTTTGTTTTGTTTTGGCTGTCCTGAAACTCGTTCTGTAGGCTAGGCAGGCCTCAAACTCACAGAGATCTCCCTGCCTCTGCCTCCTGAGTGCTGGAATTAAAGGCATGCACTACCACAAGTGGGCTAAAATATCTCGCAGGTATACCCAGCCACTTAGGTGTTAGCTTGTTTTTAATTTTTTTACATTTATTTAGGTATTATTTTGTGTATATGGGTGTTTTGTCTGCATGTATGTATACCAGAAGAGGGAATTAGAACCCATGGGACTAGTCAAATGTAACTACAGTGAGAGACAGCTGTGAGCTGCTATTTGGGTGGTGGTGGGAATTGAACTCAGGACCTCTTGAAGAAGAGCCAGTGTTCTTAACTGTTGAGCCATCTCCTTAGACCTGCAAGTAGTTTCTATAGAGTATTTTTCACTTATTTTGTAGTTGGTATATACATATGGGTTCTAAAACTGATACTATATGATAAAGTTATGTTACTGCCTCAAGTATCTATTATCTAAAAGAATTTAAAACCAATTTTTCCATCAAATAAATCTCCAAATGTTGAAATGAAAATGAACTAATAGATTAAAGGCTTTGAGCTTTACTTGATTGGGTCTGGAGTATGGGGTATGTATAGCTCAGTGACAAAGTGATTATCCAACATGAATGTAGTTTTATGCTTGATTCCAAGCACCAGAGATGAGAGGAGAAAAAAGCTGTTTTTACATGAAGTTCACCAAGTTTTTTACTTAGTACTAAGAATTCTAAGGATAAAGCTCTAAGTAATGTGTTCTAATGTTTCTATATAGGAACAGCAAAGTGGAAACCAAGTTAGATGGGGCAGTACATGTCTGTAATCTTAACACTTAGGAAGGTAAGGTAGGAGGATTGCCAGGAGTTCAAGGACAGCCTGGACTACATACAAAAGCCAATTTTGGCAAAATAACAAAACTTTGTCAAAAGCAAACAAACAACCAAAAGGAACAGGGACATGGGTAAAAATGAAATAGTAACTATTTAAAAATTAACCAATAAAGTTATCAGCAAGCTGAACTACACAAAGAACATAACCTTCTCTAACTACTAGATACATATGGATGCAATAGAATAAAAAAGCAAGACTAATTTTATAGTAAGTTCTATATTGGTAACTGTTCACTTTGCTACATTA
This sequence comes from Microtus oregoni, assembly GCF_018167655.1. Taxonomy (NCBI): domain Eukaryota; kingdom Metazoa; phylum Chordata; class Mammalia; order Rodentia; family Cricetidae; genus Microtus; species Microtus oregoni. Next base: position 7,264,835 of record NW_024543828.1, on the reverse strand, counting down.
CTATACTCAAGTTATTATCAATTTTCCTTTATGTTGGCATTAAATGGAATTTTGAGCTTTGCAATCTACCTTGATTCTTACTAACAATGCCACACAGAAATTTTACTTATCACACTGAAAATTCGGAACCTCTCAAAAGCAATAAAGTTGCTGACTAAAACTAAATCAGAAATTAGTAAAATTTACAGGTTATTTTCAGTGTGTCAGACACAACTGAAAGAAAGAAGTCCTCTCAGTTTTAATAAATTGCACTATTGATGAATCTGGTTTATTTGTTGTATGTGTATGCAAGAGAACACACATGTGTGCCACAGTGTGCATGTGGAGGTCAGGGGACTACTGATGGGAGTCAGTGTAGGTCCCAAAGACTGAATCCCAGGTCATCAGGTTTGGTAGTAGATGCCTTACAGGTACACTGAGCCATTTTACAGGTCTCAATTCAATTTTTTTCTTCTTTTTTTCTCAATTCAGTTTTTTAAATAAGGGAAAAACGATAATATAAATTTAGACCTAAAACTCTGATTTGAGTCAAGTTTAGCTTTCTAAATCAACTATGAATAACTCACTGATTATTTCACTGATGGTACTCTAAAGCTCAGAAATTGTAAAAGAAAAAAAAAACAAACAACAACCAAAAAATCAAAAACAAAGTAAAAAAAAAGCCCTAAAGAACAATAACAGTGCAATTAATGTTCTTTTTCTTAAGGAAGGGAATTTCCAATTTTGCATCAGCTACAAAATTCTGGTGATAACCAAAACTTTCCACAGAGTACTTTAAATTAGTAACACCTCAAGGGACATTTCTTTTTAAGAAAATATTTGTGTTCCCAGAAAAAAAGTAGACACTGATTTTATAAGTAAATAAAATTTAAAGGTCAAAGTGTTTTCTTCAGTGCTCCCTGTATTAACATTTATTTCCTAATACATTGGCTCTACAGGGGGTTAGTTGTAATGAAAAAAAGCACCAAAAACAAGTGTTAATTTTATGACAAAGTAGAGAAAAGAAAGTAACACTTGCTGCAGAGTTGGAAGACAGCTAGCATAGTTTATAGACTGTATTTATTCAATTCAAAGAGTATGGTACAAATATATGGAACCAAAAGGTAATGTGAGGAAGATAAATTCCAATTATAAAATTGTTAAGTTTCTCCAGAGTAGATCCAAAGGCCCTCTACCAAAAAGGACTCTCTCTATACATTCAAATCACAAGAGTCCAAAAACATCAACAGTAATGTACTGGAATAATCCCATGAACACAAATAATATAAGAAGACATAACATTTACTAGGTGTTAACACTTCCAAACATAGGGGTAAATGTTTTCTGTGTATCATTTCTTTTCATCCTCACTACAATCTCATGAAATGAACAATTCAATAGGCCTATTTTATGGATAAGAGAATTAAGGTCCAAGTTAAACGATTTTAACTTCCTATCCAAGTCTAAGAGGGGAATATTTTGAGAGAATTATTTTCTCTGCGCCTCATTTTTTCCTACCCTAAATTGGAGATTAAAAATCTACACTTTATCCAGGTGTATTGATACACTCCTTTAAGCCCAGCACTTGGGAAGCAGAGGCAGGCAGATCTCAGTGAGTGTGAGGCCAGTCTAGGTCTACAGGCATACATAATGAGTTCCAGGATAGCAAGGGCTACACAGTGAGACCCTGTCACAGACACAAGTAGCCCCTGACTGAGAATAAAATGTCTGTGACAGGATTTAAGAGTAAAAGAAAATCAACATTTTATCTGATATATCACAGTGTTCTACATGGCTACTCAGTTTTCACATTTATGTTTTACATGTTAATCTTTTCTTTTTCTGTAGAGATCAGGTCTCATACAATACAATCCTGCTGTCCTGGAACTCGCAGACATCTGTCTGCTTCTGCCTATATTTTACATATTAATCTTTTAACAAAAACAATTTTCATTATGCCATTACCTAAAGGAGAAACCAAAGGAATATTTGAATACCAAAATGTGGTGTATTATTAAAGGAAGGGTATGATTTTGGGTTTCAGGTCCTAATTGACTTCAAGTGTACACTGAACTAAATTTCACTAATGTTTTAGCTCTCCCTTTCCAAGCTTCATTTGGAAGCAAGAACATTATCAAAATATGTTCCATGCTACAAGAGATGATAGTAAACCAGTCATCTACTACCTAACATCTTGTCTGGTCTGCCAGCAATAAAGACCAGTAAATTAATATTAGCAGAGCAATGACTACTGGGTACTAAGAGTTTAAGAAGTGTTTTTACATAAGAAGTATTAGCCATTTCATAAATTATATTTTAATTTGACAAAGATGATATAGCTAGTGAATATTTTATCAAGATTTAAATGCAGGTGTTCAAACATGTAGGCCACTGCTCTTAGCTTATACCACACTGAAATAAGATCATTAGCCCAAAAGTGATGGCTATTGTGATTAAATTTTACAGGTCATAGGTCAAGGAGTATGCGGGCCTTTTTTAGGAGCTAGAAATATAAGTCAGAAGTTAGGAAACAGAAGATATGCAAATGAAAGTCACTAAGAACCATCCTAAAGAACGGAAATCATGTACAGACTAATCTTTTCAAAGGCAATTCAGAAAGCTTTACATAAGTAAAGCCCCCACAAATCTGCAAAATGTCAGTTGGCAAATGTTTGATCACTGAAAAATATCCCTTCTAAGCACAATAATAATTACTTGTAGCACATTTTAAGGCCTAACATAATATGCACAATCAACAGGAACAGTGAATCATAAAGGAGGGCGAGTAAAAGTTATAACCAGACAAAATGATAGGCGTTTTAAAAACTAAACTATTTTTTGAGGAATAATTACTACAGTTGGTATTATGATTTGTAGAAGTATATGACTATGTGTATAAACAAATGTAAAAGAACCAGCTTCCTTAGAAGCATAAATAAAAATATGCAACTTTATATGAGCATCTGGAGAGTTTAAAAAAGAAACACAACTTACCTTAGAGGAGACTATTCTATTATCACAAAATCTTTGTGCACTGTAAGCTTCTGTTCCTGAAATGGGATGATTGCCAACAAATACTGTGCGTGTACCAACTCGTTTCTCTTCTCCAGCGCACTAACCAAGAGAAAGAAGGAGAAGGTCAGCTTTTCACCATATTTCTCTGTTTTCACCATGCTTAGAACTCTGGAGAATCAGAGTAGCAGGGGAAGGTGAAAACCTTGTCAAGAAATTAAAATCCACAAATCTCTTATAATATGGGATTCCCCTCTGTATGCTGTGAATATTATTGGTTAATAAAGGAACTGATTTGGGCCTATAGCAGAGCTATAGGGGAACAGAGCTGGGCGGGAAAAGCTAAACTAAATGCTGGGAGAAAGGAGGCAGAGTCAGGGAGAAACCATAGAGCCGCTGTCAGAGACAGACATGCTAAAATTTTAGCTGGTCCACAGCCACGTGGTGATACACAGATTAATAGAAATGGTTCAATTAATATGTAAGACATAGAAAATAAGAAGCTAGAGCTAATGGGCCAAAGAGTGATTTAATTAATACAGTTTCTGGTGCCAACGTGGCCAACTAAATCCGCTTAAAAACCTGGGCTTTGCTTGCTGGCAGCATGCTGCGGCTCCCTTAAGAGAGGTTTTTCTGATTGCCCCCCAAAAAGGTTTAAAGATATCTTGAACCCATTTGAATAGTTGAGTAAGTAATTGCAATTCTTTGGTTCTCCTAAAATACATGGTAAATTTAATCAATCTACTGTCAATTTATGCTAGTGAAATTCGAGAGGGCATACTAAAGAAACCTGTATTGTTAGTGGCAGCCATATTATTCCACCCATAGTACAAATGAAGCTCAACTATTATGTTTACAACAACATGCTAACTTAGAAAAAATTAGAATGGGAATATTTTATTTATTATACAACTTCTGAGGACCTTTTGTCAACAAACATATCAGAGAAGAGAAACTACAATGCAAATTATTTCTAAACATGTCAGAAATCCTATTAATAGAAAAATCACCTTTCTACAAAAAAAAAAACAAACCCGTATGAATCTTTGCCTTTATAAGAAAACTTCCTTGTGACCTCCCAAATTCTATTATCCTAAAGTCTCGCTAAAGACAATATATTTCTAGTGCTTTTTAAAATATCTTTTAAAAATAGACTCACTGTATTGAAAAGACTCAGAGTAATGCTCTAGTATATGTAAAACTTTCTGGGACTTCACAGTTCTCTATTTTAAAAAATGTAAAATGTTTATTTTATATGTATGGATGTTTTATCTGCATGTATGTCTGTTGCACTGTGCCCAAGGAGGCCAGAATAGGATACTTGATACTTTGTAACTGGAACTATGGATGGTTGTGAACTGTCATTTGGATGCTGGGAACCAAACTTGGGTCTTCTGGAAGAACAGCAGTGCTCTCTACCAATTTACCATCTCTTCAATCTTCTATTCTCTTTGTTTGAAATAGAATACATTTTTTATATATTCAAAATAGTCTTTGATAGTACTATATTTGAAACAGTTTCTAACTATACTGGTAAAAAACTATTATCTTAGATCCTTATTCTTATTTTTAAAAATAATTTGTCAATTACAATATTTTAAAATAATAACAACAAAGAGTTTTTGTTGAGTTATTCAAATGTCAAAGATATCAATCTTTAAAATAATGTTAAAAGACTACTTAGAAATTTTGAAGTTTTCCAAATATTTACTGTATTTGTATATATTAGTGCCTGCATTCGTGTCTTCTGAAGATATTATTTGTAAAATTTGCCTTAATAAGTAATAATCACCCTGAGTATAAAGCATCTCTGTTTTGCTATTTTTAAATTAAGCTTATGAAACAAATAAGGCACTACCTTCAAATTTGTACAAAGTCAACCAAAAATAACTGGAAAATACTAACAGAGAAACTCAGATGTGTTTATCTCAGTAGTAGAGTGTTTGCCTATTACATATAAGTCCCTGGGTTTATACCACCATAAAAATAAACACATTTTTAAAAAGTAAGTAGAGGTTAACTGTGAGGAGCAGAGGAAGCCCGATTGACTGTGTGTTATTTACATGAAAATGCATGTCGATAACCCCAATGCCTCAGACCAATGAGACTGGCAAGCTTTCCCTGACTCAGGCTCAGGGAAATTACAAAGGCTTCCCCAGTTCATGTGTGGATACTGATAGTATGTGCAGAAAACGTCTACTGCAGCTTCCTCCTCCCGGATGTTTGCAGCTTAAGACCGCTTCCCTGTGGTGACCTGCTCTCTACTAGATAAGCTAAACCCGCTTCCTCATTCAGCTGTATACAACAAACCCACCTCCTCAATTCAGATTTATAAAATAAATAAGGTGGGTTTCCTGTTGTCTGTTGTTGGTGTGTCTCCACCAGATTCCATTCTACCCAATCCCAGATTTTTTTGTATGTGTGTCTGTTGTTTCTCAATTTCCTGCCCTGTTGCCCCAGATTGTGCACATGGTACACTGATATACATGCAGACAGTATACCCATACAAAGGAAATAAAAATTAAAGCAGAGAGGGATGAGGACTAGGAAAAGAATAGAGGGTCAGTAGAGCAGTATGCTTCTTAAACTGCTAATATGGCTTCTCCCCTCTACAGTGGATACTAATTAGCTTAAGATGATATTTTAAGATGAAAATGAACTAGTACTTTCTCAATTTTAAATTGTCTTCAACTTCTTTGGTCCTCCGAAGTAAAAAATATAATTTGTACGCACATCTTTTTAGGAATCCTCTACAACTGAATGATACTAACAATTTTACTAAGAGGTTTACCCACACATTTATTTCTCGGATCTCTTTAAAATAATGCTTAAGTGATATCTATCTCCATAAATTCAAGAAAAAGGATTGAAACTATGTGCAAGTAGGTGTATATTAATGTCTAGCTCCTAAAGGTGGTTGTTAGATGGCAATAAAAAGCTGTATAATATCCACTTTCCAAATTTATCAAAATAGGTCTTTTTCTCTAGGGAAGGTTTAGATTTGAAGTTTCCTGAGGACTGGAGATGCAGTGATATGAAGCAGGTGTCTTTTCTGTGCCTGTTTACCCTAATTCTAATAAAACTGTAATCTCTCTTTGCATTTCCTGCAACTGTGCAATGTAGTTTAGCTCACATACAATGACAACTCTGAATTTGTATAAATTTACTGTACTACTTGTTGCCATGTAGTGTTAAAACTTCAGTGTTGCTTACCATGATTTTGAATAAAATAGATACTTTTGCCAGAACAAAGAAATCCAAAAAGGAAACAATAAAAAACAATCAACTTTGGAAGGCAGACAATGTAATCTTGGTCTAGGAGTATGTAATTCCTGTCACCAATACAGTCTTTACTTTCATTAGGAGTTCATTCTGTGCTGGACTAAGTCCCATCCAAATGTCTTTAGAAATATTATTGTTTAAAGCTGAAATAGACTAGCACCAACTCTATCTTAATGACACATCATTAATACATATTTACATACTTGATAATTACATATTTTTTATTGGTCAGCCTTGTCTCTGAGTTCCTATAAGTAAAAGTGAACAAAATTACTAATTAAAACTTGAAAAGAGCTGGAGAGATGGTTCAGCAGTTAAAAGCAGAGGCTGATCTTCCAGAGCATCTAAGGTTCGATTCCAGTACCCACAGGGCAGCTTCCAGGAAATCTGATGTCCTTTTTTGACTTCCCCAGGCACCAGGCATGTACTTGATGCACAGACATACATACAGGCAAGCAAAACACCCATATAGAATAAATATATATAAATTAGGCTAAAAAATTTGAAGACACAGAAATGATTTAAACTATTCACACTCCAACCCAAAGCTATTTTCTTCTTTAAAGCATTAGTACTTTTTTTTAACTGCACAGTAAGTCTGAAAATGGACAAATTACCTCAAAGTTGAAAAAAAATGCTCAAAAGTTAAAACGCCTATTTAAAAGCCTCCCAAAGTCAGATTACTATCCCAAGATTTGAGGGGAGCAGTACAGGGAGAAGAACAGTAGGCTGCCAGGGAGTGACTGCAGTGTATTAAGCTTCTTGGTTGAAATTACTATAATGTATTCAGTGGTCAATTAATTAAGGTTTCCATGCTTGCTCCATTGCAACAAACAAAGGTGAATAATCCTGACATTAACTTAAAGTCACAATGTAAAAATGAATCTTAAGAACGTACATTTCCTATTTTGCTTTTATTGCAACTTCTAAAGTGACCAAGCTGTTTTTTCCTCTTTTACCAGAGGAAGCAAAGCAAACTTTTAGATAGAACATTTTGTTTGGCTTTGACTTTAGAGCTTAATTATGTGGTCTTGTTTATTGAAATTTGTAAATATCTTATCAAAAACACAAGCACATGAAATTGTTATGCATATATAAACTTGGGTATTACCAACTGGCAGCATATAAACTGTAAAAAATTGCTATAAAGAATATATTTTAGCTCTACACAAACACATCAAAATCTGCAAGCACAACACCTAAAAAAATAAATAAAAGAGCGGGAGGGTATATATAGGAACAACACCTTGTTGGAAGTTTTCGTTGGACATTCATGATATAAATGTGTTCTACTGAACAGTTAAAGTTCACCAGGAACAACCAATCCTAAGCATTCCCACACCATGAACACCATGCTCTCAACCCAACCCACAACTACAGAAATGTAAATGAAATTCAGCTTTCCTAAAAGATACTTAAGGGAGTATATGGATCAAAATGCTGTAAGCATTTGTGGTTCACAATTTTAACAGGAATTTTAAAAATGATTCAGAGGTTGATTTAAAAAATGTAGCCTGCATCTCCCAAACTTACTAATGGTACACAGCAACCTACCTTTATAGTATCTTTCATATCTTGTCTATAGCCTGACAAAACTCATACATAAACAAGTCTTTACAAAGTGACAAAATATCTTTTGTTCTTGCTACCGTATCTGTACACCACTTTTCATTCCAAACACTTAACAAACCTTAAAACTCTAAATACGAAGGTAGTTAAATTCTAAAATTAGAGAAAGAGAAGCTGGCAACTCAACTAAACACTGATGAATACCATCAGAAAATGGATAAAAATACGCATACAAAGAGAAAGCAAGAAGAAGGCTTCTGGACTAAGCAACCCTGGGTAACTAGAAAACAGAATAAAATACAGATTACAAACCTCGGAGGCAGAAGTAAAAGATGGGACCATCTGCATACTGACTGGAAATTTTCTAATAGAAAAGCAGCCAAATCACAGAGAAAAGGCTGCAAGTCATTAAGAAATTGTACCAATCTTTGTGATCCTTGCAAAGTTTCCTGGAACTTAGGATGAAAGCCAACTTCGGTTTGAGGAATTTATGTACTTCTGTGGGAGGTGCCAAAGGAAGCATTAAAGAACCTAAAAGAATAAGCTGGAAGCAGCACTGTGGTGGCCAGCCCTCTGTTATTTTACCACTTCACAGCTGCCCGCTACTTTTCTCTAAAGATCCTAATTTGTCTTGGTAGTATCACTTCAAGCATCTTTTTTTTTTTCACATATCAATATCCTGGCATGGCACTATATTCTTTTCTCATCTTCTTCCCCTAATCCCTACCCACAATAAACAAACCATGGTGACAATTACCTTTCTTAGGAAAGTTCACTAAACTTAATTTAACACATGTGCACATGCATGCACACACGTGCACATACACACATTTGATTTTTTTGAAACTGGGTCTGTATGTAGCATTGGCTGATATAGAACCAGGGTGGCCTAAAACTCACAAAGAGATACACCTGCTTCCGCCTACTACCTAGCTTAACTAAAATTTTAGTTTTACATCTGTGCATAGTTTGAGGAACAGTCTAGGTATTTGTTAGGAATCACTGGGGTTTTCCTCAAGGAAATGGCTGTATTTCTAAATTCTGAAGCTTCAAAAATTTGTACAAAACACATGTAAGGTCTAAGAAAATGGTTTCTGTGGAAAATTTATTTGGAACTGGTAAATTCTGATTATTTAAAGATCTCATTATATCTCAACAGCAAATGGCAATATCTAGCAAAAACAATCATCAATATTATTACCTAGAAGAGATAAATTCTCATTCAAGAACTACTGTTTATCTCAGAAAAGGAAAAATATTAAAAGGAAAAAAATTATGTTCAGGGCACAGACAGAGAGGAAAGAGATATACGATGATGTGAACAGGCTTTATTATTTCAAAAGTGGTATGAAATTTCCTAAAAAGGTCTACTGGCTTACATATATACTGGAGTATTTCCAGTAAGCCCAATGGATATATTTTTCAATTCTAGCTGATAAATAAACAGAAAGCAAACCAGCTAAAAAAAAGTCCAATTTGTAAATGTAATTAATAAAATAACACATTCCAGCTAGTATCAGCTTATTTATTAACCTTCCCCCAAAGTTAGATGTAATGCGCCTGACTGGGGAAGTAGCTCAGTGGTAGAGTATTTTCCTAGCACGTATAAGGAAGGCCTTTGGTTCAATCTCCACTACTACAAATTCGTTTTCAAAAGAAAGGAAGGGAAAAAAAAAACCAGATTTTTATCGTGGCACATGGCTTAAAGAGACACACCTCTGGATTCTGACTCACAAAAGAGTCAATTTCTTCGATCAGTTCTTATTAAAGAAAAGTCTGTTCTTGAAAAGAACAATCTTTCTTGCAATTGAAGGATTTGGGAACAAAATATGGAGTGAACAAAACCAAAGAAAATATACTCTTAGAAAACATTAACAACTGTGTGTGTTTTCAGAATGAAACCCGAGAAAAATAGTTTTTTGTTACTTGACTTAATTACCTTATCTCTAAAGTGGTAAAACAAACTAAAAACTACCTATAGTAGGATTAACTCAATAAACAGAGATCACCTTTTATGATGCTGAATTACTACTGTGAACAAAAGATAAGGTTTTTCAGATGTTAAGTAATTATAGAAATATACAACTTAAAACAATGAGCCATCACAAATTTAAATTGTGCTACATGGTAAATGAGGGCCCACTTATGGAGCTCTTGTAGAGTGTTGTCCAAAACACACACCTAAAGTCCTTTAGAATGTCACTCTGATATCTTGGCAGCAAAATAGTAATTACTTTCTCCCTTTGTCTTAGAGTACATAATCACTTGAGTACTGTTCCAGCATTAATGCCATTGTCTCTATATTTCCTTACCTTCTCCAAAGCATAGATTTTGAAGTTGCCGTGAACAATGAAGACTAAATGGTCACACCACTCCTTCTATTTTGAGACAGAGGCTTACAATGCAGTCCTAGATAACCTGAACTCACTATGTAGACCAACTAGGCTAACCTCTAACTTACAGAGTACTACCTGTCTCTGCCCTCTAAGTGTTGCTGAGACTAAAGGTATGCACCACCAAACCTGACATAATTATTCTTTTCCAAAAAATGATTTAATTTTATTTTGTGTTTGAGTATTTGCTTGCAGGTATGTATATGTACCACACACATGCGCCTGGTGATTACAGAGGCCAGAAAAGGGCAAAGAATCACCAGCACAAGACGTATGGAAGCTGTGAGCCACCTTTGTAGGTGTTGGGAAACAAACCTGGTCCTCTGCTAGAACAGAAAATATTCTTAGCTGCTGAGCCATCTCTCCAATTCAAGAGACTATTTTTTTTTCTAAAAATCTAAAAACTTTCACTTTTGTGTGTATTGGTGTTCTACCTGCATGTATATCCACACACCATGTACATGTCCTGCAGTGTAAGCCAGAAGCTGTCACATCCCCTGGGACTAGAGTTACAGATGATTGTGATCGTCCATGTGGGTGTTGGGAATTGAACACATGTCCTCTGGAAGAGCAGCCAATGCTCCTAACTTATAAGCCATTTCTCCAGCCCCAAGACTAATTATCCTTCAAGACACTTAGATTTTACAGAAATCAGCAAGAGTTTTGAAATAAAAAAAAAGATAATTTGTAGTATGCTGAGGCATAGAAAGAGCAGACCAAATAAATAATTTGTAAATTTAAAAATATCTGCTTGCTTTGTTAGACCTCACTGTCAATTAGGAACCCACAATAAATATAAACTGTCAAAAATAACAGAATGCACTATTAAATTTTTCCCAAAATTCATTACATGGAACAAGTTAACAATAATGTTTCTTATAGAAGGACCAAACCCAGTCCATAACCCCCTCTCCTAGCTTCACAATGAATACTTACATAGTGAAAGTTTTTAAAAGTTTACAAGGAAGCACTTTAATTTTGTGTAAATTAGCCTTTCACACAATTATTTAAATACAGGACTTTCTCCCTAAAAAGATGCCATGGCAGCACATTTAATATGTGGTTTGGGAAAACTGCATCAAACTTTTAGGCTATAACCATGGTAGATCCTATTGGCAGGAAAAACACACAGCATTCACAATTGGTCATACTGGCAGAGCTTTCAAAGATATGAGGTGAGATAATTGGTAAAATTATGATGGTTCTATCTTTATATAGCAAAAGTAGATAAGTAAAATTACGTATTTGGCTATAAGCCCAAGTAGAGATTTTTGCTTCTAAAGTTCAATTATGAGAGGAAAGGTACCAGAAGATCTTGGTCTTAATTACCTTCTGATACTAATTGGTCTGTGTGTGTCTTGGGAAAGCCGTGGCACTGGAGTTTTTGTCTGTTACTTGCATATGGCTTGACAAGATGATCTTATTAAAAATAACATTTGTTCATACATCTAGCACTGAAATCTTACAATGCAGCTTCAGATGTACAATTTGGCAACCCAGTTCAGCCAAGACTTCTAAAATAAAATAAATCAAGAGCAAGAATAACTGTTTGAAAATAAAGATTAATTTTCAAAACCACATGTAAAGGGTAATGTACTGGAATGAAAGTTATTTGTAAGCTTCTAAGCAAAAAGGATACATAAAACACTTTGAAAAGCATACAGACCAAAAAATAAAAAACTCATGTACTAAGGTCTTCTCAAAATGTGTGTTTGAGTACAAAATGACTACATTAAGGTCTTCAGGATATTTATCTTGTACTCTAATAAGTACATTGGTTCTTTAAGTCTTTAAAGACATCAATTTAAATCACTTACAGTCAAATTTTACTTAATGTTAATCATTACATGTGAAAAAAAGAATCCCTTCTCAAATGTGCCTATTAGAGGAGAAAAATGGTTTAACCCTCTTAAAATACAACATCTATGTCCTCACACCCAAAGGTACAAGCAACTATAAGTTAAAACAGGCTAATTAAAATAAGGCCAATTTAAAAACTAATAAACAACTTGGAATTATGAAGTTTAATTGCACACAGGATTGTTACAAAAAATAAAAATACATATAAAGACAAACCTACTTGAAAGTTTTTTTTAACCAGAGCATATAGTAAAAAAGTATGTCTTCCCCACAAAATACTAATCATACTAAAAGTCAAACTGGTCCCAAGTCACTTCCCACAAAGCAAAACTTTTAACAAGTAAGAAAAATATTATTTTGTGGTTCTACTTAAGCATATGATGGAAAATAGCAGTGGGTTGCTTCTAAAGCACCTGAAGGGGTATCTAGAACAATTATAAGAACCTGAAGCCAAAATTAAAAATACCTGTCAAGCTTTGAACATGAAAAATGCTTTCACCTAAATCATAATACAGCATAGTAGCTGTAGGTTTCTTCATTAAGTGACAATCTAATGTTAAAAGATTGAGTAGGGCCAGACAGCCCACACCTTTAAACCCAGCACTCAGGGAGGCAGAGGTAGGCAGATTTCTTTGTGAGTTCAAGGCCAGCTTGGGCTACAGAATAAGTTCCAGGACAGTCAGAGCTACACAGATAAACTGTGCCCGCCCACCCCACCCCCCCAAAAAAAACTAAATAAATAAATAAAAAGATTGAGTAGGAAAACCCAGCAAGGCTTGGTAACTTGTCAGTAGAAGCAGAGGAAAAATGGACAGCTTGATACTTATGCTGGAAGCAACTAGAGTTTTTTTTTTTTTTCTTCAAAGACTTCCATTTGGGCAAACTAGATCCTCAGTCATGCTATGGAAAAGAATTTCAGTATGAATCCATAGGAAGCAGAGTTGGAATTTATTTAAAGAACAAAGAAAGGTAATCAGGGAAAGAATGAGGCACACCTAAAGTGTGTGACTTCTCAAAATGACTCACAGGTCAGTGAGATGTCTCAGTAGGTAAAAGTGCTACACACCAAGTCTAATAAACTGAGTTCAATCCCTGAGACCCAACATGATGGATTTTCAATCTTCCATTAGTGCATTGTGGCATATGAGCACGTATTTTCACAGGCATGCACACACAAACACATACACAAATAGCATACACAAATAAATAGATGGATAGATAGATGGACGGATGAATAAATAATAAATAAATACATGTAACTTTTTGAGAAAGAAGAGTTGTGCCTACATATCTTAGTAGTGACCATATATAAGATTTTTGAAGCTCTTGGAACTTCATTGTTCAGCATATTTCTAAAGGACCTTCCCCTCCCTCTACATCTATCATTCTTCAGGATAACAGATTATAGGCTGGCTCTGAGGAGTCTTGTATGAGTTTATAATCTGGTAAAATAAACCCAGGGGACATTAAGGGGTTCACAAGTGGAGTACAGACATATCATTTACTGCAAATGTTTTTTGGGTGAGTTTACTAGAAAATTGCAGGTTTAAAGGTGGAAAGGCGGAAAGGTTTTAAGCAAATTTTAAATATATGTGTGATGGCTAGTTTTGGGTGTCAAATTGACCACATCTGGAATAAATTACAATCCAGAAATGAAGGGCACACCTATGTGATATTTCTTGCTTGGTTTGAAGTGAGTAGATCCACTTCTAACCCAGATGTTGAGGAGGAAAGACACACCTTTAATCTGGGCCACACTTTCTGTTGGAAGCCTATATAAGAATATGGAATATAGAGTTTTGCTCTTTGACTGCTTGTCCTCACCTTGCTGGGAAATTCATCCCTTCACTGGCATTAAAGCCTACTTTTTTTGGGAATTCTAACATCCACCAAAATTCAGACAAGACATCCAAACTGAGCAACTACAGGATTCTTGGAATTTTCATTCACAGCCAGCCATTGTTGGATTAGTTACACCATAGCCTGTAACTAGTCTAATAAATCATTCAGAGAGAGAGAGAGAGAGAGAGAGAGAGAGAGAGAGAGAGAGAGAGAGAGAGAGGAGATAGATAGATTCAATCTATAAATTCTGCTACTCTAGAAAACCCTAATAAAACATTAGAATTCTTTTAAAAAACATTGTATGTGTATGTATGAATACCAGCATGTATGTGTATGCCAAACGCATGCCCAATGCATACAGAGGCCAGGAGAGGGTGCTGGATTCCCTGGAGCTGGAGTTACAGGAAATTGTGAGTGACATGATATGGATGCTGAAACCAAATTTGAGTTGTCTAGAAGAGTGGCAAGTGTTCTGAACTGCAGAGCCATCTCTCCAGATTGTATGCTCAATTTTTTCCCACTGAGTTATTTTTTTTAATTTAAAGTTTACTTTAGAGACTAGACATGGTGGCTCAAATTTATAATCCCAGTCCTTGGGAGACTGGGTTGGAAAGATTGCATGTCTGTGACTAGCCTAGGCTACATAGTAAGTTATAAATCAGCCTGAGCTACAGCATGAGTCTGTCTTCATTTTTTTCCTGTCATTTTATTGAAAATAGATTTTTTCATACAATATATTCTAATTACAGTTTCTCTTCCTCTGATTTCCTCCCAGTTTTTCCCGACCTCCCCCTCCCATCTGGATATACCCCTTTCTGTTTCCTTGGTGAACAAACAGGTATAATAATATAATATAATATAATATAATATAAACCAACCAGAATAGATCAAAACAAACAGAAGGAAAAAAAGCCATAGAAAAAGCACAAGAAACACATACAGATGAAAAGACCACACATTTGCACACACAGGACTCCCATAAAAACACAAAACCAGAAGCAGTAACAAAGGTCTGGTATAAAAACAAAACAGAAAACTCTGACACAACATTATGAGACAATGAGACAAAGAACCTCCAAAGATGCAGGGCATACAGTCTATGCTTAAGAGTAGTTTGTTTCCTCAGTGAGACTCCCTTGGAGGAACCTAAATATTCATTTGCAAGTGGTTATCAATTGGGGATCTTCTGGGTTAGGGATGGTGGCTTGTGTCCCCTTTCAGCTCTAAGACCCACTATGATGGAATTCTTCAGTCTCAAGACAGCAAGAGTCTTCAACTGACTCCAGGGTGAACGGCTCTTTTCAATTGCCAAATCTTCCTAATTTTCTTTCTCTCCTACTTCAGGTTTAGATTCTGCCTTGCTTCTCTATGCAGTACTTCTTCCTGTATGACATGGCAGGATCACTTCTGAAATTGGGATCTTATGAGCTACTGTCAAACAAGATAGTTAAGAGAATTTCTTTAGTGCAAGCTCCTTACTTTGGAGAGAAAAAGTCAGGAAACATGGAAGAAAAACAACAAAAGATATATATTCTAACCTCATACTACTAAAAACAATAAAGTGTTTACCTTTATTGTTAATTTTGAGCTGGTGGGATGGCTTATCATATAAAGGCATCGCTGGCAAAGTCTTACAATCTAAGTTCAATTCCCTGCCCAACAATTGTACTCTGATCTCCACACACATTGTGGATTACACAAAGAAAATGTAACACAAATGGTTAATTTTATATTGTGTGAATTTTACCTTAATTTTAAAAAAGTAACTCTAAAGAGTCTACTATCCGAGGACTGAATTCAGGGCATCATACACAGTAGGCACAGATCCTGTTAAAGGACAATATATATATATATATATATATATATATATATATATATCCCTAGCTAACAAGATAAATTTACTAATGTTGTTAATAAACTTATTAACCTGAATTAATTGATTTTCTACTATATACAAGGCACCGGAAACAGAGTGATGGATTTTACATGGTATCTGTCTTCAAGCAGCTTATTGTTGTCGGGGAGATTGCTCACATTCGAACACTCACAAAAATCAGGTAAATGTCAATAGTGAAAACTGACACAGCCAGTATCAGGTAATAGTCATATAATGCAAACCTGAACGCACCAGTCCTCCAGTCTTCCTAATAATGGTCTCATGTCAATCTTAATACATTTAGTCTATACCACAAGGTCTTACACATAGTCAAGTTCTCTCCTTGTCTAATTCCATATCTTGCCTAACTATCTTACCTTCTTTTATTGCTGTTATAACTCATTAGTCTTCTTTTCATTTCAAGTGAGCCTTAGGCTTCTTCCTGCCCCCAAAATTCTTTCTGCTCCACTACTTCTCTCAGCACAGAATACTCCTATCACTTCTTTACCTACTTATAATCATTCTTCATATCTCATCAGCCATCATTTTCTTTTCTTATTTTTTTGTTAGAATCTTATGTACCCAGTATAGCCCTGAAGTTGCTAGGAAGCAGAGAATGACACTGAGTTCCTCTTGATACTCCTACTTCTGAAGTGGTGAAATTACAGGTATGTGCCACCATATTCATATCACCATTACTTTCTCTAAGGACGAATCAAATCAACTGACTAATAACCTGTTCTATAATATTTGTGTGTTGGGGGTTGAAACAGGGTCTCTCTACACAGCATTGGCTGTCCTGGAACTTATTATGAGTCCAGCTAGTCTTGAACTCAAAGATCTGCCTGCCTCTGCCTCAAGACCTCCAGAGTGTGGGATTAAAGGTGTGTACTACCACACCTGGCTCTGTTCTATAAACTCTTCCCTACAGAGAATATACAACAAGCAAAGTACAAAGTCTCAGCAAATTTCTCAAAAAAGCTGTTAATTGCCAGTTTCCACTAAAGTTTCCTCAAACATACTAGTTAAAACTTAACCCAAAGAAATCCTGCATGAATACCCTGACTTTGTTAAAAAAAATGCTTAAATAAACTTTAGATTAAAGAACCAGAAATATGGCTCTGGGGTTAAGAGAACATACTGGTCTTCCAGTACCCAAGTTCAGTTCCCAACACCTCCATCAGGAAGGTCACAACTATCTGTAAATCTAGGTCTAGCAGAACCCAATGCCCCTAAGCCTCTGTGGGCACATACAAACATGCTCACATACTCACATGTATACTAATTAAAATTAAAAGGAAATTCTTTTGATCATTTTCAGAAAAAAAAAACAAAGCAGTGGTTGTGACAAGAGCAGCATTGTATAGTGACTTTTTAGTGCTTCAAACATATTTCCAGACTGTTGGTTACTGTTAATTGATTTACATAGATTTTAAACAATTTTATCCAAAGCAATGTTCAGATTAGTCAGATCCAGCTGATTAAACACTTGATTAAAACTGGTAGCTGAGGCTGTTTCTACTTAGAAAGTCAGGAATTAGGCTAGAAATAATCCTTAATAGAATGCTGTTTTTATGACGAAAATCAGGTTTATATTACTTTGACTTACAGGAAATGAAAAACAAGACTAGTATGTTTGTTTTTAGTGTTTTATTTTATCCTAAGTACAGAATGCTTATAAATATAAAATATTTGTTCCTGATGTATGCCAAGCACTACTAAAATCCAAGTATTATTTCTATTTGCTCACAGCAAGTATTTGCTTCTATGATACTACACAGTGAAATGGAAAGGAAGGCAGTAGATTGAAATGATTATTACAGTGAGCCAGGAAAGAGAGCAAGTTGATCACATAAAATTTTCAATAAGCCAAAGAAGTTATCATGACCATAAAACTGATCATTTTTCTGTGGCACAGTACAGAGATTTTTCTTCTGTCATATTTGTTTATATCCGACACCTGCCACTTTCTCCCATTCTTTTTCTTAAACTCCTTCTCAGATTTATTCATTTTATTATATGTGTGAGTGTTTTGCCTGCATGTATATGTGTGTACCATGTATGTGTTTGGTGACTTGAAGAAGTCAGAAAATGGCATGAGATCCCCTGGAACTGGAGTTATGGATTGTTGTAAATTACAGATCAATGTGAACCCCCTTGTGGGTGCTAGGAATTGAACCAGGTCCTCTACAAGAACAAGTACTTTTAAAAAGCCAGTCTCTTCTACTCTTCTGTTGTGCTCTTGGGGCCCTGTTCAGGTTTGTCAGTAAAGGTCTGATACATGTTTTTACCTGAACAGACACTGTGTACATGTGAGTATACCTGTGAGATGGACACTGAATTCCCTTGTAAGAACTGCAGCTATGTGAAGGGAAAGCATAAAGAATGTCAAGAACAGCCGGGCGGTGGTGGCGCACGCCTTTAATCCCAGCACTCAGGAGGCACAGGCAGGCGGATCTCTGTGAGTTCGAGGCCAGCCTGGTCTACAAGAGCTAGTTCCAGGACAGGAACCAAAACCACAGAGAAACCCTGTCTTGAAAAATCAAAAAAAAAAAAAAAGAATGTCAAGAACAAAGAGCAGCGCATTGCAGTATGTAAGCTGTCCCTGAAAAAAAAAAATTACTTTTTGAAACAGAAAAGAACCCTCCAAATAATAATGTTAGAGTTCAGACTCAGCCATGGTGCCCTACCCCTTCCATCATCACCTCAGGAGGCGGAGGCAGGAAATAACTGTAAGTTCAAGTTCAACCTGGACTGGGGAGAAGACTCAGTTCAGTATAGTGTTTACCTCACAAGCATGAGGCTCTATCTGAGTTTGATTCCCAGAAACCACATAAAAGTACCATGCATTGTACTATTTGCTAGTCATTCCAGTGCTTAAAAGATCCCTTGGCACACTGGCCAGCCAGCCTTACCTAACTAGTATGCTGTAGGATGAGAGACCCCGTATCAAACAGAGTTGATAGCATTCTTAAGCATGGCACCCGAGGTATTTCACATACACACAAATAACTAGGGATAGATGCACATGCGCGTATACACACACACACACACACACACACACACACACACACACAGAGAGAGAGAGAGAGAGAGAGAGAGAGACAGAGAGAGAGAGAGACAGAGAGAGAGAGAGAGAGAGAGAGAGAGAGAGAGAGAATAAACACGGATGAGGAAAATATTAAAATTCCACAAGGAAAAGTTATTCATCTGTAAGAAAATCTTTTCATTGATAATCTTAAAATGAATTAGTGATTTTCCTCTTTACAATCTTTTGATATCCCTAAGATCTTATGTAGAAAACTGCTCAGAGACCTAACTGGTATATGTTAGTCACAAAATGGCTATCATTAGGGTTTTTTTTTTTGCGGGGGGGGGATACCATGTTTTAAGTAGAAGAGGTTATAATGAAGTGTATAAAATGTCAATCTTCTTACACACACTCATTAATGAAGGCACACACTTTCTTGTTCTATAGATGACAAACAGATCCTAGAAAGATTTGTTTTGTTGGGTTTGTCTGTTTGTTTGTTTTCTTTTTTGAGACAAAGTTTCCCTGTGTAGCCCTGCCTATCCTGGAACTCACAGAGATCCACCTGTCTCTTCTTCAGAGTGTTGAGATTAAAGGTATGCACCACCACCACCAGGCAACCTCTAAAAAGGTTTTTAAAGGTTTTTTTTTTTTTTTTTTTGAGAGAGGGCTTCTCTGTGTTAACAGTTTTGGTTGTCTTGTAATTCATTTTGTGGACCAGGCTGGTCTTGAACTCATAAAGATCTGCCTGCTTCTACCTCAAAGTAGTGGGATTAAAGGCATGTGCCACCGCGCCTTGCCTGATGTTTTTAATGAATTGTTGACTTTCTTAGCAAACTCTTTCTTAGCTAACCATATAATTGCTACTAAGAAAATACTAGGATATAACTCAAGCACAACACACCCCCACCGTTCTTTAGGCTCTCACCTTGCTTTGGTCCTTTACACAGTACCTGAGCAGGATTTGAATTTCACGACCTTTACAGGCACTCTGAAGTCACCTGCAACTCCTGGGGCTGGTTGCTCTCCAGGAATTCCTGTCCTTTTGTTTTACTCATTCACCTCTAGTCCTGCTGCAAGGTTATCAGTGGGCAGAGAAGAGCAAACCTGAGGCAAAGCTTAAGCAAGTCACTCTTTCTGCTTACACTCTTAACTCTCATTGAGCCATTTTATTTAGGGCTATACCAGTTCCTGTCATGCACAAGGTTTTAACACTATGGGTTTGATCAATTACCCAAGCAGGACAAACATATAAACATATTTGCAGCACACTGCTAAATAAACACAGAAGAATAAAGGAAAAAGGATCATTGAAGGAAAAAAACTGAGTAGGGGGAGGTTTAGTTTAAAATTTCCAGGAAAATAATGAATGTGTATCCAAGTCTTATGTAATTATGGCATTTTATCTAGAATTTTATGAAATGAATTCTAAAATATGTTGTAGATTTCACATATGTTACACTACATAGCTAGACTTATATGCTATGACAAAAGAATTTTATCTTTGGCCACATACTGAGCTTGGTTCCAGGACTAGTCTAAATATACCTTACTTCTGTCAGCCATTCTAGCTATTCTCTCCACGGGAATTCCCTATTAAAAGGGCCCTAATCTCACCAAACTGGTCTTCTGTCTTAATTTTCTCTACAAGTATCACAGATTATATTCAACTGCTATTTGTTTGGACTAGAATTACCTGGATGAATCTCCATAAAAGTAAACTTAAGGTCACTTAATATCAAATCTAACAATCCAATTAAAAGCTCTAGTAGTAAATGGAAAGTATAAATATGCAAACTTGGGGAAACCTTTGCACAGCATAGCTTCCCCCACGGTAATCATAATCAGTAATTCTTGGAGATCTGTTGTCTTATTCTCTCAGCATACAACTGTAATCTGAGGTGCCTAAATATGTGTTATAAGAAGGTAAAAATTCTGGATTTATTAATGGAAGGACAGAGGGATGGCAGCATTATAGTCAAATATGGCTCACTTGTTTGACTAAACAAGGCTAGCTCCCAAATCACAGTATCCCATTGGAGCCAATCTGTGAAGACTCGAGGTCCATTATAGAGAGAAAAATATATTTTGGTCAAGGCTGTGTTGTAGGGGCTGTGCATGCATGTGGAGGCCAGAAGTTGATATTTTTAATACAGTTTCTCACTGAACCCGGAACTCACCAATTGTCTAGACTTAGTGAAGAAGTCCCAGAGTTTTTCCCATCTTCCGAGTGCTAGGATTACAAAAGAATGTCACTGCACCTGACAAGGGTGCTAGATCCAACTTCAAGTTCTCAAGCTTACATGACAATCACTTTACCAACTGAACCATCTCTCCCAAGCCCTGTCTCATCTTTTAATGGGTATATCCCTAAATGTTCAAATGTCAAGTTCTCTGATTTTTGTGATAATTACCTTCTTTCAGAGGGCATGAAATTATCCCAATTTCAGAGTAGGTGGCATCTAAGTTCTGGTAAAGTAAAGGAGCATACAAGCTAAGTATATGGGTAAATGAGCCAGATGTCTGGGTTCAAGTACTGAGTTTGCCGCTTACTATTATGTAAACTACATAAAGTTCATTGACTCAACATCATGTTTCAGCTTCCTCACCATTTAAGTGGAAACCGTGGGGCTAGAGAGATGGCTCAGAAGATGTGGGTTTGGTTCCCAGCATGCACATGGCAGCTCATAACTACCTGTCATTTCAGTTTCAGGATAGGCAATGCCACCTTCTCACTTTCACAAGCACTGTATACACATGCAACAGTTACGTACATGCAGACAAATATTCAAAAACGTTAAATTGAAATGGAAATGGTGATGACTTATGAGTACAAAACACTGTCTTCATATAGTAAATACTAAGAAAAAGAGTATTATCATACAGAACAATGGAAACAGACTTTGTTTACCAATTACTCACAATACAGATTTTAAAATTGAACACACTACCAGTTGCTCACAAAACATATTTCAAAACTTAATACCCACGTAAAATATACTCAATACAAATAAGTTAAAACATCTTCTGTAGGATTACTATGCTTCAAACTCAGGGAGTCCAAATGAAACCAATATAGATAGTTTTCTAACAAAAGAGATAAAGTTCTTATGAAATGGAAGAGAAAAATACTAAGGTTATAAGATCAAAAGGACCACAAACATTTCATTATTCTATACTAATCAGATAACAATTTACTAATTTTATGTACATATGTATGTATGAATGTGCAGGCAAGCACATCTGTGGAAACCAGAGGTCAGTCTCAGATGTCTTTCCTAAGGAACCATTCGCCTTGCTTTTTAAAACAGGATCTCTTACTGGGAACTGGGGCTTGCTATCAGGCTTGCTAATCAGACAAGGCTGGCTTGTCAGTAAGGTCCAGGGATTCTTACTTGTCTCTGAGCCCCCCCCCCCCCGTAAAGCTGGAATTTCAAGCACATGTCATCAAACCCAGGTTTTATATCGGCAGAGATGCAACTTAGGTTCCTCCTCATGCTTGTTAGACAAGCACTTTACTTACTGAGCTATCTCTTCAATGCTTTTAATTAGCATATAAATAAAAGAAAAATGATATATTGTGACTTTACTCATAGTCATGAAACACTCAAAATATTTCCAAAAGAAGGAAAACAAACTTCTCAAGGCTCCTCAAAGGTTATAATAAATAATTCAGCTCAGGGTTGTATGCAGTAGCAAACTAGAGGGTCTTGGTAGGCATCAGACTAGAAACAAAAACAAGCAGCAAGTATAATCAAATAAATACACTCTAGACTACCACATCACTCTGCAATGCTTGCCATTCAGGGGAGGCTGGGTGCTGGGCATAAAAGGGAAGTATCTACCCAGGCAGGCAATAGGAAGAAACCTCCCATCCTGTCCTGGTAACACCCTAACTAACAGGAAGAAGGCAGTTATAGTAGTGGCTCTGCAGAGGGCCACAGATTTAGAAGTGGAAATAATTGACCTCAGACAATCATTTTCCGCTCTGATCCTTTCCAAATCAAGTCAACTAATCTGTGCATGTAGACATGTATTGTGAAATCCTACAACCCAAAGGACTATTCCTTTTTACTAAAACCAAAATTTCAAGAACAAGAAATATGTAAGGCAAAATGATAATCATCATTCTCTTGCTAAATTAGGAAGACGCTTACTTCACTAGAAAAACAACTTTGAATCCCAGTTCTCATTTGCACCTCAGTTTTCTTATCTATAAAATGCAGGAGCCAAATGAGAAGGTCCCCATGGGCATCAATAATTCGGATCTACAAAAATTAACATGTTAGGGTCCTAGAAAAGGAATATTTAACATGTTTGAATGAACATAAGCAGTTACATACTTAAAGGAATATCAAATGTTTAAGATAAAAGATTGAGATTATGACCAATGTTAGGTCCTGGTAGACACACTTATCTGTGTTCCCTTAGTTTCTTTAATATCCTTAAACATCCCCATCCATTGTGCTCTCACTCTTGATAAGTCTCGGTCCCAAGAGAGCCTAAATGTCTCTTGGGGGCCTAAAGCAAGTTTTGGTCAGCTCAAAACAAAGCCTCACCTGGTATTTCAGAATCAAGGCACTTCTGTAAGGAGCAATGGCTTTTGTCTTTGATTTTAATACACAAAGCAACAAAACTAAATAAAATACTCCTCCAGAACTTGTTTATAAGAAATTTAGAGGGGCTGGAGAGATGGCTCAGAGGTTAAGATCACCGACTGCTCTTCCAGAGGTCCTGAGTTCAATTCCCAGCATCCATATGGTGGCTCACAGCTATCTCTACTGAGATCTGGTGCTCTCTTCTGACAGGCAGGCATACATGGAAGGAATGTTGTATACATAATAAATAAATAAATTTTTTAAAAGAAGAAACTTAGAGAAATTATCATAAGCGTTCCAGCTTTTCCATTAATGTACTTACCAACAGTAAATGTTTAAAGCAATTTAGTTTTTAGGATCAAGGTAAGTCAGGGATATTTCAGAGAAAAATATGAGTATATCAAAGTAAGAATGGAGCAGTGGGAAGAATCTGAGCCTAGTTCACATATTTAGGTAAGCAGAAAACAAATAAATAATGTGCCCCATTCATGTGTTGAATCACTACATCCTAAATGTTAAAAACAATTGCTGCAATCATTTTTAAAACATGTGTATACTTGCTAAATACTGTCTCCATCTCTGTGATATCTGAATAGATTTTCTTTGGGAATAATTAACTATATGAAACTACTACAGCAAAAGGAAAACAGTAGACTATTATAAAAATTGTAAGACTGTTGTGTGTATCTCTTTCTCATATTACACAACATTATGAGTTAAATGGTTTTACTGTGATTTCTAAAATAAAGTTTGTATGACAAATTTACACTTATGTCTAGGATAAAGCATGACATTTTGCTTGATTTTAAGAAATACAACCAGCCAGGCAGTGGTGGTGCTTGCTTTTAATTCCAGACCTCAGAAGCAGAGGCAGGCAAGTCTCTAAGTTTGAGTCCAGCCTGGTCAACAGAGTAAGTTCCAGGACAGCCAGGACTACACAGAGGGGAAAAAAGAAAGAAGAAATGAGAGGGAGGAAGGGAGAGAGTGAAGGAAGGAGGATAGAAAAGAAGAAAAATAAATATTTCTTCTTGTTTGAACCCAAGTAACCTTTGATTTTCATCCACGATGTTATATAACAAAACGAACTAATTATTTCCTAAGGAGTTTCAATTTTACCAATGTCCAGTTTTTTTCTTAGCTGTCATACATTTTCGTTCTTAAATAATTCCCCACAAGTAAATTCCTAAGCAACTAAACTACACATCTTTATGGTGTCAATGGCTATAAATCTTAGTAAGGATTACCTCTGGACTTGGATTCATATACTAGAGTCTGATAATCAGAATTAAGTAATGAAAAACAGCTTTGGAAATGTTTAAATAAGAACAGTTGATCAACTAAGTGTTCATAGCACAGGCATAAAATCTACTCTTCCACTGTGTAACTCTCGGACTTACACTATTTGTTACTGTTCTTCCCCCGTTTTCTTTATAAATAAGTAGATAAATAAACAACCATCTTATTGCTATACTAAAAGCAGAAACTGAGCCCTAACAGTGAACAAAAAATACTACACAGAAATGTCTTATTTACTCCTGGGAAGACACATTTTAATTTTTAAAGTAATCCAAAAAAGTGTTATCAAAACTAAGGTTTCTGGCTACATTTCTAAAACAGCATGTACACTGTTGTAGTTGTATTTTGTACAAAACAGACATAGATTAGAATAAATGCCAAAAGATGTAGATTAGGAAGTTTATAACTTCAGAAAGGCTTAGACCATTTCTGCAGAGAGAAAAGACTGGGGGAAATTACAGGGTATTTGGGGGACGCCTATCTGCTCATATGTCATAGCATTTGGAGGGAAGAAATGGGACAGGGACAAGGAGAGAGGAAAGGACTGGCAGGGAGGAAGTGGAATGGAAGAACAAATATGAATGAATGAGAACAAATAAAGAAAAAAAAGCACTGAATCCTAAAAGCCAATTAAAACTACCGATTACAGTAATTCTGCTGCCTATATTCGTATTATCTCTCTGTATTTCTTCCTAGCATCCATCTGTCTATCTTTCTTTCTTTTCCTTCCTTCCTTCCTTTATTTTTTTTGGGGGGGGAGATGGAGATTGTATAGCTTAGGCAGGCCTGGAATATACCATGTTGATGAAACTGGCCTCAAACTATGGCAATCCTTAGGTTTCAGCCTTCCAGGTGTTGAAATTACAGGCGTGGGTCATCATGTTCCCTTTCCCCCTTGCCACGATTATACTATGCCCTGCAGAAATTGCAGCCCTGTTAACCACTTTCTCTTCACACTTAAACTGGAAATTCTTTCCTATAATTACCTATATATTCTGCAACATGCCTCTAACTTCTACCAACCAGAGTTTCCATTAGCCTCTGCATTGCTTATATAGTCTAATTTAACCTCATCACTTCATACCTTTGGGCTCATATAATGTGAAGACAGACACTAGTTTTTACTTCTCATATGGCCATCTATTCACCCCAAGAATATCTGGCCTCATTCACTTGGGTCATCAGCAACTTTTCCACTTCATCTCCTTCCAGCATCTGATGAAATTATCAGGTTAATCTGCACAGTCAGTTCACTCCACAGTTCTTTGACTTCTTTATCTCTAGTGACCTTTAATACCCATCTTATCATCTCTATCAAAAACAGATCTTTGGTCACTTATTGACAATGAATGAAGACTTTGAAACTTGGCTTTCAATCTTGTTCTCCACACTAAATCTTGCTACACTACTTGGAAAGTCCATCACCCACAAAAGACACCCCCCCCCAACATACACACTTTGATCCAAAAACCTACAAGAGTTCAGAACTCCTTTTCTAAAATCTCAATTTCCACCTAAGTATATATTTCAAAACTTTATAACTCTGCTCAAATTGTCTTTCATACTTCTCCCCACATGAGCCCTTGCTTTTTCATCCCTCAATGAAAGACATCTAGTGCCAAGAAGCCCTTCCCATTTCCCTGCACATAAATGCCAGCTCTTGCAGTTTGACAAAATGACATCTCTTTGGTTCAGGACTAATTAAGTCTTCACCTACATTTCTCTTTTTTCTTTTTAAGACAGGTCTCTCTTATATAGCCCTGGGGGCGGCTGTCCAGGAACTCACACTATGCAGACTAGGCTGGTTTGAAACTCACAGAGATCCACTTACTTCTGCTTCTCAAGTGCTTAGATTAAATAAAGGTGCGCCATCACCGTGCCTCGCTACCTCCCTTTTCTGATCTCCATCTTTGTGCACCAATGTTACCATACTTTCTCTGCATTATCAAGTCCCGGCATTTCTACTTTATCCCCATTGTTCCTTACCTTAAATATGTTTAAACACTTCTTTAAAAAATTCATTGACAAAATATCTGCCTTCTAGTCCTTTCTTCCTTGTACCAGGACCAGTATGAAGGGACAGCCTTAAGGATGGAGATTATTTTGTTTTGTTCATTGGTATACCACAATTACGTAGAGCAGTGCCTGACATGCTGTAGGAACTCAATGACTAAAGAAATGACTATCCTCCTCAAAAAAAGATGCTTTCAGAATTTCCTCATGCTTTTTTAAAACCATCTTTCTCTGTAGGCTGGTTAGTATTTGGCCCTATATTTTCACAATACAAACTTGCCAAACCCAATGGAAATTTAAAGTTTGAAATTTTCTTCTAATTTTGTTTTTCTGTTTTACAGAACTCTACAAACAAATCCATAGCTTTATGCATGCTAGATAAATATTCTATACTGTTCCAACCCTAGCTATAGTTTCCAGTCTTTAACTTCTCTCTAGTACTACTATTAGCATCCATATAGTCTGTTTTGCCCTTTGTTTCTGTAATACCACATCCTTCTGAGCAATGATCTTCATTTTTCCTTTCTGGATCTCCTCCTGCCTGCATACTATTTCACTCACTTCTCTATCTTTCACTAATCTACATATTCTTTCTGAGCAACCAAATCCTTCCATGTGGCTTTTGTTACCCATCCATTCACTAACCACACTGCACTTGAGTACATCCATCCTCAGACTTTTCTTCTAATCTCTGTGTACGATTAAAATATGCCAAATATTATTGATATCTGAAGTTTATGCTCAAAAGCACATTTCAAAGTTCTTAGCATATATTTCATTTAATTCTCAAAACCAGCTGATAGAGAAGATTTTTAACAGTATTATCCTCACTATACATTTGAAGAAGCCAGGGTACAGCAAGGAAAGCAAGTTGCCAAAGGATACACAGTCAACTAAAAAATTGTAGAGCCATTACATAATGATTTAAGTACACCTTCAAGCTGCTTTATTGATATGTCAATATGACACAGGATCTGTTCATTTATCACAAAATATTTTTAATATGTTCACAGCATTATGCAACTACTATCACAATGCTATTTTAGAAGGTTTTCATTACTCTCAAGAAATGCGGCACCTTTTTGCAATCACTTATATATTTAAAACTTTTAAACTTTGATTTCAGAAATTGAAATATTAATTTATTGTAGCATTACTCATAATTACTAAGATACTGAGTCAGCCCAGGTAATCCTTAACAGATGAATGTATAATGTGTAGCATGTACACACACACACTAAACTGCTATCAGCCAAAAAATGAAATCCTATTTTTTTATTGAATTGAATTGAAAGACAAAATGATAACTGAAATAAGCTAGACACAGACAAGTACATTTTCACTTACATATGCAATCTTTTAATTAGCTAACTTGAAAGTAGAATGTCGATTAGTAGAAATGGAGAAAGTAGTAGCATGAAAAAAGGGAAGCTGAATGTGATTAGTGACATGCATGATTATATATATATATAACATATATAATATTATTGGTTAGATGCGATTAGCGATATATATGGAAATATCCCACTGATCTCTATCAGTATGTACAATTAGTGAATGTCAATAATTAAATCAACTAATGTTCTGTTTTCTACAGTTGCACACAATAGTTTAACAAGGAAAAATATTATGTATTTAAAAGAGTATTCTATAGGATTAGATTTATCTATATGCTGTGCCAAATTTGAATAAGATCTAAATATATTCCTACAACCAGATAAATATTATAGTCATAATATGTTACTCATCAAAATGTGGACACAATCAACCCCCATGTTGACAACAGTAATCAAGAGAGTACCTTAAAAACTGAATACAAAATGACTTTTCCTTACAAGCACAATTTTCTTTAAATCACCTGAAACAGGAGTTATGGAATGTTGTGAGCCACTACTTTCTACAATGTATTAAGTGTTTAGTTTCATAAACGAATCAAATGTTTGAATCCAGAATAATACAAACAGCAACTATCAGTAGCAAAAATAAAAGGTGTTTAGAAAAGGGAAATGGAGATGGTTTTATAAAACGGAAGCGTTCAATAGATTTTTAGTGACTATAATTAGAGAAAGTATCTATTTTCACACCATCCCTAGAGGGATAAGACAAGAATAAAACTACACCACTGATTCCAGCTGTCTTTACCCAGTGATTTCAAATCATTAATGAGTTATTTCAAATCTAATTTAACTTAGAAAGGAAGAAATAAGAGGAAAACAGATGTGCACATAGGTTTTAAGAAGCAAAAGAATAACAAGTTGAAAAAGAATAATTATTGAAGTAAAGCATCTATCTCATTGCACAAAGACTTTTTTCAAATGTCTTGTTTCCAGTTCTTTCCTCTCATATATCCTAGACTCATTTTTTTAAAAAAAAATTAATTCATTTAAGGTGTTTTGTCTGCCAACACATGGGTGCCTGGTGCTCAGGAACTGGAATTTACAGAGGGTTGTGAGCTGATATATAGGTGCTGAGAATCTAACTCGGGTCCACTGGAAGAGAGCAGCCAGTATTGTTAACTGCTAAGCCATCTTGTAGGCCCCCAATTTGGGTTCTTAATGCCCCTCAACAGGAGAGAATTCATACCTAGTACTGTAGAGGCCAGTGTACTTATGGATCCAACAGTAGAACTTTCTTCTACCATTTTTCTAAACTAATATATCTTACTAGATTCTAAATACTTATTCTTAGACTCACAGATAAATAAAGGTTTTAACATTATCAATGAGCTTCTTCTTGCATTAGATGGGAGACTATTACAAAAATTCACAACTGGTCAAAATGTACAAAGTAAATGGCTGTGGTGTATCTAATTCTACTGATACATTACCAATGCAGCACTTACACTTAAGGCTAAGGGAAAATTGTGGAAGAGACAGAAATTTTTTAAAAGCTGGAAGACCAGAATTATCTTCTATGAGACAGTATCTTCTATAAAAAAGTGTACTTCTGAATTACAATATAGTTGCCTGAATAAAAATAGCATAATGACAACAATATTTGACTTGCCGATACAGACAGGGTAAATTCCACGTGCTTCCCAGGTGACCAATGACTGCTGAGAGGAGAATCACTCTTCTTCAGGGATGAGTTTCCATATATGTTATCTATTCTGAAGCGGTCATCCTTGAGCAAAGCTAAAATAGACTCAGCAGGATTCATTCATTCATTCATTCCACATATATTTAAAATTAGTACTAAGATGCGAGCTTCAAAAGACATAAAGAAGGGCTAGAGAAATGGGTCAGAGGTTAAGAGCATTGGCTACTCTTCCAGAGGTCCCGAGTTCAATTCTCAACAACCACATGGTGGCTCACAAGCATCTATAATGAGATCTGCTGCCCTCTTCTGGCGTGCAAGAGAACACTGTACACATAAAGCAAACAAAAACAACCAAACCAAAAAGACAACACAAAGAAGATTGCAATTTTGAACAAGCTCTCAAAGAATACTTAGTTTAGTGAGCTAGTAAGTGGACACTTGATACTGTCTGTATGCTGGAAAGTGAAAAGATTGATGACGATGATGATAATAATAACAATGGTTAAAATCTATGTAAAACTTACATGGCATTATTTAAAGATTTTTTGTGTGTATTTACTCATTTAATCCTTCTAACAACCCTATTAATTAGTCTTCTCATTTTATATATGAAGAACTTGAAGCACAAAGGAGTTGTGTGGCTTAACTGAAGTGGCTAGAAAGACACAGACATTTTACAGGACTGATTCAAATCTGTGTAAAAGGGGCACCTATCATTCATAAGGTCCGATCCCACTCAGTGGAACATTTAATAATGACAGGGTCAAATCTCTAGCTGCTGATAGAGTGTTTTCTATCTGCAGCATGTTTATGTCCTGTACCAATATGCAGCAGTGGTAGGTAGTTGATAGTGAAGATTTGGGCTTCTAGTCAACTGTCTATTCTTTTCTTCAAAAATATGCCCAACATCTGGCAGAGTCACCAAATGCCAAGATAAATGGACCTCCATTAATTCATACATCACAAACTGAATTGTCAAAATTTGTCAAATTCTATTATAAAATTAGAGTTCTCCTACACTGAATACTAAATATATATGAGCCATTAGCTAAGACTTTGAAATCTCTTTGCTCTGTGGAAATTTCCATTCTGATAGTAGTTGTTATATGAGATTTGATCATTATTACACTTTTCTTGGCAATAATAAAATTCCGTTTCCAAAACTGTGCTTCCCCTCAAGAGAAGTGTTCACCCTCCCCAGAAATATTCACTGTTTTCAACAACGAATCATTTTCAACTACCAGAAAGATATTTTTTTCTCTCACTGTTTTAAATCATAACATACTTTCCGTAAAAATGACAGTTTTGGGAAAATATATACTTATTTAATAAGGAGGAAGAGGGAGAAAGAGACAAGGGAAAGAAAAGTTAAGTAATTTATTCCTTTCCATGCACGACTTTGCTCAGTTCACTCTGCCTCGATTACTATCACCCTACATTTGTCTATGCCCTAAAAATGCATTCCTTCACTATTTCCCAAGCAGCTATGAGATATTTGATCCTATAACAACAGGTGGTAAAGACACAAACTGTGGAATCAATGACGCACATATTAAGGGTGATCATTGTAGCAGTATGACTATAAACACTGAAACTTTCTTTCAAGGAAACATCTCCCAAAAGAAACGCTTAAAGTGGCTCTTTTAAGGACATGTAAAGAAAAGAAGAAAAGGATTTTTTTTTTTTTTTTAGTTTTTTTCGAGACAGGGTTTCTCTGTATGTAGCTTTGGAGCCTGTCCTGGCACTAGCTCTTGTAGACCAGGCTGGCCTCGAACTCACAGAGATCCACCTGCCTCTGCTTATGGAAGTCAAGTGGGGGCAGATCAAATCCTTCCAACTACATGGTGCATAACTGATGAAGGACTCTGATCTCCAATGCCCTACCCGAAAGAATCATGCTACCATTTGTGAAGTCACACCTAACTAGGGAAAAATATGATTTTTAAAAGAACTGTAGCATTATAGAGAATGGACTGGATGAGTTAGAAAATATAAATCTCTCTATTTACTTGCATTTTGCCTTCTAGTTTGTAATGTCCTTGAGAATGATTTCAATTTTTTCTTAATTAAAAAACTATTTCTTTCTATTGTTTAGAAATGTATTGAACACAAATTAGTCTCTGTGAGGTCTAGCTAAATCTGTAATGCTGGGCCTCAAACTTACTGCTTAGTATTTTAGTTAAAATTACTCGAAAGTTTAGTTACCAGTATTTACAAATTCTTGCTGGGACACTGGAACCATTGTTCAGTCAATTGAGAAGGGGTATTTACATGTTTGATGGGTTAGAAGAAGTTATTCACAATACTTCATCTCTCTTACTAACTCATTATTTTGTAAATTCCTTGAAAGATGAACAAATAATTACTTTTATTTATCATAATTGTGAGGATAAAGGTAGACAACAGACATCTGTTTTTGAATATCTACAACATCAATGAGATTAAAAGAGTCAGAAAATTTTCAAGGCTCAAAGAACTTTTCTAATGAACCAGAACAAAACTTCAACCAGGCCCTAGGTAACAACTAAATAGTCAATGATAATCGGTGGAAAATAAAAATATAGATCTTTAGAAGCTACTTTTCTCTTAATTAAAGTGGAACCAAATATCTGGGAAGAAGAGTCAGGAGTATTGAAAGTTCAAGGCCAATCTTGGCTACAGGTCAGTTTGAAACACATGAAAACATATTTCAAAACAAAAACAAGAAACAGAAGCAAGACCTAGTCTCAATGAATATAAAATGGAAATAATTAAATGAAAAGGGGTGAACCATGTACTTTCAATTCCGTAAAAATAAATTTTAGGTTTTGGATTAAAGTTCAATTGGTAGAATATTTATTGAACCTGCATAAAGCCCTGAATTTGAAATCTAGCATTCCTTGAACAAAGCAAGATGGCATACACTTGTAATTCAAATATTTCATAGGTAGAAGCAATAGAATCAGAAGTTCAGGGCCATCCACAGCTACATAATGAGTTTGAGGCCAGTCCGAGATATGTGAAATCATACTAAAAAAAAAAAAACAGTGTAAAATGAACTTTTTATGAAATAAATTTACCACTTAGGAACAAAGGGAATCAAAATCATCAAAAGGTAAATACTACCCTAAAACAAAGACAAAAATCTGGATTATGAACAAATGTGATATTCAAAACGATAATTGTATTCACCATGACAATAGCTTGCTTGAACCACAGTTTGAGCTACAAGCTTAATGTATTTACTAAGGTGCTATGGTAATAGAAGGACTGCACTCAAAACAGACTACTAATGCTAAACTGATCTTCAGCAACATCAAGGGATAGTGTAACATTACTTTTTAAAAATCTCCAAATACTATAGATTTTCCATATTTTCAAGTATCAAGCAGCATACATTTGATTGGAAAACTACTACTATGAAATCAAATAATGATGGTGGTAATCAACTTCCAAAAGGCCATAGATTGGTGTAGGCTTGGAGACAACTGTTCCCTAATGTCCTGGTCCTCTCGGTTTTACAAACTTTCTTGAGCTCAATTTTTCTTTTGATTCCTACCTCCTGTGAACTGACTGAGGAAACACAAAGTTCTTGGGCTCTACTTGTGATAACCAAAATAACTTTACTGGAAAAGTGACCATTACCTCCAGCCAGCCTAAGTGGTTTGTGTTCATTAAAGCAGAGAGTCTCACAAGTCATAAACAATCAGACCTACATGACTCAGGAAATAAATGTCATCTCCAGACTTCTGGGTTGAAATAACCACTTCAAAACCAGTAGAAAAACCCAAAGCATTCAACTGTACTTTAAAAAAGTTTCCAAACTGGGCTGAACATGGCTTTATCATGTCTTTAATCCTAGCATTCAGCATACAGAGTCAGGCATATGTCTGTGAGTTCAAGTTCAACGCCAGCCTGCTCTGCATAGTAGTGAGATCCAGGCTACAAAGAGAAACCCAGTCTCAAAAAAACAAACAACCTTCCAAATTGATCATTATATAAAACTGACGTTATTTTGAGAGAGATAAAGGAAACCATGTTCAATTTGCTCAAGGCTATTTTGGCAAAATAAATAACAGCAAAATCATTCTAAGAGTTTCATTTGGCAATCTTTAAAACTTAATTACTTTCAGTTGTGAAATACATTTCATTGAAGGAAAAAACAATGTGATTACTGAATATCACTATATTGAACACATTCTACGTGTGAAATTATTTACATGTATTATCTATATTCCTCATAAAAACTCCATGTTGTTGATAGTAGTGTAAAACTGTCACGAGTTCCAGGCCAGCCTGGGCTCCATAGTTAGTTCCAGGCCAGTCTGGCCAGTGATAAAAGACTCCATTTTTTTGTTCTACTACTTCTTGTTGTTTTGTTTTTTTGAGACAGGATTTCTCTGTGTAGCCCTGGCTGTCCTGGAACTTACTTTGTAGACCAGACTGACCTCTAACTCAGAGATCTGCATGCTTCTGTCTTCCGAGTACTGAGATTAAAGGCATGTGCCAGCACTGCCTAGCAAAAACTCTGTTTTTAGAAAAGAAAAAAAGAAGTTACTAGTCTATAACGCATTATTTAAACCTGGAATGGAGAGATGAGTGTGTCATAATTTTTTAAGTAAATGGCAGTGCTGAGAACTCAGATAACATATACCCAAAATTCAAATTTATAGATCACAATGAAAAGTGTTTGCTCTCCCTTCCTCCTCTCAGAATGTGTAGGGTGATTTTAAAAGTAATATGAGCAATACGTATATAAGAAAGCCCAAACAATAGTCTGTGTGGTACTAACCAAAAACCTCACTATTAAGAATATTCCCAGTCCAACTTAAACAATTACAAAAAAGAAAAGTTGAGCTACTCCTATCAATTGACTAAAAATACTTTATAACATTCCAAGTAGTCTGGTATTAATAAGACAACACATACAGCTCAATAAAAAGACTAGTGTCTGGAAACTGATACATACACAGACAATTTCTTCTTCACAAAAATGCCAAGTTAATTCAAGAGACAAAAAGTAATTTTCCCCAACAAATAATGATTCAACAACTAAACAAAACAAACCCCAATTTTTAAAAAAAGGAACAAAACCTTAACCCATGCATAAAAATCAACTTCAAGTGGACAATACACTGAAATATGAACACAAGAGCTATAAAATTTATGCAAAGAATCTAAATATTTATATAAGAACTTGGGTTGGGGAAAATTCTTAGTACAGAAATGTCATAAACATTAAAAAACCTGAAAAAATAGAACGAAATCAAAAATATAAAACTTCTACTTTTTGAAAAATTGTTTTTTAAAAATAAAAAGGCAAGAGCTAGCAAAATGGTTCATTCAGTGGGTAATGGCAGCATGACTACTTGAATTTCATCCCTGGAACCTACATCTGTATGTATAAACATAAAGTAAGTAAATAAATAAATGTAACAAATAAAGTAAAATAATATGAAACAAGCCACAAACTGGGAAAATTA
The DNA here is from genome assembly GCF_018167655.1 of Microtus oregoni. Lineage (NCBI taxonomy): Eukaryota > Metazoa > Chordata > Mammalia > Rodentia > Cricetidae > Microtus > Microtus oregoni. Next base: position 7,229,583 of record NW_024543828.1, on the reverse strand, counting down.
GAAAAAACACAAATGCATACGTGAAAGACAGGCATATCTAGAAACCTAAAACTGTATTATTAAAAACATCCACAAGGTTAAAAAAAAATGCTAGTAAACACTTGCTCAAAATGACCCAGCCAGTAAAGGTGGTGCCTGCCATCAAGGTTGACTGCCCTAGTTCCATCCCTAGGACCCACATACAGGAAGAAGAGAACCAAGTCCCATATGTGTTCCTCTGATTTATACATGTGTGCACATGCAAACATACGATGAATAAAGTAAAATTAATATTAGTTATTGTGAAAAATGTAGAATAAAATGAAAATGAGAAATCACTTTCCACCTATAAAATTTTCTTTCTCAGCAGGGCTGGAGAGATGGCACAGTGGTTCAAATCACTGGCTGCTCTTCTGGAAGACTTGGGTTTAGTTCCTAGCACCTACCATACAAATCATAGTCATCTAAAACTTCAGTTCCAAGGGATCCAATGGCCTTTGTGCAGTCATCACCAGGCATGTTGATGGTAACATGCATACAGGCAGACAAAATACCCATACACATAAAATAAAAATAAAAAAATACAAATATCAATACATTCTTAAAACACAGACAATAAAAGGACATGGAGCAATTAGAACCTTATATATCGCTATTAAGCACCAAAAAGGTTATGGATATTGAGAACAGTTTGGTAACTTTCTATAAAGTTAAACCCACACATAACAAAAAAAAAAACCTCAGCCATAGAAAACATATTTCTGTGTTTTCACCTAAGAAAAGGTAAATGCCTAAAAAAGCTAAGCACAGATATTTAAGCAACTTTATGCATAACCACTAATACATAAAAACATTCCAGATGTACACCACATGGGGAAAACCTACTAGCTAATGAAAGAAAACTGGAAAAATGGGATAAGCATGATTCTCAGAAGCATTGCACTAGACTCAAAAGGTTGTACTTTGATTCCATTAATATGAAACTCCAGAAATGTAAATTAATGACACAAATAAAATTAGTGATTGTCCACTCGGTATAAATATTATCAAGAAAACAAAGAACAAATACATGCAATTAAGGAAAGGGTATAGGGAATAGGAGAATTTTTTATGCTTTGATAGTAGAAATGACACTCAATTTGTGCACTGTTTGCAAAAGACTTAAAATCAGATTAAAAAACTAGTAGGGCTTGGCAAAATAGGAAGGGAACTAACTACAAAGGAGCACAAGGTGACAGAAATTTTTATCATTTTATTTCAGCTGTTAGCAAATTATATAATTTATAATTTGCCCAAACTCATACAATTGCATATACCTAAAAACACTTCAACACATGTAAACTATATTTATTAATAATCCTGAAAAAAATGAGCATGACCTAAGAGATATCTGTAACCAATCAGAACTAAAAATGTTGATGTCTGATCATGAATTTGAGCCAAGAATAAGATATGGACAGCAGACAGATCTCTGATTACTAACTGATATGATTATGCAAAATGGGTCTCTGGTAAGAAGTCAATACATACATAATTTAAAACTCAAACACCCTCATTTAGTATGTAATCAAAAGAGGCCAACTGAAGATAACAAATAACCACTGTCTTTAGCAATTGCTTGAGCTTATACATAACTCATTCAAAGCCATGCCAAAGACACAGGAATCTATTCAAGCACTAATTCACCTTACTTTACAAGTGTTCTGATTTAGAAGGGCAAGGGAAGAATACTTTGTTCTGTGTAACTTCTTTTTCTTGACTGAAGTGCTGAAGAGCCTGAGCAAACACTCACTCACCTTGTCAATAGATACTATAAGATGGGAAAATGTGAGCGGTTGTCCAAAATCCCTGATAGGCATTTTTGACTATCAAGTCATTCAGTGACAGTTACAAGCAGGTGTAACATGGGTAAGCCAGTGTGTATGATCTTGGGTTTGCAGAGTTCTGTGACAAATTAGTAAGAGTCATTTAACTTGCACTTGCAGAGGAAAATCTAAACTGAAAAATACACTACTGAGTCTTATATTCATTTATTCATCCAATAACTCTTTACTGATGACTCACTATGAGCCAGGCTCTATGTTAAGGTGAAAACATACTGATAACCAGGTTTAGAGTCGTCTGCAATTGTCTGGCAGGTAATGGTGGGAGATGAACGATGGGAGTATCAGGCAGCAGGCCAGAGTACCTAATAGAACAAGAATCTACAGCTGTGATTTAATTCCTCATTGCATATCACTTTCCATCAGGTTTTCAGTGTCCAAGAGCTCATGAGACAGAGAAGTGTGACATTCACTCTAGGCAGTACTAGAAATGTAGGCAGCATAGCATAGTGAAAAAAGCTGCACAAAGTTTGGATTACAGGTAAGACTTTAGATGGATGGAGCACATGAGGTGCTTAGAGGTAAACTCAAGAGTATTCTGCCTAGGAAGAAATCCCAAATAGGCAAAATGTACATAATTAGAAAAAGATGAGGCAGCAAGAATTAGAGGCACAGATAGGTGAGCAGCATGCATGAAGATACCGAGCAAAGAGAATGCAGAAAGAACTTAAAAAGTTGTGACAGTCAATTAGTTGGTGAGTATCAACAGTAAGGAAACTGAACAGTGGAAAATCCAATCACAGGCATGATCTAGGTAGAACTCAAATTCTGAGAGAACTAGCAGAAAGAAAGCATATTTTCACCCTTGAAAGAACAGATACAATAACTTTATACAGATCAAGATTTTACAAGGCTGGATCAAACTAAGGCCTGGTTATTGGCACAAAAATACAACGTTAGTCGTAACAATAAGGAAATAGTCAAAAGCAGTCCTAGCAAAACACATGAAGTCAGAATGAGACTAGCAAAGATACTGAACTGCTAAGCTAGCAGCCTCAGGTTTCCAAAACAATTTTCAACTTTGGATGGGACAGAGCCCAAAGCCTTGTTCAAAGCTGACCTGCCTCAGCTCCATCCACAGGAAAGCTGTGGAAAGACAGTATGAAGCAAGCCCACGCAGAGTCACTAAGACATAATGGAAGAGAGAATGCAGCCAGGTGTGGTGGTTCACATTTGTAATTAATTGTAGTACTCTATGAGGCTGAGGTCAGAGGCTCAACATAAATTAATTCCATGTCAGCAGGGGCAACATAGTGAAACTCTACATCAAAACAACAAAACAAATTAAAACTCAAAAAAAAGCATAAAGAGGGGGATAACATATGGGAAGAATAGAAAAAAAAATAATTAGGCCCAGGGCTCTCTCTACATGTTTTCTATCTACCACTACTTCACTAATCTAGAATATTCATCATAAAACGTTCTACAGTCCACAGGTATTACCCCCAAATTAATTCCTCTTCGTATTTATAGCTCATATTATAAAATACCATGCCTCCAACTATATGCAAACTGTCTTGTGGAAAAGTCAGATACCTTCAACAATTTTGCTTTATGTATCTTATTATGAATATAACATGAAATCACGATAACAGTCCACTCTGGTACTTTTAGTTCTCACTGTGAACCATAGACCTACACATTTTTTTTCTTTTGGTTTTTCGAGACAGGGTTTCTCTGTGGCTTTGGAGCCTGTCCTGGAACTAGCTCTGTAGACCAGGCTGGTCTCGAACTCAAAGAGATCCACCTGCCTCTGCCTCCCGAGTGCTGGGATTAAAGGCGTGCGCCACCATCGCCCGGCCTAGACCTACACATTTTTAAAGGAGCTAAACAATGCTCAGTTCTATGCGTATTCTTCCTGTGCATAGTAAAATATAAAAGATCATTGAAGAGATAAACTACCAAAATATTACACAACAAACTAGCAACAGACCCAGCAAAGAAACCCAGATGGCCTCTGTTCTTTCCATGTTTGTAGTGTTGCTAAATCTGGTAGAGATGCCTATCATTAGGAAACAAAATTCAGTTAAACACATTAATTTGTAATTCTTAACTCTTCCCACTGAGCTTATGCATAGTTCAATGGAAAATATTCTTTTCCACCATCACAGACAGTCTTTCATTCTTGACAGAATGGAAACCCAACGGAAGTTACACAATTAAAATTATCCAACTCCAAAGCAAGAGAAGGCATCAAGAAACATCATCTGATTATGAGATTTTGTTGCTGAATAAAATTAATCAAATTAATCCTTCAGGCTCATCTGTGGTGTGACATACTCATTCCTCGAAATTTCCCTAAGAAATTTCAACACAAGATGTACTTGTGAGGCTTACTCCCAGCATTCTTCTTATCTGTTACTCTGACTAGCATTTGAGGGTATTTAATAAGCAGGAGGTTGCTCAACTTATTGTTTATACAGTCTTTTGTACTTATAGTACATTAAAGATATGAAGACAGAAATGCTCTTATTTAGGGAAGTAATTTATATTTAGAAGTAACTGAAAATCTAGTAACTACAAATTCATGAAGAATTGAATTGGTGAAATATGCAAATGCATTTCAATTACTTATTGATATTTTCTTACAAAAAGAATTTTCTTGTAAAGTTCAGTATATTCTTAACAGCTAAACAAATATGTATTGTACATCATACCAGATACTTGTTAAGTTTTGTTTCCTAAAATGTATAGATTATTCATTAAATATGACTTATTACCCTAACTAGTAGCCATAAACCTTGAAGGAAAAAATAAAATTTACCTAAGAAGTCCACATTTTCTTTATCTTGCAATAAATTCTGTTGAATAAGAAAATGAATCCTCTTTCTCTCCACAATCAGAGATAAAATCATCGCAAATTTATATTCTAAGAAATCGGTAAATCTTCAAGGGAGTAATGCAACAGACACTATTTCATACAGGCAATGAAGGTAAAGTTTATTAGTGACAAGTCACACTGATACTATGCCCCATGGATATGATGTGATGAGCATGGCCCTCTGTCTTTCTGGTTTTCCTTTCAGAAAAATATTACTTGATTACCTGCACAAAATAAGGTCCTGTCAACATTCCATCTTGCATGATGGAACAGTTTGAAAGGCTCCACCCCCAACACACTCTATCCCAGAGGATTTATAAACAGTTAACAGTTGCTAGAGGGCAGCTTAGAAGGTTCTCACCTCCCTGAGAAACTATTGGCAGTTTACTGTTGCTGGGGAAAAGAAGGTTTTGGTTTTGTTTTTTTTTAAATATTTATTGATTTATTTATTATGTATACAATATTCTGTCTGTATGCCTAAAGGCCAGAAGAGGGCGCCAGACCTCCCTACAGATGGTTGTGAGCCACAATGTGGTTGCCGGGAATTGAACTCAGGAGCTTTGGAAGAGCAGGCAATGCTCTTAACCACTGAGCCATCTCTCCAGCCCTTTTGTTTGTTTGTTTGTTTTGGTTTTTTTGGTTGGTATAACCAGTGGTAAACTGACCACATTCCTGTAAATAATCCCTCATCCATACTCATGTAAGCAACTAACTAAACTCTTTGGGTCACTTAATCAAGTGCAATGGTATTGTTTAAAAAAAAACCCTTCCAATATTTAATCATTAAAAATATAGACAAATTCTAATTATTGGATATTCTACAAAACATCTTACCAGGAATCCTAAAAACTATCAGTATCATTTAAGTCAAGAAAAACCACTATAATCAAGAGGAGTCATGGGGATGGTGAGGTTGCTCAGTGGTTAAGAGCCCTGGCTACTCTTCTAGAATATGTAGGTTCAATTCCCAGCACCCATAACCATCTATAACTCCAGTCTCTACAAATGTGACTCACTCTACTGGCTTCTGTGGGCACCAGGCACCCATGTGGTGCACAGGCAAATTGCAGGCAAAACACCAATACACATAAGATAAATTTTAAAAAATAATGTATAAAAAAAGAGAATCCATTGGTAGGTGGTGGTACAAGACTTTAATCCCAGCACTAGGGAGGTAGGGGCAGGTGGATATCTGAGTTCGAGGACAGCCTGGTCTACAGAGCAGTGCTAGGATGGCTATGGCTACACAGAGAAAAACTGTCTTGAAAAACTAATCACAACAAAAAAATCCATGATTGTTAAGTATTTAAGATAGGATTATTAACAGAAAAGGAATATTAAGGACCAAAAAATTCTGAATAAATTATGAAGTTTAGTTAAATAAGTTTTAGGTAGGCATGCTAGTGCATGACAGTAATCCCAGAACATCTGTGAAAGAGGAGGGAAGATTGCTAGAAGTTCATGGACTAACAGGCCTAATCAGTGAGTTTTTGCCTAGTCAGAGCTACATAATAAGACCATGATTTTTAAAAAAAAAAAAATTTAAAGGAAAAAGAGATTGCTCAGTGGATGGAACGCCAGGCAGAAGTGAGTTCAGATCTCCCAGATCCTACAAAAATGCTATGTGACCATCGCAGCTCACCTGTAATACCAGAGCTCAGAAGGTGGGAAAAAAGGATCCTCAAGCAAGCAGGCTAGCCATACTAGTCACAACATAGAGCTCTAGGTTCAATTGAGAGACCCTATCTTAGCAACTGAATAAACTGTTGGCATCAACCTCAGACCTTCACACATACGTTGTACACATGTGCATGTTCACAAGTGTGCATGCATGCATACATGCACCCAAGCATGTACACCATACACACATAAAAACTTGTTAAAAAGCAAAAAAGAATATTGGCTCATTAATTGCAAATCATATATTAATATAGTAAGATATTAATAACAAGGGAAACTAGGTGTGGTATATGTATTGGAAACTAACACCTTTGCAAATTAACAATTATATAAAGTATACCCATAAAAGTTAAAATAAAATTTTATATATTTGCTTTTTAAATGACAGATATACTAGCTTCCATTGTTTGAAATACATCTAAACACAGTGAGGTTTATTACTCCCTATTTAATGAATTAAACAGGAATCTAAAATTACTAATAAGAAAACTAAAGGTTACCTTCAATGTTAGCTTTTCCTTCAACAACAGTCTTTCTGGGAAGCACTTTACGTGAACATTAGGAATCAAAACATGAATTATGAACAGGAAGGAAGGATGAGCTGACAGAGACAATGTTCCTATGACACATCTGACCTTAACAATCCTTAAGCAAATATGAATACCACCCACCCTCATTCTTTGTTCCCTGTAAATCTGATAGTTACTAGGAATGAACCTTCTTTATGGCACATGCCATAAATTGCTTTGTTTATAACAGCCTCAAGTTTATGTGAAGCAACTTTATTTTTCAAATCCTGTTAGTCTGGTTAATATATCTAATGCTAGCCTGGTAGTGGTGGCATACTCCTTTAATCTCAGGCCTCGGGAGGGAGAGACAGGTTTGAGGCGAGGCTGGTCTACAAAGAGAGTTACAGGACAGCCAGGACTACACAGAGAAACCCTGTCTCAAAAAAATGAAATTCTGAAAAATGTACATTTTCAGATTGGAAGTATCTCCTTCTTCCACCAAAGGTATTAATTAGCAAAATGAGCAAACCTTTTGTGCTGTATCTATTTCAACAAAAGCACAGTAGAAAAGGCACAAACATTACAATCATTTTAATGAGTTCTTCTCAATCAAAAAGACTCAATGTTATCTACACAAATTGTTTCACAGAAACATATTAACAGTCAGCTAAATTCCAATAACACAGGCAAACAGAAAGGCTTGGAAAGTGATGGGGACAACTGCCAGTTGACAAGTACAAATGCAAAACTACATAAAGTTCCCACATAAGAGCCCCAGAATAGTCACTAAATATCAATTTCCATTTCAAAACCATTTATCAGCAGAATATATTCATAATTAGAAAAAATTTGGTTATAATGTGTATAGGTGTTTTGCCTGCCTGTATATGTGCTTGGTGTCTACAGGGGCCTGGAACTGGGTTACAGATGGTTCTGAGCCACCATGTGGGCACTGGATATTGAACCTGGGTTCTCTAGAACAGCTCTTAACTGCTGAGCCATCTCTCCAGCCTCTATACTTTATAATTTAAATAAGCATTTTAAATATACTAAGTACACATAACCATTTCCTAATTAAAGGAGATAGTAAAAAGCAATGTATAAATTCTCAGCAAAACAGATATTGCTTGGAACCTCTTCATGACAGGTTCTTAGGATATGCTTAGTGACTTGATTCTACAGAACATGGTATGGAAATAGAAAAAAAGAGTATATTTTCAGTAGATAAATCTCACAAATACTATTCTAGATAAGTGACTTAAAGGCAACATTGTGATTTACTTATGTTAACCTGACATGAAATAGAGGCAGTAATGAAGTTCAATTGAGGAACTGCCTCCCCCAGATTGGCCTGTAGGCATGTCTTTGGGACATCTTCTTGATTGCTGATTGAGGTGGGAGGGCCCAGCCCACTGAGGGCTATGCCACCCTTGGGCAAGCTATAGTTGTTTAAGAAACCAAGAGGAACAAACCAGGAACATTCTTCCCTAGTCTCTGCTTAGTTTCTTGCCTTCCAGCTTCTGCTAAATTCCTACTATGGTTTCATCTCAATGTTGGACTGTGATGTGGAAGTGTGAACCAAATAAACTTTCCAACCCCAAACTGGTTTGTTCAGTGTTTTATCATGGCACCAGAAAAGAAACTGGGGCAAACAACAACAGTGATAAGTCATGGTGGTGATGTGTGTACCCTTAATATGATGTTATACAAATGGCACTTTACTGCCTTCCCAAGTTCAATAAGACATATTTAATCATGATTTTAAAAAAATCAGCCTGGGTGGTGGTGACACATTCCTTTAATTCTAGTGCTTGGGAGGCAAAGGCAGGTGCAGGCAGACCTCTGTACGTTTGTGGCCAGTCTGGTCTACAGAGCTAGGTCCAGGACAGCCAATACTGTTACAAAGAGAAATCCTGTCTCATAAGAAAACAGATTATGATAAAGAAACATTATACAAAATGTCAATGTACTTCTGATGGAGGAGGGTCATCTGTCTATGTGTTACTTTTATTGGTTAATAAAGAAACTGCCTTGGCCCTTTGATAGGACAGAAAATTAGGTAGGCGGAGTAGACAGAAGAGAATGCTGAGAAGAAGGCAATGAGGCAGACGCTATAGCTCTCCTCTCCAAGATGGATGCAGGTTAAGATCCTTCCCGGCAAGCCACCACCTCATGGTGCTACACAGATTATTAGAAATGGGTTAATCAAGATGTGAGAATTAGCCAGTAAGAGGCTAGAGCTAATGGCCCAAGCAGTGTTTAAAAGAATACAGTTTCCGTGTAATTATTTTGGGTAAAGGTAGCCAGTGGCTGGGAGCTGGAAGGCGGGAAGTGACCCACAGCTCTTACTACATACTTTGTAGAACTGTCAAGTTCATCACAATGAAGAACTGCCAAAACAACATAAGACTAAAGAGACATGATGACTAAATTATTCTGGGATGTAAAGACAAAAAAATAACATTAAAGGAAAACTGAGGAAATACACATCAATACGGTCTTTAGAGTAATCCATCAAGTTTGGTTCATTTAACAAAATGTGTAAACTGGTTGTAGGGCATTTGGAAATCCTCTGAACTATTCCTAACTTTTCATCTCTTCAACTCCAGAATGTACCTTATAGCTATAATGTTGGGGTGGCTCATCAATTAAAAGCACTTAGCCTTGCAGAGGACCTGACTTCAATTCCCAGCACCAACATGGAAGCTAACAACCAGTAACTCCAGTTCTAGGGGATCTGAAATCCAAGAGCACCAAGCATGTACATGGTACAGACAAACATTCAAGCAAAACACTTATATACTTAAAATAAATTAAATAAGCAAATACTCAAAATCTTTTCTTAGTTATCTTTTCCCAAACATTCTAATCAGAATGATGATCAGTGAGGACTAGAAGCCTGAAAGAAAAAAAACCCTATAATTAATATTCTATGGGTTACCTAGCAGCATTCAGGTAGAATGGCTTTGTCAAAATTGTGCCCTTGACTCTATAGAGAAATGCCTAGGAATCCACAAGGATGACCCCAGCTAGGATCCTAAGCAATAGAAGAGAGGGAACGCAATATTAACTTGCCTTGTAGTCAGACTGATGATGAGTATCTTAAATATCACCACAGAACCTTCATCCAGCAACCGATGGAAACAGAGGCAGAGACCCACACTGGAGCACTGGACTGAGCTCCCAAGGTCCAGTTGAAGAGTGGGAGGAGTGAGAATATGAGCAAGGAAGTCAGGACCATGATGGGTTCACCCACTGAAACAGTCTACCTGAGCTAATAGGAGCTCCAGCCAAAGTTGGAAAGACTGATCCCTCTGAGTGTATGTGACAGTTGCATGGCTGAGGCAGACTGAGGGGCCACTGGCAGTGGCACCAAGACTTATCCCTACTGCATGTACTGGCTTTTTGGGAACCTATTCTCTTTGAATGGATACCTTGCTCAGCCTGGATATAGTGGGGAGGGCCTTGGACCTTCCACAGGGCAGTGTACCTTGCCCTGAGGATTGGATGGGGGTGGAGTGGGAGGGTATGTGGAGGGAGTGCGGGGAGGGGAGTGAGAACTTGGATTGGTATGTATAGTGAAAAAGGATAGCTTGTTTTCTTTTAAAAAAAATTATACACACACACACTATTGTTAGAAAATTAACAATGAAAAACTCACTCCAACAAGGTCATGTCTCCCAATAGTACCACTCCCTATGAGATTATGGGAGCCAATTACATTCAAATTACTGCATTCCAGTTCCTGACCCCTATAAGCTTGAAACAATATCACAATGCAGAATGCATTTAGTGTTATGGTTTTGGTCCCTGGTCCCTTTAAGAGACAAGCCACAACCACTCCCTCCCCATCTGCTGAGGCAGGCTGATCTTCAGCTTCCAGCCAAACTTGATCTCTTTTCTGTCTTCCTCTCGGAGAGGCAGCTTCGCTTTCGCCCCTCTCAGCACTTCTCCACTTCCCCCTTCTCTGTCTCTTTTTCCTCTTCTCTCTCTCTCTCTTTCGCTCGCTCTCGCTCTCTGCTCCCTTCCCCCTACAACCACCTGAATAAATATTCAGCCTCACTCTTCAAGTTGTGTCTATCCATGTCTCTGTCTTCTGCCAACCCGCCATGTGACTCCCTGCCTGGGACCAGCCACTGCTCGGAGACTGGCAGCCATCTCTGCCTGAAACTGGCTGCTCCCAGGGCACACTGTCTGCCGCCACATGGCCCGCTACCACCATTTGGGACCTACAGCATTTCTGCTGCCTACTGCCGCCAGAGATCTTGCAGCACTTTTAAAAACCTTATAAAATTTAGTCCAACTTCAAAAGACCCTATAGTCTATCACAGTCACAACAATGTTTAAAAGTCCAAACTTCAAAGTCTGTTCTGAGATTAATGCAATCTTTTAACTATAATCCCCTGCAAAATAAAAGTCAAAAAGCAGATCCTATACTTCCAATATATATATATTACTATTCCAAAACATAGGGAAGGGAGCACAGTGAGGAAATATAGGACCAAAGCAAGACTTAAAACCAGCTGGAAAACTCCAGACTGCATCTCCATGTCTGATGTCATAATGATCTTCAGATCTCCAACTCCTTTCAGCGTTGTTGACTAGAACACTTTCTCTTGATCTGATTCCACTCCCTGTTAGCAGCTCCTTTCAGCAAGTATCCCCACGAATCTGGCATCTCTAACATCTTGGGGTCTACAAGGCAATCCAGGCTTCAAATTCACAGCTTCATGCAATGGCCTCTCTACTAGGCCTCCATTCACGGACACCCCTGATACATGCCTGGTGTAGAGAGCTGCGTGGAGCCACACCTGATAATCAGCTCCTAATATTGGCTAAGATATGACTTATGCTATTATCACGCAATGATTGTCAGCTGCTTGCATATGCGTGAACCTATGGGCAGTGCCCACCTGGTAATCCGGGATTGGCGGCCCGTGCCTACTTAAGGGCTGGGAGAGGTTTGCGAGGGAGAGAGAGAGAGAGAAAGAGAGAGAGAGAGAAGGAGAGAGAAAGAGAGAAAGATACAATTGTTAAAAAAAGGTTCTGAATGAACTGCTAGCAGGAAGAGCTCCAGTGTCGCGTCATCCTTGCAGGTCGAGGCTGAATGCGACAGCCTGGCCTCAGCAGCTTCCTTTAGATGGGAAGGCAAATTCCATAACCCATTTCTTCTATCCTTAACTCTAAAGCCAGAAACACGTGGCCAAAGCTACCAAGTTTTGCTGCTTGCTGACCCCTTGTTCAATTACATCTTCACCAGCTTTCTGTTTTTCACTGCCTAAGCTTGGCTGTCCTGAAACTTGCTTTATAGATAGACCAGGCCACCCTCAAACTCTGAGATCTGTTAGCCTCTCTCTTCCCAGTGCCAGGATTAAAGGCTTGCACAATCAAAACCAGTTCTAAGCTTTTCTTTACTCCCTTTTCACAAGTTGGAAATTTAGCTGGGTGGGATCATACCCTTAGGTCACCACTCCCATTTATTCCATTTATCTCCTTGAACACAGGACTTAGCTCCATTCCACTTCCTGGCACTCTTTTCTTTCTCAAAATTTACGGTTTGTAATCTATCCTGCTCAGCTTGCTCCTTTTCATTATAAATTTTAAGCATGAACACTTAGTAATCACAAAACAGAGTTTAAATTAGGCTGTTTTGAGATTTCTTCTGCCAATTGAATTAATCCAAACTCTTCACTTTAGCTTCAGGCAGATTCTTTGAACTTTCTTCACCAAAATATCACAAAAATGATCTCTAGTCAACACACTAAAGTTCTTCTCCTCTGAAACCTCTTGAGCAAGGCCCCACAGTTCAAATAACTCTTAATACTGCTGTCTTCCATGCTCCTACTCGTATGGCCCATTGAGCAGTGATTAAAGCATTCCACTGCTTTTATACCCCAAAGTACCAAAGTCTAAATTCTTCCAAACAAAAACATGGTCTAGCCTATCACAGCAATACCACATTCCCTAATACCAATTTCTGTCTTAGAGTTTTTACTGCTGTGAAGAGACACCAAGACTATGGCAACTCTTATAAGGAAAACATTTAATTGAGGTGGCTTGCTTGCAGATTCAGAGGTTCAGTCCATTATCATCATGGCAGGGAGCATGGTGACAGAAAGGCATATGTGGTACTGAAGGAATAGCTGAGCATACTACATCTTACAGGTAACAAGAAGTCAACTGAGACACTGGGTAGCAACCTAAGTATAGTAAACCTCAAAACCTGCCCCCACAGTAACATTTCTTCCAGCAAGGCCATACCCACTCCAACAGAGCCACAACTTCTAGCAATGCCTCTCTCTATGAGATTAGGGGGTCAGTCACATTCAGACTACCATAGTATACATTATATCTTGCAGTTTTGTGTTTTTCTGGGATTACCAAGTGTGTGAACAAGTGGGTCTCTATGTCAATATCTGTTTCTTCTGTTTCCTTTATCCTATTCTGATATGTTAATATATTTTATTATTACCACTTAGAATCCTGTTTGTTTTCTAATGAGAGACAGAAATGGGGTGGATGTGGATATGAAGGGAGATGGAGAGAAACAGGGAAGAGTAGAGGGAGGGGAAACCATAATCAGGGTATATTATTTGGGGGGGGTATTTTCAATGAAAGTGGAGGAAAAGTCTATTGTCCCACACTGAAGAAAGTGGATCCTTTGTTAATGAGACCAGAGGCCAAAGAGTTCAGCATCTCCCTCTTTTTGTTGTCTTGTGAACAAAGCATTTGCTCTTATTAGATGCCAGACCCACCAGATTGATCTTGAACTTTCCAAACTCTAAACAAGAAAGAAGTAAACTACTGTCATTTGAGTCACCTAATCTGACATTTTATAACTTGGAAAGTTTGTTGGAAAACATATTTGCCGGGTCTAATTCCCAGTTTCTGATACAGTAAGTCTAAATCAGATGCCTGAGATCAAACTTCCAGTGCCTCTAGATGATGATACACCTTTTGGCTTTTGTAAACATTCCAACATTTTTAAAGAAATATGATCAAATGTAAAGACTTAAATAGGAGTGTAGTGAATAAATAAAAGTATGTATCCTTTTAAATTTTGCTGTAGGGTGGGAGACAGCTAACAACTAGTTCTATGTTATTCATTATTAATTATAACTGCCAGAACAACTACATGAGAGAATTACAAGGTAATTTAAGAGCCTGTGAGACTGGGTAGTCTGACCTCATACATGGTTAAAGATGACTTCCTTAAGGAAGTATTGACTGAGTTTAGTTCTGAAAGAATAGAAATAGGGTCTGGAGGCAAGTATTCCATACAGCATCAGTTGCAGGTACAATGAAAATGGAATGCAATAAGGAAGTACAGCCCAAGGGAATGATGGCATGAATACAGTACAGAAAAGGTAGATGGCACACAGGTAGGCAGGGCCTGACAGGCACACTGTAAGCCTAAAGGAAATCTAAAAGTGGAGAGATTGGATGCTTTTATTAAAAAAAAAGGAATCCCACACTAGCTCAGAACTAAGAAATAGACCGATGTTTATTAAAAGATAAAACTTACAAAGTCAGGATTCTCTGCTTGAACGATGGATGTAGATCAGATCTAAAGCAAACTGAACAGCAAATGGGGCCCAAGAGGAAGCAAAGAGGAAAAGGGGCCAGAGGCGCTTCTGGATCCAGGTAAATAGTCTATGAGGCCACGCCCCAGTAGGCGGGTAGTTCCTAGCTATACACCTTCCCATAGCACAAATCACTAAATATTCTTAGAATTAACTTAATGTGTGTTTTAAGATGCATTAACCTAGTTGCTTTGCAAAGACAGATTGTAGGCAGAATTAAGTGATGGACAGGGTAAGACAGAATAAAAAAAGCTTCCAGAATAACTTCCATGCTGCTATAAAATGCTGAGAATTGATCATTAGCCTTTTCCAGACTGACTTGACCTTTTCTCTATGAAACAAACAGCATGAGGCCAAAAAATGGATTTTATTTGTGCTTAGGAAAAGACTGGGTTTATAAAAATCTTAAAACAGTAGGATGCCGGATCAAATGCCCCTTCTTTCTAAGAATGGAAAATTTTTTTGACAAAATTATATTTAAGCTCAAAGTTAACCTATTGTCTCTTCACAGCCATGGAAGCAAAATCTGACAGTAATTCATCTCATTCCACTGTCTCTGAAGCACCTTATTTTTAGATTTCAAATGGCATTTATTACTTTCTCTCAGGTATTTTCATTATACAACTATATCTCTTCTCTCTAAACTCTTAAGTTCTGTAATGAAATGTTATGGCCCAACAAAAATAAGAAAACCTAAATCTGTGTACTCAATAGAGATGTGTTGGAGCTAGAAATGGCATTTAAAAGAACAGGCAGAAAATTATATCTCGTTAAACAAATGCTTTGTCCTTCAAAAAAGTAGTACAGAAGGAATAAAGTGCTTGTTATTCAGATTTAAAGGTGCATTCAAACATAACTAAAGAAAACTGTAGGGACTGGAGAGATGGCTCAGAGGTTAAGTGTATACACTGTTCTTGCAGAGGACCTGAGCACAGTGGGGTCGGATGCCCTCTTCTGAACTCTTGAAGCACCTGAACTCACATATGCACATTGCCAAGACATATGTATATGTGTGTATACACACACACACACACACACACACACACACACACACACATATAATTAAAAACAAAAATAAGGACTGGAGAGATGGCTCAGTGGTTAAGAGCAGGCAATGCTCTTCCAAAGGTCCTGAGTTCAATTCCCAGCAACCACATGGTAGCTCACAACCATCTGTAATGAGGTCTGGCGCCCTCTTCTGGCCTGCAGACACACACACAGACAAAATATTGTATACACAATAAATAATTATTAAAAAAATAAATTTTAACAAATGCTTGAAAAATACTGCCTTCTACAACTGGAAGATCTACTGAGCAAGAAAAAGTTGGAGAAAAAGAGCCAGGATGCAAATATTTTCATTGATTTATTGTCACCAAATCCTTAAAAGTGTACTGGCAATGACAGATTAACATCAACCAGAATTCTGTAGAAGATTCTCACCATAAATAATTTCTACACTTAAAAGAAAACCTACACTTCAACAGTCTGAACTGTGTGCTAGGCCAAGATCTTAGTTATTCCCTTTTAGGGGGATAACCTTATCATCCATTAAAGCACCAGGGGGAAAAAGAAACTCAGTCCAAAACGTTATATAAATAACCTCAGCTTTGATCTTAACATTATAACTCACTAATATAGCATTCATTATTTAAAGTTCTTTTGTACTGCTTGCTGCGAGTGAACCTGTGGCATAGTCATACCTTTGTACTAACTAAACACTTTCTCATGAGATCTAAGATTCTGTACTGTTAAAACTAATCCCGCTTTATGGTATAACAAACCAGAATAGCTGCTTGCTCACAAGATTACAATTTCGTCAAATGACACTTTTTTTTTAAGATAGGGTCTCACTATGGCTCAGCAGGCAAGAAACACATTACAAAACCCAAGCTGGCTTAAAACTCATAAAGTTTCTCCAGCTTTGGCCGATCAATGGCTAGGATTAAAGGGAGATGCTACCATACGAGCTCAAATGATACTTTCTCAAGAGGTCTTCTTTTGCCAGTCTAGGATTAACTCCACTCAGGTAACTCTTTCTTTACTCTCTGTTTTAGTTTTCCTTAATCATTCATCACTAATAACTTCACATGGTATTATATATCACTGTCATATCATATGATGTTATAGTTCCTGCTGTCTAGAACATGAAAACCAAATGATAAAGAAAGCAGAAATAACCTACTTAGTCTAGAACCCGAGATGACCTCATGCCATCTTGTCCTATACTCTTATATAACAGAGAAATGAACACTTTTTTTCAGGCCACTAGTCTAGAATTCTTTGCCACATCAGTTTAACCTTTTTAAAACTGTTATTTTCTCTCACATTAGAAGTTAAATGAGGGTAGATGTCTGTCTTATTTGCCCACCAATGCATTTCTAGCAAGTAGAAGACAATATATGGCATATGACAGGGAACTCCACAAATGTGTGACTGATTAAACATATACCTTTTTTTTATCATAACTACACCAAGAAATCACATTCATTACATCAAGAAGTTGAGTTCAAAAAAATCCAAACTATACAGGTGAGGTGGCACAAACCTGTAATCCCAGCATGTGGGAGACTAAGATAGAATGTAAATTGGAGGCAAACTTGAGCTATATAGTGAGACCCTGTCAAAAACAAACAGATCCTGACTGTTCCCAAGATAATGCTACAAAAATTGGTTTATCTCATTCACTGACCTAATTCAATATCTTCTCTTTAGAATATCACAAACAAATCCTAGAGACAGGCATGGTGGTATATACATTTAATCCCAGCAATTGGAGGGTAAAGGCAGATTTGAGTTTAGGGCAGCCTGGTCTACATCGTGAGTTCCAGGACAGCCAGGGCTATGTAGAGATCTTTTTATCAAAAAACAAAACAATAACAAAAAAACAAGAAACTCAGATCCTACGAGCTTAGGAGATGACACAACAAGCAAAGAACTTGCCATTTAAGTTTGAGGATCTGAGATCAGCTGGATACCACATGAAAGCTGTGTGGACATAGGAATCCAAGGATGGTAGAGACAGATACAGGGAATCCCTGAAGCAAGCTGGTTAGCTAAACTAACTGAACAGGCAAGCTATGGAGTCAAGTGAGAGACTGCATTGGTGTGGGACAATGGTCTGTATTCTGTCAATAATATTTTAAATAAGTGCTGATTGGCCAGTAGCCAGGCAGAAGTATAGGTGGGACAACCGGACAGGAAGTAGAGGTGGGTCAATGAGAACAGGAGAATTCTGGGAAGAAGGAAGCTCATTCCTCTGCACTCCTGACTCAGCCACAGAAGCAAGATGTGACTGCCTTACTGAAAAAAGTAACAAGCTATGTGGCTAACATAGATAAGAATAATTGGCTAATATAAGAGCTAATACAAAGCCTGAGCTAATGGGCCAATCAGTATATAACTTATATAGACCTCTCTGTGATTTCTTTGGGACTTAACGATTACGAAAACCAGGCAGGACAGAAAACCTCAGACTACACTGCATCAATATACAAAAGTAGAAGAATAATCAAGGAACACATCTGATGTCAAACTCAGGCCTGTCAACATGCATGTGTGCATGCGTGTGTGCATGCTCATGTGCATGCACATGTGAGCATATATAGAATTATTTACTCATTTCCACCACTATTTTTAGGTGCACAGGATTTTTATGATTGTTTCTGTTTGTTGTTTTCTGCATCATAGGTGCTAAGATTAAAGTCATACTCCACCGTGCCCAGCTTTTTCATGATTCTTATTGATATGATTGACAGCATTCACTAAGGTCAAACACAGGATCATACGGGCATGTATAATATACTTAGGCAACTGACCTCCATCAACCTCAAACACAGGACTAATGTTCCTGTGGGTTTTTTTTTAAATAATAAGGTTTTATCTTATCACCTTGCTTGTAGATTATATAATCTGATGTGATCTTCTAGAACTGGACATCAGCCAAATTGAACATTCTGGAACAGTCAGGGAGCACACATTGATACAGACTTAAATGGATTTTTTCTCTCATTATGTAGCCTTGGCTGGCCTGAAGCTTGTTATGCAGACAAGGCTTGCCTATGACTCATAGCTATCTGTCTGCTTCTGTGAGTACTAGGATTAAAGACATATGCTACTATACCTGATAGTTGATAGAATTTTTAGATTATGGTGTTTCCTTCTGTATCTTGTCTTTAGTAGTGGATACAACAATGTACATGTGGAATAAAACTGCCCATTACATGTACAAGCACACACACAAATGAAACAGAAATCTGAGCTTGACTGGGAGATAATATTAATGTCAGAATCTTAGCTATGATATTATACTAGTTTTGCAAACTAATACTGAGAAAAACTACACAAAAGGTGCATAGCATCTGTATACTTATTCTTATAATTTCATGTGTATAGTTATTTTGATATAAATTTATATTTAAATACTGTTTCAAATAAGAAATTTTATAATGTTTCAGAATTCAGTTGCTTATTTTCCTGAAGAGGAAGCGAATGGAAATCAATTAAAGAAAGAAAAGCAGTATTACACTGGAATCTTCATAGAGGAAAGAATACAGAAATAGGAAAACAAACTACCAAATCGAAAAAAACATTGCATAGGTGGTGAGATGGCTTAGTGGATAAAGTCACTTGCCATCACGACTTACCAAGTTTCATCCCGAACCCACATAGGGCAAGGAGAGTGAACCAAATTTAGCAAGTTGTCCTCTGATTTTAATAGGTGTAAAGTGTTGGGTGCACATACAAACAATGAAATAAAATTTAAAGCACTTAAATCTTTGTAAAAATATTCTAAATTTACTTCACAATATGCAAGAGTAATGAGTTATTAGGAAACAAGTTTAACCTGTGCATTTTAAAGACCTGAAAAATAAGATTTCTGTTTGTATTCATTTGTGTGTATGCTTATACACATAAAGGGCAGTTTATTCCACATGTTGGTTGTTGTATCCACTACAGATGAGATAATGAAATGTAAAATAACTTGCCAAACTTCAAACTTTATATGAAAGAGAAATGGGGACTGGAGAGATGTTTCAGTCAGTAAAGTACTTGACATGCAAACATGAGGACCTGAATTCAGATTCTTAGCATAAAAATAAGAAGATAGGTGCAGCAGCCCATTAGTGTAACCCCAGCACTAGAGGGGCTGAGTCCGTGGAACTTACTGGAAAGGCAATCCAGCCAAAATGATGAGTTCCAAGTTCAGTGAGAGACCTTTCTCAGAAAATAAGGTAGAGAGCAACAACATCAACTTCTAGCCTCCACACCCATGCACACACAAGTACACTAATTTTCTAACTTTGGTACAGGGAGAAACTGCTTGAACAAAATACATATAGCACTAACCATAAAGAAAACCCGGAGCTAGAGAGAGATGGCTCATCAGTTAATAGCACGTTCTCTTCTTGTAGAGGACAGGAGTGTGTCTACAACAGGCAGCCGACAATCACCTGTAATTCTAACTCCAGGTGATCCAAAGACCTTCTTCTGGTCTCTGACGGCAACCACAAACATGGACATGAATACACACAGACAGATAGATAGACACACACACACACGGAGAGAGAAATGCTGCAGCTCCCCCTTTCAGCAGCTGTGATTGGTAGTAAAGACCTTTCAGAGAAAACAGCCACTCTAGACCTCCATTCCCCATCCAACAGTCCTGTCTTCAGTTGCAGCCTTGCTGGGGCCAAAGAACCTTCTAGCCATACCAAGGGGGAAATAATGACATCCCGCTAAAGGCTGTGAGGATATCCCTATATAAAAATATAGGAATGGGGTGTAAACATCCAAAGAGTGATTGACTTCATCAAAAAACTTTCTTAAACTTGAGGACAGTTGTTTAATTATGTCAAACAATCCTTTCCCCTTCCCCAGGCCAGGAGGTTGGAATCCTCATGAGAGTTTTGACAGTGGTGGCAAACTGGCCCAACATCACAGAAAATCTTAGCCATGAGAATAAACCAGAGATAATTTGCTATTTTCAGAAAGAAAAAAAACTCAGGAAAGATTTGATACTGGTACAAGAGACTTACTGGATATCAACTACTCAGCATGTATCTACTGCAACATATTAATGCAGAAGAAAATATCTATATGGTGTAGTCACAAAAATGAGATTTATGTTAAGATACAATACAACCTAAAAGTAATACAACCTATGCTATTGTTCTTATCCATTATACTTGTTTCAGATCTTCCTACAGGGTCAGAAAAGAGATCAAATCTATAAATTTCTCCATTACCAGTTCTCAAAAAAGCAACAAATAAATAAATAAATGTTTTTCTTTTAATAAGAAAAGAGACCCCAAATTTTTACATTAGAATTAGAAACTCAGGCTGGGGAGATGGCTCAGTGGGTAAGAGCATTTACTTGGTCAGCAAGCAAAAGGAACTAAACTGAAATCCCAGCATCTACACAAAAAAGCTAAGTGAGACCATACACACCTGTAACTGAAACACAGTTGGGGGAGGAGACAGGAGGATTGCTAGGGCCTTCTGGCAGCCAGTCTAGCTTCAGGTTCAGGGAGAACAGATACACAGCAGGATCAGGAGTTTAATGTCAGCCTGAGCTACATGATAGCATCTAAAACCACAAAATAAAATAAACGTAAGACAAATGTGGTTATTATACATATCTATAATCCCAGCATTCTAGGAATGGAGATCATCTGTCTCTACACATGTGCAGTGGTGGTCACACACACACACACACACACACGAGAAACTCATAGTAGTACATATCTGCAATCAGTACTAGAGAGTCTGAGGCAGGAAGATCATTCAGGATTTGATATAAACTTGGGTAACATAAGCAAGATCCTTTAGCCAGCCCCCCTTAAAAACAGAGACAAAAAAAGAATAAAAAGTTTACAAAAGATTATGGGGGGGGGGCAAGCTGACTCAGCAAAAAGTGTTTACCATCAAACCTCAGAATCTGAGTTGAGTCGGAGCCTCAGAACTCACATGGTGAAATGACTAATTCCCAGAAGTTGTCCTCTGACCTCCACACCTGTGCTGTGGCAATCCTTCACCAATATTCACTCACGAAAAAGTAAACACATGTAAAAAAATAGAAACTTGCTATGACAGTTAGTTTTCATTGTCAACTTGACGAAACTACAATTCTAAATGTGCTTAGGAGAGTGTTTTCAGAAGTGTTTAACTAAGGAAAAACCCACCCTGAAAATAGACAGCAGTCCATGAACTTTCCCCATCTCACTGAAGAAAAGGAGAAATCATTTCTCTTCCTGATTGCTGACTATGAATGCAATCTGTCGCAAATATTTCCCTTGTCACAGCATATTTCTCCTTAAGATACTTTTGCCAGGTACCAAGACATGTAACTAATACATTGTTTTGAAAAAACTTTAAGCTATGGTACGTGTAACTCACTGGTGGAATGTGCTTGCCTCAGCATCAACGAAAGGAAAAAAGGAAGGAAGGGGAGAGGGAAAAACAGAAAAGCCACAAACTTAAATGAGATATTGGTAATACATAAAAACAAAAAGGGCCAGGGGTACTGGTGTACACCTGTAATCCCAACACTCGGGATTATGAGTTTGAGTCTACGGAGTAAGTTCCAAAATAACCAAGGAAGCCGGGCGACGGTGGCGCACGCCTTTAATCCCAGCACTTGGGAGGCAGAGGCAGGTGGATCTCTGTGAGTTCGAGACCAGCCTGGTCTACAAGAGCTAGCCAGGACAGGCTCCAAAGCCACAGAGAAACCCTGTCTCGAAAAACCAAAAAAAAAAAAAAATAAACCAAAATAACCAAGGATACGTAGAGAAAGTCTGTCTCAAAAAAAAAGAAAGAAAGAAAGAAAGAAAGAAAGAAAAGAAAGAAAGAAAGAACCAGGAATACAAGAATACAATCTCTTATAAATCATTATCAGAAAAAAAAATACATGGAACAATGAAAATGAGCCATGTGGGGGTGGGGGGGTGCATACCTTTAATACCAAACAATCAAGAGGTAGAGGCAAGAGAATCTTAAGTCAAAGAGCAACCTTGGCTATATAGCAAGTTCAAGACCAGCATAGACTATATGTCTGAAAAAAATAGAGGATAGAGATACAGTTAAGATATTTAATGGTGCTTACTGTTCTTGCTTAGGACCTGGATTTGATTCCAAACACCCCAACCACCTCACATTGGTGAGCAACTCACAATCCCTATAACTATAATTCCAGAAAATCTGGCACCCTCTTCTTAAACTGTGGGCATCAGTACACTATGATGCACATAAAACTCAATCTATCATATACGCACACACACAAATACGTTTTTTTAAAAAGTGAAGAAACACAAAAGCATTATCACAGACTGAAAACCCACATGGCCCACAAATATAAACAGAGATGATGGATTCAAACAGTAATCAGAGAAACATGAGTTAAGATGAGAAATAAAATCCCCCTCCCCCCCCCATTGAGACAGGGTCTCACTATATACCTCTGGCTCTCCTGAAACTCACATATAGACCAGGTTACCATCAAATTCCAAGTGATCTACCCACCTCTGCTTCTCAGTGATAAGAGGCAGAGGGAAGTAAAAGTCCATAAAACAGATCTGCCAAAGGAAAAATATCAAATAAATGTTGAAAAAATATAAAACAGCCAGACATGGAGGTACATACCTTTAATCCCAGTGCTCAGGAGACAGAGGCAGGTGGACCTCTGTGAGTATGAGGCCAAATTGGTCTACATAGTGAATTCCATCTAGGACAGCCAGGGCTATGTAGACAGATCCTGTCTTAAACCACCCCCCAAATATATAATAATGGAAACTCAACCTACTATTATAACATGTTGATGTAACTACTGAACAATTTAAGAAGTTCAAGATATTTCGTTACTGGCATGTATGAAATTTTCTACATGTAAGCCTGAATGTGTATGTATATAAGCATAAATCCTATAGATAGATATACATGCACACACATAAAAACATACTGTTTATATGAACAACAAAAACCCTGGAGAACACTGGTCCAAAAAAATAGTCTGGAGAGTTGGCTCAGCTGATAGAATACCTGGCACACAAGTACAAGGACCTGAATTTGATCCCTAACAGAGTGTAAAAAGCCATTGTGTACCTATAACCCCAGTGTTGAAAAATGCATAGACAAAAGAATCATTGAGGCTTGCTGGCCAGCTAATTAAGTCAAATCAATTAGTTCCAAGTTCAGTGAAACCCTGTCTTAAAACTAATATAGAAGACAGTTGAAGAAGATGACCCAGCACTAACTTCTGGCCTAGACATGCATGTGCACACACAATGCACATGTACCCATACACACAAAAAGTGAATAGATATTCAAAACAACAATCAAAATCAGGAAGAGAGACAAATTCAAGTAATTCCTATGATGGCTAATCTTGACTATCTATTTAATGGGATTTAGAATCACTATGAAAACAAATCTTTGGGTATGTCTATGAAAGATTTTTCTAGATTAGGTTGGGGTAGGAAGACCCATTCTGACTACAGGTTATCCCATTCTATAGACTGGGGTCCCAAACAGTATACCAAAGAGAAGGCAAACTGAATACAAGCTTTGTGATTTCTAACTGTGGCTATGTGGTCAGCCTCTTCCTGCTCCTTCAGTCATGGCTCCCCTGCCAAGATATACTATCTTCTAGAACTGGAAGCCAAAATCAACCCTTAAGCTGCTATTGTCGGGTATTTTTTTTTTTTGCAGCAGCAGTAAGATAAGCTAACTAGTTCACTTCCTAAAGTGATTACTCAGCATAAGTAAACTATATACATATTTGAACAAACAAAAACCCATAGAACTTTATAGAGGCTTGAAATATAGTGCAAGAGTTAAAAGAATCTGTTACTCAATTATGAGGACCAGAGTTCAGATTACAACACCCAACCACATTAAGGAGCTCAAACACACCTGTATCACCAGCTCCAAAATGTTCCAATGCCCTCCTTCTGGCCTCCGTGGACACATATGCACATACACTAATAGACACATAGACACAAGTGCACACACACATAAATAAAACATTGTTAAAATATAATACTAAATTAAAAAGTTATTAGGCATTTTGATAAAGCTCTAAATAAGAAAACGATACACTGTATTATGCAGGTTTGCACAAAAAAATTTTAAGCACTTTTTTAGATAGTGTCTCAGTATGTAGCCCCAAATGACCTCAAAAGGCTAACATTCAAAATTCTCCTACTTCATCTTGAGTGCTGGGATTATGAGTGTACATTATCACACCTGGCTTAAAATAAATAGTTGTTTGTAAATAATGTATTAATTATAAAAGCTGAAAGTTTCACTGGGAGTGGTGGTGTACACGTTTAACCCCAGCACTAATGAGGCCAAGAGGCAGGCAATCTCTAAGGTTGAGGCCAGCTTGATCTACAGAGCAAGTTCCAGGAAAGCCAGGGCTACACAGAGAGAAATACTGTCTCCAAAAACAAAACAAAGCAAAAATAAAAGCTGAAAGGTTCACAACAGTAGGGAGATAGATGAAATGGGTCAGTAGCATTATAGGTAAATAACATTGTAATTTCTCAAGTTAGGCAGGTGACATCTAAATGTTTATTATGCACTGTTTATCTGTTATATATGTACCAAATATTAAAAACTTGATCTAAAAAAAACCTTAAATTTAAATATATGGGGCTGAAGAAATATTTCAGAAGAAGTCCTGGGTTCAATTCCCAACATCCATGTGGTAGCTCTAAAAAACCTGTAACTCCAATACCAGAGGATCCAACATCCTCTTCTGGCATCTCTGGGTATTGCATATACATGGTATACAGGCATACATGCAGACAAAACACTCATACACATAAATTAAAAATATAGGTTAAAAATATAAGTGATTTTACACTGGTAGTTTGTGCACCATAAAAAAAAAGTCCCCAGTGGTGCACGTCTTTAATCCCAGAACTTGGGAGACAGAGGCAGGTGGATCTCTGTGAGTTTCAAGCCTACCTGGTCTACAAAGCGAGTTCCAGGACAGCTAAAGCTGTTACACAGAGAAACCCTGTGTTGTAAATAAAAAATTTTTGTCTCTTACCTGAAAAAAACTTGCATAATGCTAGCTATATATATTAGAAACTAAACATTTGTTAATGCAATGAAAATTTCATAATTACTTCAAATTATTAATTCCAAACATGAATTTTAAAAATCAATCATGTCTTCTGATTTGATTACATTTGATTTTATTTTGATTACATTGCTTCATTAGTATCTTTGAAAAGTAATACATCTAAATTTATACAAGAATATTTAATTACATTCCTTTACAGCTATTCTCTTTTTTTTCATCAAGGTCAAAAATCTAACCTAATTTCACAAATAAAAATGACTTTTTAAAAAACAAGTTATTTACTTTTATGTGCATTCGTATATTGGTCTGTATGTTTGTGCCTGTGTGAGGGTGTCAGATTTCCCTGGAGCTAAAGTTACAGACAGTTGTGAGCGGTCATGTGGGTTCTGGGTGCTCTTCACTCCAGCCCCAATAACTTTTTAAACAAAATGTATTCTAGAATCTATTTTATGAAGTGAGGCCTTTGCTTACAGTTGTCATCTTTTGGATCAATTAGACTATAATAATCAAGAAATCCAATAATTTGGTTCTCAAGTACACACATACATCAACCATTCATTTGCTTCCTACTACCTATTTATAGTGACTATTTCCTAGCAGCTCCTATAATACAAGGACCGCCTCTCTGTAACCACCATTTTGTAGCTACCTAACCATGAACAGAAAAATGAGGATCTCTTTGGAAATAATTGCAGGTAGTCACTGGTAATAACAGTAGTCTTTTTCTCTAGAAAGTCTGCCCAGAATATTCTAACACCAAAACAGTCCTTTCCATTAGTATTGTTTGTCAAGCAAGTACTATAATTGGTATGAGTTTAATACTAGAACAGAGACTAACAAACACATGGGTTTACATTTGATTTCCAATCATTCAGGTCAGTGGAAAGCTGAAAAAGTATAACTTGATTATCAAAAGCTCAGGAACAGCATTTTCTAAAAATTGTTAATGTTCCCATCAACACTGGGAACTGTGTGTTGCCATCTTACCAACTAACCTTAGGACTTATCAGAGAATGCAATTCTGGGAATAGATTTTCTATAATCCATTTTCCCATATATGTATATATCTATTGGCTTTTTATTTCTCTGGAGAATCCTAATACATTATGCAAATGTATATAGGGAACTAATGCTTCTAGAGCACATAAAGCAGGTCCTGGTACTACTCTAGTTCTTGCTGCTGTAATAGTCATAAGAAGGTAATAAAAGCCACCTGCAACTGAAACCACCCTATAAACCTTCAACTTACTGATAAAATCATGAACCAGCAATTGAAGGTTGTCTAAAATAATTAGTTCTAAGCACTGACATTCTAACAGAAGACAACTTTCCAAATGATGGTAAAATGAGGGGTGAGGAACACCTGTTTGAGGATTTGGGGCATAACTCAGTAGTATAGGAATGACAAAACACGTGATGAGGATCTGAGTCCAATACCCAGCACCAAAAGCAAAAACATCCCGTTAAATTTTGACATATGAACTATGAACTAAGATTATTTCCATCTTTATGTAACAAGGGCTAAAATAAGGCAATATTATCATTACTGAATATCTAACCCTCATTAAAATTAGACTACATTTACAAAATAGCAAAATATGAACACTTCAATAAGGTGTTTGCAATTTTAAACAATCTGAAAAATATTTACATAAAAATTAAATGTACGCCTGTAATTCCAGCACTTAGAAGGTTGAAACATGAAGAGTTCAAGGTCATCCCCAACTATCCAGTGAGTATGAGGCCAGTTTGAGCTACATGATACCCTCTCTTAAAAAATAAAAACAAGAAAATTATCAACTCGACCTGCAAACTGAAAAAAAAGTTCTATTGATTTTATTTTCTTACTAAATACCTTTAATGTATTAGTGACAAACTGCTTGAGAAAGTAAATGTCCTAAGTGCTTAAACTAGGGCTTCTTAAACTCTTTCCATTTGTGACCACTTTTGCTTGAAAAATTTTTGCCTCACCATAGATACATAGATATATGAAAAAATATATAAATCAAGTACTTGCTAATAAAAAATTATAAAGAGAAAATGGTGACCTAACAGGTTTCACTTTGTAGATCTATTATATCAGTCAATGTTCTACTTAAGTTTGTTTTGGTAAACTTTATGTTCTGTTTTTAAATGCTATTAAAAATAAGCATCGTTTAAGTTGGTTGTGGTGGCATGAGCACTCAGGAGGCAGAAGCAACAAGATCAGAAATTCAAGGCCAGCCTGAGCTACAAAAGAAACCATCTCAAAACATAAAATAAGATAAATGTAAAACAATTGTGCTGACACACACCTATAATTCCAGCATTCTAGGAGCAGAGGAAAGGCAATCACCCCTATCGTGATATATTGTTTGTTTTTTAATAAATAAAGCTTGCCTGAAGATTAGAGGACAAAGCAGCCATACCAGTCAGCCATACAAACCAAAGAGCAGTGGCACACTCTTTAATTCCAGGAGTCTGGAGACAGAGGCAGATGGACCTCTGTGTGTTCAAGGCCACCCTGGGCTACACAAGACTGAATCAGTCTAAAAGAGAAACAGAGCTCACATAAAGGTGATCCCAGCATTAGGGATCACAAACCTTTAATCCCAGCACTAGGGAGATGGAGACAGGAGTGATACAGAAAGGCAGAGAGAGGAATATAAATGGAAAGAGACAGGAACTCAGTGGAGTGTGGAGCCTGAGGTTAGAGGAATCTTGGTAGAGGTAAGATCTCTCTAGTGGCTTGACTGCTTTGTTTTGCTGATCTTCAGCTTGAACCCCAATATCTGTCTCTGGGTTTTTATTATTCATATTATTCACCACAGCTTTAGGTGAGCTTTTTCTACATAGTGAGTTCCAGGTCAGTTACAGACGGACTGACACCTTGTCTCTCTGTCTCTCTCTCTCTCTCTCTCTCTCTCTCTCTCTCTCTCTCTCTCTCTCACACACACACACACACACACACACACAAAGTTATTTGAAAAGCACTGAGAGAGGTAATTTGGCAATTTCTAAAAAAAAAAATAAAACACAGAGTTATTGCATGGCCTAGAAATCCTATCCCTATACATTCATGAGAATTAAAAACATGTCAACACAAATACAAAGACTTTCAGAAGCATTTTTTATAACAGAAAAAGTAAAAGTAAGTTAAATATCCATTACCTGAGTAATTGATACATAAAATGTTGTGTCCCCACATGCAATTTTATTCTGCCTTAAAAGAATAAAGTACTGATATATGATACACTATGTAATAAAGCATTAAAAATATACTAAAGAAAATAGCAGAGCATATATTGGGGTCTCACTAAAGAGGCTGGGCTTGTTCAAACTTGCTAATCTAACCTCCTGCCTTAGCCTCCTGAGTGCTGGTTTATAAGCATGGCACAAAACTCATACTATTTCAGTTATGTGAAATGTCTGAATTTGGCAAATTTGGTACAGAAAGGTAATTGGAGAATTATCGGAGGTGGGTGTGGGAAAAGAATTGGGAGTAACAGCTGATAACCAGAGGGTTCAGTTTTAAAATGGTGTAAATGCACTGGAAGTAGATGGTTGTACAAGACTGTGACAATACTATAAACCACTTAAATGTATACTCCCACAATGTTGAAAATTATATGAATTATAACTATCTCAATTTTTACAAGGAAATGACAAATATTGAAAAACAATAAGAGCAACAGCAGTAAATCCAGAAAACACAGGAAAGTCACTGAAGGCTTTGAGATATTCTAATACTTTGTAAAGTATCCCTCTGGTGCTGTACAGAGGATAACTAAAGAGTACAGAAATAGATAAGATCGGCTATTGCAATGGTTCAGATAAATGAGAGCCCTAACTCAGACTTGGATGGTGCTGATCATGCAAAAGAAATGGGCAGGTATGAACAGCATCTTCAGATATAGAAATTACTAGATTTGCTGACAGATTAAAAGGAGGAGATAGCTGCAAAAATAACTCAGTCAGTAAAGCACTTATAATCCAAGCACTATATCTTCAATCTGATTCCCAGCACCCATGTGTAAAACCAGATGTAGTAGCACATTTTGGTATGAGAGAGCTGGGGTGAATCTCTCTAGCTCACTAGCCAGCCACCATAAGGACATGTGCTCAACTATGTTCATAGCAGCATTATTCATGATAACCAGAACCTGGAAACAACCTATATGCCCCTCGACTGAAGAATGGATAAGGAAAAATATGGTGCGTTTACACAATGGAATACTAGATAGCAGAAAAAAATGACATCTTGAAATTTGTAGGCAAATGGACGGATCTAGAAAATATATTGAGTGAGGTAACCCAGACCCAGAAAGAAAAATATCATATGTACTCACTCATAAGTGGCTTTTAGACATAAAGCAAAAAAAAATAATAACCAGCCTACAATTCATAATCCCAGAGAACCTAGAAAACAAAGAGGACTCTAGGAAAGACATACATGGATCTAAACTACATGAAAGTGGAAAAAGACCAGATCTCCTGAGTAAATTGAGAGCATGGGGACCATGGTAGAGGTTTGAAGAGGAGGGAATAGAAAGGAAGGAGACCGGAGAAAAATACATAGCTCAATAAAAACAATAAAAAAAGACGGCTACTCTATTTATTGCTAGTACCACTAGATCAGAAATAGTGCTATTTATTTATTAAATCACAGAAAACTTAAAGGGCAACAAATGTGAAAAAGGCAAATATGAACTGGACTATAATGCCAGTGGGCATCAGCTCGGTGTAGTGATACACTAGTCATAAAAAAAAATCACAATTCATGCTCTACTCTTAGAATGGTATAGTCCTGAATAACTATTCTATAGCCATGTTATGAAGCATTAAAGAATGTGCTCTTAGCCAGGTGGTGGTGGTGCATACTTTAAATTCCAACACTCAGGAGACAGAAGCAGGCAGATCTCTGAGAATTCGAGACCAACCTGTCTACAGAGCAAGTTTCAGGACAGACAGAGCTACACAGAGAAACCCTGTCTTGATAAACAAAAAAAAATGCTCTTAAACAAAGGTCTGACTCCCAGTTTTTAAAATAAATAACCACTAGGGCTAAAGAGAAGATAGCTTGTTCTTCTTTCAGAGGACCTGGGTTTGATTTCCAGTACCCACATGGTGGCCCATAACCATTTATAACCCACTGAATCCAACATCCCCTTTTGTCCTCCAAGGGCACCAAGCATGCATGCACGTGTATATACAGGCAAAACACCCATGCACATAAAATAAAAATAAATAAACCTTTAAAAAATTAAAATAAATGACTTAAGTATTCAAGATTATAAATCACTACCCTGGAGCTACGAAGTTTCTGAAGGTATCTTTGAAGGTATCTATCCATTACTCAAGCCACACAACTGAAGTACCCAATCACATAATTTTGTATGAAGAAGTAATTTATTACCTCAATTGTTAATTTAATTTCTGTTCCCATTTTACTGTTCGAAATCAGAAGGGTAGAACATTGGAATCATGATTCCAGAAGCAAGTTTATGGAAAAAGTTGTACAGCCGCTGCAGAGACCTAAAGCTGTCTGATAGCCAGTTTTAGCATCACCTTTATAAACTCTTTAAATTTTAGCATAGAAAACAAAGCACTGAAAGGCAAGGCTGTAGTCTTCTCGCGATGTGTGGGCTAAATGCTGGTGTTCCTTCCCTCCCAAATTTATATGTTGAAGTCCTAACTCTCATTGTGATATTATAGCGAGACTTTGAGGAGATTAATTAGGTAATGTAGATAGAACTATGAGAAATGATTAGTATTCTTCATCTAAAACAAAAGCCAGTACCTCCTTCCAAATGTCTACTTCACATGCCATTCAAGAGGGC
Source organism: Microtus oregoni (assembly GCF_018167655.1). Classification (NCBI taxonomy): domain Eukaryota; kingdom Metazoa; phylum Chordata; class Mammalia; order Rodentia; family Cricetidae; genus Microtus; species Microtus oregoni. The sequence continues at coordinate 7,198,220 of NW_024543828.1, read as the reverse complement.
AAAGGCAGGAATGATGATGAGACAGGGGAATCAGGAGTTTGAGACCAGCCTAGGCTACATTGAGGCTTGCTGGCAAGCTAATTAAGTCAAATCAATTAATCAATCAGATACTAATGACTTATTGGCTTCACATGAAAACTGACCTTATATGTATATCTTCCGTCCCAAGAAGAGAGCTTGTATCTTATAACCCTTTATAGTCCTTAATAAGACACTGAGCATTCCAATAAAAGCTTATGACTCATATAACATTTTCAGAAAAGAAGCCTAAGCTAGGCATAGTGGAAAATACCTATAGTCCCACTTACTTGAGAGGGTAGAGACCTACCCTTCTTCATGTGCATGCATGTGTCCATAAATGTGTGCATGTGTGTGTGAGTGTGTGCCTGTGCATGTGGATAAATGTCAGATGTCAGCCCTCACCATACATTTTAGGGTTTCTATTGCTGTTAAGAGACACCATGACATGGCAACTTATTTATTTATTAATTAATTAAAGATTTCTGTCTCTTCCCATCCACCGCCTCCCATTTCCCTCCCCCTCCCCCTACCAAGTCCCCCTCCCTCGTCAGCCCAAAGAGCAATCAGGAACTTCCCACAGGGCAGGGAACCAAGGACCACCCACCTCCATCCAGGTCTAGTAAGTTGAGCATCCAAACTGCCTAGGCTCCCACAAAGCCAGTACGTGCAGTAGGATCAAAAACCCATTGCCATTGTTCTTGAGTTCTCAGTAGTCCTCATTGTCCACTATGTTCAGAGAGTCCGGTTTTGAACTGTAAGTAAGCCGGCTCCAATTATAAAGGAAAACATTTAATTGGAGCCGGCTTACTTACAGTTCAGAGGTCTAGTACACTATCATCATGGCAGGGAGTATGGTAGCATGTGGGTAGACATGGTGCTGGCTACAACTTGACCAGAAGGCAACAGGAAGCGGACTGTCACACTGGGTAGTATCTTGAGCATATATGAGCCCTCAAAACCCGCACCCACAGTGACACGCTTCCTTCAACAAGACCACACACACAACAAGACCACTCCAACAAGGCCATACCTCTTAACAGTACCACTCCCTTTGTGGGCCATTTTCATTCAAACCAGCACATTTCACTCTCTGGCCCCCAAAGGCTTATAGCTATATCATAATGCAAAAATGCATTTAGTCCAACTTCAAAGATCCCCATAGTTTTTTACAGTCTCAACAATGTTTAAAAGTCCAAAGTTCACCGTCTCTTCAGAGACTCAAGCAATCTGTTAACTTTATTCCCCTATAAAATAAAAATTAAAAAAAGATTACACACTTCCAACATATAATGGCACAGGATAAACATTACTATTCCAAAACATAGGGAAGGGAGCACAGTGAGGAAATATAGGACCAAAGCAAGACTTAAAACCAGCTGGAAAACTCCAGACTGCATCTCCATGTCTGATGTCATAATGATCTTCAGATCTCCAACTCCTTTCAGCGTTGTTGACTAGAACACTTTCTCTTGATCTGATTCCACTCCCTGTTAGCAGCTCCCTTCAGCAAGTATCCCCACGAATCTGGCATCTCTAACATCTTGGGGTCTACAAGGCAATCCAGGCTTCAAATTCACAGCTTCATGCAATGGCCTCTCTACTAGGCCTCCATTCACGGACACCCCTGATACATGCCTGGTGTAGAGAGCTGCGTGGAGCCACACCTGATAATCAGCTCCTAATATTGGCTAAGATATGACTTATGCTATTATCACGCAATGATTGTCAGCTGCTTGCATATGCGTGAACCTATGGGCAGTGCCCACCTGGTAATCCGGGATTGGCGGCCCGTGCCTACTTAAGGGCTGGGAGAGGTTTGCGAGGGAGAGAGAGAGAGAGAGAGAGAGAGAGAGAGAGAGAGAGAAGGAGAGAGAAAGAGAGAAAGATACAATTGTTAAAAAAAAGGTCCTGAATGAACTGCTAGCAGGAAGAGCTCCAGTGTCGCGTCATCCTTGCAGGTCGAGGCTGAATGCGACAGCCTGGCCTCAGCAGCTTCCTTTAGATGGGAAGGCAAATTCCATAACCCATTTCTTCTATCCTTAACTCTAAAGCCAGAAACATGTGGCCAAAGCTACCAAGTTTTGCTGCTTGCTGACCCCTTGTTCAATTACATCTTCACCAGCTTTCTGTTTTTCACTGCCTAAGCTTGGCTGTCCTGAAACTTGCTTTATAGATAGACCAGGCCACCCTCAAACTCTGAGATCTGTTAGCCTCTCTCTTCCCAGTGCCAGGATTAAAGGCTTGCACAATCAAAACCAGTTCTAAGCTTTTCTTTACTTCCTTTTCACAAGTTGGAAACTTAGCTTTGTGGATCTTGCCACCACTATTCCCTTTATTCCATTTCTTAATCTGCCTCCTTGAATACAGAACTTAGCACTCTATTCCACTTCTGAGTGTCCCTTTTCTCAATGTGTACATTTTGTGTATTATTTGCTCAGCTTGCTCTTTTTCATTATAAACCTTCATCAGAGTGAACACTAATAACCACATACCAGATTCTACTAAGCTTTTTTGAGATTTTCCTTGCCAAGGGAATTAACCAAAACTTCCCTTTATCCTCAGGCAAACTTTTCAGACTACAGCAAAAGCAGCCACATTCTATACCAAAATACCACATACTAAAAGTCTTCTCCTCTGAAACCTCTTGAGCCAGTGTCTTAAAGAGTTCAAATCATTATCAGCATCATTGTCTTCCATGTTTCTACTAGTATGGCCCATTAAACAGTGCTTAAAGCATTCCAATAATTTCATAACCAAAGTACCAAAAGCCAAATTCCTCCAAAAATGTAAAAAAAAAAAACATAGACAGGCCTTTCACAACAATACCCCAGTCCCTAATACCAACTTATGTCTTAGTTAGGTTTCTGTCACTGTGAAGAGACAACATAGCTATGGCAAATCTTATAAAGGAAAACATTTCATTGTGACCAGCTTACAGTTTCAAAGGTTCAGTCAATTATCATTATGGTGGGGAGCATGGTGGCATGCAGGCAAATATGGTGCTGGATACAACTTGATCAGAAGGCAACATAAAGTGGACTTTTACACTGGGCAGTATCTTGAACATATAGGAGACCCCAAAGACCACGTCCACAGTGGAACACTTCCTCCATCAAGACCACACCTACTCCAACAAGGCCCTATCTCCTAATAGTGCTACACCCTTTGGGGGCTATTTTCTTTCAAACTACCATGCTTTAATAAAGAGACTACTTCTGCTTTGTTAAGTGGGCTTCTGAAGATTCTCCTGTCTCAGCCTCCAATCTCCCAGTAGGGTTGGCACTGGGATTTTTGACACTTGAACCACTGCATCTGGTTTTTATGTGGGTTCTGAGAATCTGAATTCAGGTCATCAATCAAATGATTTTACACACTGAGCCATCTTCCTAGCTTATGTTTTCTTTAAAATAAAATGAAAAGGGAAAGGGACTGAAATAAATTAAGTTGTGTACTATACTATGGACTCCATTGCCACAAAGTAGATTGTGAAGCTTAAAGGACATCCCCACTGCTCTCACGGCAGGTATAGCTTACATAATATTCCCTACCCAGCTGTTATTTGTGACAGTTCCCTATTGGCTTCTGCTCCCTGGTGATCTACTATACTGCTGCAGAATTGTTACTTTTCCTTTACAACAGTAAATAGTCTGAAACTTGAGACCAACCAGAAATATATTTCTGGAGATTTTCCTGATTATTCAACTCAAAATTCATTCTGAAATTAAGTACTTATAAGTAATACTTATAAGTAATACTTATAAGTATTGCCTTAAATTTATTAGCCCAATAATTTAATAATTTCTCTCCCCCTCTCCCCATATGTGTGTCTGTCTGTGTACATACATACACACACACACACACACACACAACAATAAAATACTCATCAGTGTGTTTGCTATATGGAATTATATTACCTATAAGGATCTTTATATTTACTGCCTATGAACTACGGCATGTGTAGAACGAGATGTGAGAAAGATGTAAACGAATGTTGGGAAGATGAACAAATATATGGAACAAGGAGAGATCTGGGCAGTTATGAAAACCCAAATAGAAATCCACGAACTTGGTGATGCTCCAGAGAGGAAACCAGCAAGTGTTGACACTAAACTGGCAGAAACATCAATACTTCCTGGCTCCCCCACTGGGTGCATCAATTTGCTAGCGGCAGGTTGCTCTTCTGCGGCAAATGACAAAGAGGGAATACTGTCAACAATATGAAAAGAAATGACTCATTATTGGGAAGCATAGTTGAGGTAGCACTGAAAAGGTATGATTTCTATTAGTATCAGATACAGACTCAACCCCAATGCTAATCAGCTTACTGATCTTGGAAGTAATTTTCTTTCAATATCAATATTTCATAGCAGCCTTCAAACAGGGTTGAGATTTATTTCACAACACAACTGCAAATCCTTCATGATCTGTAATTCCTCTGCCCTGTGCTCCTATTTTTGGATATGTGAGACAGGGTCTCTTGTTGCTCAGACTATCCTAGAATGCAACGTATAGCTGAAGTTGGGCTTTGAGCTCATCATCCTTCCATCATTGGGTTTGCAGGAATGCACCTCCATGCCTGGCTTGTTCTGCCTTTGTACTATCTTATAGTCTTAGTACTAAATATTAAGAAAGGGTTACTCTGAATTCAGATAAACCACACTTACCACAGTGAGTAAAATGACATAAATCAAATGGGCATAGTGACACATACCTACAACCACATCACTTGGGAAGCTAAAGCAGGAGGATTCAGTGTTCAAGGTCAACTTGGGCTAAATAATGACAACAGGTCACTCTGAGCTGTAGAGACAACTCTATCTCAAAAACAAAAAGTAATACAAAGCTCTTCTAGAGTTAATTTTGCATCTTTGGCTTTCAAACTAGATTTGATTTGTTAGTGACAACAGAAAATGTGTTATCAACTGTACTTAACAAAGCATACAAATGTACTTTTAATTTTAATTTTAAAAGCTGAAGATAATATATTAATATTAATTACAGTTTTATGAAATGTCAAGAAAAGGGTATGATTTAAAGGTTGTCTTTCTGTTGTATAGAGAAAAATAGTTTCAGTAAAGGGCAAACTTCTTCTGGCTACTAAGTGGGACATATAATTGTTATTTTTCTCATTCAAAACAATAACATAGAACACTATCCAGTGAAAAGAATATTATTTTCCTCTGCTATATGTTTCTTAGCTTAAAAAAACAGAGGTTTCTTAGTAGCTGTTTTTTCAAATGATTAATTAATGATTCATTTTGTGTTGTTAATTCAGTTCAAAACAACTCACAAGTACTTACTAAATATCTATGGCTTACCTGTACTAGTATAAAATCATTGTCCAATGCACTGTTTTGAATTTTCTAAGAATATATCAATGAAGAGGACTGCACTAAGAACATACTGTAATATTAATACTTCAAGATAATAAGGACTAGAGAGGTCTAAGAAATAGTGATAACCTGCTTGAACCAAGTAGTCTTCTTCAACCATCTCACATTCTATTAAATATTTTGGGCATGAAATCAATGGTAGTTTGTACATTACAAATACAGTCAACTTCCTAAACCAGATATTGCCAATCCAACACCATTTTTAAAAAATGCATCTTTTATAACCAAGAAATGAACCAATCTGGCAATCCATCCATGCACTGCAGTAATTGAGGGGCTGCCTGTCAACGTGGATGGGCATCCTGTGCCCATATCTGCAGTGCTGAACACTCATTCATCATTAATCTGCAGTAGTATAAACATATGCTGCAGCTGTACTAGTATGTTTGCCTTATGGTCATTACTGATCTTTACTTATACCAGGTCAGAAAACAAACTTTGAGTGAATATAAATAACTAGCGAAGCACACCTAGTTTGCCTGGAATGTCAGAACATTCTTCCATCCAACCAGAAAAAGCATACAATCTCAAGGATTTCAGATATCTCAGAGGTTAAGCAATGAAGATATACAGGGAACTCAACAACACCAGGAAAAAGAAGAAAGCATGTTTTTATTTTCCATCCTGTATGTCTGCCCTCTTTGAAAGAACTGATCAACCATGGCTGATAAGCAACCAGTTGTGACTTTGTCCACTCAACAAAACATTATTTAAATTTGCCAAACAAGCTAATTATTTGAACAACATGAAGAAAAAGGGTTTCTTCTAGGGGCCACTGGTCATACTGCCCCACAAGGTGATATAACACCCCTTCTGGCTTCCATAGGCACTAGGCAAACACGTGGTACACAGACATACATGCATGCAAAACACCCTTACCCATAAAATTAAAGAATTATTGGAAAATAGTCTTGCATACACCTTTAATGCCAACACTCAGGAAGCAGGTGGATCTCTATGACTTAGAAACCAGCCTGTTCTACATAGTAAGTTTTAGGCTACCCAGGGCTACAAAGTAAGACCCTTTCTCAAAAAAAAGAGAGGAAGAAAATGGAGGAGGAGGAGGAAGAAGAGGAGGAGGAGGAGGAGGAGGAACAAGAGGAAAAGGAGGAGAAGGGGGGAGAGGGAGGAAGAGGAGGAGGAGGAGGAGGAGGAGGAACAACAAGAGGAGGAGAAGGAAGAGAAGGGGGAGGAGGAGGAGGAGGAGGAGGAGGAGGAGGAGGAGGAAGAAGAGGAGGAGAAGGAGGAGAAGGGGGGAGGAGGAGGAGGAGGAGGAGGAGACCAGAGGCTCTGCATTAAGAGTACTACTTCATCTGGAAATGTGCCTAATAGGTATCTTTGTTACAAACAGCTTATAAAAGCTCTGGAATAGAAGATATAAGATTCACAATAAGACTGTTTTACCGCCATAAAAATTAAAATAAATTGCTAACCGCCCCCCACTACTCTGCCTGTTCTGCCAGAGGACCCAGGCTCAGTATCCAAACAGAGACAAAACATTCATATACTGAAAAATATGAATTTTTAAATGAAGGTTGAAATATTAGCAATACAAACAAAATCAACAAATAAGAAACTCTTACTGAAGGCATTCAGCAAACATTCTCAGTTTTGGATTGTTTAACTAACACAGAAATACTTGGGTAGAGAAATCTGCCTTAACCTGTGTAAAGATATATTTCAAGTCAGACATGGTAATAAATGCCTGTAATCTCAGCACTAGGGGGGAGGCCCAGGAAGGAAGACTTCAGAAGTTTGAGAATAGCTTAGGAGTACAAAGTGAATAGGCTAATCAGGGTTACGTGGCAAGACTCTTTCAAAGAGAGGAGAGAGGTGTTGAATGGAGAAATGAAACTTATTGATTCATCTTTTTCCCCCAAGTTGCAGTGGATCACTCCTAAATAGGTTTCTCAATTTGCAAAAGGGTCAGCTTCACAACTATTTTCAAAAGAACAATTTCCCAAGTATATCAAGTATGTCAGTCAGTTACAATTAAATTTTTATCTAGCATCAAAGCACTAGAAAATAATAAATTATACGATCTATTTGGGGTATTAAGACAAATGATTAGTAAATATATAACATTAACTTATTCACAGACATCAAATTGTGTGGGATACCACAAATAATACAAATGTAGTCATCTTGCCTTCTTTAGTTATAGTTATGAATATAATAAAGAATCTCAGGATAGGCATCTTGTCAGCATTACTCATGATATATTCCCTATCACAATGTCCAGTGAGAAGTAGCTGCTTAGTATTTGTTGAGTGAAACAGTGCTCCCTATACCATAAAATGACTAAATCACCTACAAAAGAATATATTATAGTCAGTATAGCTTCAGTAATCGATGTATATACTGTAATTCCTAGAACACAACTAATTGGTGCATGGTTTACCCATGCCCACGAACTAGAGCTCCTCATTATTTTTTTTAAAATATTTATTTATGTATACAATGTCCTGCCTACATGCCAAAAGAGGGCACCAGATCTGATTATAGATGGTTGTGAACCTCCATGTGGTTGCTGGGAATTGAACTCAGGTCCTCTGGAAGAGCAGACAGTGCTCTTAACTGCTGAGCCATCTCTCCAGCCCAAACTCCTTATTCTTAAATCACTTTGAATAAAAACGGGGCTCACTATAAACCACTGATCATACGTAAAGATTATTGTCTATGTGAAACATTTAAAAGCTATATTTTCAACAGTTATTCATTAAACATCTTCTAAGTACCAAGTATAGTGTTAAAAGCCACCCCCAATTGCTTTCGGTTTAGAACACCCTCCTTTCTCACACTGCATTTTCTCTTCCAACTATCTAGGAAAAGTTAATTTATTATATACAATATATACCCTAGGGATTAGGGCTTCTTTCCCACTTGAGAAAAGCAAGTCTAGAAAGCCATACAAATTAAAAGGCAATTATAAAGAATGCAATAACTTAAAAAGGTTGCTTCTAGGTAGGGGCAAGTTCAACTATCAGAACTATCTGGTAAATGTCAAAATGGATAGATGTATATTACTAGTTATATAAATGCAAAAATATTGCAATACATATATGCAGATATATTTCAAAACACAACAAAATAAGTGTATTTGACATTCAACAATATCAGGACAAGTTTATTAGAGAAATGAAATAGAAAAAAACTCATAATTACCCTTATAATTTCATAAGGAAGCCAAAAACTTTCTTGCTTCTGGGACAAAAAGCAGTTACTTGAATTATTCTGCTAACTACCTTCATACATTTTGTTTTATTAAAGTGGGCTTACTCTGGACTCAAGGTAATAAACCAGCTACCCAATTCATTAATTTTTATTTTGCATTTGTAGCTTTATTTAAAATTTTCATTCTTAATGCAGACTAATTTTACCCAGTCTCTCTGATAAGATATTTTCTTTATAGAATCAATGAAGTTTAAATACTTTTAGAATCAGTGATACAAGTTTACTCTAGTTTTCCACAGTGCTAATAAGCTTTTATTATCAATGACCTGTACTGTCCAATATCCCTTCAACAAATTAAATGGACAGTACCCACTCAACAAAATCACCTAATTTACTTTATCAAGATACTTTATTTAAACCTTTAGCAAGAATTAATTTAATAAGCTAAAAGAGAAAACTTTGTGACAGATTGTCAATAAGCCATTAAGCCTATGGCTTATGAAACTTTAGACAAAAGTATAAAATTCCTATAACAACTACAAATTCTATTAAAAGATGGGATAACATCGAAGTCCACGACCTAACTTACATCCTAAATTTTAACTAGTCCAGACTTCCAATTAAATATGCCTTTGAAGCAAATTAATTGGACAGGCAAAGCTATTATTACATATTTGTTGTTTTTATAGAGATGTTGACTAGGAACAAACACGTAGTGCTCTTAAGACACCCCACAGGTCTAACTCCCAAAATGCTGTACACTATTCTCCACTAATCTTCCACCACAAACTGTCAAAACCTGGGCATTATGGTGCAAGTCTGTAATGTCAGCACTAAGAAGGCTAAAGGAGTGGATGGACAGAGTTCAAAGTCAGCCTAGACTATGGAGTAACACTATTTGCAAAAAGAAATACGAAGCTAGATGCTGTGGCAATTGCTTTTGATCCCAACACTCCATAGGCAGAGTGAGTTCCAGGACAGCCGGAGCTAGATAAGAGATCCTGTCTCAAATCAACAAAGAAACAAGCAAAAACCCACAAAAGGCTGCCTAAAGGAAACTGATGCTGGCAGCTGTAGAAACCACCAGCAATCCTAAGACTTGGGAAGTGGAAGCAAGGATCAGGAATTCAAGGTCATTGAGCTTAAGGCCATCTGCTTGACGTGAGACTCTGACTCAGAATTTTTTTCAAAAGTTGTAATTTATCAGGAAGGACAATTATTAGTGGCAAAGATATCATGTCATGGCCCTGTCTTTTAAAAGTACAATTAATCACCATTTCTCTTAGCTGAAGAATAGAGGAGCTGGGGAAGAAAATGACATTTTAAAAATGACTCAACAAACACAACTAGCTTTATGAAGATGAAGTGATTCCTAAGTGAGTCTTACCTTCCATCACAGGTTTAAGATACAAAAAAAAGTTCTATTTTAGCATATAATCCTCTAACGTTCAATGACCAACAATACTATACATAACATTTGAAGTTAACTTCAGAAGAATGACTGCCAAAAAAGCATAATTGGTTTTTTAAAGAATCCATAGCCCTATCTCTAAAATCTTAAAAACAATTGTAAGGAAAACACAATACTTGGACTACATCTACTGGGCTGTGTAAGTTCCAATTCAATCTTTAATTTACTGATCTGGTGATTTAAATGTATATATTAGTAAAAGAATGTGCTCCGTGTAGATGACAATAGAGCATGATTTAATATCTAAAGAATTTAAAAATTTGTCCACTCCACACCCCAAATTTAAAGCCACTTTTAGCAGTGAAAATTTGATGGTATAGTCAGTGCAATGATTTGAAGTTTAATTCCTTGCTCTAGGCCTAGGGCTCAGACAGAACTCCTAAGAACCTTCCAGCTTATGACACTGGAACAAATTCCTAGGGCTTATCATAGTCAGGACTGTGCAGTAAAATGTGTGCAGCTGGACATCTTAGTTGAAACAATGAGGTCAAAGCTCCCTTTCATATTAGTAAAAGTGAGTCTATGCAGAAATCTTGGGAAGAATGCAAGGTACCAGCAGGCTGGCACTCAACAACTGCTGCAAATTCTACTGCATGCCCTAGCTTTGTGGGCCAGCAATGCTTAATTTTTACAGCTACAATGCAGATCACTCGCAGCAAAAGAAAACGGCTTTTGGATCAGCACTGGTTGTGTAATTTCAAATGCCCAAAGCCTTAAAAAAAATGGGGTTGGGGATGTCAGCATCTTAATTTTGAGCTAATGAATTTAACATGACTCAGAGACCAGTTATTTTGCAACATATGAGTGCCATGTGAAAAAATTACCCTTTTCCCTACGCATTACAATTAGCTTTCTTCTCACCTTTCTCTTTTTATCACCCAAAAACAACACTTCAGAATCACAAGAACCTATGTGAAACAGAACTAGGAGGTACAATGCTCTTTTACAGTCTCAGGTTAAATGTGAGAACAAATTTTAGTCACTTGCTTCAACAAAGCATCCAGCACAATGCATTTCCCAGGACACTTGAGATCCTTGGTTCGCACAACCTTTGCTGCTCAGTGCCACAGGTACTAATCAGCTCCACCTTCATTTGCGTGTTTCTGAGCGAAAGAAACATTTAGCAAAACTGAGTATTATTGCGCCGATGGTGGTAACCTAAAAAGGGACGTATTAAGCGTGATCATTAAGCAGGGGACATTTGTGAAAGTTCCAAATGAAGGAAAGAAAATTAAGGGCAAGTTCATCTGACCTACGAAAAACATACCAGCAATGACTTCATTCGAAATGACTTCACAAAAGGTACCAAACTGTCTGTCAAGTTCTTAAGTCTATCCTAAGAGTGCAGGGGACGCACTCAGCATTTTCCCCCTAACTACAGAAACATAAAATTTGAGGCTGATCTCTTTCTTTCCTATCCCTGGCAGAAATAAAATCCTATTCCCGACACCTCCTCTGGAAATTAGGGAAGTTGCTACAAACAGCAGCGTGTAAGTAAACTGCTCCACTTTACTCCGTCCTTAAGGAACCCTGGGAACACTCGGGTTGATCCAAAAAGTCAGTAGCAGCCAGAAATCGCTTTCCCTCCCCCTCCCCCCGACCCTGTGCCAAACTCCTCAAAGAAAGACAATTCCCTTTCTTTTCTGGGGGTGAGGTGGCTAGAAAGGGGGGCAAGGTGGCCAGAGGAGCCGAGCTGCACGTTAGATCCCAAGTCCGGAGCAGCCAACCAGTCCTCCGCGAGCCTCAGGCTCCAGGCTCCGCAGCGCTGGCGCAGCCTCCCCGCTGTCGCCCGGTCCCAGCCCACCCCGCCGGCGGCCCAGGCTCTTTATCTCGCCCTCAAGGTGAGCCTGGAGGCTGAGTCCTCAAAGTTTGCCTGGCTTCTGGGCAGCAGCCGCCCGCCCTCCGGAGCTGGGGCGAGGCTGGGTCCTGCTGTAGCCCCGGGCTCTCGCGCCCCCCCCCCCCCCCACCAGCTCCTCTTTTGGCCCATGGTGACAGATCTAGGTTTTACCTCCACGTGCTAGTGGGAGAGGAAACAAAAGAAACCTTCCTCCCAGATAATCAAACGCCATCTTCCACTAATTGGGAAACTGAGGGAGCCCCGGGGAGCCCCCATCCCACCCCGAGGTCCCCGAGTCTGCCTGTCCAAGGCAATCCCTGGTCCAGAGGCAGAGTTCCTCGGAGCCCGGGGAAACCCGGGCTGAAAGGTTCAGGAGGCTGGGGTGGGACACCAGAGAGCCCCACCTGCCTCCCCACCCAGGCCACCCGAAGCAGCATGCTTCCCTAAAATTGAAGGGGGGGCGGGGGGGCGCGTCCCACTGGTCCCCTTCGCACATCGACTCTGGACAAGCGGAGGGGCCAGAGAACCGGCTTGCCCCCGGTACTGCCGGGAACCTCCGCAAGTGGACTCACCAGGCGATTCAAGGTCCGGCGGAACATCGCGTCCAGGGCTGCGGGCTGCCGAGCCGGGCTCCGTCCACGGGGGCTGTCTGCAAAGGCGCCGTCCACAAAACACACTGCAGCGTGGGCCCGAGGCGCCAAGTGGCCAGCTAGCTCAGCTACCCCGCCACCAGCCCGCTGCCTGCCCTCCTCGCCTCTGTGCGCCCCCGCCCACGCGCTCGCCGCCCCGCCCTCCCGGGGGCCCGCCCCCAACCAACCCTGGCCCGGGGGCGGCGACCCCATCGCTCCCCTTATCTGGCCCCAGCACCACCAGGCGCTCCCTCGGCTGCCCGCCTAGTAGCAAGCACGGGCGGGGAGGGTTAGGGGCCGAGCACTGCTCGCCCTGCACGAGGAGGAGTGTGTGTGTGGGGGGGGGGGGGGTGCTCAAGGCTCCCCCGTCAGCGCCGGGCTGGGCACCCCGCGCCTTCCACTCGTCCTGCTGCGGAGCCCCCCGCCCGACTCCCCACTAGCTTCAGCGGGGGGCGTCCCCGCGCCTCGCTCGCCTGACACGACTCCTGGGTGTCCGAGGAGCCCCTAACTCCCTCACCCCGGCCCTAACTCGTCCGCTTCTCCACTTCCCTCGCAGCCTTTCGTCGGCCCCGCGCTTTCGCCCGGCACTTCGGGCTGAGGGGGAACCTCGCTGCGGCCCACTTGGAGGCCGCCAGGCGCCCCGCTTCCTCAGCGGGAGGGGCAGCTCTCCAAGGAAACACTCGGAACTAACGGCGGCTGAGGAGACCCTAGCGCGGGCGGGGCGCGGCGCGGGCGGCGGGAGTAGTTACAAAAGCCGCCCCCTCCTAGGCTACAAAAGGGAGAGTCTTGCCTCTTGGTTCCCGCCGCCGCTGCCCTCCCTTTCTCGTATTTTGGGGCTTTCTGGTCTTTGCCTGGGTTGTGGTTTTCTTCCGTCCAGCTACTCCACCTTAGCCCTCTTACTTCCACTTTCTCTGGGAGGTTGTAAAGTAGGGCTTTGTGTCGCTGCCACTGCGCAGCGGGGCGGGATTTCCCTGCCGCCCTCGCCCTTTTCGATGTTCCCAGTGCATCCTGGGAGTTGTAGTCCAATGGTTCTCTCTGCCCGCTACTGCGGGCTGGGAGCTCCCCCACATGCCCGACTAGGGTTTGCTCACAGAGTTGCAGAAGGAAGCTGCAGAGACCATAGGGCTGAATCAAGGTTCTCCTTACCACTGCGTGTGGAAATCAGAAACACTGGGTACATTCTTAGCTGTGGGAACTGTGATGAGGAGGATAAATTCAGCCCTGAATGCTGATAACCTTACCCAGAACTCGACCTTTCCTCAGCGTTAATCCTGCACACCCTCAACTTGCTGTCTTAAAATTGCAGTGTACAAAAGTTCAAAACTTAAAAAGTGAAAGCTTGGTCAAGAATTCTGTTGAGCCTGAATAGCTCTCCCGGCTCCCACCCATTTTTCCACCGCCCTCTGAGACGGAGAGCTAGGCTGTTCTTAGCTAAGAACTTTTGAATTCTATAAATTCTTTAAAGAAGTGGGTAAAGGGAGTTCTGTAGAGACAGGCAAATTCTCCCTCCAGCCTAGAAGGATTGGGCTCAGCTCTCTAGCTGACCCGGTGTCAAGTCTTGAAAGGCCTTTACTGTGAGGCTAGGGTACTTCCTATTTTACACTCCCCGCCCCCGAAGGTTAGATTTCAACATTTACTTGGTGCTGTCTTTCTAGAAGCTGGATACAGTGATGTATTAAAAGACCTCCCCAGCAGGCTGGCCACAGTGAAGTTACAAGGTACAAACGCGTGAAAATTACCCGTTTTGTGATGCTTTCTAATGGCAAAGGAAACAGGAGAGGATAATGCCTTTAAAAAGGATCCGGGAAGCTTTCCTGAAAACCATGAAATTTTCACTGGGCCAAGCCTATAAAACAGAGCTGCTCGAGATTAACCCAGGCCTTGGAATGTGGGAAGGCTTTGGAGGAGCCCAGGGAACAAAGTCCTGGGAAGAGAGGGAGAGGTCAGTTGGAAAGTACAGGGCAACCTAAGAAAAAGAACACAGCCACTCTGTCAAGGCAGGAAAAGGGACACATGTGGGCGGGACATTACAGATAAAAGCCAAAGCCCCAAAGCATCCTTAGAAACAAACTATGAACTTTGACCTTGTTTCCATGATCAATGAGAAGCCCCCACACAATAAAGTGCAAATTCAGATTTAAATTCGTTCCTAAATGGTCCTACCTGCCTAGAGGTAAAGTCAACCATTTCTAACTTTTTTACTATGGCTCCTCTATTTCCCCACGCTTAAGGATATGTCTAATAATCTTGAAGAAATCTTAAATGTACCAATTAGATATTAAGATCTGAGATCATGCTCTCTACTACTCCAAAGAATTGGTTTTAAATAGAGTTGTTTTTCCTGACTTTACTTTTATTGAACACAGAAACTTTTAATTTCACTTACTAATTATTTGTTGGGTAGCTACTATGTGAATAACTCCTATTCTGAATACTTGAGGGGGATGTTGAATGTTGAAGGAAGTTATTGCTACTCATTCTGAAATGTGCTTGGACAGAAATGAAGATATTCTGTAGAAATGTGTGTCTCTATGTCTGACTTATCACAAGGAAATGGGAGTTTACCCAGGGTTCTTACACCTAGTGAAGAAAAATCCCCCTGGCAGAAAGTGAACTTGTTCAGAGAAGAGATTTTCCACAGTTCTAAAAATTGCTATGCCTTCCAATTTGAGACTGAAGTCCAGACAGTGATTGGATGGGTCAGTGGTAGGTGGGACCACACTTGATTGAGACTGCTTTGACATGCATGTTCTTTGCGGAAAGGTATTGGAGGCAGCTGCCACTGGATTTCTTTGTCCTTTATCAGTGTGACCACATTGAATAAATCTCCTTTTTCTGCTTTCCACTTTTAATATGACTCATCTAATTGGCTCATTGAGGATGGGTGGCCAGATCTGCCTTGAATCACAGGTTGTTATAGTGGTATGTTATTTCTGTTTTAATAAATAAAACTTGCCTAGAGATTAGAAGGCAAAACAGCAACGCTAGTCAGCCATACAAGCCAGGGAGTGGTGGCATACAACTTTATCCCAGCACTTGGGAGGCAGAGACAGATGGATGTCTGTGAGTTCAAGATCGGTCCAGGAACAGATCCAGGTGGTGGTGGTTCATATCTTTAATCCCAGTGTTTGGGAGTCACACACTAGGGAGATGGAGACAGGAGTGATATGGCTGGGTAGAGAGAGGAATATAAAGGGGAAGAGACAGGAACTCAGTGGAGTGTGGAGTCTGAGAATTCGTGGAGACAGTAACTCGCCCTTTCAGTTTGAAGATTTAGTAGTGGTAAAAGGTCTCTCTAGTGACTTGGCTGATTTGTTCCTCTGATCTTCATGTCGAGCCCGAATATATGTCTCTGGGTTCTTATTATTCATGCTACAGGTTGTTACTCCTAAGTCTGATAACAATCCAGGCACGAGTATAGAATCTTTATCAATGAAATACAAACTTTTTGACAAAATAAGTAGTCGAAAACTAATTCAGTTTGATATGGAAGTTCTTACTAGTAAATATTTTGTCTACATCTAGTTTAGTTAAGCAGATGGAAGAAAAATGTACTCTTTTTATAGATGTGTACAGATAAACTTTAAAAAATGGACACTCAAAATTGTTAGTGTTTTCTCCCACTTGTTTCTTTTTTTAATATATTACCGAGCTTTAAAAGCAATGACTTTAAGATCCCTCAGGACACAGTAAGAATTGTTGCTCACATATCATTTGTTATTAGAATTCCACTAAATGAAGCACGATTAATAAAAACTCAGAGAGAGAAATTGGGGTTCAACCTGAAGATTCAAAAAGCAAAGCAGCAAGCCACTGGCTCTTACTTTAACCTCAGTCCAAAATAGCGATCCTGCCTCCAGGAATCTCAGACAGTGTCTGAGAGCTGTCTCTTTCTGTTTTTGTTTTTTTTTTAGATTCATTTATTTATTTTATGTATATGGCAGCTCTATCAACTTTATGTCAGAAGAGGACATCAGATCCCATGGTAGATATAGTGAGCCACCATGTGGTTGCTGGGAATTGAACTCAGAAACTCTGGAAGAACAGCCAGTGCTCTTAACCATTGAACCATGTCTCCAGCCCTCCCTCTGTTTTATAATCCTCTCCAGGGCTGAGATTAAAGGCATAAACCACTGGGATGAAAGTCATGCACCTTCCAGTGTTTATAGCAAAGTAGTGTGGCTACTGGGATTAAAGGTGTGTGTTATTGCAGCCTGGTCTGTAAAGCTGAGCAGTGTGACTGTTTTTCTGTCTGAACTTCAGGCAAGTTTATTTATTAAAATATAAATGAAATAGCACTACACTATCTCCTTATTGTCCCAATTTATTTCAGCACAACACCTATTCTCATGAGTTCAGACTAATTTACTTCAATATAAAAATGAAATTTCATACTAACCAAACTGTGCTTACCAAAATATGAGATTTATATAAAAGCAATTTTTTTTGTATCTCAAGCTCAAGCTGAAATTATAGTTGCTCTCACATACACCCCATGGAGTAACTCCTTTGTCATTTTTTTAAGACAAAAAGAAATTAATTTTGTTCTTTTCAGTGCCTCTTCACAGTTTCCAAAGAAAACCTAGGTGTTGTGGATGACTATGAAAAGCAAACCAGCAGCTAACATTTCTATTCAGCCAACTCCATAAACAGAGCTGCAGAAACTTCCTTCCTCCTGCTGACACTGTCACAGCCGGTAATGACACATAATGCCAACTTTTCCAGAGTGTCATCTGACTGCAGCAGAAGCCACAGTTTCCAGGGAATTCAGGATGGAGTCTGGACTCTCCTCAACTTGACTAGGGATAGAACTTGAAGCCAGGGGATGGAAAAAGAGTGATCCTTTTGCCCGTTTCTATGCAAAGCACTCAGGAGTCCTTCTCGGTTTTTACTCCCATGCCATTTATACCTTCCCACCTCCTACTTTGAAAGATTACCTGAAGGAATGCAGAACAAACCCTAGGGGACAGCTGTCCCACCATCTTGTGAAGGAGCACAAGCCTGGAATACAGTAAATCAGCAGGAAGTGATGTGAGGTAGAATTACATCTTCCACTTAGTCCTAAAGTTTTTAAAGGAAAAATAAATGAAACTATGACTTGTGAATTTAAATTGCCTATTATCAGCAAGTTGAAGAAATCCTTCTGGATATGCTGAGTTTTTAGACATGTCTCCTACAATTATTTTTGCATATACAAAATGTCCTCTGTTTCAAGGCTAGCCTTGAAGTTTAAGACCAATTTTGTCCACATTATTCTTCCTGTTGATCCTTTCCAAATTGCTGTTCATGCAACAGCCACAAAATCTTAAAAAAAATAGATAAAATTACCCCCCTCATGGGAGCATGGTGGTTCCTGCCTGTAATCCTAATTCTTGGGAGGATGAGACAGAAGAATTGCCTCAGGTTCAAGGCCAGCCTGGACTACAGAGACCCTATCTCAAAAACTAGAAAAATCCCCGTCTTTCTTATTGCTTTTCAGGGGGCTTCCCTGTTGTGGAATAGTACATCAACTATGTAAAGGTGTGTTACATTTCTTGTTGCGTATTTTAACAATGTAAAGATGAGTAACATTTGTTTTACCTTGCCTCCCTAAGGCACATGATTGGCCTAATAAAAACCTAAATGGCCAATAGCTAGGCAGTAGAGGGATAGGTGGGGTTGCCAGGCAGAGAGAATACGTAAGAGAAGAGAAGAGAGAAGAGAACAAGATGCCTAGGGCCAGTTAACCAAGCAGCTGCCAGACAGACAGACACAAGAGTGAAAATAGGGAATACAGAAGGAAAGAAAGGTAAAAAGCCCCAAGGCAAAGTATAGATGAGGAGAAACAGGTTAAAATAAGTTATAAGAGCTAGTGGAACAAGCATAAGCTAAGGCCAAACATTCATAACTGATATTAAGTCTCCGTGTAGTGATTTGGGAGTTGTTTGGTGGCCCAAAAGAAAGCCTACTACACTTCCCTTTGCTTTTAACAAAAGCCAAAATCCTCCCAAATATCACCTACAAGAACTTGAATTCTCTGACCCCTGCCCTCCTCTCTAGGCTCAGGTAGGCAATTATCCCTCTGACTTACATAACTGGACTCAGCTCATTATTTGAGTTTCAGAGCTTCTTCCTTCCTAATAGCATTTGCACAGGCAACCACCTCTGCTGAAATGCTTTTACTTCTGTTAGCTATTCATACTTCAGATCTTAGTTTAAATGTCACTTCTTCAGATGAGATCAGTACTCCCTATTATTGTGCTCCAAATAGCCTATATTAATTGCGTCTTTCGGTACTGACAGATGAGGTTCATAATCATAGAGAATGGCACAAGTCCAAGGAGATTGAGGATGATCTAATATGGTTTTGCTTTCAAAAAGGAGAAGCAGATGTATTCTAGTAATCACTCATGATATGAAAAGGAAGCAAGGTTCTAGAATGCCCATTAGAAAGATGGGGCCAGGAAGCAAGAAAGCAGTCCAACCCAGAGAAAGAGTAAAAATTCGGGAGAAAAAAAATGCTTCACTAGGTAATATAAATAGAACAATGGAGGAACAATGACTGTACACTAAAGAGTGGTAATAAATGGTGTGTGTGTGTGTGTCTTTGTCTGTCTGTCTGTCTGTCTATCTGTTTCTGTGTGTTTTGCTGGTGATCAAATCCAGGACATCATGCAGGCTACACAGTGCTATGCCACTAAATTAGCCCTCTATCCCAGTTATATCCTAATGAAACAAAATTTGAACCTCCACTTTTAGGAAGATACTGGAATGTACATTCCATTAAATAAGAATATAAAGCAAGAAAGAAGACATAGGGCATAGAAAACAGGTATAAGCATAAAAGAAAAAGAGAATTCTCTAAATAATAATGAATGGAAACTCAAGTCAAGCAGTTATGTGGCATGCTTGATGAAACTAAAGAAAGGAAAAGAAGATCCAGGAGGGGTGCTCTAAAGGAAAAACAAACCTGATTGCCTTATGTGTTTGACTCTATAGAGAACAGTATTAAAAATGAAGGATTTACAGCCCTATGGGAAAATTAATAAGAAACTAGTGATAGATACTCCAGAAGTAAAGCAAGCAAACTTTTTTTAAAAGAACTATTTTTTAAGTCTAAAGGGAAAAAAAGAAAGTTGCTCAAAAAAAAAAGCAAATGAGTCATAATAAAATTTGATGTGGCTCCACAGTGATAGAAATTTACATAACCAAAACTAAATAGGACATCAAAAGTGAGGATGGATGGAGCAGTGTTAACATGCTTGCCTGTGAGGTTACTGGCATAGAATGATGGCAGCACGATTTGGTGAGAACTGTATTGTGTGAAACCCATGTCTTTGTCTACCTGCTAGAAAAGGTAAGTCATACTACCTAATAATTGAGTATTCAAGAAACATTGATGGTTTTTGTTTAGATATAAGGTATCTCCCCAAAGATGTATGTGTCAATGGGTTAATCTCCTGATGAACTCCTATGTTGATGGCATTGTTAGGTGGTAGTGAGTGGTAGCGTCTGCTTGGAGGAAGTTAGTCTTTAGGGGATGTTAGTTACTGGGATTAGGTGTTCCTTTGAAGAGTATGATTTCCCTGCTCTTCCTCTTCCATACAGCATGAAGGAAACTACTGTATCCTCAACACCACATCCTTCCTCAGTGGTCCTTTGGTCATAATGTCTTCAGGCCCAGAATCAGAGCAGAAGCCTCTGAAACCATGAGTCAAAATGAACCTTTCCTTCTTATCAGTGCTTTTTTTTGTTCATAGCGACATAAAGCTAGGGCATCAGTACAGGGACTTTCTGTGAAAATATATAACTAAAGAGGCTAAAATTACTTTATCACTCTAGACATACAGATCAGAAGTTGGTACAAGTGGAGCAAGAGTCTGACCTTTTATTTCTAAGTCTTTGAATTCAGTTCATCTTTTGGATATAAATATCTATCACTTTCAAATATAAAACTTAATTTTAAAAGACTATGTAGCATTTTGAGTGGACAGAAAGAAAGAGCTGAGTTGTGAGGGAGCATGCCTTTCCCAGTACTCAGGAGGCAGAGGCAGGCATATATCTTTGAGTTCGAGGCCAGCCTGATCTACAGAGCTAGTTTCTAGGACAGCCAAGGCTACACAAAGAAACCCTATCTCAAAAGTCAAAAGAAAAAGAAGAAAATAGAGAACATTTCAAGAAAAGTCAATATTTAGTAAGTAAATCTCCCCTTTGGGGAATGTGAGCCTACACTAGGGAGTAATACAACCACTTTAAATAGCTGTCATTTCTTGAACATTTGTTATATGCCATGCTGTTGCATGCATTATATACTATGTACTTAATAATCTGATAAAGGTAAGTATATCTATTACCCTCCATTTTGTAGATGAAACTGATGGGTTATGAACCTTAAAAAGTTAGTACAAAAGTTAGTTACAAAGTCATAGTTAGAAAATAGCAAAGAGTCAAAGGAGTTAAATTGATTCCAAATCCATGATACTAACATTTTGGAGGCATAATTTATGAGTTTTGAAAACTAATATAATATACATATCAAATAAAAGGAGTGAATTCAAAATAATTCTAGGAAATTAACGCTTCCTTAGTGGAAGAATGGTGTTCATTTGTTAAGTATTTCAGCAAATAGTTATTGAATATTGATTATACCAAAGTCATGTGATGGAAATAGCTATGAATGTGAGAGATATGATCCCCGATTTTGCAGAGCTTACATCTGCCAAGCATAGGAAAGTCATTCAAAGGAAACACCAAAGGGGAAAGTTATGAATCCATCTTAACTATGCTGAAACAGCAACAAATGCTCAAATAAAAATGCCTACTGTGCATGGAAATAGGTGGCATTAGAGCTTGGTATGTGTATCATGGTGTGAATTATTCCTAGCCACAGAAAATAGGAATTGAGAAAAGTTATTTCATTTGTGCTTCAGAAATCATATATGAGCTTTAATAGTACAGTTTCAACCGTGTTTGTACTCGAAGCCAGATATCAGGAGTTTATAGGTGTAAACTGTTCATTTGCAAAGTTTAATGTTGAAAGAAGGAAATAAAATGTTTTGCAGTAGTTATGAGATCCATTAAGATTAAGCTATATTCTAAGCTAAAGGAACGTATAAATATTTAAAAGTAGAAAGAGAAGCCAGGCATTCTGGCACACATTTATAATACCAGTACTGGAGAGGATGAGGAAAGAGGCCATCCTGGATACCATGGTGAGTTCACGACTAGTAAGCAAAGTACCCAATAAAACAAAGAGATAAGAATTCTGTTTTTAAAAAAGGCTAGCCGAGCGGTGGTGGTGCACACCTTTAATCCCAGCACTCTGGAGGCAGAGGCAGGCGGATCTCTGTGAGTTCGAGACCAGCCTGGTCTACAAGAGCTAGTTCCAGGACAGGAACCAAAAAGCTACAGAGAAACCCTGTCTCAAAAATAAAAAAAAAGGCTAAATATTTTATAAAGAGAAGCCATTTTAGGAATTGGAGAATACAGGACACAGATTTGAGAAGAAAGGAGTGAGCATTCTCTCTGGAGACAAGAAAGAACACTGTCTAAGAAGAGAAAAGAATGGATCTTATGTTTTCAGGTGAAAAGGATACATGAGAATGAGTGATCTTGAGCTACTGAGAAATGCTTAATTTGTTTGAGAATAGGCAATTAGGACTTCATAAGTAATAGAATAGAACCTGAGGTGCACACCTAAAACTGAACAAACTCTGTGGGTACTCTACAATTCTATTTCCACCACTTTTCATTGTTTTAAAATAATAGCAAATTGCACATCCAGTGCTCTGATCAATTAATTCAAATTCTATCTTATCCAAGCCGTCACTAAAGTACTAAGATTCAGGCAGGATGCCATCAAAATCCATTTAAAATGGCTCTCTTCCCAGCAGTGATAGAGATGCAAACACCCCTTAACAATCAAATCCAACCTTGAATTAATTAATATCTCTGTTGGTGTCTGCTTTATTTTAAGTTGTATGGTTCTTACTGGCTCAATTTCTAGCATTTGTAATTTCATTTGGCACTCTTCAGCAAGTATCTAATCTGCCCTACTTGCTAATGTATTTGCCATTTTGAATCTATTTTAATTTCTTGTCACAGGATATAACTGAATATACCAACATTCACAAAAACTATGAACAAAATATGAGCCCTTTGAGGGTATGGGCTGTGAAAGTTATATGTAAATCAGGATCATATATGACTTACCTATCTTAGTCTTTGTGTTTTTGGGAAGAGCAAGGCACACTGGTAAAGCTCAGAAAATGTTGACTAAGGAATTAATAGATATCCATGTGCTGCTAAGAAAAGACCCTGAACTAAGAGATGTCAATTCTGGATGTGAAGTAGTTGCTTCTTATGCAAACCACTTACACATTCTGGGCCTTATTTGTCCCATGTAAAGATGAAGGCATTGGATGACTTATTAAATTGCTCCTGCTGAAAATAATACAATTTTGGTTCAAACATCCTTTGTAGACCAACCCGATTGCTTCTCTGCCTTTTGACTGAAACCAGTGTAACACTAACTGCTCTTTAACTTGTGATATCCCCGATTTTGCCTGCCTAGCACTGGATTACAAGCATATGCTATCACACCAGGCTTGAATTTTTATTATTTTGACATGATATTTTAAAGCAAATATAATTTCTGTTTTCCAGTAGTACTATTTCGATTATGATGAGAAGCTTTTACTGGGGCTGGTTAATAACTCAGCAATAGACTGTTTGCTTAGCATGCATGCACAAGGCCCGGCTTCTAACTGCATAATTGAAAAAAAATTTGACTATAATTATAGAAACTTGTACTAAATTCCTGGCCAACTCAGTGAGTGAAGAATGAGTAAGGCTGCCCCTCAGGCTATCTTTCCTAGACTTTCTAGAAATCTAGATATGCTATTCAGATATGCATTTCTCTTTTCTTTTGAGGTTATAGAGGCCACAGGTAATGAGTGAGGGAAGGACAGCATATGACAAGAATATGGGCCTTTTGCTCATCAAACTAGCATGCCCTCAGATCCCAACAGGACCCTTTCACACATGCGCACAATAGGGACCAAAGGAATCTCTGAGTGAATGAAGTCCAGAGTGAATGTGTGTTTAGACATGAGCAAGGCCTGTTGAGGACTCCAAGACCAATTGGCGAGTGGTAAATTGGTAAAGTCATTACTCATACGAGCCAGGCTTGAGAGGGACGACAACTTTCCTCAGGAGTCTGAGCGGTTATATAAGAGGGACTGTTCAGTGTATGCAAAGACTACCAACGGCAGCTTCCTCCTCTGGAATGTTGGTAGCCTGAGACTGCTGTCACCTACAGAGACCTTCTACTGAGACTAGTCAACCCCCCGCCCCTTGCACTGTACCTAATAAACACATCGAGGTTCTGGGTTGCTTCCGTATTCTGCATTTGATCTCAGCATCATTGTACATATGTCTGTGTGTCTTCATTTCCCTACTGCCCATAGCCAGGGTTCTGGGACCCAAATCACACGACAAATGGCAGTATACCTCTGATATAATACTGCTGGCCACACCAGATTTTATATTCAAATAGATGAAATAACATTTATTTTTGTTATGGGCAGGCCATGTCTTATCCTTACCTGATAAGCATTTAGTCTCTAATAGTACCCTTCAGTAAACCAGGAATTTCTTTTTTAAAAGATGGGGCGGGGGGGGGGCGGGGAGGAAAATCCAGGTGAACAGGCAGCTATCTCAGCAGGTGTCTACTAGAAATTTTTTTGAATTTTACCTGCCTTCGTTTAAGCACGTCTTTTACAAAACCCTTCCTGCTGTGTAGTACTCCACTGTGTAAATGTACCACATTTTCCTTATCCATTCTTTGGTCGAGGGGCATTTAGGTTGTTTCCAGGTTCTGGCTATGACAAACAATGCTGCTATGAAAATAGTTGAGCACATGTCCTTGTGGTAGGATTGAGCATCCTTTGGGTATATACCCAAAAGTAGTATTACTGGGTCTTGAGGAAGATTGTTTCCTAATTTTCTGAGAAATCGTCATACTGATATCCAAAGGGGCAGTACCAGAGTATTACATAGCAGAAAAAAATAATGACATCTTGAAATTTGCAGGCAAATGAATGGAGCTATAAAACATACTGAGTGAGGTAACCCAGACCCAGAAAGACAAATATCACATGTACTCACTCATAAGTGGTTTTTTTTTGTCATAAAATAAAGAAAGCCAGCCTACAATTCACAATCCCAGAGAACTTAGACAACAATGAGGACCTTAACAGAGATATATATGGATCTAATCTACATGTGAAGTAGAAAAAGACAAGATCTCGTGAGTAAATTGGGAGCTTTGGGACCATGGGAGAGGGTTGAAGGGGAGGGGAGAGAAAGGGAGGTGAGCAGAGAGAAAAATGTAGAGCCCAATAAAATCAATAAATAAAGAAAAAACCTTCCTGGAATATTATGGCTCTTCTACATTCCTCTCCTTATGAACAAGAAAATGAGATCTGATCTCTTCATCCAAGAATTTGAGAATTTTTCTGGGGGGTGGTAGCACATGCCTTTAATCCCAGAGCTCAGGAGGCAGAGGTAGACAGAGCTCAGAGTTCAAGGCCTGTAACACGAGGGCCTGCTTGTTGGGGTTTCCATCCTGCCCATTTCCCACAACCAGCAAGTCCCAAAGAAAATCGCACAGAGGTCTCCATAAGATTATAAACTGATTGGCCTATTAGCTCAGGCTTCAAGTTAGCTCTTATAATGTATATTAACCCATTATTCTTATCTATGTTAGCCACATGGCTCAGTACCTTTCTCAGCGAGGCAGATCACATCTTGCTTCTTCGGTGGTCTGGGAATAACTGCGGAAAGAGCTTCCTTCTTCCCAGAATACTCCTGTTCTTATTCTTCACCTCTACTTCCTGTCTGGTTTTCCCTCCTACACTTCCTGCCTGGCTATCAGCTAATCAGCATTTATTTAAAACATAATTGACAGATATAGAATTGTTCTCCCACACCAAAGGCCAGCCTGGTCTACGGAGCTAGTTCCAGGACAACCAGAGCTGTTACACAGAGAAACCTTGTCTTGAAAGTAAAACAAAATAAAACAACAACAAAAGAATCTGAGGATTTTAGAAGTATTTAGTTGTTGATGGAAAACACAGCTCTTAGCTCAAAGGGAAAAAAGGTTCATTTTGGTGCAAAATATTAGTAACCATGGCCTGAGAACAGAGATTCAAGTTACTTCAATTAACATGTTCCAACATGTTAACAGTTTCATGAAGTATAGTATACTGTCAGCTTGATACAAAGCAGATTCATCTAGGAAGTGGTAACTTTAGTTTCTTCTTCCTTGACTGGAGTACTTTTACCTGCCAGTATGTCCTCCTTACTCCATTTTCCCTTTACTATGCTACTTCAATCAGTGTTTTATGAAAATCTTTCAATCTATTCTGGCTTGAGCCTAGCAATTCAGTGACAAAAAAAAGCTTAAACCCATCAAATATGTACTTACACTGTGTTTTTCATTAAAATTCAGAGAGGAGCTGTTTTCTTCGCTGTGTGTATCCATTATAGATTGCCCGGAATCACCCAGGCAACCAGTTAGAATATTGGATTCAAAGGCACAGTGGTCTTGTCATTCCTCACAAAAACCTAATTAGCTCATCTCTTACAGAAAACTACTAAGACTGTAATAGGTAATGTCTCAATTTTTGCTCAGCTATAAGTCATAATTAATAATTATGCAATTTCTCTAGTAACTGTCATTCCTTGACTGCTGAGAAATCTCCTATCATTAATACCTGGTGTACTTTACCATGATGCAAACTTATTTCCAAAAAACCCCAGGCATCCACAAGAAGTTTAATCTACTCTAATCACTGTGAATCTCTAGCCTACCTAGCCCATTGCTATATCAACATTGCTAGCCAAATAAAATTTGCTAAAAGGAATGGATCAGTCACAAAAGTATGGAATGGATTCTGTGGACAATTTGTGGATGTGTTATTAGGCAGAAGTTTAGCTTTTCTCTTATCTCTTTAAACACTGGATTGTTATGTCTTGTATCTCAGGAGTGCCTACCCTATTTATTTCTTAGTCCATAAACAACTGGGTGCTCTGTAAAGTACAGAATTCTTGATAAAGACTCGGATTTATCCACTCTAGATAGCAATGGTGCTTCTGTATGGCATTTTGTGTTTAATTTTTAATTTTATGTTTATTTTTGCCATTTATTTATTTATGTATTTATTTATTTGTTCTGTTGTTTGTTTGTTTGCTTGGCAGTGTCTCGTGTATCCCAGGCTGGCCTCAGATTCACTATATAGTTGAAGATGACTTTAAATTCCTGGTCTTCTGCCTTCACCTCCTGAGCGATGGGATTGCACACATGTGCTACTGTGTCCAGTTTATGAGGTGCCTGGGAAATAGCCTAGAGCCTTGTGTGATGGGGGAGAGTCTTCTGTTTTGTGTTAATTTCATTGGTTAAATAAAGAGACTGCCTTGGCCCTTTGATAGGACAGAAAATTAGGTAGGTGGAGTAGACAGAACAGAATGCTAGGAGAAAGAAGCCGAGTCAGGCAGTCGCCATGATTCTCCCACTCCAGACAGACGCAGGTTAAGATCTTTCCTGGTAAGCCACCTTGTGGTGTTATACAGATTATTAGAAATGGGTTAGATCAATATGTAAGAGCTAGCCAATAAGAAGCTGGAACTAATGGGCCAGGCAGTGTTTAAAAAGATACAGTTTCTGTGTAATTATTTCAGGGCATAAGCTAGCCATGTGGGCGGCTGGGTGCCGGGGACGCAGCCCAGCTGCTCCAATTACTACACTTGTGTATGCTAGTCAAGTCACCCACCAACCTGGCTATGCCCCCAGCCCTGTTCCACTTCTTTATAAAGTCAAAATTTAAAACTTATATTTATCTGTTATTTCTTTTGTATGTGTGTGCTGCCTGAGTATGCTGCATGTGCATCCCGTATATGCAGGAGCCCTTGGGGTTCAGAAGAGGGTATCAGATCCTCTGGAAATAGAGTTACAAGTGGTTGGGAACCACCATGTGGGTGCCAGGAACTGAAATTAGGTTCTCAGCATGAACAACAAATACTCTTAACTTCTGGGATATTTCTAACTCCTCTGCTTCACTTTTTGATAGTTTATAAAGTACCATATTGATATTGGGGTTTGTTGTTATTGTTATTTTGAGTCTAGGTCTTACCTTGTAGTCCAGATTAGCTTTGAACTCATGGCAATCATTTTGCTTCAGCCTCCAAATTTATGGAAATACAGGCCTGTATGCCATATCTGGCTTCTTTTATTTCTTGTGTTTTTTTCCCTTTTTTTTCTGTATTAGATGTTTATGATTTCTGGGACAAGATCTAGCTGGTAGTCTAGAAGCAATAAGTTTCCTTTCCTTTTTTTCTGAGACAGGATCTGACTATGTAACACTGGCTGTCCTGGAACTCACTGTGTAGACCAGGATGGACTTGAACTCAGAGATTCACCTTCCTCTGCCTCCCGAGTGCTTGGATTAAAGGCGTGTACCACTACATCCAGCAATAAGTTTTTAATTATAAAGATTCTTTCCAGATTCCATAAAGAGATGCTCTGAGGCAATTTCTGATTAAAGATCTTTTAGTGAGGCTGGCCATTCTCAATGGGGGAAGCTAGGATAGGACATCCAACAGCAGCCCACAGACAAAGAAAATTCATTATTTTAAAATATTTAAAAATATTTTAAAAAGGGAATACATCTCTGAGTTAAGCAGTATAATGAATATACTTGATAGGATATAAGATCAAAATTCAGGAAGCTAATCATTTCACCTCACTCTACACTGGTTCTTACAGGATCTTAGTAGTTTAGGGAAGATATAATGGGCTATAAGACATGACTAATCTCTACAGGGATTGCATCTGTGATCTAACACTACCTACTTCCTCCCAAATGCTTGGATTACAGTTGTACACTATCATGTGCAAATAGAAATCGATTTTTGCTCCTTATTATAATTTAGTGAGAAAAGTCCATCTCTTATTTGATTTAAACTACTGTTTATTTCAAGAACATGTAATATTTTCCTCAGTTGGCTTTGAGGCACTGGTTTTAAACAATGTTCATGAACTCAAATGCAGAGAGAACCTATTTATAGCTCTGGCATATTTTTCAAGAACTATATACCAACATAGTCTAAATAAAAAGCCTTCCAGGAAAATAATTGATTCATGTTCATTTATATTTATGCCTAAGGATAGCATATTTAAAGAATAGATAAGATCAAGGAAAGCTGCTGAGCAAACTGCTGTGATTATAGGTCATGAGACAGTGAGTATTTTAGGTTTTTGAGTTATCATATGTTTCTATAATGCAGTCACACATATTATATATAGTACATATGTAATATATAATGTACTCACATATATACATATTTTAAATTTCTGCTTTTATTACAGAGATGGTAAGTATATATTGTGATGCATATATAACTACTTCCTATTCCTAAGTTCAATCATGGAAATCTTTGTCATTCAATTAGGAAATAATGCTATGGTTTTTTTAAATCTAATCCTGTATATAATATGTTTCTGTATGAGAGTCACTTGAAATGAAACATATTTGTCAGTATCTTCTTGGCTTTAAAATATAATAGTTATTTGTTATTGTCAACATGACTGGATTTAAAATCACCTAGGAATTACCTTCAGGCATTGTAGTGACATTTTGTTTGTAATCTAACAAATAAAGCTTGCCTAAAGCAGAGTGCAGAGCTAAGCCATAGAGAGCATGCAGTGGTGGCACACACCTTTAATCCCAGCACTAGGTATGTGGAGACAGCAGTGAAAAGGCTGGGTGGAGAGAGGACTAGGGAGGAGACAGGAGCAGATGCTGTCAGAGGATTATTAGAGACAGGTTCACACCTTTGGTCAGAGCATTGGTAGAAGTAAAAGGTCACTCTAGTGGCTGGTTGTATTGCTTCTCTGATCTCTCAGCTTTCATCCTCTTAGATCTAACTTTGGGTTTTTTAAGACCAATTAGATTCATGCTACATCTGGTGCTTAGATTTGGTGTAAAAATTCATGGAAAAAAGCGCTACTTGTCTATGGCTTTACAGCCACTGGCATAGGCTGCAGCTACACATGGCAGGAAGCAATGCCCTGCTGGCTAGGTTTTCCTTTCTTCTCTTCTGGTGGGCTTTTCATGAACCCCCTTCTGAGGCGGCTGCCAAACTAGGTAGATGCCTTGAAATGCGGTCAGGCTTGTACTGTTCTATGCAGTAGTAGTCAATCTCACATCTTCATTGTCATCGGCAGCAGATTTGGTGAGAAAATTGGGAATACTTAAAGGGAGGAATTAGTTAAAAAATTAGTTATTTGTGTTCTTTCCCATGTTAAAAAATGGTTAGGTCTCTGTATGTTTACATAATGCATGACTTAAAATAAAACAATTAAATGACAAGATAATTAATTGAGATTGATACAGTGTTAATTATGATCTTGATATTTCTTGGTTTATCTCTAAAAAGTTGTTTTATATGAATATCAAGATACAGGCCTCAGAAAAACTTAGTAAAACAGATAATGGAGATATTCAAGTCTAGACAGAGGAATTAAATGGAGAACCAATTTCAGCATTGCTTTACAAAGTTTGAGAGAAACAGCCTAAGGTTTTCAAACAAGCAATCTTCTTTTTTTTTTTTTTTTTTTTTTTTTTTTTTTTTTTTTTTTTTGTTTTTCGAGACAGGGTTTCTCTGTGGTTTTGGAGCCTGTCCTGGAACTAGCTCTTGTAGACCAGGCTGGTCTCGAACTCACAGAGATCCGCCTACCTCTGCCTCCCGAGTGCTGGGTCAAACAAGCAATCTTAATATAGCCAGTAACCTTACAGAAGTTGCCAAATGTTAGATATCCCCAAGACTCTGTAAGAGCTGAATGGACTCCTGTGACAATGTTAGATTTAAGGGGATTCAAGGAAGTGGTAGTCTTATATGGCATGCATTCACCATTTGTGAAGCAGATGTTAAACTCATGATCAACTTGTAATAGAATTATTCCTTAAGACTGGAAAGACTTAGTTACAACAATCTGGGAGCCTGGCCCACAAGTACAATGGAGGACCTAGTGGACCATTGAACAACAGAGTAGAGCTAGAGGAATCAAAATCTCCCAAGATCAACTTCTTGGAGGAGATTATGCTAATATAGAAAGGCAATCCCTATATGTTAGGGTTTCTATTTCTGTGAAGGGACACCATGACCATAACAATTCTTAATAAGAAAAACATTTATTTGGAGGCTGGCTTACAGTTTCAGAGGTTTTATCCATTATTCACTATCCTGGTGGCAGGAAGCATAGTAGCCTGCAGGCAGACATGGTGCTGGAGAAGGAACCAAGAACTTTATAGAGAGTGACACTGGCCCTGGTTTGAACATTTGAAATCTTTTTTTTTGAACATTTGAAATCTCAAAGCCCATCCTCAGTCACTTTCTTCAAGGCCATACCTCCTAATGAGCGTATGGGGGCTATTTTCATACAAACCACCACAGGTATGTTTAGGAGTCTTGGCCTTGCTGGAGGGAGTATGCCATTGCCAGTGAGATTTCAAAAAGCCAGTTTTCTTCTCTCTGTTTCTTGCTTGTGGCTTGCTATTTGAGCTCTCAGTTGTGTCTTCCACTATGCTTGTTGCTGTCTGCCATGATTCCCTGCCATGATGGATTCTTATCTCTCTGGAATCATAAGCTCAAATAAACTTTCTTCTAGGAGTTGCCTTGGTCATTGTGTTTTATCACAGCAATAAAAAAGTAGCACAAGGTCTTATGCATACGATCATAGCTACTGTGAATTCGTATATATAGCATCCCTTTCAAATCTGGAAAACACTGTTTTGCAGAAGCCTTTTACTATCTCTGGCCCTTACCATCTTTATGCTCTCTCCTCTGTGATGGTCCCTGAACCCTATAGGAGACAATGGGACACAGATGAGATCTTGGAGTTGAGTACCACATAGTCTCTTATTCTCTGCTTTTGATCCATTTCAAGTTTTTGAATTAACTACCATATACTGGGGGGAAAGTTTTTCTTTCATTAGGATTGACAGATGTTTTAATCTACACGTATAAAACACTTATTTAGGGAGTAGTTTAATACTGTGTCCTTTCAACAGAGTAAAAGTAGTAGGTATGGCCTATGCCTTACCAAGCCCTAGGATTTGGGCCCTATTAACAGTACGAGGTATGAGTCTGCCTTGTGGAACAGGCCTTGATTCTAACAAAAACGTGTGGTCAATTACCCCCAATAGTATTCATGCCACTACTGTCCTAATGTGCAATATGCACCCATCTAGTCATTATTGTAACTCACGAATTAAGAGCTCACTAGAACTGTTATGATTTCTTTTCCCCTGGCGGCCCACATCAGACCTTCTTGTACTTAGAAAGCTAGCAAGAAAAAAAGAAGATTCCAGATTGCACTAACTTGATTTCTGTATGTTCTTTGATCCAAGCATATGGTATAATCAAATCAGTATGGTGTCTTCAGCAACAGGGTCTTACCACCAACTTCTCATGAGTAACTCTTCTAGTTTCATTTCTTTTATTGTTTTGTTTTTTTTTTCAAGACAGAGTTTCTCTGTAGCTTTGGAGACTGTCCTGGAACTAGCTCTTGTAGAACAGGCTGGCCTTAAACTCACAGAGATCAGCCTGCTTGTGCCTCCTGAGTGCTGGGATTAAAGGTGTGTGCCACCACCGCCTAGCTTACAGTAGTCTTTCAAAAATTATACACTGCATGGGTTCAAGCAAAACTAAAGATCGGAGAATGTGTAGCATCACAAGTGTCAGGCAATATGGTATGAAGTACACACAGGTATATGCATCTATATATTATGTATAGATTGAAGATGGTTGTAAAACTGTCCCATGATAATTAAAGCTCAATGTTGTTTTCATTATTTATTTTTGTTTTTATTGAAATAGATTACTTTTCTCACATACTCTATCCAGATTATAGTTCCCCCTCCCTCTACTCCTTCTAGTCCCTTGCCATGTCTCTTCTCATGCAGATACACCCCCTTTCTGGATTAAAAAGCAAACAGCTTCTAAGTGATAATAATAAGGTGTAATGATATAAAACAAATACTAACACATCATTATAGGAAATAACAAACAAAAGGAAAAGAGCCCAAGAGAAGGCACAAGAAACAGAGATCCACTTGTTGTCACACTCAGGACTCTCATAAAACCACTAAACTGGAGGACATAATATATATCCAAAGGACTTGTAGGATGAAAAGAGAGGAATATATATAATATATTATATATGATAACATATAATATTAATTTAAATATATAATATTAATTTAAATGTATATTTAAATTAATATTAAAATGAGACTTTTAAAAAATTTCCTGGCATGACATTATGAAACAAGAACTTCTTTTTAAAAATTTTATTGATTTTTATTGAGCTGTACATTTTTCTCTGCTCCCCTCTCTGCCTCTCCCCTCCCCTTCAACCCTCTCTCAAGGTCCCCATACTCCCAATTTACTCAGGAGATCTGAAAGAACTTCTAATGTTGCTGTTAGGTTCATTTACTACTAGCCACCTATTGCTGGGCATGTAGGTCTACACTTAAGAATAGTTTGTTTCCCCAGTGAGACTCCCTTGGAGAAAACTAAATTTTCATTTTCAAGTAGTTATCAATTGGAGATAGATAGTTCTGGGTTAGGGATGGAGGAATGTGTTCACCTCTTTCTGAGGTAGGACCCCATCTGATGCAGACCCATGGAGGCTCGTGCATGCTGCCTCAGTTTCTCAGGGTTTATATGTGCATTGCTCATATTGAGAGTCTTATTTTCTTGGTGTCCTCCATCCCTTCTGACTCTTAGAATCTTTCTGCCTCCTCTTCCATAGGGCTCCCTGGCCCAATGGGAAGGATTTGATAGAGACAGCCCATTTAGGGCTGAGTGTCCCAAGGTTTCTTCACTCTCTGCATATTGTCTTGCTTTTCTCATCTGCTGCAAGAGAAAGCTTCTCTGATGAGGGCTGAGCAAGACACTGATCTATAAGTATAGTAGAATATCATTAGGAGTCATTTTACTGATATGTTCTTTCAGTAGACCAATAGTATTTGGATTTCCCCTAGGTCTCTGGGCTATCTAATCTCAGGTTCTTGATCACACAACCAGTTCCAGATGTGAGTTCTGGCTCATGAAGTGTTGTAGGAGGCCGCTTGTTTATTCCCGGCTGCCCAGACTTGAAATAACCACTCAAAACTATATTATTTAAATCACTGCTTGGCCAATCACTTAAGTGCATTGCTAGCTAGTTTTTATATCTTTGGTTACCCCATTTCTATTTATCTGTGTATTGCCACGTGGCAATGGCTTACCTTGCAAAGTTCCATCCAGCATGACTTCTTACTGACTCTTCCTTCTTTCTCCCAGCATTCAGTTTAGTTTTCCTCTCCTAGCTCTATTCTGCTAAGCCACTGGCTGAAACAGCTTTATTCATTAATCCATAAAAGCAACATATAGACAGAAGAACTTCCCACACCAATGGAGTGGACCTTAAGTCAAATCAGAAATTGTTTGGTTCTTTCCACAAGATTTGTGCCACCATTGTACTAACATATCTTGGAGGCAGGACACCTTTGTAGTGCAAAGGGTTTGTGGCTGGGTTGGTGTTTACATTTCTCTTTTGGTGGTGAGCAGAGTACCTTCCTGTACCAAAGACACTATCATGTATGAGTGAAGGCTCTATGTAGTCACCATCTGGAATTCTTCAAGTTCAGTGAGTTGTATATGTGTTTCCATCAGCAATAGGGCTTTACCATCAGACTGTAGAGAGCAACCTGTATAGTCTTGGCAATAGCCTGGATTGCTTGGGGATTCCCATAGGACCTCTTTGGCCAACAATTCAATTAGATGAAATCCAAACCGCTGCTCATATTACTACACTTTAGTTTCTTAATTTCTTATTGACTCCTTTTTGATTCAGTAGTGAGTGGTTCAGTTTCCATGAATTTGAAAGATTTTGGTCGTTGTTGATATTCAACTTTAATATAAGGTGGCCAGATAGGATGCAAGGTATTATTTCAATTTTCTTGTGTATGTCGAGACTTTCTCTGTGCTGAGTATGTGACCAATTTTGGAGAAAGTTCCATGAGGTGCTGAGAAGAAGGTACATTCTTTTTTTATTTATTAAAAATTTCCACCTTCTCCCATCCTCCCATTCCCATCCCCCTCCTCTCGCTCCCCCTCCCCCCCAAGTCCTAAGAGCATTTAGGGTGCCCTGTACTGTAGGAAGTCCAAGGCCCTCCCCCCTCCATCCAGGTCTAGGAAGGTATGCATCCAAACAGACTAGGCTCCCAAAAAGCCAGTACATGCAGTAGAATCAAAACCTGGTGTCATTATCATTGGCTTCTCAGTCCTCCCTCATTGCCAGCCATATTCAGAGAATTCGGTTTGATCAACATGCTCATTCAGTCCCAGTCCAGTTGGACTTGGTGAGCTCCCACTAGATCAATCCCACGGTCTCCGTGGGTGGATGCACCCCTCACAGTCCTGACTTCCTTTCTCATGTTCTCCCTTTTTCTGCTCTTCATCTGGGCCTTGGGAGCTCAGTCCAGTGCTCCAATGTGGGCCTCTGTCTCTAGCTCCATTCATCGCCAGATGAAGGTTCTATGGTGACATGCAAGATATTCATCAGTGTGGCTATGGGAGAAGGCCAGTTCAGGCACCCTCTCCTCTGCTGCCCAAAGACCTAGCTGGGGAAATCCCCTTGGACACCTGGGAACCCCTCTAGAGCCAAGTCTCTTGCCAACCCTAAATTGGCTCCCTTAGTTAAGATATCTTCTTCCTTGCTACCATATCCACCCTTCCTTCATCTCACCCATCATACTCCCCCAAGCTCTCCCCAATCTTCCCCTTCTCCCTTCTCTCCCCGTCTCCCCTCCCCCCCCCCCGTGCTCCCAACTTCTGCCCGGCAATCCTATCTTCTTCCTGAAGGTGAAGGCATAAGTCAAAAACAATCCCACACCAGTTTAGAATTATGATTAATAGAATGGTTATTTATTTAAAGGGGAAAAAACTTACAGATCACTGTCCCAGACAACAGCCCTCTGCACAATCAGGAAGGGAGTCTAGTCACCAGAAGTGGAGCAGGAAGTAAGAGAGAGCGAGAAGGGAAGTGGCCGCTTTTTTAAAGAGAGAGAGACCATGCCCCAATGGGCTGGTATCTCAGCGGCTATTGACTGGAGGAGCGGAAGTGATATTAATGACCAGTGGTTGTTAACTCGTTATTTTTTCTGGTGGTAATGTTTGTGTGTTTCCCTTCTTTGAGTTGTGCTAGTGGAAGGTTGTCAGATGCTTGTGTTATTATGGGTGTTGTTGGCTTCCTTGGTTTGTGGTTTTCCTTCTAGTATTTTCTGTAAGGCTGGGTTTGTGGCTATGTATTATTTAAATCGGTTTTTGTCCTGGAATATCTTGCTTTCTCCATCAATGGTAAATGCAAGCTTTGCTCGGTATAGTAGTCTGGGCTTGCATCCATGGTCTCTTAGTGTCTGCAGCACATCTATCCAAGACTTTCTGGCTTTCATGGTTTCCATTGAGAAGTCAGGTCTAATTCTGATTAGGTTTCCCTTTATATGTTACTTGACATTTTCCCCTTGTAGCTCTTAATATTCATCCTTTATTCTATATGTTTTGTGTTTTGATTATTATATGGTGAGGAGATTTTTTATCTAGTCTATTTGTTGTTCTGTATGCTTCTTGTACCTTCATAGGAATATCCTTCTTTAGGTTGGAAACGTTTTCTTCTATAATTTTGTTGAATATATTTTCTGGGCCTTTGAGCTGTAATTCTTCTCTTTCTTCTACCCTATTATTCTTAGGTTTGGTCTTTTCATGGTGTCCCAGATTTCCTGGATGTTTTGTGTTAAGAATTTGTTGGATTTGTTATTTTCTTTAATCAATGAGTTTATTTCCTCTATAGTGTCTTCAGTGTCTGAGATTCTTTCTTCTATCTCTTGTATTCTGTTGGTTATACTTGTCTCTGTAGTTCCTGTTCATTTACCCAGATTTTCCATATCCAGCCTTTTCTCGGTTTGTGTTTTCTTCATTACCTCCATTTCAGTTTTCAAGTCTTGAACTGTTTCCATTACCTGTTTGATTGTTTTTTCTTGTTTTTCTTGGATATCTTTGTATATCATTTCTTCTACCTTTTTGTTTGTCTTCTCCATTTCTTTAAAGCTGGTTTTCACATCATGTTTCAGGTCCTCTATTATTTTCATAATGTTACATTTAAAGTCAATTTCTTCTACTTCTTCTGGAATAGGGTGTTCAAGTGTTCTTGTTGCGTGATCCCTGGATTCTGGTGTTGTCATATTGCCTTTCAGGTTGTTGGAGGAATTTTTGCATTGGCACCTGCCCATCTCTTCCTTCAAATGCAGCCAGGTAAGTCATGGTGTCTTTGTCCAATCCATGCTGTGACTGACCCTCTGGGTGGATTTCCTCAGTGCAGGAGCAGAAATTGTTTCCGGGCCAAGGACCCATCTGAATGGATCTCCTCCGCACAGGAACAGGGACTCCTGGTAGTCCAAGGACCCTGCAGACAAAAGTGTGAACTTGGGGGAGGGCAGGGTTGTGTGGAACAAAGAAGCCCCTGCATCAGGAGCAGGAGGTGCCCTGCACTCCCTTCTGGGGACCTCACCCCTCTGGGTAGATAGACTCAGTGCAGGAGCAGGAACTGTTCCTGGGCCAAGGACTTCCCAGATAATAGGGCAGGCTTGGGGGAGGCAGGGTCATGTGGAACAAAGAAGCCCCTGTAGCAGGATCTGGAGGGGCCCTGTGCTCCTTTCCTGGACCATCCGTCCCTGGATGGCACACACTCACCAGTCTGGATGGAACACTTCAGCACAAGAGCAGGGACTCCTGGAAGTCCAAGGACCCTGCAGACAAAAGGGCGAACTTGGTGGTGGTGGGGGGCAGGGTCATGTGGAACAAAGAAGCTCCTGCAGCAGGAGCTGGAGGTGCCCTGCACTCCCTTCCATGGACCTTCCAGCCCAGCGGGCAGGCACTCACTCCTCTGGGTGGAAAGCCTCAGTTCAGGAGCAGGAACTGTTCCCGGGCCAAGGACCCCACAGACAATAGGGCAGGCTTGGAGAAGGAGGCAGGGTCCTGTGGAACAAAGAAGCTCCTGCAGCAGGAGCTGGAGGGGCCCTGTGTTTATTTTCCAAGAAGGTACATTCTTTTGCATTTTGGGGAAATGTTCTGCATGTATCTTTTAGATCTGTTTGGTTTCAAATATCAGTTCTAGCATTTCTTTATTTAGTTTTTCTTTGGATGAGCTGACTATTTTTGTCTAGAGTGGGGCATTCAAATCTTCCACTATCAGTGTGTGAGGGGGGTCAACAAGTAATTTAAGAGGTAGTGGTGTTTCTTTTACAAACTTGGGTGCCCATGTATTTGTCCCTAGGTGTTACATAGTCCTAGTGGATTTTTCTTTTGACACACAAACTAGAATCATCTGAAAAGAGGGAGCCTCAATTGAGAAAGATGACTTGGCTCAATAAGAGAGGACTGTATGGAATTTTCTTAATTAGTGATTTATGGGCTCGGTCCACTGTGGGTGGTTCCATCCCTTAGCTGGTGGTCCTGGGTTCTATAGGAAAGCAGACTGCCCAAGGCACAGAAAGCAAGCCAGTAAGTAGTATCCCTTCATGGCCTCTGCATCAGCTCCTGCCTCCAGGTTCCTGCCATATTGAGCTCCTGTTCTGATTTTCTTTGATTAACTGCAATATGGAAGTATAAGCCAAATAACCCTTTCATCCCAAACTTGATTTTTGGTTATGGTGGTTCATTGCAGCAATAGAAATCTTAAATTAGGTAAGTATGTAGTGTCCTGCCTTATCTCTTCTGATTGGTTTTGGTTTGAAGTATATTTTTGTCAGATATTAAAATGGTACCTACTTACTTCTTAAGTCTAATTCCATCATTTTACTTTGAATTGATACCTATTCTTGATGTAGAGGTGTGTTTCTTGGATACAGCAGAAAGATGGGTCCTATTTTTGGGTCAGTTCTTTTTGTCTGCATCTTTTTATTGGGGGAATCCATTGATGTTGAGAGATATCAATGAGCAGCATTGTTGATTGCTGTTTTGTTGTTGTTATTGTGGTTGTGGTGGTGGTGGTAGTGGGTTGTGTGTGTTTGTTTCCCCTCTTTTGATTGTCTAGTCTGGAATTATTTATTCCTTGCATTTTCTTGGGTGTTGTTAACCTTCTTAGATGGAGTTTTCCTTCTAGAGCAGTGGTCTCAGCATTCCTAACTCTGTGATCCTTTAAAACAGTTCGTATTGTGGTAATTCACAACCATAAAATTAATTTTTGTTACTTCATAACTATAATTTTGTTACTATTATAAATAAAAATGTAAATATTTTGCAGATCGTGGTTTGCTAAAGGGGTCCTGACCCACAGGTTAAGTGCTGGATTTGTAGATGTTGCTCAAATTTTGTTTTTGTCATGGAATCTCTTATTTCTCCATCTATTGTGCATCAAAGTTTTTTTCTGGGTACAGTGGCTGGCATCTGTGGTCTCTTAGAGTTTGTAGAAATTTTGTTTAGGCCCTTCCAGCTTTTAAAGTCTCTACTGGGAAGTCAGGGGTTATTCTAATAGGTCATCTACCTTTACCTGTTACTTGGTCTTTTCCCCCTGCAGCCTTTAACATTCTTTGTTTTGTACATTAGTGTTTTAATTATTATGTGCTGAGGGGAATTTCTTTTCTAACCCAATGTATTTTTTTGTATACATTCTGTACCTTAATAGGTATCTCTTTCTTTAGGTTAGGGAAAATTTCCTCTATGATTTTGTTGAAAATATTTTCTGTGCCTTTGACCTGGGTTTCTTCTCTTTTATTGTTCTCTCTCTCTCTCTCTCTCTCTCTCTCCCTCTCTCTCTCAATTTTGTGAGACAAGGTTTCTCTGTGTAGCCCTGGCTGACCTGGAACTCACTCTGTAGACCAGACTAGACTTGAACTCACAGAGATTTGCCTGCCTCTGTCTCCGGAGTGCTGGGATTAAAGGCGTGCGCCACCACTATTTATTTATTATTGCTATTATTCATTGAGTTGATCTTTACAGAGTGTCCCAGATTTTTTGGATGTTTTGTGCCAGGATCTTTTTAGATTTAACATTTTCCTTGTCTTTGCTGGGTGGTGGTGGTGTATGCTTTTAAAACCAGCACTTGGAAGGCAGAGACAGGTGGGTCTCTATGAGTTCAAAGCTAGCCAGGTATACAGAGTGAGTTCCAGGACAGGCTCCAAAGCTACACAGAGAAATCTTATAACCAAAAGCAACACATCTTTACACCATTAAACAAATGTTCCAGAGCATAAGCAAATGTAAAACACTTTACAATATCATTCTACGATAGATTCCCAGGGACTGCATGATGGAATTGTGCACTGGCATAAAATGATAAGTAGAGGGAATGAAGGATGGAAGGAAAAAATCTGTGTTATTTCCCCTGGGAGTGGCTGCAGGGTGATGGACTGTAGTAAAGGCTCTGCTAAAGAGCTAGGAGCGAGATTCAGGGATTGGATTTGGAGGAGTGGAAAGAAGAGATGAATATCTGAAGTTACCCTTTCTGTTTTCCTGGCCAGAGTGCTATTCTGATTAATTTTATGTCAACTTGACAGAAGATCAAGTCGTCTGAGAGGAGGGAATCTCAGCTGAAACAATGTTTCCATAAGATCAGACTGTAAGCAGACAAGCTTGTAGGGCATCTTCTTAATTAGTTATTGAGGGGGGATGGCCCAGATCACTGTGGGTGGGAACACTCCTCCACTCAGTGGTTCTGTGTTCTGTAAGAAAAACAGTCTGAGCAAGTCAGGAGGTGTTGGAGAAGGGACCACTTGTTTGTTCCTGGCTGCCCAGCCCTGAAATAATTACATAGAAACTTTATTAATTAAATCACTGTTTGACCCATTAGCTCTAGTTTCTTATTGGCTAACTCTTATATTAATTTAACCCATTTCTATTAATCTGCGTATCGTCATGTGACAGTGGCTTACTGGCTAAAGTTCCCAGTGTCTGAATCTGGTAGCTCCATCTCTTCTCTCTGACTCCTCTCTTCTTTCTCCCAGCATACAGCCTTGCTTTCTCTGCCTAGTTCTGTTTTTCCCTGCCATAGGCTCAAAGCAGTTCTTTATTCATTAACCAATAAAAACAATACATAGACAGAAGGACCTCCCACACCAAGGAAGATCAAGCCAGAAAGTAGCACTCCTCTGTGGCCTCTGCTTTAACTCCTGTCTCCAGGTTCCCACCCAGTTTGAGTTCCTGCCTTGGCTTCCCTCAGTGGACTGTGACTTATGCTATTTAAGCAAATAAATGCTTTCCTTCTTAAGTTGCTTTTGGTCTTGGTGTTTCATCACAGCAATATTAACCCTAACTAAGACAGGAATCTTAGGCTCTCAGAGGAAGGGGAGGGATACTTGTTTAATGCTTGAGAAGCTTGGTATAGGTCTTCAGATACCTCTTTTTAAAAGACAGAATCTCTAACATAGGCTGGCCACTTACTTTGTAGCTGAAGATGATTTTTTAATCCTCATTCTTCCATCTCATGAGTACTGGGATTCTGAGCATATACTATCATGGCAGGCTGTCTATGCAGTGCTGGAAATCAAACAAGGGGCTTTGTGCATGCTAATCACTCTCTACTAGCTCTTTTTGAGTACAGTCTACAGCTGCTTTCAGTATAGATGTTGTCAGACCTCTGAGACTATGTATAATAAAATAAAAGTTGGATCATGTACAACAAAGGTATATAACAAAATGGAAGCTTTAGAAAAAAGATAGGTGCTAGAGAGATGGTTCAGTGGTTAATAGCACTGGCTACTCATCTAGAGAACCTGGGTTGGATTCTTAGCACCTATGTTGGATCAGACAACAACCTGTTACCCCAATCTCAAGAAATATGACATGTATTTCTGGCCTTTCTGGGCCCTAAACATGCATGTGGTACACAGGTAAACAAGAAGACAAAACACCCACATGCATAAAATAATAATAATTAATTTAAAAAACAGAAAAAAACCCAAAGCAACAAAATCTGGCATATATCTAGGACCTATAACACGAATAATAAAAACCCAGAGACAGATATTTGGGTTCAAGATGAAAAATCAGAGAAGCAAAACAACCAACTACTAGAGAGCTCTTACCTCTATGAAATCTTCCGACTGAATGAGAGCGAGTTCCTGTCTCATCCCACCTTATAGTCCTCTCTAGTGCCGGGTTTCTTGCTAGCCCCATAATGGCTCCCTCAATCAAAATATCTCTTTTCTTGCTCTCATCTCTGTTCTTCCTCCATTTCGACTATCCCATTCCCTCAAGTTCTCCTCCACTTTCCCCCTCCTCTCCTCCCACCTTCCTTTATCCCCCACATCCGTGCTCCCATTTTTTTTTCAGGAGATCTCTATTTCTTCTTCCCATGGGGATCTATATATGTTTTTCTTAGAGTTATCCTGTAGAAGATACCAGAAAATGGAAAGATCTCCCATGCTCTTGGATAGGTAGGATCAACATAATAAAAATGGCAATACTACCAAAAGCAATTTATAGATTCAATGCAATTCCTATCAAA
Source organism: Microtus oregoni (assembly GCF_018167655.1). Lineage (NCBI taxonomy): Eukaryota > Metazoa > Chordata > Mammalia > Rodentia > Cricetidae > Microtus > Microtus oregoni. The sequence goes on along the minus strand of NW_024543828.1, from coordinate 7,156,105 downwards.
ACCCCAACACAATTCTTCACAGACCTTGAAGGAACAATACTCAACTTCATATGGAAAAAAAAACCCAGGATGGCCAAATCAATCATGCACAATAAAGAAATTTCTGGAGGCATCATCATCCCTGACATTAAGCTTTATTATAGAGCTACAGTAGTGAAAACAGCTTGGGACTGGCATAAAAACAGACTGGTTGACTATTGGAATCAAATCAAAGATCCAGATATTAATAAACATACCTATGAACGCCTGCTTTTATTTTTTATGTATTTTTATTTCAGCAGCAGCAGCAACAACAACAAAACCCATAGCATTAGGAGCTTGTCCTGGAGTGTGACTGATACCCAATGACACTCCACCAAAGAAGACAGATTTGCCCCTTGCTGGCGAGTATCAATTGCAAACAGCTTCTCTGTTAGGGGTGAGACTCTGTGTCCACTTCCCCCTCTCAGTGCTGGGATCCCATCTGGCTCTGTGATGTTAACATTGATTTTCAACAAGCCAGCAGTAGGAAACAAGCCTCTGGGCATACCCGTAGGGGTTTATCTAGATTACTAGTCTCTGGGCATACCTGTAGGGGTATATCTAGATTACTAGTCTCTGGGCATACCTGTAGGGGTTTATCTAGATTACTAGTCTCTGAGCATACCTGTAGGGGTTTATCTAGATTACTAGTCTCTGGGCATACCTGACTGATTGTCTTAAGTGAATTGATGTGAGAAGACAAAACCTAAATGTGGGAAGCACCATTTCCTGGACTGGGCTGAGGTTCTGAGTGAAAGGTTGCTGAATACAGACATTATCTTTCTTTTCTTTGTGGCTGCGGATGCAACTTGAAAAGCTGCTTCAAACTCCTCATTCCGGGAATTTCCCACAATGATGAGCTTTATCCAAAAAAGGTGAGCCAAAACAATCATGTTCTCAAGTTAGTCTTGTCAGTTCCTCAATGCTCTTTCATTTAGATCACTGGGGAACTTATAAAAAGAACTTTATTTTGCTCATTGTTTTAGACGCTAAATGTCCAAGAACAGAAACAGCTTTCATAAAGGCCTCATGGCAGCACTACTACAGTGGGAGTGTGGGAACGAGGGGCAGATCAGGAATCCAGAAAGAGATTCAGGGGCCGGGCTCTTTAAAGTTTTTAAACGATTATTTATATTTTATGACTGGATCGTCTGCATGTACATCTGTGTACCACATTCTTACCTGGTACCTGTGGAAGCCAGAGGAGAGCATCAGATTCCCTGACACCGGCAGTTACTATGTGGGTGCTGGGAACCAAATCTGTGTCCTCTGCAAGAGCAAATGAACCATGTATCCAACACAAAGGCTAACTCTTTTTAATAACAATCTCTTACAAGAAATACCCAGGGTCCATTATATCAATTATTTGTAAGAGGGCAACTCTTTTTTTTTATTGAGAAAAGGAGAAAAAAAAAACAAGTTTCCACCTCCTCCCAGCCTCCCATTTCCCTCCCCCTCCTCCCACCCTTCTCCTCCTCCTCAAACCCATCTCCCCCTCCCCCCAATCCTTTCCCCCTCCCTCTCCAGTCCAAAGAGCAGTCAGGGTTTTCTGCCCTGTGGTAAGTCCTAGGTCCTCCCCCCTCCGTCCATATCTAGGAAGTTGAACATCCAAACTGGCTATGCTCCCACAAAGCCAGCACATTAAGCAAGATCAAAACCCTGTGGCATTGTCCTTTGTGTCTCATCAGCCCTCAGTGTTCGCCATGTTCAGAGAGTCCAGTTTTATCCTATGCTTTTTCAGTCACAGTCCAGCTGGCCTTGGTGAGCTCCCAATAGATCAGCTCCACTGTCTCAGTGGGTGGGTGCACCCCTCGTGGTCCCGACTTCTTTGCTCATGTTCTCCCTCCTTCTGCTCCTCATTGGGACCTTGGGAGCTCAGTCCAGTGCTCCAGTGTGGGTCTCTGTCTCTATCTCCATCCATCACCAGATGAAGGTTCTATGATGATATGCAAGATATTCGTCAGTATTGCTCTAGGATAGGGTCATTTCAGGTTCCCTATCCTCAGCTGCCCAAGGAACTAACTGGGGACCTCGGCTTGGGCACCTGGGAGCCCCTCTAGGGTCAGGTCTCTTGCCAACCCTAAAGTGGTTCCCTTAACTAAGAATTGTGATTCCGTGCTCCCCTGTCCAACCTTCCTTTATCCCAATCCTCCTGTTTCCCCAAGGCCCCCCCTTTTTCCCTTCTAACTTTTCTCTCCCCATCTCCCCTTACCCCCATCCCACCCCACCCCCAAGATCCCAATTTTCTCCCCGGCAATTTTGTCTACTTCCCTTAGCCAAGAGGATAACTATATGTTTTTCCTTGGGTTCACCTTCTTACTTAGCTTCTTTAGATTCACCGATTGTAGACTCCGTGACCCTTATTTATGGCTAGAAACCAATTATGACTGAGTACATCCCATGGTCATCTTTTTGGGTCTGGGATACCTCACTCAGGATAATGTTTTCTATTTCCATCCATTTGCATGCAAAATTCGAGAAGTCATTGTTTTTTACCGCAGCGTAGTACTCTAATGTGTAGATATTCCATACTTTCTTCATCCATTCTTCCATTGAAGGGCATCTAGGTTGTTTCCAGGTTCTGGCTATTACAAATAATACTGCTATGAAGATAGTTGAACAAATCCTTTTGTCATATGATAGGGCATCTCTTGGGTATATTCCCAAGAGTGGTATTGCTGGGTCCAGGGGTAGGTTGATCCCGAATTTCCTGAGAAACCGAAACACTGACTTCCACAGTGGTTGCACAAGATTGCATTCCCACCAGCAATGGATGAGGGTACCCCTTCCTCCACAGCCTCTCCAGCAAAGGCTATCCTTGGTGTTTTTGACTTTAGCCATTCTGACAGGTGTAAGATGATATCTCAAAGTTGTTTTGATTTGCATTTCCCTGATTGCTAAGGAGTTGAGCACGACCTTAAGTGTCTTTTGGCCATTTGAACTTCTTCTGTTGAGAATTCTCTGTTCAGATCAGTGCCCCATTTTTTAATTGGGTTAATTAGCATTTTAAAGTCTATTTTCCTGAGTTTTCTATATATTTTGGAGATCAGACCTTTGTCTGTTGTGGGGTTGGTGAAGATCTTCTCCCAGTCAGTAGGTTGCCTTTGTGTCTTAGTGACAGTGTCCTTTGCTTTACAGAAGCTTCTCAGTTTTAGTAGGTCCCATTTATTCAATGTTGCCCTTAATGTCTGTGCTGCTGGGGTTATACATAGGAAGCGATCTCCTGTGCCCATCTACTGTAGGATACTTCCCACTTTCTCTTCTATCAGGTTCAGTGTGTTCGGGCTGATATTGAGGTCTTTAATCCATTTGGACTTGAGTTTTGTGCACGGTGATAGATATGGGTCTATTTTCATTCTTCTACAGGTTGACATCCAGTTGTGCCAGCACCATTTGTTGAAGATGCTTTCTTTCTTCCATTGTATACTGTTAGCTCCTTTATCAAAAATGAGGTGTTCATAGGTTTGTGGGATAAAATCCGGGTCTTCTATACGATTCCATTGGTCGACTTCTCTGTTTTTATGCCAGTACCACACTGTTTTCATTACTGTAGCTCTGTAATAGAGTTTGAAGTCAGGGATGGTAATGCCTCCAGAAGATCCTTTATTGTATAGGATTGTTTTGGCTATCCTGGGTTTTTTGTTTTTCCATATAAAGTTGATTATTTTCCTCTCCAGATCTGTGAAGAATTTTGATGGGATCTTGATGGGGATTGCATTGAATCTATAAATTGCCTTTGGTAGAATTGCCATTTTTACTATGTTGATCCTCCCAATCCAAGAGCAAGGTAGGTCCATCCATTTTTTGGTATCCTCTTCATTTTCTTTCTTCAATGCCTTAAAATTCTTGTCGAATACATCTTTCACTTCCTTGGTTAGATTTACCCCAAGATATTTTATGCTGTTTGTGGCTATCGTGAATGGTGAAGCTTCTCTGATTTCCCTCTCTGCTTCCATATCCTTTGTGTATAAGAGGGCGACTGATTTTTTGGAGTTGATCTTGTATCCTACCACATTACTAAAGCTGTTTATCAGCTGTAAAAGTTCTTTGGTGGAGTTTTGGGGGTCGCTTATGTACACTATCATATCATCTGTGAATAACGAAAGTTTAACTTCTTCCTTTCCAATTCGAATCCCCTTGATCCCATTATGTTGTCTTATTGCTATTGCTAGAACTTCAAGCACTATATTGAAGAGGTATGGCGAGAGTGGACAGCCTTGTCGTGTTCCTGAGTTAAGCGGGATGGCTTTGAGTTTCTCTCCATTTAATTTGATGTTAGCTGTCGGCTTGCTGTATATAGCTTTTATTATATTTAGGTATGACCCTTGTATCCCTAATCTCTCCAAGACTTTTAACATAAATGGATGTTGAATTTTGTCGAATGTTTTTTCAGCATCTAATGAAATGATCATATGGTTTTTTTTTCTTTCAGTTTATTTATATGATGGATTACATTGATAGATTTTCGTATGTTGAACCAGCCCTGCATCTCAGGATGAAGCCTACTTGATCATAATGGATAATTTTTCGGATGTGTTCTTGGATTTGGTTTGCCAGTATTTTGTTGAGGATTTTTGCGTCGATGTTCATGAGTGAGATTGGCCTGTAATTCTCTTTCCTGGTTGAGTCTTTGTGTGGTTTTGGTATCAGAGTAACTGTAGCTTCATAAAAGGTATTAGGTAATGACCCTTCTGTTTCTATATTGTGGAATACATTAAGGAGTATAGGTATTAGCTCTTCTTGGAAGATCTGGTAGAATTCCGCATTGAAACCATCTGGTCCTGGGCCTTTTTTGGTAGGGAGGTTTTTGATAACAGCTTCTAATTCTTCGCGACCAACAGGTCTGTTTAGATTGTTCACCTGGTCCTGGTGTAACTTTGGTATATGGTATTTATCTAAAAAAGTGTCCATTTATTTTACATTTTCCAGTTTTGTGTTATACAGGCTTTTGTAGTAAGATCTAATGATTCTCTGAATTTCATCTGTGTCTGTGGTTATGTCCCCCTTTTAATTTCTGATCTTATTAATTTGCGTATTCTCTCTCTGCCGTTTGATTAGTTTGCATAGGGGTTTATCAATCTTGTTGATTTTCTCCAGGAACCAGCTTTTTGTTTTATTGATTCTTTGGATTGTTTTCTGTGTTTCTATTTTGTTGATTTCAGCCCTCAGTTTGATTATTTCCAGTCTTCTACTCCTTCGAGTTAAGTCTGCTTCTTTCTTTTCTAGAGCTTTCAGGTGGGCTGTTAAGTCTCCAATGTGTGCTTTTTCTGTTTTCTTTAAGTGCGCACTTAGTGTGATGAACTTTCCTCTTAGCACTGCTTTCATAGTGTCCCATAAGTTCGAGTATGTTGTTTCTTTATTTTCATTGAATTCAAGGAAGACTTTAATTTCTTTCTTTATTTCTTCCTTAATCCAGGTATGGTTCAGTAGTTGACTGTTCAGTTTCCATGAGTTTGTAGGCTTTCTGGGGGTAGCATTGTTGTTGAATTCTAACTTTAATCCATGGTGATCTGATAAGACACATGTGGTTACTAATATTTTTTTTGTAACTGTGTAAGTTAGCTTTGCTACCGAGTATGTGGTCAATTTTCGAGAAGGTTCCATGAGCTGCAGAGAAGAAGGTATATTCTCTCCTATTTGGGTGGAATAATCTATAGATGTCTGTTAAGTCCATTTGATTCATTACCTCCATTAATTCACTAATTTCTCTGTTAGGTTTTTGTTTGATTGACCTGTCCATTGGTGAGAGAGGAGTGTTGAAGTCTCCTACTATTAGTGTGTGTGGTTTGATGGCTGCCTTGAGTTTTAGTAATGTTTCTTTTACGTACGTGGGCGCTTTTATATTAGGGGCGTAGATATTCAGGATTGAGACTTCATCCTGATGAATTGTTCCTGTTATGAGTATAAAATGTCCCTCTCCATCTCTTCTGATTGATTTAAGTTTGAAGTCAACTTTGTTAGAAATTAGTATGGCCACACCTGCTTGTTTCTTAGGTCCATTTGCTTGATAAGCCTTTTCCCAGCCCTTTACTCTGAGTAGGTGCCTGTCTTTGTGGTTGAGGTGTGTTTCTTGTAAACAGCAGAATGTTGGATCCTGTTTTCTTATCCAATCTCTTAGCCTGTGCCTTTTTATAGGTGAGTTGAGCCCATTAACATTAAGTGATATTAATGACCAGTGGTTGTTAACTCCGGTCACTTTTTTAGTAGTAGGGTTTGTGTGTTTCCCTTCTTTGAGTTGCGCTGGTGAAGGGTCTCTAGATGACTGAGTTATTGTGGGCATTGTTGGACTCCTTGGTTGTGATTTTCCTTCTAATATTTTCTGTAAGGCTGGATTTGTGGCTATGTATTGTTTAAATTTGTTTTTATCCTGGAAAATTTTGTTTTCTCCATTTATAGTGAACGAAAGCTTGGCTGGATATAGTAGTCTGGGTTTGCATCCATGATCTCTTAGTTTTTGCAGTACATCTATCCAGGACCTTCTGGCTTTCATGGTTTCCATAGAGAAGTCAGGTGTAAGTCTGATAGGTTTACCTTTATAAGTAACGTGGCCTTTTTCCTTTGCGGCTCTTAATATTCTTTCTTTATTCTGTATATTTTGTGTTTTGATTATTATATGGCGAGGGGATGTTTATTTTTGATCCAGCCTATTTGGTGTTCTGTATGCTTCTTGAACCTTCATAGGTACATCTTTCTTCAGGTTGGGAAAGTTTTCTTCTATAATTTTATTAAGTATATTTTCTGGACCATTGAGCTGCCCTTCTTCTCCTTCTTCTACTCCAATTATTCTTAGGTTTGGTCTTTTTATTATGTCCCAGTTTTCCTGAATGTTTTGTGATGAGAATTTGTTGGTTTTGCTGTTTTCTTTGATCAGTGTGTTTATTTTCTCTATGTTATCTTCAGTGTCTGACAATCTTTCTACTATCTCTTGTAATCTGTTGTTAGTACTTGTCTCTGTAGTTCCTGTTCGTTTACCCAGATTTTCCATCTCCATTCTTCCCTCGGTGTGTGCTTTCTTCATTGCTTTCATTTCATTCTTCAAGTCTTGAACCGCTTCCCTAACCTGTTTGATTGCTTATTCTTGTTTCTCTTGGTTTTCTTGCATGTCTTTGAGCGATTTATTCATTCCTTCTACCTTTTTGTTTGTAATCTCTAATTGTTTATGGCAGTTTTTCACCTCCTGTTTAAGGTCCTCTATTATTTTCATATAGTCTACTTTTGAGTCGATTTCTTCTATTTCTTCTGGAGTAGGGTGTACTATTCTTCTTATTTCGGGATCCCTGGATTCTGGTGGTGTCATGTTGCCTTTCAGGTTGCTGGAGGAATTCTTGCATTGGCGCCTTCCCATGTCTTCCTTCAAATGGAGCCAGGAGAGGCCTGGTGTCTTGGTCCAGTCCTTGCTGTGATTGACTCTCTGGGTATATCTCTTCAGTGTAGAAGCAGGAACCGTTCCCGTCCAGATGGGATTCCTCAGCAACTAAACAGGGCCGCCGGTAGCCCAAGGCTCCAGGGCCAAAAGGAGGAATGGAGCAAGGAGGGGGGCGGTATCCAGGAGCGCGCAGGAAGCCTGGCGCAGGAGCTGAAGGTGCCCAGGCTCCCTTACAGGGGACCCTGAGGCCTGCCCGGTAGGCAAGCACTCACTGCTCTGGGTGGGTAGCCTTAGTGTAGGAGCTTAAAACTGTTCTTGAGCGCTGGTCCTAGCATACAGCAGGGCAGGGTTGGGGAGGCGTGCTGGGGGGGGGGTCGGTCGTGCTGGGGGGGGTCGGTCATGCGAAAGAAAGACAGTCCTGCAGAAGGAGCTGGGGGAGGGGGTTTGTGCTCCAGAGGGCAACTCTTACAAATTCCTAAATTCTTCTTTTTTTCACAAAGAAGATAAAACTATAAAATGGAAAAAAGAAAGCATCTTCAACAAATGGTGCTGTCATAACTGGATGTCAACATGTAGAAGAATACAAATAGATCCTTATCTATACCCATGCACAAAACTCAAGTCCAAATGGGTTAAAGACCTCAATGTAAATCCGACCACACTGAACATGATAGAAGAGAAAGTGGGAAGAAGCTTTCAATGCATGAGCACAGGAGACCACTTCCTAAATATAACACCAGTAGCACAGACACTGAGAGCAACAAAAAATAAATTGGACCTCCTGAAACTGTAAAACTTCTGTATGGCAAGGGACATGGTCAATAAGACAAAACAGTTGCCTAAAGAATGGGAAAAGATCTTCACCAACCCCACATTGAACAGAGGGCTGATCACCAAATTATACAAAGAACTCAAGAAACTAGACATTAAAATTCCAAATAATCCAATTAAGAATGGGGTACATTTGAGATTCTCTCTACACAGAATCTCAAATGGCTGAAAGACACTTAAAGAAATTAAAGAAATGTTCAACATCCTTACTCATCAGAGAAATGCAAATCAAAATGACTCTGAGATACCATCTTACACCAGTCAGAAAACCTTATTTTTAAAAAAACCTTATTTTTTAAAAGATTATTTGTGTACACATATGTGTATCTCTCTCTCCATATTTCTCTCTTCATCTTTCTCTCCTCTCTCTCTCTCTCTCTCTCTCTCTCTCTCTCGTTCTGTAGGCCAGAGGGTAACATATATGAGTCAGTTCTCTCTTTCCACTGTGATTTCCAGGGTTTGAACTCAGGTTATTAGGCTTGCATGGCAAGTTCTTTTGCCTGCTGGACCATCTCACCATCCTAGAAAGCTTTATATTTGACAATTCTACTTTATTATCTCTGCTCCTTCTATTAAACCAAATTTTATAAGAGACTTATTCACACAAAACCAATATATTCCTTTTTCAAACCAGTATCACTCTCAGAAGTTGATTATCTTTATTGTAATCATCTATAAGACATGCCCTTGCTCTTGTAGCACTCAAGAATTTTCCTTCAGCAGCTTCATGTAGATGAACATTCAGAAGTAAAAGAACAAGAAGCTTAATGACAATTATTTTGTCCTACTACGTAACCACACAATTTGTCATTGATTTTTTTCTTACTTTGAAAAATGCCAGAGAGGGCTGGACAGATGGCTCAGAGGTTAAGAGCACTGGCTGCTCTTCCAGAGGTCCTGAGTTCAATTCCCAGCAACCACATGGTGGCTCACAACCATCTATATTGAGATCTGGCACCCTCCTCTGGCGTGTGGGCATACATCGAGGCAGAATGTTGTATACATAATGAATAAATAAGTTTAAAAAAAAGAAAAGAAAAATGCCAGAGATACTCTTAAATACAGCTTGCTCCAATACTGAAGGGAATTAAGAGGTGAGTGAACAGCCTCATGGTGGGATGCCCCACTCTCTATGACCTCCCCAGTGGGACAAAACCTCGGGCCCCTCCTCCAACTCCTTTGGCTTTTCTAGCCAGTCAGCAGGGAGTTTCCTGTGGCTAGGCTCCCCCAAAACCCAAATCCATCCAGCTGCCATCCATACTACTAGCCACATCCCCGCCCCCAAGCCCACCTATCCTCCTGCAACCTCGGTGGAACTCTGAAACACAGCTTGCTCCAATACTGAGGGGATTTAAGAAGGACCAAGAGCTTGTTACAAACGCTGAGGGGATTAAGAGAGAGCACCAAGAGAGCAAACCAGAAGAGAAGACCAAGAAAGCCTTGGAAGCTTTCTGAAACAGACATGGACAGTACAGAGCAGGCTAAGAAAAACTCCCAAAGACCCTGTCAGCCTAATTTGAAGGAAGAGATGGGTAGGCGCCAATGCAATAATTCCTTCAACAATCTAAAAAGCAACATTTTAACACCAGAACTCAGTGGTCACACAATAGGAAGACTTGATTATCCTAACCCAGAAGGAGGGAGTAGGAACATGGATTGGTACTTTTTTTTAAAAAATCTAATAAAATTTTTAAAAAAGAGAAAAAAGAAAAATGCCAGGGAGAGCAAAGAAAGTCTACTGATGATAAATATGATCAGTTCTCAGGATTTCTAGACTTAAAATTTATATAATTACACATTATCATATAACCTCATGCATTCTTTATGTATTTCTCGTTATCGATTTTTGGTCATTTCAATGCAATTTTTCATGACAGGTTTCTCTGTGTACTCCTGACTGTCTTAGAACTCACTCTGTAAACCAGACTGGCCTCACACTCACTGAAATCTACCTGCCTCTGCCCACAAATTGCTGGGATTAAAGCCATGTGCCTCCACTGCCTGGCTTCAATGCAATATTTTAAAACTAGCCAACCCAAATGTACACCTTTGTAATCCTAGCATACAAGAAGCTGAGGCAGGATTATCAAAAGTTCGAGATCAGCTGGGGCTACATGGGAATTCCCAGGTAGAGTGAGAATGTGTCTTAAAAAATAGCCCACTTTTGCCATGAAAAGATATGCATACGGGAAGTGATTAATGATTGTGTATTGTTGTAATAGGAACAGCGGGCTGTGTCCCTGGCACCCGGCCGCCCGCAAGGCTAGCTTTACCCGAAATAATTACACGGAAACTGTATTCTTTTAAATACTGCCTGGCCCATTAGTTTCAGTTTCTTATTAGCTAGCTCTTACATATTGACCTAACCCATTTCTAATAATCTGTGTAGCCCACGAGCTGGCTTACCAGGAATGATCTTAACCTGCGTCTGCCTGGAGTGGGAGAATCATGGTGACTCCTTGACTCAGCTTCTTTCTCCCAGCATTCTGTTCTGTTTTCTCCACCCACCTAAGGGTTGGCCTATCAAATGGGCCTAAGCAGTTTCTTTATTAATTAACCAATGAAAGCAACAGATTAGAAAGAAACCACTCCCACATCAGTGTATTTTTATTAAAGAAGTTTTAATGTCCAGGGAAAATGGCCATATTATTGTGTTGTATTTTAAAAGAAAATTATGTACAGCAGAATAATGACAGTTTACTTCCTCATCTTCAGGAGTCTTTTCAATATGTTTGGACTTCGATAAGTGGATAGTTCTATGCAAATAAAGCTCTGAAAGTTCTCAGGTATGTATGTAAAGCTAAGATTATTGTTTATTTCTTATTTGTTTGTTTGAGAAAAGATCTCACTGTATAGCTCTGGCTCGCATGTAACTTGCTATATAGACCAAACTGACCTGACGCTCACAAGGAAATGCTTGCTTCTTCTTCTCTAGTGCCGGGATTCGTGGCATGTGTCACATGCCTGGTGAAGAGGATATTATTTTAAATTCTTATTTCAACAATCAAAACAGTACAAGAGTAATTGTGAATTGTACATAGATAACAATTAGGAAGGTATTTATTAGGAAGACTGATACTTTTATAGAGCTTGGTTTCTTTGGATTTTCTTTTCTTTCTTGTATCTTAATTCTTAGGGAGTACCCACATTGTGGGAGGGGCTATTGGACTGCAGGAACTGATAAAACTGAAGACTTTCGTGCTTCTATAAGCATAGCACACTTGCTGGTTCACTTCTTTGTGATCATTTGAAAATCTGCTACCAAGGGCTGGAGAGTACTTAAGAGAACTTGGTGCTCTTTCAGAGGACACTGGTTTGATGTCTAACACCTACATGGTGGTTCATAACCACCAGTAATTCCAGTTTCAAGGGATCTGATGCCATCTTCTGGCTTCCAAAGGTACCTTCATGCATATGATACACATACACTGAAGACATACACATAAAGTTAAAATAAATAGATAAAGCTTTTTAAAAATTTTGTTGGGAAGTGTGAGCATCTGCGTGGTCGGCCAAACCAGATTGCAGGAGGAGAAGCATAGCAGCAGCGCAGCAGCCACAGCAGTAGGCTCCAAATATTATCTAACCACCAGAGCCTCACCCTAAGTCCCGTCAACACCAAGAAGAATGACCATCTGAACCTTGAACTTGTAAGCACCTGGAGGAATGATCACTGAAGTCTCTCCTCTGCCTACATCTGAAGGAGCGATCAATGAATCAGCCCCCAAGTACACCAATTGGAGGAAAGGAGATCTCCCAGAAACACAGGCTCCATCTGTTCCCATCGGAGGAAGAATTGGGTAGACAACAACATAAAGAGCAATACAGCACAACCAGAAGCTAGTAGTTATACAACAGCAAGACCTGAGCATCCCACTGCAGATGAGGCAGAAAAAAATGACCTTAAAAATAACTTAATGAAGATGATTGAAGCCCTTAAAGAAGAAATGAAAAGTTCCCTTAAAGAAATGAAGGAAAGGACAAACAAAAACTTGGAAGAAATCAACAAAGTCCTTAAAGAAATCCAAGGAAAAGCAATCAAACAGGAGAAAGAAATGGTTCAAGACTTGAAAACTGAAATAGAGGCTACAAAGAAAACAAACTGAGGGAACTCTGGAAATGGAAAATCTGGGTAAATGATCAGGAACTACAGATGCAAGCATAAACAACAGATACAAGAGATGGAAGAGAGAATCTCAGGCATTGAAGATATGATAGAAGAAATAGATTCATTGGTCAAAGAAAATATTAACTCCAACAAATTCTTAGCACAAAATATCAAGGAAGTATGGGACATCATGAAAAGACCAAACCTAAGAATAATAGGAAGGAGAAGAAGTTCAGCTTAAAGTCACAAAACCAAAAGCAAACTGAAAGAAAAAAACCACATGATCATCTCATTAGATGCTGAAAAAGCCTTTGACAAAATTCAATACCCCTTCATAATAAGGTCTTGGAGAGAGCAAAGATACAAGGAACATACCTAAACATAATAAAGGCAATATACAGCAAGCCAACAGCCAGATTCAAACTAAATGGAGAGAAACTCCCAGCAATCCCACTGAAATCAGGAACAATCAAGGTTGTCCACTATCTCCATATCTATCAATATAGTACTCAAAGTTCTAGCTATAGCAATAAGACAAAAAAAGGAGATCAAGGGGCTACAAATTGGAAAAGAAGAAGTCAAACTTTCACTATTTGCTGATGACATGATAATATACATATACATAAGTGACCCCAAAAATTCCACCTGTAAACTCTTACAACTAATAATCACCTTTAGTAGAATAGCAGGATATAAGATTAACTAAAAAAAATCAGTATCCCTCCTCTATATAAATGATAAACGGTCTGAAAAAGAAAACAGAGAAACCTCACCCTTTACAATAGCCACAAATAATATAAATTGAAGACATCAGAAAATGGAAAGATCTCCCATGCTCTTGGATAGGTAGGACCAACACAGCAAAATGGCAGTCTTGCTAAAAAAAAAGCTTTCTACAGATTCAATGCAATTTCCATCAAAATTCCAGAAAAATTCTGCACAGACCTTGAAAGAAAAATACTTAACTTCATATGGAAAAAGAAAAAACCCAGGATAGCCAAAACAATCCTGTACAATAAGGGAATCCTGGAGGCATCACTATCCCTGACTTCAAACTATACTGTAGAGCTGCAGTAATGAAAACAACTTGATATTGGCATAAAAACAAACAGGAGGACCAATGGAACTGAATCAAAGGCCCAGATATCAACCCGCATAGCCATGAATACTTGATTTTTGACAAAGAAGATAAAATTATAAAATGGAAAAAAGAAAGCATCTTCAGTAAATGGTGCTGGCATAGCAGGATATCAACATGTAGAAGAATGCAAATAAATCCATATCTATCCCCATGCACAAAATACAAATACAAATGAATCAAAGACCTCAACATAAAACCAACCACACTGAATTTCATAGAAGAGAAAGTGGGAAGTAGCCTTGAATTCATTGGCACAGGAGACAACTTCCAAAATATAACTCCAGAAGTACAGACACGGAAAGCAACAATTAATACAGTGAGAAGCTTCTGTAAGGCAAAGGATATGGTCAAGAAGACAAAATAGCAGCCTACCGAATGGAAAAAGATATTCTCCAAACCCACATCTGACAGAGGACTGATCTCCAATATACACGAAGAACTCAAGAAACTAGACATCAAAAGAACAAATAACCCAATAAAAATAGGGTACAGTCCTAAACAGAGAATTCTAAACAGAAGAATCTCAAATGGCCAAAAGACACTTAAGAAAGTGCTCAACATCCTTAGCCATCAGAAAAATGCAAATCAAAACAACTCTGAGATATCATCTCACACCTTTAAGAATAGCCAAGATCAAAAACACTGATGACAACGTATGCTGGAGAGGATATGGAGTAAGGAGAACACTCCCCTATTGCTGGTGGGAGTGCAAACTTGAACAGCTGCTTTGGAAATCAGTATGGCAATTTCTCAGAAAATTGAGAATCAGCCTACCTCAGGACCCAGCAATAGCATATACCCAAAGGATGCTCAGTCGTACTACAAGGACTTCTGTTCATAGCAGCATTATTTTTAATGGCCAGAACCTGGAAACAGACTAGATGCCCCTCAACTGAAGAATGGATAAAGAAAATGTGGTACATTTATACAATGGAGTATAAAATTGACATCTTGAAATTTGCGCAAATGGATGGAACTAGAAAAAACCATCCTGGGTGAGGTAACCCAGATCCGGAAAGTCAAATTTGTACTCACTCATAAGTGTCTTCCCAGATCCAGAAAGACAAACATATATGTACTCACTCGTAAGTGGATTTTAGACATAAAGCAAAGAAAAACCTATAGTCCACAACCCCAGAGAAGCTAGACAACAAAGAAGACCCTAAGAGAGAAAGACATACACGGATGGATTCTTCTAGGAAGGAGAAAAAGACAAATCTCCCGAATAAATTGGGAGTGTGGGGGTCAGGGGAGGGTAGAAGGAGGGGGGAGTAAGGGGAGTGGGGAAAATGTAAAGTTCAATTAAAAGCAATAAATTAAATTTAAAAAAATGTTATTACCTGTAAAATTCTACTGAAAGTTCACCTTTGGAAAAAAGTGATCTTGCTGCCTGAGCATACTTTTCACTCTACAGATGCCTTTCCCACAGAAGGGTGAATTTGAAGATCTCTAAGAATCCTTTAGATTCATGCTTTTGTATAAATAGAAGGTATATTAGAGAAACATTTTAAAACTTACCATTTATCACCTTTTTATACAAATATCACAATTTTAGCAAATGTTGTACATGTGCACTCTGTAAACCAAACTGGCCTCAAACTCACAATCTGTCTGCTTTATCATCTCAGTTCCTTCCATTAAACCAAATTGATCAAAAAGCAAAATATAATCCATTTCAGTCCTATAGCCATGAGGGGAGTATGAGTTTTATAGATGAATATGGAGAGGTAATTCAAAAGAAAGAGAATAGGGGTGGTCTGAAAGGGAAGAGGCATCCTTGAAATGGTTTTACAGTGTTCCTTGGCAGTATAAAATGTAAGGAAGTGATGGACCCAGGACCCCGATTCTCTCGGAACGTGCTTTATTTATTTATTTATTTATTTTTACCCAAAAAACTGAACTTTATTTTAGTGCTGTCAGCATCATGATTTTATCTTAACCAGGTGGAGTCATTGCTGTGGGGCCACATCTTCCTGGAAACTTTAAAGATTATTGGAGGAAAGGGATCTGTAGAAAAATCTAACGTTTATTGTGGAAAACTAAACATCATTTATAAAGACATATATTCAATAAAAATACAATATAGACAAAATAGGCATGGAGAAAGAAAAATTTTCTATTTTGTAACCTAAGTAATTGACAGAATCTCCTCTTTGAATCTTTCTAGGAACAATTTGTAATCCCCATTTAGGCATTTTTTTTTTTTACTTTTTGAAACATTCTTTTTAAGGTATCTGCATTTGAATCAGATAACAAAATGTCATCCATGTAATGGTAAATTACAGTCTTATAAAATTGCTTACATATTATTTTCAATGCTCAACATATTAAAAATTCTACCAGTCCTTAAAATTTTCCTGTATTTGTTGTTAAAAAGAAATCTGAAAAATGAAAATGAACGTGCTTTAAACGGAAGAGTGGGAACAAAGGGAGTAAAGTTGCATAAAGTTAAGACAGAGAGGCAAGTTAGCCAAGAAGTAGTCATTTGAGACCATTTTTATTAAATCAGGACATTTCCAAGATGTTCAAAGCACTTGCAATGACAAGGTTTAATTTTTCAAAGTTATTGACGTGGACAAGGTTTTAGTAGTGCTCCCACCCCACCCTTTTCCCCGTTTCTCTTCCTCCTTCCTTCCCTTCCTTACTTCCATCCTTTTCTTGGCCCATTTGTACTTGACCTAGGAATTAAGGTGCCAGAAATTCAACAACCACCAAAAGTCCACCAGAAACAGTGGCTCATGAGTTGATTGTCTCATTACAGTGAATATTAAAGATACAAGAAATTTGTAGAAGTAGGTGAAGTAGCTGTCTGTTCGCCTGGTTCAAGCAGGGAGATGACCATGTTCTATTCGTATGCTGCCCACCCAGTTAAGGAGTAGTTAGAGCCCTCCTGTGTTCATCTCTGGTTCCTGCTTCATTGGCTGCCAGCCTTGTCTACTAGTCATTGGCCCACTACTCATCATTCGTGTAGGAATCTTGATACTATGCTATGCTTTTGTTGTTTTCACATTTTTGTGGCCAGCTTATCGCTTCAACATCAAAATAACCCTTATCATAGAAACCAAGTTGTAGCTGTGGCTGTTCTTGGTTATTTAGTATTTTATATCACAGAGCTATCTGAGAGTCTCTTTCCTGAAATACATGGACAATTTCCACTCATGATTTACTCTGTTATGAGTACCTGCATCAGGTTCAATAGTATGTGAAAGGGGAATAGTGTCTAGCATGCATTCCTTCGGGACTAGGAATCAGGGGAACCAGCAGGCCACTAACACTGGTTCAGAAACCTCTTTCCTCCCATCAATTTTGTGTTCTCATACGCAGCTGTGAGACCTCTTGTCTTCTTCAGTCAGTGCTCCCAATTTTACTGTTCTTTTTTTTAAAAAAAGATGTATTTATATGTATGTGAATTATACGTATATGTGTTTGCCTGCATATATATATATATATATATATATATATATATATATATATCACATATGTGCAGAAGCCAATAAAGGCCAGAAGAGGGAGTTATATGCCCTGGAATTTGAGTTAAATGTCATGATTAGTATCCATGTGGGTGTTGGGAATTAAATCTAGGTCTTATGCTAAAGTAGTTTAAGTGTTTTTAACTGCTAAGCCCTTTCTCCAGTCCCCAACTTTACTGTTTTAGCTCCAGTCTTTCTTTGACCCCAACATTTAATTTCATTATATAATCAATGTGTATAAATTTCACCATGGGCCCCTTGCTATCTACAGTAAGTTAATTGCTGAGTCAATTACAACACTTAGTCTGATATCATAGAATTCCAGGAGTGTGTGCTATATAGGTTGGAGGCCTCCATTTAGGTGGTAATCTCTAGAGGAGGAGGTGTTCTTAGAACTGGTTGTTAGGAATTTTTCTAAATTATCCAGCAACAAACTGTATTGAGAATGTTATAGTCTGGAGTCCATAACAAAATACCATAAACGGAATGGCTTGTAAGCCTGAAAATTTCTTTCTCACAGTTCGGAAGTCTGGAAAGTTCAAACTTAAGGCATCAGCAGATGTCTAGGGAGGGCCAGCTCTAGAATTCATGTATGGAAATTTTTGCTGGGTCTCTCAGTGCAGATGCAAGCACTTTAGCCCCTTATAGAGGTACAAATCCTGTTCATGATGTGCTCTATTTTCATGACCCCACTACCACCTGAGGACTCCATACCCATCCTATATAGCATTAGGTTTCAACCATGTGAATTTGGGGCAAATACAAGCATTCATTCCATAGCACAGAGCTATAGAGCTATATTTCCAACAAGCACTATGTCCTATAGAAAAAGACACTGTCTTAAATCATGAGTTTTCCACATAAGTATTGACAGTAGAGCTGGGGATGTGCCTCAGTGGCAGAGAGCTTGTCTAACATGTATGTGGTTCTGGATTCCATAATCAGCACCACACATCCCACCCCCAACTAAAAGTTACTTCAGGGACTGGGAGTATAGTTCTGTGGTGAAACATTTGTCTAGTATTCACAGTCCTGGGCTTGATCCCAACTCTGAAAATAAAAATTTACAAATAATTTCCAGGGGCAGAAGAGATGACTCAGTGGATTAAGAGCTCTTCCAGGGTACCCAGTTAATATTCTCAACATCCACATGGCAGCTCCTGTCTGGAACTCCACTTCCAGGGAATCTCTCTTCTGGCCTCCTTGGGCACCAGGCTCACAAGTGGTGCACAGGAATATATGGAGGCAAAACACTCACACACATAAAATAATAATAAAAAAAATTAATTTAAAAATAAAAAAAAACATTTCCAAGTGGTCACAAAGCTCACTGGTACACTACTTGACTAGCAGAAATGATACTCTCAGTTTACTCCTCAGTGCTGAAAAAAACCTTTATAAATAATGTCAAATCGGGCCTTTCATTGAGCTCTATCTTAGGGGAAAGAGCAGTTAAGGTTATCCATCTTAAAATTTCTTTCTAGATTTGTATGTACATGTACATGTATGGTTCCCATTTAAGTGATCACATATAAAAAATGCACCAAATGAATCTTGTGCCAATGAGATGCAGTGATAAATACAGCGACCAATAATTTGTTGTGCCATGCATTTAATTGCCTTCAGAACATATATGTCTATTATTGATAGTGATTACATGTTGGTATTCTGCATGTAGATTAAATTGTTTTAAGTCCTTAGTAAGTTGAGATGCTTTTAGCCATGTCATCATTTTCATGACTTCTGTCACAAATAATGACTACCTCTGTACCGCTGTCTTCACTCTCACAGGTTTTCATAGCCTCATTACTCTCATTATCTTTATAACATTTGTACTTGTACCCTCTTTCAATGTACTTATACTCTGCTTCATAAAAGGACTTGGGAAATGGCTTCACTGTCTTTGAAACATAAGGATTTCCAGCATGCTTCCTCTTTGGCCCCGCAAGATCTTTGAGAAAAAATTCAGGATTACAAGTAAGACATTTTTCCTTATAATATTTGCAAAATGTGAATGATGAATGCTTTCCGCGTAACACAGCCTTTCCTGTACTCATTGACTTTTTTTGATCATGGCTTCTACGTGCCTGATTTGATCTCCTTCTAGGTGGTTTGGTGGACACAAGTTGATTATTGGAGACTGATTTGCAAGGCTGTGTGGCCAGAGCAACTGACATTTTCACAATAGTTAGCCAGGGTGGTGTGGCTTGCATCTCTGAACAGGATAATTTACGGGTATGGGCGAGCTTCTGCAATTTTTTAAGGCTGTGTTTCTCATAGTACTTATTCAGGCTAGATGACTCACGTAATCTTTGGGGATTTGACGACTTGGTTGACCTTTTTGTATTGAATTGTCTGTTTGATGTTTTTTCACTGCATTGCATGGACGACTTATCAGTATTTGTACATTTCATTGAATTTTTTGGGTTGGATGGTATGCATGGCTTTTCTAGACTTGAAGGCTCATCTGCTTTTATTGTATCGTTTGGCATAGATAGGTTTTCTTGACATGGGGGCTCAGCTTTTTGGTCTGAATTTAACAGCAGAGGTTGAGTTTCCAGAATGTCCTCAGTTATTATATCAGGTTGACAAGCTGATACCTTGGATACCCAGGATGATATAGCTTCCATATTTTCTTTGCTGAGCCTAAAACACAGAAAACTTTGGGTGTCATAATTTAAAACAAAAGTACTATTGCTATCATCAGGAAATAGAATGCTAGCTTAGGGTATGCATTTTTCCAGAGTAAAAGTTAAACTCAGTAACAATTAGAGTGTGCTGACAGCTGTAACATGTTATACATATGAATTCATAACTAATTCTTCTTACAGGAGATGAAGGTGTGGGATGGAGGAGCAGTAATTGGAATTCAAAGGCATTAGATAACTTTTAGTCCAAGTATGGGGGGACACAAAATTGTCAATAATAATAAAGATGTGGTACGTATGTATAGTAGACTATAACTTGGGTATAAAATTAAAATTTGCAGGGGAAACGAGTGGATTTGTACATGAGTAACCTAGGATAAAAAGAACAAATTTCACTAGTTCTCTTTCATCATACGAGGATCCTAGTTTTAGTACATTATATCTAGTGGAGTACCTGTGCGAACTAGGGAAAAAAAGTGTGTGTGTGTGTGTGTGTGTGTGTGTGTGTGTAGCATGTGTGTATACCTTGAGGGGGAGGATAGTAGAACATAGATAAAAGGAAGAGGGATTCTGAGAGGAAATGTTTAGACAGAGAGGGAGGCAGAGAGAGAGAGGGAATTGTGGAGATGATGGTGTGGGATGGAGGAGGATTAATTGGAATAAAAGGAGTATAAAAAAACCATTTGGAAAGCTAGATATACCCACCTATGCAATAACAGCTTGACTGTTTTAGTAGTGGTGCTAACTAACTGCTCTCTGAATGGATTCTAGAGTCTCAGTCTGGGTGATGGAAAGGGGACCAGTAAGCTTGACTAACAACTCAAGTATAGGAGGGGGTATGCCCACAGGAGGAATGGACTTCTGATGGTTAACTAAACTGATATAGCAGCAAACTGCTTTTTAAACACCTATGTGTATACCCACAGGCAAAAGCAGCTTCAGCCTTAATCAAGGAAGCCTCTCCTTACAACAAACAGTGGAGAATTTAGAAAATGTGTCACCGATGTGGATTTAGCCCCAGGCAAGTCACGTATACCACCACTTCTTAGAATCAGGGAATACTGTGGAAGAGGTGGCCAGAAGTCTTTAAGAGCTGGATGCTAAGGTGAAAGACTAAGGTGAAAGGCCATTCCCTCCACTTGATGATGCAGCTACTGTAATCATTAACTCACATCAACTGTTGTTACCTGCACTAAGACCACACCAAACATCATAGTCTCCTTGTCCATTCACACTCAGGTATCAATCCTGCAACAATCTGTCTCCATCTACCTGGGTCCCCTTGATTGATCTCCAATACATTAAAGTCAGTAAGAGTGGGGACCCTCAACCCTTATACACCCTTGATTTCATCCATAAATGCAGAGAGTAACTTGATGTTCATCTTGTAAATGAGTTTAGGGCTCAACTTTTAATGACACAATGTTAGGTAAGTAAACAGATAATAGTTTTGAAGGCTATTGAAAAGGGACTCCTCCCTTCTATCATCTTCCTCTTCTAAAGTTTACTATACTGAAGACTTCTCCATGCCCTCTCTGAGGAGGATACAGACCCTGTCAAGCGAGAGATACAAAAAGAAAAACTGTTCTGTTTTTCACTGGTATAACTGAAACAAAAGTCAGGAAATGTTATTCATAGTCATGACATTTTGTAAAACTCCTACATTTTGATTAAACAGTGACAATTTTGGAAGCTAACGTTGCCAAATTTCTAGAATAAAAGCAACTTGCTTTGTTAGATTCCTGCCTTCCTTTTTCTATCAATCTCCAGTAAGGGACTAGCCATGAAAGATGTTTATTAATCACCTAACATCCTTTGGCTGGCCTGGAACTTACTATGTAGATCAGGCTGGCCTCAAACTTATAGATCTCCACCTACCTCTGACTCCCAAGTGGTGGGATAAAACATGTGTGCCACCATACCTGGCTAAAGGAAAAATTTCAATCATCCTTTTCCCAATTTTCTGTCCCGTGGCTACCCCAGATTGTAATCAGATAGTGAGCTCTTACTCTTTTAATTAAAAAACAGTAATTTAATTTTATGTATATGGGTATGTTGCTTGCATGTATGTATTTACATCATGTTTGTGCTTGATGCCTGTAGGGGCTAGATGATGACAATGATCCTCTAAACCTGGAGTTACAGATGGTTTTGAGCTGCTGGGTAGGTGCTGAGAATCAAAGCCATGACTTCTCATAGAATAGCCAGTGCTCTTAACTGCTGAGCTATCTCTCTTTACAACAGAGATTTCTTCTGAAGAACTTCCTTTCCCCCCAAATAAAAGCCTGTATTATTGGTCTGGAGACATGGCTTAGTGGTTAAGAGTACTTGCCGTTCTTGCATAGAAACTGGGTTTAGTTAACAGGACCCACTGTGGCCTCCAAGCAACTTTAACTCCATTTCCAAGAGATTTGATGCCCTCTTTTGGCTGCTATGGGTACTGCATGCACATTTGTATATGCAGACTAATTAATACTCATACATATAGAAGTAAATACCTGTCTTTCTTTCTCATAGATATTTCACTTAAAACTCAAGTAAAAAGTTGTGTATGGTAGCATATGTTTGTACTCCACATTTAAGGGAGAGGTTGCTGGGGAAGATTGCTGGGGCTTCCTGCCTGTAAGCCAACATTTAGGTTTAGTGACACACACTGTATCAGTACAATAAGGCATAAAACGATAGAGCAGGACATATCTGACATCATCTTCTGATTTCTGCATGTGTACACACACCTGTGCACAAATACTTCACCCACCCACATACCACACAACATACACACACTTTTCATTCTTAAATGTGTAAAACTTACCCTCTTGGTGGTTTGACCTCCTCAATCATGCAGTTATAATACAGTAAACAAAAGCAGGTAAAGGTAAAGGTTATGATCATTATTCCAATTATGAAGCCCAGCAAGCGTTTCCTAAAATCGTCCATCTTTGCTCCTGTAGAGACCGTAGTTTTTACAACTGCAAATAGATTGTATCATCAGCAAATGTGCTAGGTAACCCAGTCCCCCCCCCCACTTTGAGAGTGGTTTGCCACTGTACATGGAAGTCAAATCTCTTTCTCATTGATTTCTTGAAAAATATGTTTAAGTCTATGAGTGTTTGCCTATGTGTTGGAGTGTTTGCTTGGATGTATTTATGTATACGATATGCATGTATGCCTGGAATCTGGCAGAGGTTAGAAGAGAGTGTCAGATATTCTGAAACTGTTGTTGCAAATGCTTATGAACTACCATATGAGTGTACCAGGAACTGAACTCAGCCCTCTGTAAGAGAAACAAGTACTCTTAACTACTGAGCTATCTCTCCAGTCCTTCAGTGATTCCTTTTTAAGTTTAAGAAACTTTCCTTAGCCGGGCGGTGGTGGCGCACGCCTTTAATCCCAGCACTTGGGAGGCAGAGGCAGGCGGATCTCTGTGAGTTCGAGACCAACCTGGTCTACAAGAGCTAGTTCCAGGACAGGCTCCAAAACCACAGAGAAACCCTGTCTCAAAAAAAAAAAAAGAAACTTTCCTTAATAATTTGTGTGTGTGTGTGTGTGTGTGTGTGTGTGTGTGTGTGCATACATGTGGGCATGTAAGTATGCAAATGTGATTTCCCCATGCATGTGCACGTGAATGTCAGAGGAGGACTTTAGGTATTTTCCTCAATCATTATCTCATTTTTTGAAATATCTATCTATCTATCTATCTATCTATCTATCTATCTATCATCTATATATCTATCTATCTATCTATCTATCTATCTATTTGTGTGCATATGGATTTGTCTGTGTGTGGACAAGTGCATGTTTCAATGTACATGTGGAGGTCAGAGGACACCTTGGGTGTCATTCCCTGTCTTCTACTTTGTTTGAGACAGGGTCTCTGTAGCATGAATTCTAATTGGTCTTAATAATAAAAACTCAGGACTCAGCTCTCAGGGGGTGAAAGCTGAAAGATCAGAGAAGTGGAGTAGCCAGCCACTAGAGTTCTTACCTCTACCAATGCTAAGACCAAAACGTCTTCAGACTGCATCCTCAGACTGACTGCTGCTCAGACTTCTACCTCCGACTGCTCCTCAGACTGCACTGACCTCCTGTCTCTTTCCTTTTATATTC
Organism: Microtus oregoni; assembly: GCF_018167655.1. Lineage (NCBI taxonomy): Eukaryota > Metazoa > Chordata > Mammalia > Rodentia > Cricetidae > Microtus > Microtus oregoni. Next base: position 7,132,413 of record NW_024543828.1, on the reverse strand, counting down.
CTCTCTCTGCCCATTCATATCACTCCTGTCTCCACCTCTCTAGTTCTGGGATTAAAGGTATGGGATCCCAAGTGCTAGGATCACCTTTATGTGAGCTCTGTTTCTCTTTTAGACTGGCTCAATTTTATGTCACCCAGGGTGGCCTTGAACTAACAGAGATCCAGAGTTCTGAGATTAAAGGTGTGTCCCACCACTGTCTGGCCTCTTGTGGCTTAGCACTAAATTCCGATCTTCACGCAAGATTTAGTTGTTAGATTACAAACAAAATATCACTACAGACAAAAGGAGTGATATGGCTGGGTGTAGAAAGGAATATAAGGCAGAAGGATATAGGAGCTCAGTGCAGTCTGAGGAGCAGTCCGAAGCAATCAGTCTGAGGAACAGTGTGAGGCAGCAGTCTGAACCAGCAGTCTGAGGTTGCAGTCTAAGGATGCAATCTGAGGAGACAGTCTGTGGACAGGATTGCCCTTTTGGTCTGAGCATTGGTAGAGGTAAGAACTCTCTAGTTGCCGGCTTCCCTGCTTCTCTGATCCTTCATGGTTCACCCCCCCTCCATTACGAGGAAATAGTCTTATCTGGCAGTTTCAACAATATCACCTCTCATACGTCCTGCAACAGAAAAAGTTAACCTTGACAAAAGTGTCAGACAAAGGCCTGTGTTTGGGGACTCCAACCCCTCAATATCAACACCTGTGTAACCTAACTCTCCCTAGTCCCAGGATGACAGGAAACTGGTACCCAGTACCCTCTAAATCTCAGGATTGAGATTTTCGGCCAAATAAGAGGAGGAAATGTAAAATTTTATGACAACTCTGAGGCCTCTCAGCCTTAGTGCTTTCCCCCTCCCCTGTGAACTAGAAATCTAACAATTACCTACACATGTACTGAAATGTTGGAAACTTTCCGTCTCCCTGAGTCTTTGTGAATGTTCTCCAGATAAAACTCAGTTGTTAAAATTGGGGCAAGATAACCCTTAAGATGTTGACTCAGTTCCTGATGTTTTGACTCAGTCCCTGGGAAGGGGCCAAAGTAACCCTCAAATGTTTCCTCTTACCTCACTTGATCTGGTAACCGCCCTCCAGTCCTGGCTCAGACCAATCATTGCTAATAGCCCTTTGAATAAGCCAGTCCCAATAGTTGAAGAACAATCCCCTAGACTTCCCCCTTGTTTCTGTGGCTTTTTGCTTGAAAAGCAGCCTGTATCTGTTATTCGGGGTCTTTCTGGCTTCTTGAATGCTGATAAACCCTGTTGCGACAGAATTAATTAAAATACACATGCTTTTGCATCAACTGAGGTGTGAGAGTGTTTTCTTGGGGCGACTCTTCCTCGGTAATTGGACTCCAGGGTCCAACAATAGCTGATTCCAAGTTTTATTATTAATATTGATTAGAATTCGTGTTACTGGTCTCTTTGGTTGTGTATTGCTGCACTGAAAACCAGGTTAGCTGATTTGTGAGATCCCACTGTAGGAACACTGGGATTATAGATAACTTGTCATTGTGCTCAGTTTTATGTGTGTTCTGGGGCTCTGAATTTGTCATCACACTTGTGCAGCAATTGCCTTATACACTTAACCTTCCAGTGTAATTTTCTTTCCTTGAGCACATCCTGGCTTTGTAGTCAGAGATTGCTTTTTCATTTCCTGACTGCTCAGACCCAAATAATCACACAGAAACTATACTATTTGGTCAATAGCTTAGTCGTATTCCTTGCTTAGCTCTATCATCTTGAATTAACCCATTTTTCTTTATCTATGTATTGGCACAAGGCTGTGGTTTACTGGTAAAGATCAGCGTCTGTCTCCTTCAGCAGCTACATGGTGACTCCCTGACTCCGCCTACTCTCTCTGTCTCTGTTCTGATGTCCCACCTGGCTTTACTCTGCTAAGCATTGGCCCAAACAGCTTTATTCATTATCCAATAAAAGCAACACATATACAGGGCAGCCCACATCATGGCTATAAATGTCAAATGTGAGTAGTATCTGTGGCTAATTTATATCATTATCTGCATTACCTCTGAATCATGGGTGGTTATTGCAGTAACTAAGCATATTGAGCATATGCTGTGCATAGGTGAGAACAGTTGAGTGTTACTATGTATGTGGCAGGAAATAGGACAAGATAACAGCAGACCATGCTCAAAGTCAATAGTATATTAGTAACTGCCACTTCAGAGGCAAAGAATGAAGGGTCATTCAGCTCAGGTACTTGAAAAGAGTCTGAACAACACAGAAAGAACCTAACTCCAACAGCTAAACCCAAATCAAAACAAACCCCTGCTTCTTAAGTCCTTGGTAGATTTATTCCCATAAGGCTGTCTAGTTTGGTTGGCAGAGAGGGTGTTAAAGGAAAGTCAGAGGGGACTGTAACTCTATATTCTTTAGATTTTGAATTTCCATATAGAACTTAAAATACCAACAATTGTACTGCAAATTCTTAAAGCCCTCCTAACAGCAACACCATTATAAGAGCATATTTCTTAATCCAGCATTCTTAATAACATAATACATTAATAATATGATAATACATTTTGAACATTAAGCTTAGGCACGTACCTGTGGTTCTGGCAGTAGATGATTCATGGATGTGGTTTATATTTAAGCAACTGATTGTCCAAATGAATAAGAATAAGAAGCAAATATGAACCTTCATGGCCAGAGTGTGGCCAAATGCTTCTTTGGCTGAGGTTACCCCTGTATCTCCTCAGACTGGTCTTGGGGTTTGTGACATCACTGTCAGTTTTGCATCAGACACTGACAGCATAATCTTGCTGTGGAAAAGCAGAAAAAAGGACTAAAGAGTCAGGCTTAGTGGTACATTACTATAATCACAGCATTTGGAAGGCAAGGCAGGAAGCTCATACATTTGAGGCCAAACTAAACTACACAGTAAGGCCCTATCACAAACAACTCCTAACATTCTCCAACAACAACAACACATCCATTTCAGTCTGGGGGAGAGAGATAAGGGAAGGGGTTTCTTAGTTAGGGTCTCTTTTGCTATATTAAAATACCATGTCCAAAAGTAGCTTATGAAAGAAAGGGTTTATTGAAGCTTACAGTTCCACATCACAGTCTATCATGAAGGAAAGTTAGGGAAGAAATTCATGGCAAGAAACTGAAGGCAGGATAAAGCACCTGAAGTACTAGGTGGAGGTCTGATTTCACAGTAGTGTCAAAAGAATGATCCCATGTGCTTATGTATATTTGAAAACAACAGCAACAGTAAAGCAGTGTTTCTTTGGTAGAACATGTTGAATGTCTCAAGAACTGGCTTTGTTCCAAGCTAGAATTCCTTCTGCCTTTGCATAGGGACTTATTGTTACTTATTGAATCTTAGTGCAACCAAGAATTTATGATTTTTACATATCTCAATTTCTTTACTATGTTAGAATATTCTCTCACATTGCAAGGGGAAATTATAATTTAAATTTGCATGTTTTATGTTGCAAGGTTTGTAACTATCCTGAATGTAATTAGCAGTCTTGGAGCAAAAGAAATATTGTAAAAAATGAAAGCTAATTTATTTGAAATGGTATTTCCTTTGCAATTATGATTAGCTTACCTTTCTTTAACTAATATAGAAACTCGCTTTCTTTACTAATGGGTCAATGCCAGACACTTTCTGTGTCAGTGCTACCCAAAGTGGAAATCAAGTTAGCTAATGAATTTTTAAAAATGTTCACCAACTAATACTTAGTTTACTATTTGTTATTTTGTCGGAGAAAAATACATCCAGAGATTGTTTTCACTAGACATGTACAACATCTAAAATTCTATTACATGAAAAAACTGTAAAGAAATGTGCTAAACTTAGGAGACAAGAATTCAACACACAAGTAACTGTAGGTTTATGCAGAAGTGTAAATAGAACTTTAAATAATAAATATGTTAAAGTACCTCCCAAGAAAGAATCAGATCCACAAGGTTATTGCTGAGATGAGTCTCAAATCAATAAACAAAGTCATGAAGGATGAACCTTGAGTCTCTGTAGGCAGAGTTTTCCTGTGCTAGTAGTGAATCTCGAATAACCAGTCAGAGTCTTAATATTAATTATAAATGCTCAGCAAATAGCTCCAGTTTGTTACTAACTAGCTCGTACGACTTAAATTAATCCATTTCCATTAATCTATGTGATGTCCCAAGGCTCAAGTAAGCATGCCTTGCTTACTTCCTGTCTGTCTGGCAATTCCTTACTCCACCCTTCTTCCTCCCAGCATTCCCTCTATGTCAGGTTGTCTCTCCCAATCTCTTCATCCCCAGCTATTGGTCAGTCACCTTTTTATTAGTAATGAAATAATGAGAGCAAGACATAATTGCAGTGTATAAAGACTGTTTCATAGTGAGTCTCTGCAAACAAAACAAAACAAAACAACCCAAAAACCTGAAGGCAGGAACTGAAGCAGCCATGGAGGTGGTGTTGCTTACTTGCTTGCTCTCTATGTCTTGCTTGTTTTGCTTCTTTATAGAATCCAGGGACCACCTGCCCAGGGGTGGCACCACCCACAATGGGCTTGGCCCTCCCCCATAATCACTAATTAAGAAAACTCCATATAGCCTGATTTTATAGAGGCATTTTCTCAATTGAGGTTCCCTCTTTTCAGATGGCTCTAGCTTGTGTCAAGTTAACAAAAATACAAACAAATAACTAGCCAGCACAGGGGATAAGAGTAATCAGAATGCATTTTAATCATGTACGAAATTGTTGAAAAATAAATGTAATTAAGGAAAAAATTAAAAACAGGTTAAAGATGACTAAATTTGGCTCTTCACTTGTAATATTCTATGTATATACAGTCATAAGACTATTTAGCCAAGGTCAAACAATCTACAGGATTTTTAATATAGATTTAGCTTTTCTAGAGAACTTGAGCTCACATGAACACCATTTATAGAGTATTTTTGTATATCTGACACCAAGATTAATGCTATAGGTGCACAAATTACCAAAGTACAAGCCCTTATACTCAAGGAACTTATACCAAGTAAGGTATACCAGGATGATAATGTAAAGTGTGATATATATATATATATATATATATATATATATATATAGTTATTCATGGGGAAAATTATCATTCTAATAGTGATGGGAAAATGGTCTAGGAAGGAACTCACTCTGTGGGGAGATTATTTAGGAAGAAAAGAGAACATGGTTATGAAAATTGAGGTGTTGACAAAGAAGAAAAATGGGCGAGTTTAAGAAATGCTGAAGCTGAGCAGTGGTGGCACACATCTTTAATTCGAGTACTTTGGAGGCAGAGGCAGGCTGATATCTGTGAGTTTGAGGCCAGCCTGGTCTACAAGAGCTAATTCCAGGACAGTTTCCAAAGCCACAGAGAAACCCTGTCTCGAAAAACCAAAAAAAAAAAAAAAAAAAAGTTGAAGCCTCATGTTTCCCCTCTGAATTACTGAAGGAGTGATTAGGAAAATTAGATTGGAAGAAATGCTAAGATCAATCTGGAGTTTTGTTTCAGAGTCCTATGAGGTATTCAAATACAGATGTCCATGAGCCACTTAAGTCATCAGCATCTGGAAAAGGATTTTTCTAACACTCTTTATGCTATTGGAAGCCTGGGAAGCCTATGGCCTTTTCTCAGCATAATATTTTTAAATGGATCAAGGAAAATGAATCAGATTACAAAGAAAAGAAGTTACACTGAGATACAATTATCAAATAAAGATATTATTATGTAAGAACACATGTAATTATTAATCTGTTAAATGATCAGATGGTGAATGTAACAATGCCTATAAGCTTAAATAATGCTAAATATCAATAATATTCTGATGTATCAGTAACAACCATGATTTATGAAAATATTTGTGATTTCTATCAATGATAAAAATCATGCATATTGGATTGTTATCTATATTAATAATTAGAAGAAATATTAAATGTTCACTAGAGATTACTAAATATAAAAAGTTAACCTTTTCAGCCTGAGGAGAGAAGTCGCAATAAGTGCCTTGAAGCATAAGCATGAAGACCCACCTTAGATCCCTAGCATCCCGTAAACAAAACCTGAGAATGGTGGATTTATAATCCCAGTGTTGAAGAGGTAGGGACCAGTAGATCTCAGAGTCTAGCCAGCCTAGTCTAATTGGTGAGCTCCAGGCCACTGAGAGACCCTGCTTCAATAAACCAGCTGGATAGCACTTGAAGAAAATCAACTGTTCCCTCTGGCCTTCACATACATGCTTGTAATGTGTATCCACAAGCATGTACCTATACACTTACAAAAACACTCACAAAATTATGGGTTCTGTTTGTTTGTTTTGTGGTTTTTATTATTTTTTTTTTGAGATAGGGTTTCTTTGTGTTGCCACGACCATCCTGGAACTTGACCTATAGACCAGGCTGGCCTTGAACTAAGAGTTCCACCCTCCTCTTCCTCTTGAGTGCTGGGATTAGAGGCGTGCACCACTGCTGCCTAATCAAAATTTATGTTTTTATCTACTTTTGTTTACATCCAAATTCTATTCTTGGTTCTGTGTCACAAACCCAATCTAGATGCTAAGTCTAGCTTGTAGAAATGGATATGAAGAACCTAGGGAGAGAAGGTAAAGGAGAATGTTCAAATCAAATTATGAGGAATTTGTTTGTTTAGCTTTCCTTTGTTTAGAATTTGGATAAAAGAGGCTGATCCAGCAAAGCAAATGGAGTGTCAGAGATACTCAGTGGAACAGTGGAGGCAGAAATCAGGTCTCAATGGGTTGCAGAGTAATCAAGAGTTGAGAAAGAGGTATTCGCTTGTTTATTAGTTATTGTTGTGATAAAATACCAAAAGCAACTTAAGAGATGAATTTTCCCTTATGATTCCAGAAGGAGAGGCTATAGTGCATGTAAGTAGGCAGCTGGAGCTGGAATCTGAGAGACCACATCTTCAACTGCAAATATGAAGCAAAGAGAACAAACTGGAAGTAGGACATGGATATTAACTCTCAAAATCCACCTCTACTGATACACTTCCTCTAGAAAAACTCCACCTCTTAAGGGTTCCATAATATCCTCCCAAAAGCACCATCTACTAGGGACCAAATGCATGACTACCTTAGCCTTTGGGAGACATTTCCCATTTAAACCACCACAGCTGGTATATATAATTGCTTTCCAGTTTGACTGTAAACAGTGGCAAGATCAAATTGCTGGTTCGGACAGGGGCTGTCTTAGTTGGTTTGAAATGCCATGCCAAAGGGAAAGAACAGTAGGGCTTTTTAAATAACAGATGTTAAGTACTCAGTTATAGAAATTGGTTTTTTACTTTGCTTCTCTACTGCTTGTAATAAAATATCGGTCAAAAGAAATTTGGGGGAGGAAAGGGTTTATTTGAACTCACAAGGTACACTCCAACAAAGCCAAGGCAGGAACTCAAGGTGCGAACCTAGAGGCAGGAACTGAAGCAAAGACCATGGAGGAACGTTGCTTACTTGTTTGTTCCCCATGACTTATGGGCTTGCTCTTTCATATGACCTAAGACCGTAAGCTCAAGAAAGTTCATTATCATGTAAGCATATGATGTACTTAGGAAATATAACCCTCCCACCTCCTAGCTATACTACTGCTAGGGATTTACTTGAAAAAATCCCAAGATCACCGTATTGCAGAGATATCTTCACAACAGTCTTGATTGCAACACTTTTTCCACAATAGCTGTGTAATGGAACCAACCTTGGGATCCAACAACAGAGAAATGGATAGAGAAAATGTCATATATGTGCACAGTGGAATTGTGCGATGGAAAAGTACGAACTATTTTTAAAGGAGGTAGGGCAAAGATCTGAGGACAGTGAGGAAGGCTGCTCAGATGCTGCAGGGAATGGAGAGACAAAAGAAACTATCAGATGTGCTAACGGTTGGCAATTGTGCCTTTCTCTGCATAATGGGAAAATTATTTTCTTTAATGACAAAGCTATTTCTATGGTAGGTGATAGGTTCATTAAGTTAATAAATTAATCACCATAATTAATCTTACGTGGGAAATAGACGTTAATCAGAACTGCTGTATAAGAGAGCATTCAATTTGCTGAGGAGTTTTCCCTGACAACCACATTCTGTCAGTATCTGACTAATGGACCAGCATATACTATTCAAAGAGCTGACTCATCTCAGGGCTCCGAGCCTAGGCTCATAAAACAGACACACCAGGAGATGTTTCAGCATACAGACAAGGAGGGTCTCTATGGAAGACATTTATTTCTCTTAGAGAGGTGTGTATGAATCACAGATAGGTGGCAGCGGGAAAACAGACTGCGTTCCAACAAATGGATTTGCTCTTGAAATTTTGTGTTGTTTCACCATGAATTGGCAGTATTCAACTCCCAAGTGGGGCTTCTTCGGTGTTGTGGAGGCTTCAGTGGTAGAGAGAATTGTGTGTGGGGGAAACATTAAAGAAAATTACTTGTGTGCTAGTAGAACTGAGAATAACAGATTTGATTTCATTAAGGAAGTCTAGGGCCAGTGATATTGGAGAAACAGTACAGGAGCTGAATCATGGGAAACAAATAAGACTATATGAGAAAATGAAAGAGAAGGATATCTTAGTAAAGGAGGCCAAGCACACTTGCAAAAGCACTGTGGCAAATTGGAAGACTCAAATAAAAATATACATGATTAAAAGAAAGAGTGTGAGCTTCTTCCCACTTCACAGGCCTGGCTCTTCCCTTCTCTATGCTGTCAAATAGGTCACCCTACCTCACAGGTAGCTGGAATCCTCTTTGACCTCCCTTCCCTACCCAGCAGGTTACCTATGCTCCTTTACTTTCCACACCGTATGCCATCTGGTTTTTTGTTTGTTTGTTTGTTTTTATTCTATGATTTCATTTCCCTGAAATGCTGGGTGGGCATTCCTCTGTCTCACCCTGTAGGCCTATCAGTTTCTCTGGGATTTTGCTTCTGTGTGCTGCCAGGCTACTAGACTCCTCTGGGATCTTTCATACCTTAGGCTAGGCCCACTTGTTCCAACCTTACATACTTTACACAAGGCTTACTCCTCTGGGTTCTTGCTTCCCAGGGCTCCCAGGTAGGCCCTGACTCAACACATTAGGCCTCCCTATTACACACCTATCATACCAAGACATCCCCAATCACCAATAGATGGGAACTTATTAGGTACATTATTGATTGTCTATTGTTGTGATAAGACACCATGGGCCAAGGTAACATATAGAAGGAAAAGTTTAGTTGGCGTTTATATTTCCAGAGCATAGGAGTCTGTCACTATAATGGTTGGGAGCATGGCAGCACGCAGGTAGAGCATTGGAGCAGAATCGGAGAGTTCACATTCTGATCCACAAACAGAAAGCAGAGAGTTTACTGGGGATGGCAGGAGGCATTTGAAGCCTTAACGACCACCCCTATGACATACATCCTCCAACAGGCCATACCTTCTAACTTTTTCCAAACAGTTCCATCAACTGGTGACCAAGTGTTTGAACATAAGAGAGCCATTCTCCACATCACAGTAGGACAACCAAGTGTGGAGAACCACACCAGAACTCATCTTAGGAGAGGCACCGCAAGAGGTATACTGATTTTGGACAGTGTCTGTTCTCAGGAACTATAGCAGACTTGTAAAGACAAGGGATATAACTCAACTTAGATGTCCCTCAACCAACGACATTTTAAATTCACAGGCAAATGGATGGAACTAGAAAAAAAAATCCTGAGTGAGGTAATCCAGACCCAGAAAGACAAGCACAGTATGTATTCACTCATAAGTTGACATTAGATGTAAAGCAAAGGATAACCAATCTATAATGCACAAACCCAGAGAAGCTAGGTTAAAAAGGGGAACCCTAAGAGGGACAGATACGGAGGGTCCAAGGGGGGAAAATAGTTCAGATCTGGGTAAACTGGGAGCGGGTAGAAGGAAGGTAATGGGGGATGGGGACATGCGGTGGGATCAAGGAGACTGAATGGGGGCGGGACAGAGGGAGGGAGCAATGAAAGAGATATCCTGATAGAGGGAACCATTATGGGGGAGGGACAGAGAGAGGGAGCAATGAAAGAGATATCCTGATAGAGGGAACCATTATGGTGGAGGGACAGAGGGAGGGAGCAATGAAAGAGATATCCTGATAGAGGGAACCATTATGGGAGAGGGACAGAGGAAGGGAGCAATGAAAGAGATATCCTGATAGAGGGAACCATTATGGGGGAGGGACAGAGGGAGGGAGCAATGAAAGAGATATCCTGATAGAGGGAACCATTATGGGGGAGGGACAGAGGGAGGGAGCAATGAAAGAGATATCCTGATAGAGGGAACCATTATGGGGGAGGGATAGAGGGAGGGAGCAATGAAAGAGATATCCTGATAGAGGGAACCATTATGGGGGAGGGATAGAGGGAGGGAGCAATGAAAGAGATATCCTGATAGTGGGAACAATTATGGGGGAGGGACAGAGGGAGGGAGCAATGAAAGAGATATCCTGATAGAGGGAACCATTATGGGGTTAGGGGAAAACCTGATGTTAGAGAAATTCTCTGGAATCCACAAGGATGAGCCCAGCTAAGACTCCTAACAATAGTGGAGAGGATATCTCAAAGGGACTCCCCCTTTAATCAGATTAGTGACTACCCCAATTGGCATCACAGAACCTACATCAAGTAACTGATGGAAGCAGATGCAGTGATCCATAGCCAAGCACTGGGCTGAGATCCTGGAGTTCAGCTGAAGAGAGGAAGGAGGGATCATATGAACAAAGGAGTCAATATCGTTGATGGAGGAAGGTCATTGGCTAATAAAGGAACTGCCTTGGCCCATTTTATTGGTTAGGACATAGGTAGGTGGAGTAAACAGATCAGAACGCTGGGAGGAAGAGGAAGTGAGGTCAGAGACTCCACAGCTCTCCGGAGCAGACGCCGCAGCAGAGATGCCATGCTCCTGGCTCCTGGGCAGATGCATGCTATGAAGCTCGACCCAGGATGGACTAGGCTAGAATCTTCCCGGTAAGACCGGTGCTCACCAATTATTAGAGATGGGTTGATGGGGATATCAGAATTAGCCAGGAAGGGCTAGGGCAGAAGGGCCAAGCAGTGATTAAATGAATACAGTTTGTGTGTTGTTATTTCGGGCATAAGCTAGCCGGGCAGGCGGCTGGGGTGTTGAGGACGCAGCCCCGCCGCAGCTCTTTTTACTACATATCGTGATGGGGGAAACCACAGAGACAGCTGACCCAAGCTAGTGGAAGCTCAAAGACTATGAATGAACAGCTGGCGAACCTGCATGGGACTGAACTAGACCCTCTGAATATGGGTGACAGTTATGTGCTTTATTTGTTGGTGGGTCCCCTGGCAGTGGCAGCAGGACCTATTCCAGGTGCATGAACTGGCTTTTTGAAGCCCATTCTCTATGTTGGGATACTTTGCTCAGTCTTGTTTGAGGGAGAGGAGCTTTGTTCTGTCTCAAGTTGATATGCCAGACCTTATTGACTCCCCAAGGAAGGTCTTAACCCCTCTGAGGAGTGGATGGGGCATAGGAAGAGGGGGTGGTACAAGGTGAGGTTAGGGGGAACTGGAGTTGGTATGTAAAATGAAAAGTACATTTTTAATAAAAATTATAGAATGAAAAATTATAAAGTTAATTTCTTTTTTATGTTTTATATAAAGAAAATGCTTAGTTTATTCACGTTTTCTCTGTACAAAAATTTTACTTTCCAAGAACCTTTGGAAGATTCATAGACAAATACTGACCATTTGTAACTACAAATATAGCAATAAGCAAGTTTAATTATTGTTATTAAACTTAAAATACATAATGATAATATTTGCAAAGCATATTATGAAACACTTGTAAAAGACCTAGCCCTTCTGAATTTAAAGTCTGGTGGTGAGGGAAATTTAACTTGTTTTTTTAATGCCTCATTACATTGATGTTATCTATGAGAGAGTATGAAATGAGTTGAACCTGTGGTTCTTTTTTTTGGTTTTTTTATTTTTTTATTTATTTTTTACTTTTTTAAAATTTATTTATTTATTAAATATTTCTGCCTCCTCCCGCCACCGCCTCCCATTTCCCTCCCCCTCCCCCGACCAAGTCCCCCTCCCTCATCAGCTCGAAGAGCAATCAGGGTTCCCTGACCTGTGGGAAGTCCAAGGACCACTCACCTCCATCCAGGTCTATTAAGGTGAGCATCCAAACTGCCTAGGCTTATAAAGTTAATTTCAACAAATCAAATCCAAAAATAAATAAGAATAATAATCATGAATACATTTTCTCTAAGAATATGTTGTTGGTTTAACATTTAGAAACACTGTAATTTGTCATTGTAGTTCATGCAATGATACACTGAAAAAAATTAACACATCAACAGACATTTAAAAAGGCATTTTTAAAATGCAATGTCTGGGGCTAGAGAGATGGCTCAGTGATTAGGAGCACTTACTGCTCTTTCAGAGGTCCTGAGGGTGGTTTCCAGCACCTATGTTAGGCAGCTCACAAATGCTTCTAACTCTAGCTGCAGGGGAGCCAATACCTTCTTCTGCCTTGCACACATACATAAATAAAATAAATCTTTGAAAGAATTCAAGGCCAAGGCCAGCCTAAATTATAAAACACCTTGTCTTAAAACAAACAAATAATAGCAGCAAACATCAACAGATTTAACCTCACTTTTCCCCACCAGTTCAGGCTGTAGGATTTACTCATCCAAATGCAATGCACATGGGAGAAACTAGCAGTTACTTAGTACCGGTACATGCCAGGTAAGAGAGTCTCCCAGTCCTTGCCAAATCCATAGTGTTTGTAAATGGCAGAGTTAGGAGATGTGGAACTAAACGACAAGTGTAAACTAGAAATATAAAATAAAAATTTCATTAGTAAATTACGTATGAGTACTACTCAGCGGTAAAAAACAATGACTTCTCGAATTTTGCATGCAAATGGATGGAAATAGAAAACACTATCCTGAGTGAGGTATCCCAGACCCAAAAAGATGAACATGGGATGTACTCACTCATAATTGGTTCCTAGCCATAAATAAGGGTCACGGAGTCTACAATAGGTGAATCTAAAGAAGCTAAGTAAGAAGGGGAACCCAAGGAAAAACATATAGTTATCCTCTTGGCTAAGGGAAGTAGACAAAATTGCCGGGGAGAAAATTGGGATCTTGGGGTGGGGTGGGTTGGGGGTAAGGGGAGATGGGGAGAGAAAAGTTAGAAGGGAAGGAGGTCGGGCCTTGGGAAAGCAGGAGGATTGGGATAAAGGAAGGTTGGACAGGGGAGCACGGAACCACAATTCTTAGTTAAGGGAACCACTTTAGGGTTGGCAAGAGACCTGACCCTAGAGGGGCTCCCAGGTGCCCAAGCTGAGGTCCCCAGTTAGTTCCTTGGGCAGTTGAGAATAGGGAACCTGAAATGACCCTATCCTTGAGCAATACTGACGAATATCTTGCATATCATCATAGAACCTTCATCTGGTGATGGATGGAGATAGAGACAGAGACCCACACTGGAGCACTGGACTGAGCTCCCAAAGTCCCAATGAGGAGCAGAAGGAGGGAGAACATGAGCAAAGAAGTCGGGACCACGAGGGATGCACCCACCCACTGAGACAGTGGAGCTGATCTATTGAGAGCTCACCAAGACCAGCTGGACTGTGACTGAAAAAGCATGGGATAAAACTGGACTCTCTGAACATGGCGAACTATGAGGGCTGATGAGATGCAAAGGACAATGGCACGGGGGTTTGATCTTACGTAATGTGATGGCTTTGTGGGAGCCCAGCCAGTTTGGATGTTCACCTTCCTAGATATGGACGGAGGTGGGAGGTCCTAGGTCTTACCACAGGGCAGCAAACCCTGACTGCTCTTTGGACTGGAGAGGGAGGGGGAAAGGAGTGGGGGGAGGGGGCGAAGGGTGGGAGGAGGGGGCGTAGAGGGTGAGGAGGGGGAGGGAAATGGGAGGCTGGGAGGAGGTGGAAACTTGTTTTTTTTTCTCCATTTCTCAATTAAAAAAAAGTAAAAAAAAATAAAAATTTCATTAGTAAATTACGTATGAAAGAATATAAGTATGTATGCATGCATACATATATTCTTATATATATGTTATATATATATAAGTTTATATATATATATGTATATATAAACTTATGAAGTCCAGTAATAAAATGATTATTTGTGAACCCTTCAACTAACTTAATACCAGCATTTCATGGAGTTTGCTTGTGTGCTCCTGACATAATACTTTCTTTACCTTGGCCTGAGTTAACCCTTCTCCTGACTTGCTTTCTCATTCACTTGATTCCTTCCCTTCCCCTCCTCTCCCCTTCCCTCCCCTCCCCTCCTCTCCCTTTCCCTCCCCTCCCCTCTTCTCCTCCTCCCCTCCTCCCCCTCTCCTCCTCCCCTCCTCTCCTCTCCTCTCCTTCCCTCCTCTCTCTTCTCCCCTCCATCCTTTCTTTCAAAAGATTCTCCCGTTTCTCTGTCTGGCCTTGAACTCTTGTCTTTCCTCTTCCTCCTCCTGCAGGCAGGCAGGAATTATGAGTGTGTGCCACCATACCTGAACCATTCTCTTGATTCCCTTAAGGTTTCTCTTGAAGCAGGTGTCCCTAGTTTTTCTTGACTCTGAAAAAGTAAGAATGGAGAGCTGTAAATGTAACATGTAACAGAGTTCTAAGGTTTACCATGTGTGAGTACTTGGGTCCCATTCCTTGTTTAGAAAAAGGGGAAAGAACAAGGGGAGATGCTTCTATGTCTCTCCTAACACTTGCTTTATCCTTGTTATGTATAATGCAATTCTTCTTACTGACACACAGAATGTTATTACATGAACGTGCCTACCCTTTCTTCCATGAATGGACACTATTACATACAGTGCTGCTCTTAATGCACATGACTTGTGGTAGTTGTGTATAAGAGTTTCTCTGGGGAGTTTCTCCCTCCCCAGAGAATGGATATATTACAAGGAGTAACAAATATCTCGGTTTTATAAGAAAAACTAGTATCCTTCCCCAAAGAGGTTGTCCCAGCTTATATTCCTACAGAGGATATGAACTCCCACTGGCTCCCAGGCTTGTGGTCTTTTGAAGTTGCTAAACCTTTACATTTTATTCAAATTAGTGGCTGAAAAATGGTATTACAGCCACTGCAGTTTTTCAGGAGTTTGGCAAAAGTATGTTTTCAAATTTAGTGGCTTTGTCATTTCCTGTGATGGGGCTGAGGGAGAGAATTCCAGGTGGGATAAACAGAGTAATAAGTTTTAGGATTGTTATGCAATGATAGAGAACCAACATCTAAAAATAATAAAGAAATAACAGCTAAACGTAAGTGGCATACAATTCTACTTTCAGTACTTGGGAGATTAAAGCAGAAAGATCATGAATTCAGGGTTAACTGGGCTACATAACAACACACTGTAATAAAGCAAAATAAATGAAATAAAATATATTCGAGGTATGGTGGCTCAGAATTTCAATCCCATTACCCAGAGGCAGTCTGGGATACCTGATGAAACTATATCAGAGAGAGAGAGAGAGAGAGAGAGAGAGAGAGAGAGAGAGAGAGAGAGAATAGATAGATAGATAGATAGATAGATAGATAGATAGACAGACAGATAAATGGGTAGGTAAAAGGCAGTGCTGCAATAAGAAAAAATTTGCAAGATACTGTGCTGGCTGATTTTCTAACAACTTGACACAAGCTATAGTCATGTGAGAGGAGGGAATCACAGTTGAGAAATGCCTTTAGGCAAACCGTCTGCAATCAGATGAGCCTGTAAGACATTTTCTTGATTACTGATTAATAGGGGCAGGCCAAACCATTGTGGGTGGGGCCATCTCTAGGCTGGTGGTTCTTTGTTATGCAAGGAAGCAGGCTGAGAAATCCATGATGAGCAAGTCAGTAAGTAGTACCCCTCCATGGCTTCTGCATCAGCTCCTGCCTCCAGGTTCTACTCTTGCTGCTTTTAATAATGAATGTGGAAGTGTGAGTGAAATAAACCCTTTCTTCCCCAAGTTTCTTTTGGCCATGGTTTTTCATTACAGCAACAGCAACTCTAACTAAGATAGACATGGTATTGGGTAAAGCTGGAATGGCTTTGTAGAAACTATTAGAAAATGCTGGAAGGGACTGGCATAATGGCACATGCTTTTAGTCACAGCAGAGGCCAGGGGAATCTCTCTGGGTTCAAGAATAGTCTGGTCTACATAGTGAGTTTCAGGACAAACAGGCTTACATAGAGAGATCGTGACTCAAAAGGTAAAACAACTGGAAAGACAACAAAGAGAAAAAGAAAAAAAGGAAGGAAGGAAGGGCAAAAGAGAGAGAGAGAGGAAGAAGAAGAAGAAGAAGAAGAAGAAGAAGAAGAAGAAGAAGAAGAAGAAGAAGCAGAAGAAGAAGCAGAAGCAGCTATGGAGTGGCCTTGAACTACAATGAGGAGAAAGGCTCAGCCTTCTCAGCACCCCACTTAGGCCTCCAGATGAGTCAACCCTGTTGCTATCTTAGACTCTAATGACAGCTTCCTAAGCTATCCAAGGTAAGGTGAGCTTTGGAGCTTTCTGAGACAAGGGCAGCCAGAGAACATATGATGTGGTAAAATACCCGCTCTTCAAGCTGTTAAGATTAGGCTAGAGTTTGTTATCCAGAGCAGCTAAACACCTTTTCTACCTCAGTCCTTCGTTATTCATAATCACTGGACCCAAAATGGCCACCTGTTTAGATTCAGAAATGTGGGGTATAGAATCTCATGAAAATAGACTTTCACTTTCCTGTTCCACAGATGGCCATTGAAGCCTTGAGTTTGTAATCACATGGCTCTTAGGTCAAATTCCTCTTGTTTGTTAGCAGTATAAACTTTTGGTAGGCAGTTTAAGCATTTGGAGCTTTAATCTGTCAAATAGGGCAAATGGTACTTATCTCCTTCCAACACTTGTTATGGGGATAAACATATTCAATACTTCAAAGCTACAGATCATGTTGTAGAACACAGACTTCTGAGTAGAACAGCCATTATCTTTGTAAAATCAGCTGTGCCTGCTTCCAAGAGCCCAACATGATAAGGTCAATGAACTGCTGACATTTCCTCAAAGGAGGGCATAGGGACTGTCATTGAACCCTTGCCTGACTTTCCAGCCATTCTTCCTAGCCATTAATGTGCAATTCTGACCTTATTGTGACCTATGGGGTCTTAGAAGGTACTGGGGAAGGTAAACAGAAGAAGACTCCATCTGTGTAGTTGCAGGGAACACACCAGCATGCTGATGAAGACTTTGCAGTGTGGCTGCTTTGGGGTCACCCACACTAATATAAACAAGTGTTTATCCGTGCTCTGTAAGAATGCACAGCAAACTCTTTGATCCCTAGCTTGAACTTTGAAGGAATCATACCTTGGATTGTTGTTGTGACCTTCTAAGGAGCTGGTAGACATTTTTTAATGTCTTCTCAAGGAAATAATTCTTTGCAACAGTGATACAGTTGCTTTGTTGTTGTTGATGGTATTTTAATCAGATAACCAGGAATTAACTCTACTAGCCCACTGAAATGTGCAAGTTAGTCAAAATGCTCTCTTCCACCGAATCCCAGTTTTACATCTACAGAAATGCTGGCTGACCATTGTCTAGTCTACAATAAGTAGGTTATCATCTGAAAACTCACTCCTCACTTGGGTTACTATTCTAAGTCTATTCTTCTTCAGTCCTTGGTTACGGTATCTCAGATACTATATGCCGCTTGGGTACTTGCTTCGTGAGCAGTTCCAAGGCATTGCTTTGAAATTCTGTCACACAATCTTGGCTGATGCATTGATCATCAGTTTATCCACCCCCACCCCAGATATTTGACAAACATCAAGGAACTCTCCAATTGTAACTTCATTCTGAAACCAAGCCAGCTCCCTGAATAAACTCTAACAGCCTATCCTAAGTACAAAAAATTCATACACAGCACAATGGTCACAGTAGGGAGTGAGAGGGTGGTTCATTGAGGAGTGAATGCTTAGCTTGAGGGCGGGATCCATCCCCAACGTGCCTATGTGCAAACACACACACATGCCTTCTTCTGGTCTTTGGAGTCTAAGTAAGATGAAGTGAAATCATATACATTTACTATTTTATGTTAAATAATGTGAAAAATAATAGACAAAATATTGGAAATAGCAATTTCAAGGTCCAAGACATCAGGAATTCAGGGGCGGTGATCCTTGGAGAGAAAAAAAATAAGCAAGTGAACACTACAGTGTGTATTGTTACCATTGAGGGAGAGTTCTTACGTCACAGCATGTGAAGGAGTAACCCAGAGAAAGACAGGCAGAGTTTCTGTGGGTTTATAATCCATGTAGAAGAATGATTTATGGTGGTAAGAGCAAGGACAGGAGAGATGAGGTAAAAGGTAGTTATTGCATAGATCTTATATGTGCAATGGCCAACAACTGGAGGCATAGTCTTATAATATGAAGATGTGTCCAGTAAACTCAACTAATTGCTAAGATACAGATATGGCGAGTAAGTTAGAAAAGGAAATAAAATTGCATCATAAATGGATACTCCAAAATTAGGAGGAAAATTGATGAAAACTGGAATTTCTCAGCTGCATTGCTGTATACAAAAATTGAGTGGCTGTTTCCCACAACTTCTCAGAGGAGAAGTAATTAGTAGTAATCTAGATTCATAAAGGAAAAGCTAATTCACTTCACATTGTATGTAGTGCTTTCAATAAGAATGGCCCCCAAAGGCTCATATATTTGGATTTTTAGTTATGAGGGAGTGACACTACTTGAGAAGGATTAGGAGGTGTGGCCTTGTTGTAGGAGGTGTGGCCTTGTTGGAGTAGGTGTGGCCTTGTTGGCAGAAGTGTGTCACTGGGGATATGCTTTGAGGTTTCAAGAGCCCACACCAGACCCAGTGTCTTTCTCTCTCTTCCTGCTGCCTGTGGATCCAGATATAGAACTCTCAGCTTCTTCTAAAGCACTGTGTCTGGCTGCATACCGCTATGCTTCCTGCCATGCTGGTATCGGACTAAACTGAACTATAATCCAGCCCCAGTTAAGTGTTTTCCTTATCAAGAGTTGCCATGGTTATGGCATCTCTTCACAGCTATAGAACACTAAGATAGGGTAGATGCCTGTAGGCATCAGGGCTTAATTCCTTTGGAGAACTCAAGTGGAAAATGTTGCTTATACACAGAAATATGATATCACCCACCCACCTCACAGGGATGCTTCAGGGCTTATCAAGAAAATGACTGTTAAGCCCTTAGAAGAAACACTCAATTCAGTAACCTAAGAAAATGCCAAGTTTCTGATTTATCATGATTAGATTTAAAGTTTATGAAATGGTTATTTTTTTTTAAATAAAAAATGTCACTTTAAACATCTGAAGTGAAAAAATTCAGAAATAAGCCACATAGAGCCAAATTAACATTTAGGACATGTTCATCCTTTGTTTTTTAGTACACACAGCCTTGAAAACAAGTGATATGTAGAAGTTTAAACCTCTGTTTTTTCCAAGGTAAGATCTTGCCATGTAGCCTAGGCTGATCTGCTTTGTACTGTGTATCCCAAGCAAGCCATAAAATCAGAAAACTTCTGCTTCAGCCTCCTGAGTGCTGGGATTCCAGGCACACACCACAATGCCCAGCTTGAAGCTTAAAACTTAACAAATAGCTTTTTCTCTGACATTGGTGAACACATAAGCTTTTTATGTTGAAAGGGAGTTGTAGGTACATACTGAGACCCAAAAACTAGAAATGATTTGATGGGTACAGGGCAGAATCAAGGATTGAAGACAGCTGTATAATTAAATATCTTAGTTTTCCCTGCACCTGCGATGTCCATCTTGAAAATATTCTAGTTTTGGGTTGAATAAACTCTCCTTTTGTTTAAACTAACTTTTCCTACTTAAGAAAAATTGGCTAGAATACTGGGGGACACAGAAACATGGCTAACACACTTTAAAGTCAAATCATGCTGTTATTAATTCATTCAAAAAAACAACTTGTGAGAACCTGGCTAGATATGTTATCAGGCTAAACTCTTAATTTCTTTTACTTTATTTATTTATTTATTTATTTAGAAAATTGGATTTGCAAATCAGACATAGTTACCATAGGCCCAATTGCTTTTTAACATGTTTTTAATTTAATGTTCCACAAAGCCAGTTATTATTACACATGCAATTCAGTAAACAAAGTTGATTGTTGGGCAACATAAAACCTGCAAGGTAATTGCTGCCTGATATCCTAAGCATATTCTAATGGAATTTGAGATACCCTTTAAATTCTATCCAAGTTTTACTGAAAGAGCTGTTTTGAAACAATTTGAAGTGATCTGTAAACAGTTTTAGATAGCTTGTAGATTATGACCGACATCTCGAAGCACATCTCTAAATGCTGCCCATAGTCAACAGGTGCAAAGGATCAGGTTCAAAAATTGATGCGATAGCACAGAAAGTAGGCAGAGTGGAATGGTGTGATTTAAGGATCGCCTGGAAGACGTTCTTGTCCAACATCCTCTTTTTCCATCAGATCACGTGTGTGAAATCATTTCATTATAAATCGGAGTCATACAACTGAGATTATAGTGGAGATCCGTTTAGGAAACCGAGTGGAGGGGACCAGGAAGGGAACAATTGCTGTGAAAGGCAGGTGGTTTTACCAGGTGGTCAGTCTGTGTCCTTCCCATCTCTTTAGAGACAAAGGTATGGACACTTTTGTCTAAAGCTCATTTTCTTTAACTGTAGTTACTTCTAAAGTAAGTTATCAATTTTTTTTTAGTAGAAGTATGCTTTGTTTAACCTGTGGTTCTCATGAGTATGTAAAACTTTTGTCTTTTGCAACTCAAAATTGGCCAAATATACCATTCTGTCAGTTTAACTTTTATTTGTTTACTTGAAATAGGGATTATTTAATTATTTCAAAGCAAATGAATTTTAATAAAAGTATTCTGTTCCTATCCCAGTGATTATATTGAAAGGCTTAATTTATCCTCCTTAATCCTTGAATTATCTGAACAAATTGTACGAGGAATGAAGTAGACCAAGGTCATTGTCTAGAGGATTATGGTTTGACCTGTGGTCTGTTCTAGAGCATTTGATAGAACGTCCTTCTTTTTTCTTTCTTTCTTTTTTTTGGAACTCAAGAGTCAGTGTTTTATTCATCTGAAATTGTTCTGGATTGTTCTGTATAATACGGTGAGGAGATAAAAACAGTTTACCAATGGAACGCTAAAGCTGGTTTTAACTGGGCTATTGAAGTATGATCAATATATAAATACTGTTCCATTTTTAAAGTTACAATTAAAATGTTTCTTATTCAAAACAGCTAATATAAAAGTCTAAAATTTTTAAGGTGGTAGTAATCTGGCAAGTTTCTCACCATCAAGTCTACATCTCTACTCCATTTGTCATTTATGTTCTACATGTAGAGGGGTTGCTTTCTGTTTGTATTATCTCCAGGATTGCCCAGGAGAGGTTCACAGTCTAGTTATAGAAAGGGACTATATATATATATATATATATATATATATATATATATATATATATACTAAATACTGTAAATTATGCATTCTAAGGAAATACAAGTAAAACAAGCAAGCGTACTGTAAAGCAATGACTAGGAGTGGGGTAATGCAAAATGCAGTTAAAAATCATGGTCATGATCATGATGGCTTTTTGAATAAAATGAAGTATGAACAAAGACTCAAGGAAATCAAGAGATTGATTGGCGTGCGATATTGAGGGAAAGTGTGTACTAGGCAGCATTAAGGTATTAAGGCGAGCCTGTCTAATGGGTTTGAAAATTTGCAGAACAGCTGGACTGACTGAAGCTGTGTGATGGAGAGGAAGAAGATTAGGAAAGAAGGGCCTGAAAAGGAGCAAGCAGCTAGTGAAATTGGGCACTGTAGGCTACAGTTATCACTTTGAACTCAGAGGAAAGCAGTGAGCCTTTGTAAAGTGATGAGCAGATATATTAGCATATATCTATCCATATATCTATCCCCTGTTGTGTTTGGAGAAGACCACAGTACAGCAAGAGAAGAAGCGAGGTGTCCTTTAAATGCTAAAGCCATCATCAAAGCAAGAGAAGACAGTGGCTGGCAATGAAGAATCAGCTATGGAGAGGATGAGGATCTGACTCTGGGTATATTCTGCAAGTAGAAACCCCAAGCATTTGGAAGATTTGGATATGAGATGGACTAGTAAGAATGAGGAACGTGGGCAGCTCTATGCTAGCCAGAGGAAGTTATGTTGGAAGTGGTTTGGAAAAGCTGGCGTCATCTCTCTCCCTGTCCCCTTCTTTCCTTCTTCTCCTCACCTACTCTCCCTCTCCCCCTCCCTTTTGGTACTCTTCCCTCTATCTGTTTCCTCGTTTACTTCTTTTTTCCCCCAGACATTCTTGTAAACGTCCTTATTTTTTCATCCGGCCTTAATAGTTTCTGAGAATGTTAAGACATGGATTTAAATGACTCATTAGAAATATATTGAGTTACAGTATAGATTATGTTACAAATTCATGCTAGTATGTATCTAAAGTATACATGAAGATAGGCAGAAGGAACCACTTTAAAGAAAAAAACAAACCTGGCCGGGCAGTGGTGGCCCATGCCTTTAATCCCAGCACTTGAGAGGCAGACGGATCTCTGTGAATTCGAGGCCAGCCTGGTCTACAGGGTTAGTTCCAGGACAGGCTCCAAAGCTACAGAGAAACCCTGTCTCGAAAAACCAAAAGAAAAGGAAAGAAAAAGAAAAGAAAAGAAAAGAACAAACCTAAGAGTACTGCTGCCAGGCACACATAGAACACAGGCTTACAATCCCCTTGGCATATTTTGCCACACTAGCCATTATTGTATTTCTGTATTGTATTGTACAACTTGGTAAGACTGTTGATAACTTTTTCTGCCAGCAGCCTGTGGGTTACCATCCAGTATTATGAAAGCTAGTCAAGAAAGAGGACATGTTCTGTGATCTGTGTGTCATGTCTGATTTTGCATGAATATAAAATGTTTGTGGTTTGAATCTACATTTACCTAATGGCTAGTGATGTTGAACATTGTTTCACGTGTTTATTGGCCATTTATGTATTTCATTGGAGAATATTCATATCCTTTGTCTATGCGCAAAATCCGCAGAATTTAAAGCTCCTTCTGCAGTTTATACCTCACCACTCATAGCCACGCCCTGATATTCTAGTAGCCCTGCCCACTTAGGTAACTACTTGTATCCTTCTGACTTTTCCCATAACCCTGCCCATTCCAGAGTTCCCACACTCAGCCCTGCTTGCAATTCCCACCTCACCAAGACAGCACCGGACAGTTCTGCCTTCTTCCTCCAACTGTCCAGCTTCTCACAGGGGAAGGCTTTGAAGTCCCGCCCACATTGCAAACGTCACAACTCAATTGCACTCTAGAATCTTGTGTTCGCACCCACCTGGTCGGGATCCGTAGTCTTGGCCCGAACTCTTCCTCACTGCTCACGCTCACCCTGGTATTCCAGTGGAATGAGTACTCAGCCCTGCCCTGCTGCCCAATAGACTTTTTATGCCCCCATTTACATCCCCAACTCTCATTATGTATGCACAGCCTAACTAGGCCCTTCTTCAGTCCAGTTCCATCAATGCTTCATTTCAAGACTTGCAGATCTGCCCAGGACTTTTTCCAGACATGCCCACACCAAGCCTCCAGCCTTAAAGCGGCACTATACTCCAATAGCATGCACTTACAGCATTAATATTCAAAGCTACACCCCATTTTCCTTGTCACCACACAGGGCCTCACTCCCTGTTGCCCTCTAAGCTCCCCTTCCTCCCTCCATTTTCACCCCAACACTCATTCCGGACCTCTGGTTCCTTTTCTCACTTGTTTCCCTTTCTGGTCACCTCTTTACAGACCCTGCTTCTGCTCTTATCTGTCAGAACTCCTGAAGGCCTAGTGAGTTCAACAGTGTCTCTTAGCATCTGTCCTGCTTAGTGAATAATTACAAAAGTGAGAGGCTTGGTGGTTGGTTCTGTCTGTGGGCTTGATTGGCTGCTTATTTTTAGGCTATGCATCTTTAATGTAGGTACAGACTATAGGTCTGCAAAGTCGCTTGAAAAAGTGGTGTTAGAGGTTTGGGGAAGGTATCAGAGTTAATGCTTCCAAATGCCTTCAAGCAGCATCACCATGAGCAGGTAAAGCAGACTCTGTTCTCCACAACATTCCGTAGACCCTGACCTGGGTATGGGTGCCATTCATCCTGGACCTGGAGGCCTGGCCAGGGCATGGGGAGGTAGAGGACTGTGCTGCCTGATGGCCACAGGCTCCAACCACGAAGTGACCCTGATTCTTATGGCTTTATGGCCTGATTCTTATGGCAGAAATATTCCTGGAAATTTTAGGAATGGACTCCTTCTTGTCCACATTGAGATCCCATACTGGGAGGGATACAGGCTTGTGTGTGTGTGTGTGTGTGTGTGTGTGTGTGTGTGTATTATTATTTACATTAATACTTCCATTATAAAAGCAGCTTGTGGGCATGTATTAAGAAGATCGTGCTTAAGATCTATGCATCTATATTATATATATACAACTTGGCATAAGTGATACATAATTAATATTGTATAGCATACATAATATACACAAATGAGTCATCCTTCTAGTCCTAATTAATTCCTAACTTTTAAACTACACAGTGTTGTTTTTATGTTCTTTTTAAAGACATTTTTGTGAAAAAAAATAAAAAATAAAAAAAAATTGTGGTGAGCTTGTTCATGTGTGTGTGCGCATACAGGTTTGCAAATGTGTATTGGAGACCAGGGGTTGCTGTTGAGTGTTTTCCTTTATTATATTCCACATTATTTTTTGGAGACAGAGTCTTGTACTGAATGTGATGCTCACTAATTTTTCAAGACCAGTATAATCCAGGAATTCTACTGTTTCTTCCTCCCCAGTGCTAGGATTACAGACATATGCCACTATGCTGGGCTTTTTACTTGGTGCTAGGGATCAGAACTCAAGTCCTCATGATTCTGTAGCAAACACTTTACTGACTGAGCCAACTCCTTAGCCCCTTTTGTTTCTTTTGATTAGCCTGCAAAATAATGGGCTTCATTATTGCATTTTTGTTCATTTTGTGGATTATCTTTTTGTCTCTGTCTCTGTCTTTATCTCTCTCTCTTTCTCTTGTGGAAGTGAAACCAGAACTTTGTGCATGTTAGATAAGAGTTCTTCACTAAGTTCCTCCATCAGCTATACCCTTTAACATATGACTAGAAAAAAAGAAAGTTGAAGCAAATAAACAAAAAATATTAGTTAAAACAGTTAACTGCGTGTAGTTATTTTTAGTCATTTTCTGTGTGTCTGAAAAGTAATTAAAATCTATATCTAACACCCATAGAATGTGCTTTCTGAACTAGAAAACATTCTACAAATGTTAGGCTATTATCATTATTTATATTAATACTGCCATTATAAAGGCAGCATGTGGACATGTGTTGAGAAGATAACACTTAAGTTGGGAAATAGCCAAGATGTAATTCTAGTAGTTAGTTCTAACATTCTAAATTTCAGTTAGATTTTTTTTATTTACACATGAATAAGGGAGGGGATTGGTTAAAATGGTCCCAGTCTCTAAAAATGGGAAAGAAGAAATCAGAAAGAAAATATGAGAACACCATGCATGATTAAATTTTACAGGAGCACAGGAGAGTAGGTGGGATGGAAGGGGATAGATCAAAGAAGGGTTCACAGCAGAGACAGTTCATCCAGTCTTTGAGGATGGGAAGTTGTTTTGATGTTTGGCCTTCAAGTTTCTCAGTTACTAAATTTACTACATTCCATAGTAATATACAAGTTACTTACATTTTTTCTTACTGCTGGACTATGAGGCAAGGGGGAGGATTCTCTATTTTACTTGCCACATCCCATGTTGACAATAGCTCATGCTTAAACTTTGTTATTATTTTTTTCTTCATATTGTTCTGAGGGATTGAAGTAATAAGGGCGGCGGGGCTGCGTCCCCAACACCCCAGCCGCCTGCCCAGCTAGCTTATGCCCCGAAATAATTACACGGACACTGTATTCTTTAAAAACACTGCTTGGCCCATTCTCTTCTAGGCTAATTCTCACATATTAATTTAGCCCATTTCTAATCATCTGTGTATGGCACCCCAAGGTGCGCTTACCAGGAAGATTCTAGCCTATGTCCATCCTGGGTCGGAGCTTCATCGTGGGAGCGGGGCATGGCGTCTCTCTCAGGCGTCTGCTCCCGAGAGGACAGCAGTCGAGGCTCTGAGCTCACTTCCTCTTCCTCCCAGCGTTCTGTTCTGTTTTTTGCTCCCACCTATCCTCTAACCAATAACATGGGCCAGGACAGTTCCTTTATTAGCCAATGACCTTCCTCCATCATTTCCCCTTTTTCGGTTTAAACAAACAAACAAAAACAGCTTTAAAAAAAAGCTTTAACATAGCAAAATTACATATAACAAAACAGTTATCAAGTAAAAGTTACAATAATCTTTATCATAACTAAGGAAAACTATAACTATAACTAACTATTCTTAACTCCATCAAAGACTCCAGAAAGATACAATACTACCTAAGCAAACAAGAAAAAAGCAACTTTTAAAACTCTAGAAATGACAGAGACATCTCGCTGCCTGGACAGTCACCCAAGGTTCCTCTGTACCATTGGGGCATCCATCTTCAGCCTTCAGGCCCATGGTATCCAGCAGACATTTCCATAAAACAGGAAAATTCAAAGTCAATTCAGTCACTATCTGTTGTGTCCTGCAGAATGTCTCGCAGACTCTTTCATGAATCAGGAACCCTGAAAGATCATCTCACCTTAGGCAAGTTCAGTAGTCCTCTCTCTGCGGGTTCTCTGTGTCCAGTTTATGCAATAGTCCAGGCAAGAGCAGTTTCTTGCCCAAATGGCTATCAAACTCCATAAGGATCCTCTTTGATGCCCATCTTCCTCTTGAAGTAGATTGGTGTTGCCAGGAGCAGAGTGTCTCATTGTCATGAAAAATCCTAAGTTATTAAAACATTAAATGTCCTATTCTGTAATCTTTGAAAGACATGAAGAATGTCTATCTAAAATATATCTAGAAAATCTAACATGACTACAAGCTTTACTATTATCTATGATTATCCATTAACAACCTATATTTCTTAATTATACAGTACATATTTAAATGAACTACACAATCACAATACCTTAATCAAAATCAGAAACACTTATACATATAACAAAATTGACCTTAAATCTCTATCAATAAAACATATAAAAAATCTATACTAATGTAAATTATTCATATCTATATCATATCCCCCTTTAAATGTAAAAGAACGTTTATAAACCATATTTGGGAATATGGGCGCAGTTTTTTCTCTCCAAACTGCTTCCTGCTGAATGGGGGCGTCGTTAATTAGGTCTTTCATGGTATAACCTGTGTGCTAGTTTCATCTCAGTTGGCAGTTGAGCGAAGCAATTTTTTGAAGGCGTTCACATCAATCTTTCAGGAGGGCGTGGTCCATCATACCAAATCGGAATAGAAGAAATGAACAGCGTCTCATCATCTGTGAAAACAAAATAAGGAACTCCTTTCCAAAGTATCATATCCTTAGATCCAAATTTCAAATTCAAGGCATTTTCAAAATATCTATGTTGGATTAGTTCAGCAGCATTTATAAATAAATATCTTTTAGCAGCTGTTGCTCCTTCCTCAGCATTCAAACAATTCAAAGAGAGCATAATAGCATACAGTATCAAAATTCTCTGTTTATTTTTCATCTTTGTACGCTTTAATTTAACCTCTATTTTGTTTATTTTTACTTTTAACTTTTTGCTTTTTGAGACAGGTTCTCTGTATCTTTGACCTGAAGTAACTCTGTAGACCAGGCTGTCCTTTAGCTCTCAGAGACCCCCCTGTCTCTGCCTTCCAGGCATTGGGATTAAAGGTGTAAGCTACTACACCTTGAACTCACAGAGATCTGTTTGCCTCTGCCTTCTAGGCACTGGGATTAAAGGCGTGTGCTACCACACACAACAACTCTCTTCCTTTTTTTGTTTTTTACTTTAAGAACTTCAACTTTTAGTCTGCATATATTTTTAACACACTTTAAACCATTCAGAAATTTTTTGTCTTTGAATCTCTCTTTACTGTATATCTCTCTTTTTCTGACCACATGAATCTTTAATTTACCAAGCAATATTAGTAGGATTAAAGGCGTGGCTTTGCCAGCTAGATCCAGTCCATTCCTTAGCTTTCCAGCCTCATGGCTGAGGTACTGGCTGTAGCCAGCAAGCGAGCTTCAGCAGCCTGTGCTTGCAAACCGCACAAACCGCCTGCGTAAAAGATTCAGAGTTTGCCCTGGCAGGACAGCCCAGAAAGCCGGCATTTTTAAACGGCACAGCTTTTTTTCCTGCTACGGCTGAAAACCGAAAAGCATGCGTTCAGCTTTTTGTCAACACCATTTAAGTGTTTCGTGGCAGGACCTCTTAATGAGCTGCAGGCTTTGCAGCTAAAGCTGAGTCAGGAAGCCTCTCTTAGATGAAAGTGCATGCTTGCCTCTAACAAGCAGAGCAGACCCGAGAACACAGCGAGTCTAGTTGCCATCAAACAAATCGTAGCACTTTACTCCAAATGCTCTATTCAAAAGCTCTGTCTCCCGCAGGAGCCAGACAGAGATCACAATGGCGGCACAGCCCCAGGAAGTCACGCTTTAAAATGACACAGCCTTTTTTCTGCTACTGTTGCCGAATCAGGAAATCTCTCTAGAACATGCCACCAACAAACAGCAAAAATCTGTTAAACTCTCTATCCCTTATTTTTAAGCCTTCTCAGGTTTTTTAAATGGGTTTAGTTGTCCACACGTCTGGGCGCCAACTGTAGTAATAAGAGCGGCGGCGGGGCTGTGTTCCCAGCACCTCGGCCGCCTGCTCAGCTAGCTTATGCCCCAAAATAATTACACAGACACTGTATTCTTTTAAGCACTGCTTGGCCCTTTAGCTCTAGCACTTACAGGCTAATTCTCACATCTCGATCAACCCATCTCTAATAATCTGTGAGAACCGGTCTTACCGGGAAGATTCTAGCCTAGTCCATCCTGGGTTGGAGCTTCATGCCGTGTGTCTGCCCGGGAGTGGGGCATGGCGTCTTTCTCAGGCGTCTGCTCCTGAGAGGAGAGATGTCGAGACTCTGACCTCACTTCCTCTTCCTCCCAGCATTTTGTTCTGTTTACTCCACCCACAGGGCCAAGCAGTTTCTTTATTGGCCAATGACCTTCCTCCATCATTTCCCCTTTTTCGGTTTAAACAAAAAAAAAAAGACCCCACATTGGGCGCCAACTGTAGTAATAAGGGGCGGAGGCGGGGCTGCGTCCCCAACACCCCAGCCGCCTGCCCGGCTATCTTATGCCCCGAAATAATTACACGGACACTGTATTCTTTTAAACACTGCTTGGCCCATTCTCTTCTAGGCTAATTCTCACGTATTAATTTAGCCCATTTCTAATCATCTGTATGTAGCACCCCAAGGTGCGCTTACCGGGGAGATTCTAGCCTATGTCCATCCTGGGTTGGAGCTTCATGGCGTGCGTCTGCCAGGGAGCAGGGCATGGCGTCTCTCTCAGGCGTCTGCTCCCGAGAGGACAGCAGTCGAGTCTCTGAGCTCACTTCCTCTTCCTCCCAGTGTTCTGTTCTGTTTTCTCCTCCCACCTATCCTCTAACCAATAAAATGGGCCAGGGCAGTTCCTTTATTAGCCAATGACCTTCCTCCATCAAGGGATCAAAGTCAGGGCTTTGTGCATGCTATGTAGATACTATTACTGAGTGAATCACCAACCTTCCTTTCTTTTTTCCATTATTTTTTATTTATTTTACATACCAACCACAGTTTCCCCAACCTTCCACTCCTCCGGCTCCCTCCCTCTGTCTCCCTTTTACCACCCACCCACTCTCCCTCCTTCTCCACTTAGATGGGGTAAGGCCTCCCATGGGAATCAACAAAGCATGGCTCATCAAGCTGAGGCAGGACCAAGCCCCTCCTCCACCCCGCATCAAGGCTGAGCAAGGCATCCCACCGTAGGGAATAGGTTCCAAAGAGTCAGCTCATGCATCAGGAACAGGTTCTGGTGCCACTACTAGGGGCCCCACAAAAGACTAAGATACACAGTTGTCATAATGCACAGAGCCTAGGATGGTCCCATGCTAACTCCCTAGCTGTCCGTACAGAGTCTGTGAACTCCCACCAGCTCAGGTCACCTGTCTCTGTGGATTTCCCCTTCATAGTCTTGATCCCCCTTGCACATACAATCCCTCCACTCCTTCAACTGGACTCCTGGAGCTTGGCCTGTTGCCTGGCTATGGATTTCTGCTTCTGCTTACAGCAGGTACTGGATGAAGGCTTTGTGATGACAACTATGGCAGTCACCAATCTGAATACAGGGCAAGGCCAGTTCAGGTACCCTCTCAACTATTGCTGGGAGTTTTAGTTGGGGTCATCCGTGTGGGTTCCTGGGAATTTCCCTGGCATCAGGTTTTTCACTAACCGCACAATGACCCCTTCTACCAAGATATCTCTCCTGCTCCATCCTGCCCACAACTTGACCGTCCTGACCCCTGCTCCTATTCCCCTGTCCCCTTCCCTCTACTCTCCCACTCCCAGTTTACCCAGGACATCCCATCTACTTCATCTTCCCAAGGAGATGGGTGCGTCCCTCTTAGGGTACTCCTTGCTGAAGACAGACGCTAAAAAGAAATCCCACGCTACCTCAAAAATGAGTATAACAAAGGGTTATTTATTTAGGGATAGACTCACAGGTCACAGTCCTCTGCTTGAAAAAAGAACAACAACAAAATCCCTCAGCTGGAAGAGAGTGATTTTCTTCAGCATTTATAGTATGAGGCCATGCTCAAACGGGCAGGTAACTTAAAGACTACTGGCTGTAGGATTTCCTATAGCAACTTATTATATAGTTTATCTGGTTTTGTGGATTGTAGCTTGTTTATCCTTTGCTTTATATCTAATATTCAGTTATGAGTGAATACATAACATGTTTGTCTTTCTGGGTCTTGGTTACCTCACTCAGGATGGTCTTTTCTAGTTCTATTCATTTGCATGCAAATTTAAACTGTCATTGCTTTTTGCCACTGAGTAGTACTCCATTGTGTAAATATACTACATTTTCTTCATTCATTTTTCAGTTGAGGGGCATCTAAGTTGTTTCCAGGTTCTGGCTACTACAAATAATGCTGCTATGCACTTAGTTGAGCAAATGTCCTTGAGGTATGATTGTGTATCCTTTGGGTATATGTCCATGACTGGTATTACTGGGTCTTGAGATAGATTGATTCCCAATTTTCTGAGAAACCACCATACTGATTTCCTAAGTGGCTGTGTAAGTTTGCATTCCCACCAGCAATGGAGGACTGTTCTTGTTACTCCACATCCTCTCCAGCATTAAGTTGTCATCAGTGTTTTTGATCTTAGCCATCCTGACAGGTGTAATCTCAGAGTCATTTTAGATTACATTTCTCTGATAAGCTAAGGATGCTGAGCAATTCCTTAAATGTCTTTTGGACATTTGATTTACTTCTGTTGAGAATTCTGTTTAGATGCGCAACCATTCTTTAATTGGATTACTTGGTATTTCCGTGTTTAGTTTCTTGAATTCTTTATATATATTGGAGATCAGCCCTCTGTCAGATGTAGGGTTGATGAAGACCTTTTCCCATTCTGTAGGGTGCCATTTTGTATTATTGATCATATCCTTTGTTTTACAGAAGCTTCTCAGTTTCAGGAGGTCCCATTTATTGATTGTTGGTCTCAGAGTCTGTGCTACTGGTGTTATATTTAGGAAGTGTTCTCTTGTGCCAATGTGTTCAAGGGTACTTCACATTTTCTCTTCTGTAACAAGAGGGCCTGCTTGTTGGGGTTTCAATCCTGCCCAGTTCCCACTGCCGGTAAGCCCCAAAGAAATTACACAGAGGTCTATATTAATGAAAACTGATTGGCCCATTATCTCAGGCTTCTTATTAACTCTTATAACTTATATTAACCCATTATTCTTTTCTATGTTAACCACATGGCTCAGTACCTTTTTCAGTGGGGTAGGTCACATCCTACTTCTTCGGTGTCTGGACAGGACTGCGGAGGAATGGGCTTCCTCCTTCCCAGAATTCTTCTGTTCTCTTTGACCCGCCTCTATTTCCTGCGTGGTTGTCCTGCCTATACTTCCTGCATGGTTACTGGCCAATCAGTATTTATTTAAAACATAATTGACAGAATACAGAATTGTCCCACACCACTCTTCTATCAGCTTCAGTGTAAATGGGGTTTATGTTGAAGTCTTTGATCACTTTGACTTGAGTTTTGTGCATGGGGATAGATATGGATCTATATGCATTCTTTTACATGTTGATATCCAGTTATCTCAGCATCATTTGTTGAAGAAACTTTCTTTTTTCCATTGTATGCTATTGGTTTCTTTGTCAAAAATCAGGTATTCAGGGGTGTGTGGATTTATGTCAGGATCTTCAATTCAATTCCATTGATCCACATGCGCATTTTTATGTCAATACCAAATTGTTTTTATTACCATAGCTCTATAGTAGAACTTGAAGTCAGGGATGGTGATATCTCCAGAAGTTTCTTTAATGTACAGGATTGTTTTATCTATGCTGTTTTTTTTTATTTTTTCATATGAAGTAGAGTATTTTTCTTTTGAGCTCTGTGAAGAATTGTATTGGGATTTTGATGGGGATTGTATTGTATCTGTAGATTGCTTTTGCTAAGATTGCCACTTTTACAAGTACTATATTGAATAGATTAAGAGAGAGTGGACACTCTTGTCCCTGATTTTAGTGAGATTGCTTTTAGTTTCTCTCCATTTAATTTGATGTTGGCTATTGGCTTGCTGTAAATTGCCTTTATTATGTTTAGGTGTTTTCCTTGTATCCCTGATCTCTCAAAGATCTTTATCATAAAGGGGTGTTGGATTTTGCCAAAGGTTTTTTTTCAACACCTGAAAAGATGATCATGTTTTTTTCTTTCAGTTTGTGTATATGTGGATTACATTGACAGATTTTTGTATGTTGAGCCATTCCTACATCTCTGGGATGAAGCCTACTTGATCACTGTGGATGACTTTTTTTTTAATGTGCTCTTGGTTTTGGTTGTCAGTATTTTGTTGAGTATTTTGTATCAATGTTCATTAAGAATATTGGCCTGTAATTATCTTTGTTGCATCTTTGTTTGGTTTGGGTATCAGGGTAACTGTGGCCTCATAAAAAGAATTTGTCAGTATTTCTTCTGTTTTTATCGTGCGGAACAATTTTAGGAGTATTGGTATTAGCTCTTCTTTGAAATTCTTATAGAATTCTATCGTGAAATCATTTGGCCCTGGGCTGGTTTTGGTTGGGAGATTTTTAATAACTGTTTCTACTTCATTAGCAGTTATATATCTGTTTAAATTGTTTATCTGGTCTTGGTTTAATTTTGGCATGTGGTATCTATCAAGAAAGTTGTCCAGCTTTTTCTTTCACACGACCCAGCACCCCTCCCCAACCCTGCCCTGCTGTATGCTAGGACCAGTGCTCAACTTTAGTTTTAAGCTCCTATACTAAGGCGACCCACCCAGAGCGGTGAGTGCCTGCCTACCGGGCAGGCCTCAGGTTCCCCTGTAAGGGAGCCGGGCACCTTCAGCTCCAGCGCCAGGCTTCCTGCGCGCTCCTGGATACCACCCCCCCCTGCTCCATTCATCCAGTTGGCCCTGGATCATTGGGCTACCTGCGGCCCTGTTTAGTTGCTGAGGAATCCCATCAGGACGGTTGCGGAGGAATCCCATCTGGACGGGAACGGTTCCTGCTTCTACACTGAAGAGATATACCCTGAGAGTCAATCACAGCAAAGACTGGACCAAGACACCAGGCCTCTCCTGGCTCCATTTGAAGGAAGAGATGGGAAGGCGCCAATACAAGAATTCCTCCAACAATCTGAAAGGCAACATGACACCACCAGAAACCAGGGATCCCGAAATAAGAAGAATTGTACACCCTACTCCTGAAGAAATAGAAGAAATCGACTCAAAAGTGAACTATATGAAAATAATAGAGGACCTTAAACAGGAGGTGAAAAACTGCCATAAACAATTAGAGATTACAAACAAAAAGGTAGAGGAAAGGAATAAATCGCTCAAAGACACACAAGAAAACCAAGAGAAACAAGAATAAGCAATCAAACAGGTTAGGGAAGCGGTTCAAGACTTGAAGAATGAAATGGAAGCAATGAAGAAAGCACAAACCGAGGGAAGAATGGAGATGGAAAATCTGGGTAAACGAACAGGAATGACAGAAACAAGTACTAACAACAGATTACAAGAGATAGAAGAGAGAATATCAGACACTGAAGATACCATAGAAAAAATAAACACACTGATCAAAGAAAACAGCAAAACCAACAAATTCTCATCACAAAACATTCAGGAAATTTGGGACACAATAAAAAGACCAAACCTAAGAATAATTGGAGTAGAAGAAGGAGAAGAAGTGCAGCTCAACGGTACAGAAAATATACTTAATAAAATTATAGAAGAAAACTTTCCCAACCTGAAGAAAGAGGTACCTATGAAGGTTCAAGAAGCATACAGAACACCAAATAGGCTAGATCAAAAAAAACATCCCCTCGCCATATAATAATCAAAACACAAAATATACAGAATAAAGAAAGAATATTAAGAGCCGCAAAGGAAAAAGGCCACGTTACTTATAAAGGTAAACC
Organism: Microtus oregoni; assembly: GCF_018167655.1. NCBI lineage: Eukaryota > Metazoa > Chordata > Mammalia > Rodentia > Cricetidae > Microtus > Microtus oregoni. The sequence goes on along the minus strand of NW_024543828.1, from coordinate 7,097,729 downwards.
TATCAGACTTACACCTGACTTCTCTATGGAAACCATGAAAGCCAGAAGGTCCTGGATAGATGTACTGCAAAAACTAAGAGATCATGGATGCAAACCCAGACTACTATATCCAGCCAAGCTTTCGTTCACTATAAATGGAGAAAACAAAATTTTCCAGGATAAAAACAAATTTAAACAATACGTAGCCACAAATCCAGCCTTACAGAAAATATTAGAAGGAAAATCACAAACCAAGGAGTCCAACAATGCCCACAATAACTCAGTCATCTAGAGACCCTTCACCAGCGCAACTCAAAGAAGGGAAACACACAAACCCTACTACTAAAAAAGTGACCGGAGTTAACAACCACTGGTCATTAATATCACTTAATGTTAATGGGCTCAACTCACCTATAAAAAGGCACAGGCTAAGAGATTGGATAAGAAAACAGGATCCAACATTCTGCTGTTTACAAGAAACACACCTCAACCACAAAGACAGGCACCTACTCAGAGTAAAGGGCTGGGAAAAGGCTTATCAAGCAAATGGACCTAAGAAACAAGCAGGTGTGGCCATACTAATTTCTAACAAAGTTGACTTCAAACTTAAATCAATCAGAAGAGATGGAGAGGGACATTTTATACTCATAACAGGATGAAGTCTCAATCCTGAATATCTACGCCCCTAATATAAAAGCGCCCACGTACGTAAAAGAAACATTACTAAAACTCAAGGCAGCCATCAAACCACACACACTAATAGTAGGAGACTTCAACACTCCTCTCTCACCAATGGACAGGTCAATCAAACAAAAACCTAACAGAGAAATTAGTGAATTAATGGAGGTAATGAATCAAATGGACTTAACAGACATCTATAGATTATTCCACCCAAATAGGAGAGAATATACCTTCTTCTCTGCAGCTCATGGAACCTTCTCGAAAATTGACCACATACTCGGTAGCAAAGCTAACTTACACAGTTACAAAAAAAATATTAGTAACCACATGTGTCTTATCAGATCACCATGGATTAAAGTTAGAATTCAACAACAATGCTACCCCCAGAAAGCCTACAAACTCATGGAAACTGAACAGTCAACTACTGAACCATACCTGGATTAAGGAAGAAATAAAGAAAGAAATTAAAGTCTTCCTTGAATTCAATGAAAATAAAGAAACAACATACTCGAACTTATGGGACACTATGAAAGCAGTGCTAAGAGGAAAGTTCATCACACTAAGTGCGCACTTAAAGAAAACAGAAAAAGCACACATTGGAGACTTAACAGCCCACCTGAAAGCTCTAGAAAAGAAAGAAGCAGACTTAACTCGAAGGAGTAGAAGACTGGAAATAATCAAACTGAGGGCTGAAATCAACAAAATAGAAACACAGAAAACAATCCAAAGAATCAATAAAACAAAAAGCTGGTTCCTGGAGAAAATCAACAAGATTGATAAACCCCTATGCAAACTAATCAAACGGCAGAGAGAGAATACGCAAATTAATAAGATCAGAAATTAAAAGGGGGACATAACCACAGACACAGATGAAATTCAGAGAATCATTAGATCTTACTACAAAAGCCTGTATAACACAAAACTGGAAAATGTAAAATAAATGGACACTTTTTTAGATAAATACCATATACCAAAGTTACACCAGGACCAGGTGAACAATCTAAACAGACCTGTTGGTCGCGAAGAATTAGAAGCTGTTATCAAAAACCTCCCTACCAAAAAAGGCCCAGGACCAGATGGTTTCAATGCGGAATTCTACCAGACCTTCCAAGAAGAGCTAATACCTATACTCCTTAATGAATTCCACAATATAGAAACAGAAGGGTCATTACCTAATTCCTTTTATGAAGCTACAGTTACTCTGATACCAAAACCACACAAAGACTCAACCAGGAAAGAGAATTACAGGCCAATCTCACTCATGAACATCGACGCAAAAATCCTCAACAAAATACTGGCAAACCAAATCCAAGAACACATCCGAAAAATTATTCATTATGATCAAGTAGGCTTCATTCCTGAGATGCAGGGCTGGTTCAACATACGAATATCTATCAATGTAATCCATCATATAAATAAACTGAAGGAAAATAACCATATGATCATCTCATTAGATGCTGAAAAAGCATTCGACAAAATTCAACATCCATTTATGTTAAAAGTCTTGGAGAGATTAGGGATACAAGGGTCATACCTAAATATAATAAAAGCTATATACAGCAAGCCGACAGCTAACATCAAATTAAACGGAGAGAAACTCAAAGCCATCCCGCTTAACTCAGGAACACGACAAGGATGTCCACTCTCTCCATACCTCTTCAATATAGTACTTGAAGTTCTAGCAATAGCAATAAGACAACATAATGGGATCAAGGGGATTCGAATTGGAAAGGAAGAAGTTAAACTTTCGTTATTCGCAGATGATATGATAGTGTACTTAAGCGACCCCCAAAACTCCACCAAAGAACTTATACAGCTGATAAACAGCTTTAGTAATGTGGCAGGATACAAGATCAACTCCAAAAAATCAGTCGCCCTCTTATACACAAAGGATAGGGAAGCAGAGAGGGAAATCAGAGAAGCTTCACCATTCACGATAGCAACAAACAGCATTAAATATCTTGGGGTAAATCTAACCAAGGAATTGAAAGTTCTATTTGACAAGAACTTTAAGGCATTGAAGAAAGAAATTGAAGAGGATACCAAAAAATGGATGCATCTACCTTGCTCTTGGATTGGGAGGATGAACATAGTAAAAATGGCAATTCTACCTAAGGCAATTTATAGATTCAATGCAATCCCCATCAAGATCCCATCAAAATTCTTCACAGACCTGGAGAGGACAATAATCAACTTTATATGGAAAAACAAAAAACCCAGGATAGCCAAAACAATCCTATACAATAAAGGATCTTCTGGAGGCATTACCATCCCTGACTTCAAACTCTATTACAGAGCTACAGTAATGAAAACAGTGTGGTACTGGCATAAAAACAGAGAAGTCGACCAATGGAATCGTATAGAAGACCCGGATTTTAACCCACAAACCTATGAACTCCTCATGTTTGATAAAGGAGCTAAAAGTATACAATGGAAGAAAGAAAGCATCTTCAACAAATGGTGCTGGCACAACTGGATGTCAACCTGTAGAAGAATGAAAATAGACCCACATCTTTCACCGTGCACAAAACTCAAGTCCAAATGGATTCAGGACCTAAATATCAGCCCGAACACACTGAAAATGATAGAAGAGAAAGTGGGAAATACCCTACAAAAGATGGGCACAGGAGATCCTTCCTATGTATAACCCCAGAAGCACAGACATTAAGAGCAACATTGAATAAATGGGACCTACTAAAACTGAGAAGCTTCTGTAAAGCAAAGGACACTGTCACTAAGACACAAAGGCAACCTACTGACTGGGAGAAGATCTTCACCAACCCCGCAACAGACAAAGGTCTGATCTCCAAAATATATAGAGAACTCAAGAAACTAGACTTTAAAATGCTAATTAACCCAATTAAAAAATGGGGCACTGATCTGAACAGAGAATTCTCAACAGAAGAAGTTCAAATGGCCAAAAGACACTTAAGGTCATGCTCAACTTCCTTAGCAATCAGGGAAATGCAAATCAAAACAACTTTGAGATATCATCTTACACCTGTGAGAATGGCTAAAGTCAAAAACACCAACGATAACCTTTGCTGGAGAGGTTGTGGAGGAAGGGGTACCCTCATCCATTGCTGGTGGGAATGCAATCTTGTGCAACCACTATGGAAGTCAGTGTTTCGGTTTCTTAGGAAATTCGGGATCAACCTACCCCTGGACCCAGCAATACCACTCTTGGGAATATACCCAAGAAATGCCCTATCATATGACAAAAGCATTTGTTCAACTATGTTCATAGCAGTATTATTTGTAATAGCCAGAACCTGGAAACAACCTAGATGCCCTTCAATGGAAGAATGGATGAAGAAAGTATGGAATATCTACACATTAGGGTACTACTCAGCGGTAAAAAACAATGACTTCTCGAATTTTGCATGCAAATGGATGGAAATAGAAAACACTATCCTGAGTGAGGTATCCCAGACCCAAAAAGATGACCATGGGATGTACTCAGTCATAATTGGTTTCTAGCCATAAATAAGGGTCACGGAGTCTACAATAGGTGAATCTAAAGAAGCTAAGTAATTAGGGGAACCCAAGGAAAAGCATATAGTTATCCTCTTGGCTAAGGGAAGTAGACAAAATTGCCGGGGAGAAAATTGGGATCTATGGGTGGGGTGGGTTGGGGGTAAGGGGAGATGGGGAGAGAAAAGTTAGAAGGGAAGGAGGTCGGGCCTTGGGAAAGCAGGAGGATTGGGATAAAGGAAGGTTGGACAGGGGAGCACGGAACCACAATTCTTAGTTAAGGGAACCACTTTAGGGTTGGCAAGAGACCTGACCCTAGAGGGGCTCCCAGGTGCCCAAGCTGAGGTCCCCAGTTAGTTCCTTGGGCAGTTGAGAATAGGGAACCTGAAATGACCCTATCCTTGAGCAATACTGACGAATATCTTGCATATCATCATAGAACCTTCATCTGGTGATGGATGGAGATAGAGACAGAGACCCACACTGGAGCACTGGACTGAGCTCCCAAAGTCCCAATGAGGAGCAGAAGGAGGGAGAACATGAGCAAAGAAGTCGGGACCACGAGGGATGCACCCACCCACTGAGACAGTGGAGCTGATCTATTGAGAGCTCACCAAGACCAGCTGGACTGTGACTGAAAAAGCATGGGATAAAACTGGACTCTCTGAACATGGCGAACTATGAGGGCTGATGAGATGCAAAGGACAATGGCACGGGGGTTTGATCCTACGTAATGTGATGGCTTTGTGGGAGCCCAGCCAGTTTGGATGTTCACCTTCCTAGATATGGACGGAGGTGGGAGGTCCTAGGTCTTACCACAGGGCAGCAAACCCTGATTGCTCTTTGGACTGGAGAGGGAGGGGGAAAGGAGTGGGGGGAGGGGGAGAAGGGTGGGAGGAGGGGGCGTAGAGGGTGAGGAGGGGGAGGGAAATGGGAGGCTGGGAGGAGGTGGAAACTTGTTTTTTTTCCTTTTCTCAATAATAATAATAATAATAATAATAATAAAAGAAAGTTGTCCATCTCTTTTAGATTTTCTGATTTTGTGGAGTATAGATTTTTGACGTATGACATAATGATTCTATGTATTTCCTCAGAGTCTGTTGTTATGCCCCCCTTTTGTTTCAGATTTTCTTAATTTAGATATTCTCTCTCTTCCTTTTCATTAGATTGGATATAGGTTTGTCTATCATTTTTATTTTCTCAAAGAACCAACTCTTTGTTTCATTGATATTTTGTATTGTTCTGTTTCTATTTTATTGATTTCAGTCCTGAGTTTGATTATTTCCTGCCATCTACTCCTCTTGGGTGATTTTGCTTCTTTTTATTCTAGATCTTTCCGGTGTGCTGTCAAGTTACTTGTGTGAGGTTTTACCATTTCTTCATGTTCTTTATGTAGGCACTTAGTACTATTAGCACTGTTTTCATTGTGTCCCATAAGTTTGAGTATGTTGTGGATTCATTTTTATTGAATTTTTGGAAGTCTTTCATTTCTTTATTTCTTCCTTAACCCAGAGGTGGTTCAGTTGAGAACTGTTTTGTTTTCATGCATTTGTAAGCATTCTGTAGTTTGTTTGTTGTTGAACTCTTAACTGTAGCCCATGGTGGTCTAATAAGATCCAAGGCTTTATTCATTTTTTTAATATATCTGTTGAGATTTGCTTTATGACTGAGTGTGTGATCAGTTTTAGAGAAGTTTCCATAAGGTGTTGAGAAGGTGTATTCTTCTGTGTTTGGGTGAAATGTTCTATAGATGTCTATTAAGTTCATTTGAGTCATAACATGTTAGTTGCCTTGTTTCTCTGTTAAGTTTCTGTCTGGAAGATCTGTCCACTGGTGAGTGTGGGTGTTAAAGTCTCCCACTTCTGTGGGGTTTGATGTGTGATTTAAGGTTGAGTAACGTTTCTTTTATAAATGTAGGTGCCCTTGTATTTGGAGCTTTGATTTTCAGAATTGAGGCTTTATCTTGATGGATTTCTCCTGTAATCAATATGAATTCTTGATATACTTATCCATCTCTTTTGAATAATTTTAGTTTGAAATCTATTTTGTTAGCTACTAGGACAGCTACGCCAACTTGCTTCTTATATCCATTTGATTGGAAAATCTTTTCTCAACCCTTTACTCTGAGATAATGTCTGTCTTTGAAGTTGAGGTGTGTTTTTTGTATGCAGCAAAAGTATGCATCCTGTTTTCATATCCATTATGTTAGCCTGTGTATTTTTATTGATGAATTGAGTCAATTGCTATTAAGAGATGTTATTGATCAGTGATTGTTAATTCCTGTTATTTTGGTTTTGGTGGTTGTGATGGTAGTGTGTTTGTTTCCCTTCTTTGGATTTTGTTGGTGTGAGATTATTTTTTGCCTATTTTTTGGATGTGTCTGAATCCCTTGGGTTGTCATTTTCCTTTTAGTATTTTCTATAGCCCTAAATTTGTAGATAGGTATTGTTTAAATAAGGTTTTGTAATGAAATACCTTGTTTTGTCCATCTATAGTGATTAAAAGTTTTGCTGGGTTTAGTAGTGTGGGCTGGCATCCACGATCCCTTAGTGTAGGTAAAATGTCTGTCCAGGACTTTCTGTCTTTTAGAGTCTCCATGGAGAAGCCAGGTGTAATTCTGATAAATCTGCCTATATATGTTACTTGATGTTTTTCCTTTGCAGCTCTTTAAATTCTTTTTTTATTCCATATGTTTAGTGGTTTGATTATTATGTGGTGAGGGTACATTTTTTAGTCCAGCCTATTTGGTGTTCTGTAAGCTTCTTGTACCTTTATTGGCATGTCCTTCTTTATGTTGGGGAAGTTTTCTTCTATGATTTTGTTGAAAATGTTTTCTGTGCATTTGAGCTGTTATTCTTTTCCTTCTTCTATCCCTATTCTTCTTGGATTTGACCTTTTTATGGTGTCCCATATTTCCTGGATGTTTTGTCTTAGGAATTTATTGGATATAACATTTTCTTTGACTGGTGAATCTAATCCTCTATCATATCTTCAATGCCTGAGATTCTCTCTTCCAACTCTTGTATTCGGTTGGTGATGTTTGCATCTGTAGTTCCTCTTCATTTATCCAGATTTTCCATTTCTAGAATTCCCTTGATTTGTGTTTTCTTTATTGTTTTCCTATTTCAGTCTTCAAATCTTAAACCATTTCCTTCACCTGTTTGATTTTTCTTGGTTTTCTTTCTTTAAGGGATTTAATGATTTCTTCCAATTTTTTGTTTGTCTCTTCCTCGAATTCTTTAATGGAATTTTTCATTTTCTCTTTACGAGCCTTTACCATCTTCATAAAGTAGTTTTTAAGTTCATTCTCTTGTGTTTCTGCTGCATTGGCGCGTTCAGGTCTTGCTGTTGTAGGATCACTGGTTCTGGTGGTGCCATATTGCTCTTTTGGTTGTTGAATATATTCTTACAATGGCATATACTCATATTTTCTTTGTGTGCTTTCTGCTTGTGCCTATGTAGTCTCTGCTGGAGTTGTAGGGGTGGACTGGCCATGGAGAGGATTTTCAAGTGTGTGTGTTTCAGTGCGCAGAGTGGGTCTTGCCGGGACAGTGTCTTGTGTGTAGCAGGGGTTGGGGCACAGCTTGGAGGCAGGTCTCTCACTTGCAGGTTGGTGGGGACTGCACCAGAGCAGTGACGTTCCACCAGAGATGGGGGCGGGGTTCAGCTGCCTTGCTGAAGCTGTGGTGGGAAGGGGACACAGGATATGCCCTAGGGTTCAGTTAGAGTCTGGACTTAGGGGCAGTCTAGCTGTGAGGCCAGTCACTCACCTGATTTTCCAACTGGTATGATTTGATCCCATGCCTATGTAGTCTGTTGGGGTTACAGGGGAGGGCTGGCCATGGGGAGGATGTTCAGGTGTGTGGGGTTGGGAGTAGAGTGGATCTTTTCAGCACAGCATCCAGTGGGTAACAGGAACCCTTCTTTCTTCTTAAATTATTTTATTATGTGGGTGTTTTGCCTGCATGTATGTCTCTGTACCCATGTGTGTCTGATGCCCACAGAAGCCAGAAGAGGGCAATGGAAATGGGATGGTTGTAAGCCACCATGTGGGTGCTGGGTTTTGGATTTTGGGCCTCTGAAAGAGCAGCCAATACTCTTAACTGCTCAGTCATATCTGTTAGGAATATTTCCTAACGTGAGCTTCCTGATGACAAAAAATTCCCAATCAAGCCAAATCAAAACAAGCTGAATTAAGAAATATCCAGGATTAATGGGAGATCTGTACTCTCAGGTGGCCCCAAGAGGGAACTGGGAAGCCTCGGAAACGTGACCCCTGAGAGGAAGAAAGGGAGACCATGTGTTCCTCTTTTGGGAGATCACTTAAGTACCCTGGGGAGTGGTCCTGACCCCATCCCCAGAGAGCGGTCAGGACCTGGCCTGCTGGGATTTGGAGTCCAGACCAGGCCTGGGGGCTGGGATAGATATGAGGGACTGGGGCCTATGCTCCCAACTTGACATTCCAGACTCTTTGGAAATAGGGGTGACATAAAACTGGAATGGTAATTATGACAAACAGTTGGGCTCTCTTTGGGAACAAAGGGGGTAGACTCAAATCTGGCTACCTCCTGCAGGCATGGGGTGGTGTGGGGAAGGGGAGAGCCACGTGTCCACATTTAGTGAGAGGTGTGGCTGGAAAGGCATCCCATGAACTGTCATCCTGGAGAAGGCAGGCATCTGTTCCTTGGGGGAGATGAGAAGGCTGGAAAAAAATGTTATTGCTAAAGATGAGTGTGCCAGGATGAGGAGCATGTAGGCCCTTCATTGTAGCATCCTGGAAAACTGGAGGGTTGAAGGTCTTGTCTGCTGGACAGACCAAGTGTCTTGAGTAGGTGCTGGCTTGAGCCTGGATTGATGGTACCAGCAGCATGGGTGTCCCAAGAGCTTGGCAGCCGAGAGGGTGGTGAGGATTACTGTGTGAGGTCCTGTCCATTGAGGTTCAAGAGACCTAAGAATTAACTGTTTGAGGAGTACTCTGTCCCCTGGGGAGAGCGGGGCAGGTTTAGGGGCATTAGGGTCCACTGGTGTGGTGGCAGGAAGACAACTGTCAACGTGTAAACGGAGAAGGGACCTTAAGAGGGAGAGGTAGGGTAGGTACCCTGCCAGTGGAAGAGTTTGAACTTGGAGGTGATGTTTAAGGAGAAAGGGCCTGCCATAAAGCAACTCAAAAGGGCTTAGGTCCATAGAGGAACATGGGGTGGCCCTGAGATGAGTCAGGGCAACGGGGAGAAGGGAGGGCCAAGATAACCTGAGTTCAATGGAGAGCTTCATTAGCTGTTGCTTGATGAGTCCCATTGTCCAGATGTTGAGAGCTTCTGACACGAGCTCCAAACACCTGGAGACTGGAAATGCTTCTATCCATCCTGTAAAAGTGTCCACAAGTGTTAAGAGATAACAGAGTTTTTTTTATGAGTAGGCATATGGGTAAAATTAACCTGTCAATCTTTGCCTGGTTGGTGTCCATGAAGCTGGTGTATGTGGAGAGCTCCTTGTGGGTTGGCCTGGGCACACGTCTGGCAGGAGAAGTGAACCTGTAAAATAGAATCTTAGAGATGTGTGGGGTTAAAGGGGGGCTCCAAGAAGCGGAACAAAGCTTTGGGAAAGCAGCTAAGGATTTCTCCACCCAGTAAATGTGCTGGGCAAGCCTGTATCGCTAAGAAAGAATGAGAAAAAATGTCCTGCAAGATGGTAGGGCAGTGGCAAAGTTTTAAGTGGGGAGGAATGGGTGCTGTCTATCCCCATAGCTGAAATTGGTGAGGGAAACTTAAGGCCAGAGTGAGAATAAAAGTAATGGACTTACCCGGACTTACTTGCCACTTGTAGCATGACCCTAGGCTAGGAGAGGGTTATGGGATAAACCAAGTTTGGGCAGTGTCAACCCTCTGCAAGGCTGAGACATTTGAAGGCTGGCACAGTTTTACTTGCCGGTGGTGATGAGGCCAGACCTCTGTGGCGTGGCATAGAGGACAAGCCCACATGGGGGCATTGTGATTTCCAGGGTCCAGGTTGTTGGCAGATATGGCACATCCTCGGAGTAGGTGTAGTGAAATATTGTGCCGTGTTACCATTTAGGCCACATTTGAAGCAATTTGTCTGTGAGGTTGGCTTATCCTGGGCTCCACCATCACAGAGCCTTGTGTTTGGCTTCCCTTGTCCTCCTTCCTGTGACCTTAGGGCAGCTGCTAAGACCTGGACCTGTAGATTGTTGTAGCTTTGTCTGTCGGGAAGACTCAGCTGATTTTTCTCGGGCATTAAAAACTTTAAGGCCATTTTCTCCAATTGCTATATAGGAGTTTGGAGACCATCCTCAACCTTTTTTTTTTATTTTAAAATCTTTCCTAATATCTGGTACTGACTGGGGAAGCAGAATGATTAGTAGAAAAGGAACCTAGCCACTTTTCTACCTGAGAGAGATTTAGAAGAGAAAAGGGAGCAGGGGAGGGGATAGCCCAGTGTGCAGAGGGGGTCCAGGAGTGGAGCGGTGAGGTAGGAGGGGGAAAGGAAGGTGGAAGTTGACCTTGAACCTCCAAATTGGGAAAGGGAGGGGGATTGAGAAGTGTGGGCTTGAGGGAGTGGGGGTGGGCAGTGCCTTTGGTGTTGTGAGACACTGGTTACTAAGGGGAGGGGGGCGAGAGCGCAGAGGGCAAAAACCACATGTGTGTGTGTGTGTGTGTGTGTGTGTGTGTGTGTGTAATTTGTATCAGACAGGCTCAATTTTAAAAGATTTTTATAAGAGGCTTATAGGGGCAACAACAGACATGGCTTTGAACTGTAAGTGCCCATTTTAGAGTCTATGCCCAACCACGTGGCCTATGTCCATTTCAGAGCATCCTCCAAAATGGCTCTTAGGTCCAAAAGGGGCCGTGGAGATTGAATGCCTGGCATCCTGGTACACACAGATCTCTGCCTCAGCCAAGCCCCATCCCGCGGGATTGACCGCAACCTGACTCGAATTCCCGGCGTGAGCTCACTACTTCAGCAGGAATCTGAAAACGACAAAAATAAGTACGAATGGGTCCCCCCCAAACCCTGTAGCATAGACAAGAAAAGGAACTCACCAAGATGAAGCCGTTGTAGCCTAGAAGCCAGTTTTAAGTGTGGCGTAGAGAGCTGAATTGTAGACTAGGGGCCTTTCAACATGTGGTCTGCCAAGGGGAAAGGGCCTGCCCTAGCTCGGGGAAACCTCCAAAATGTTAGGAATATTTTCTAACGCAAGCTCCCTGCCGACACAAAATTCCCAATCAAGCCAAATCAAAACAAGCCGAATTAAGAAATATCCACGTTTAATGGGAGATCTGCACTCTCAGGTGGCCCTGGAATCAGAAAGCCGTGGAAACGTGACCCACAGGAGGAAGAAAGGGAGACCACATGTTCCTTTTTTTGGGAGATCACTTAAGTACCCTGGGAAGTGGTCCTTACCCCATCCCCAAGGAGGGGTCAGGACCTGGCCTCCTGGGATTTGGAGTCCAGACCTGACCTTGGCGCTGGGATAGATGCAAGGGACTGGGGCCTAGGCTCCCAACTTGACAATATTTTTGCCCCATCTCACCCCCCTTTAAACCTTAGGTCCAGAAAGCCTTTCCTAATTTGAGTTGAGTCCCTTCTTTGTTATTGTATAGTTCCCTGTGTCAGCTTCTGCAAAAATGTATAACATTGTATTACTATCACCCCATGTTTAAATTTCTCTGTAGAGCTAGTAAGCTGCTTGAGGGCAGGGACTTTGTCCTCTTGTTAAGAAAAGAGATTGGAGCATAGAAGAATCATAATAATTACACGAAAGGCAAGAAACTGTACCAATTCTGTAATTAAATGTCTTACTTTATATGAATGTAGTGGATGTCCATACTGAATTCGAACCGAAATGCATTTGGTGTGTGCAGGTGAATTGTAATTACCATTATTAATTGGATTATTAACTTACAAAGATCTAAAAGACACCAAGACCTAGCTAAGAGTATCTCCAGATTGGAAAGGTCATAATTAATATGAGACAGTATCATTTTTATGATGGCATTTTGTTTATGTTCCTCTTTCTCCAACCCATCTGGTTACCTATTTAGTAGTAATATATGGAACACCTTAGCTGGCCAAAGTAAACATATGTTGTTTTAGTTTTTGAGTAAGAAACTAGTATTTATTCAATCCTCACTAGTGTCATAAACAAGATAGATATTTATATTTAATCCTTCCCAAAATGTAGTACAATTACTATTATTACTCTGTGTTATACATGAAGAAACTGGGACTCAGAAGATTGAATTACCCTCTCAAGCTCACTTACTATTAAACCCAGTAAGTTATGTAGAAAACAAGCATTTTAAAGTATCTATTTCATTTCTTTCATTCAGATGTGATGAACAGAGGTTAAGATGGTGTCTAGTGATTGTTGAATCCAGGTGGCTACTCCCCAAGAGGCCACATGGGGTAGTTTAGCGATTTATTTATAACTAATATATTATGGTTCAGATGATGGGCTGTAACTTCTTTGGTTAGGTTATAAGATATGGCAACCTCTGTCTGTTTAGCCCAACATCTACCTTACTGGCTTAAGATACCATGTTGAAGAAGCTTGGGCAAGGATCTTAATGAGGCATATAGTCAACTATATAGAAACCAAGGCCCTTCCTTTCACAGAGAACTAGGAACTGAATCTTACCAACAATCATGTAAGTCTCTATATCAACCTTTCCCCAGCCAGTCTTCAAAAAACAGAACCAAGCTCTCATAAACACTTTGAGAGATTCTGAATAGGAGGACACAAATTCTGCAGCACTCAGATCCTTGACCTACAGGAATAGTGACATAAGAACTATGGTGTTAAAAAAAAAAGAACTATGATGTTTTTTTACACTGTGAAATTGTGGCAGTTTTTATGCAGGAATAGGTAACTACTGTAGGTGTTAAAGATGCTGCTCAAAGTATGGTATACAAATCCCAGACATGGTGGCCCACACTTCTAATTGTAGTACTTGGGAGTCAGAGGGAAGAGGATAACAAGGTCAAGGCCAGTCTAGAGTATTTTCAAGCCCCCTTTTTAAAACAAAACAAAACATTCCAGTTTCCAGTAGTTCTTTGCTCAGGGTTGGAGTTCCATAAGATGTTTCCCTTCCATGTAGCCATGTCTGTTGGTGTCCAACAACTAACATTATACAAATGAAGCAGATTATATTTATATAATGAATACATACACACACTCTTCCTCACACACACACATGTAACAAGAATTAAAGACAAAGAAGTGAGAGACGATGAATTTGAGAGAGACCAACATGATTGTACATGGGAGGGACTGGAGGGAGGAAAGGAAAAAGAGATATGATATAATTATACTTGATTTCCAAAAATAAAAATACTATTCTGAAAGGTATACAGAACAAAATAAACTATACTGTAACTAGTACAAACATGAATGTTTACTCTTTGTCACATACTAAGTGCTTTCCGTGTATCAACTCACAGTGCTCCCACGAGGTATATTTTTCTTACCCCTATTTTCTTTTCTCATACAGAGGTGTTCAAGCAACCTGGCCACACATGTATATGTTGGCAGAACTTGAATTTTCATCCAGATATTCTGGCTCTGAGAATTCTATTTACTAACCACTTTCATATATTGACTCCAATGTCATACTTCTGAAAAAATACATTACAGAACATGGCTGCAAAATTAATACAAGATTTTAGGAGTGAACGTATATTTTGAAAACATACTGTTTAAAACAGTGACAGCTAATGGAGACTATATAAGAAAAATATGTTTTTGCCTATTATAGCTCTAGAAAGAAAGGTCTGAAAAGCCAGGCAGTGGTGGCACACACCTTTAGTTACCAGCACTCGGGAGGCAGAGACAGGAGAATCTTATGTGAGTTCGAGGTCAGCCTGGTCTATAGAGCAAGTTCCAGGACAGCCAGAGTCACACAGAAAAACCCTGTCTCAAAACAACAAAAATAATGAGAGAGAGAGAGAGAGAGAGAGAGAGAAGGAGAGAGAGAGAGAGAGAGAGAGAGAGAGAGTCTGAAAAGGTGACTATGAATGATGATGCATTGGTATAGAAATGGATGAACATTTAAGTGAACTTTTATATAGTCTGTTTGATTTAGCCAAATGCTCTGAATTAGAAAGACAAAGTACATTATGGTCTATCCTTGAAAAAAATATTTATTTTATTATTTTAAAGTGTGTGTGTGTGTGTGTGTGTGAGAGAGAGAGAAAGAGAGAGAGAGAGAGAGAGAGAGAGAGAGAGAGGGACAGAGAGAGAGAGAGAGAGAGAGAGAGAGAGAGAGTAAAGGTACCTGAGGAGGATAGTAGAGAGCATGAGAACCCCTAGACTTGAAATACAAGCAGTTTGAAGCTGCCTGATATAGCTGCTGTGAACACAGTTTAGGTTCTCTGCTCTTCTGCAAATCTTAACCACTGAGGTTGAAAGCAGAATCAAATAAAGAAACATGATTAAACATGGTGGCGCACACCTTTAATCTCAGCTTTTGGGAGCCAGAGGCAGGCAGATCTCTGTGAGTTTGAGGTCATCATGATCTACAACATAGAGAATTCAGTCCTGCCAGGGCTACACAGTAAGACCCTGTCTCATAAAAACAAAATCAAAAGAAAGAAAAATCAGCTTAGACCTGGAGAGTTGTACATTGTTTCCATATTAGTATGCTACGCGTTTTTACTGCAAGTTAAAACATACTTAGAACAAGAAATACTTAGTCAACAGAAGAAACTCCTTCCTTCCTTCCTTCCTTCCTTCCTTCCTTCCTTCCTTTCTTGGCAGGAGGTTTCACTGTGTAACTCTGACAAGCATGATAACTTGCTATGCAGATCAGACTGTTCCAGAACTCACAGAAATCTGCATATTTCTACCCCAAATGCTGTGATAAAGGGTGAACATGTTTTTAATTTTAGAATTCCAAATGATTGTAAACTCCTAGGTAGCAAATAACAATGGCAGTCATTTGGGTCTACAAAAATCTCCCAATATTCCCTCCAAAACTAATGCAGAACAAGAAGAAGAGAAAAATAAAACTACAGAAAGTTATGTCCTTACAATAATTTGAAGAGAGAGAATATCCCAACTTCAAAATAAATCTGAGCAAGTGGAGAAATAAATACCAAAATTTAGTGTGTTATTGCTCACGTTCCTCTATTCCTCTCACTTGCCTTTTTACAAGACAATGTAGGGAGGGGAAATCAGAAGAGAAACTAAATATCTAATGAGCCCATTACCAGAAAGTCAAAGATCATCCTAATTAAAAACATGGAGACGAGTCAATGTGTTTGTGTGTGTGTAGATGGTTTTTCTTTTCTTCTGCCAGCCCCAAATAATGACACTGAGACTTCTTATTAATTATGAAAGCTTAGCCTATAGCTTAGATTTGTTCCTAATTAGTTCTTATAACTTAAATTAACTAATTTCAGTTAATCTAAGTTCTATCATGTGGTGTTACCTCTCTTCTATCTTGCACCTCCTATTTCTTCTCTGTGTCTCCTGGCATCTCCTATGTGCCTAGATTCTCCTCCTTTTTCTTCCTCTCTCACTGGAAATTCCCCCCCCCTGCCTGCCTAGCTATTGGCTGTTTGACTTTTTATTACACCAATCACAGCAAATACATCTTCACATAGTGTACTAATATCCCGTGTGTGTGTGTGTGTGTGTGTGTGTGTGTGTGTGTGTGTGTGAGAGAGAGAGAGAGAGAGAGAGAGAGAGAGAGAGAGGTAAAAGCACATGCACTCATGATCCTCCTGCCTCGTTTTTCTTCAGCAAATCCTACTGGCATATGCCACCCCAACAGCAGTAAAAAATAGTGGCATCTTGAAATTTGCAGGCAAATGGATGGTTGTAGAAAAAACCATAATGAGTGAGGTAACTCAGACCCAGGAAGACAAATATCATATGTACTCACTCATAAGTGGATTTTTTAGACATAAGGCAAAGAAAACCCAGCCTAGAACCCACAACCCCAGAGAACTTAGACAACAAGGAGAACCCTAAAGGAGACATAGGTGGATCTACATAAGAAGGAGAAAAAGACACGATCTCCTGAGTAAATTGGGAGTATGTAGGTCATGGGAGAAGGTAGTGAGGGAGGGAAGTGTAAAAAACATATAGTTCAATAAAAAAAAAGAAAGAAAAAAGCACACGTAATTTGAAGGTGCAATGTTTGAAATAGATCGTTTATGAGAAAGACAAAGTAAAACCAATGGAGAAAAACTTTTGGCAAATGAATGTTGGTGGTGGTCAGCCAAAATTTGTGTCCAAATAGAGAAAAGAGAACCATATGGTTTTGGGAGCTGGTTCAGCGGCAGAGCAGTTGCCTAGCATGTGTGAATCTGGACTAAGTCCTCAGTGCTTTGCAGAAAGAGGAAAGGAAAGAGGAACACAATACAAGAGAACACACAAACTTAAGAAGACCAAAATCAGTGCAAGGCAAACCGAAGAAAGGAAGTAATTAAGAGCAGAAATAAAATTAAAAATAATAAAACAATGGATAAAAATGAAACAAAATAGTTATTTTGTTGAAAATGTTTCTGGCTAAAAAAGGTATCTGGACTTGGCTGGACTGTCAGAAGAGGGCGCCCTTAAAGTAGGAATCTTGAAGAACAGCATTATCGTAAAATGAGCAACATAAACGACTATCAGACTCATACAGAAATATTGCTGAGAGGAAGCTGCTGTAGCACCAGATACTTAAAATAGAAAAGAGGAAAGAACTCAAATCAATGGTTTTGATCACTCAGAAAATCAAATACTGTCCTTTAACAGAAAGGAACATAGCGACAGAATGATTCCTAATGGTATTCTGCTATACCTGTAACTCAGTGCCCTGCTCAGCCATCACTGGAGAAGCTTCCTCCTACAGTAGATGGGAATGAATACAGAGACCCACAGCTGGACAAAGTGCAGAATGCGAGAGACTTTGGAATAATTGGCTCTAAATGGGATATCTCTATCAATTTCCTCCCCACAGGGCTCAGGGAACCTATGGAAGAGGAGGCAGAAAGATTGGAAGAGCCAGAGGGGATGGAGGGCACCAAGGAAGCAAGGCCTTCTAAACACAGCAGGATTAGTGCACTGTGAACTCAGAGACCGCGGCAGAAGACATGGGATCTGCACAGTCTTCACCTGGTGGGTCACAGCTCTGAGAGGGGAAATGGACACATGCTCCTGTTTCCAACCCAGAAGCTGTCTTTAACCAATAATCGCTCACAAATGAAAATTTACTTTTCTCCAAGGGAGTCTCACTGGGGAAACAAGCTACTCTTAAGGGGAGGTCCCATGTCTAACAATAGATGACCATCGCAAAACAAGCTTAATTGTATTTTTGAAGTAGTTTTTCTTACCCTAGCAGTTCTTTTGCTTATATATTATTGTTTCTGATTTTATATTTTTAGGGAATTTCTGTATCTGTCAATGTGTGTGTCTTCATGTCTATCAGTGTTTATTTGTGCTTTTTCTCTGGCTCTTTTTTTTTTTCGTTAGGGTTTCTCTGTAGCTTTGGAGCCTGTCCTAGAAATAGCTCTTTTAGACCAGGCTGGCCTCGAACTTTTGGAGATCCACCTGTCTCTGCCTCCTGAGTGTTGAGATTAAAGTCATGGGCCACCACCGCCCAGCGGTTCTTTGGTTTTATGTTCATTTGTTTGTATTGTTCTGTTCAGGTTTATTTGTTTTTATTTAATCTCATTTTATTTTCATTCTTCCTTCTTTCCTCCATTCCTCTCTCCCTCCCTCCCTCTCTCTCCTTTCTTTTCTTCCTTCCTTCCTTCATTCCTCCCTCCCTCCCCCTTTCTCTCTTTCTTTCTTTCCTTCTTTCTTTCTCTTTCTTCCAGATACCTATTTGTTTTCTAATGAGAGAGAACAAGAAAGAAAGTAGATTTGGAGAGGTGGGGGAAGAATTGGGTAGGGTTGGAGATGGGCAACCATAATCAGAATACATTGTATGAACAAAAATTTATTTTCAATTAAAAATAAAGTTAAAACAAGCCAACTATTTCAAGGCACTTTAATTTAATTTCAATAAATCAACATAAAAGGCCCCCCAAACAATGAAGGAACACATTTCCCCATATAACCCTGAAGACAATGCTGTTTAACGTGTACCTACTAAATATGATGGTTTGCTGAACAATGGAGTGAGTCTCATCACCCCCAATTCCTTATATGATCTAGTTGTAAGATGGATACTTCTAATGATCCAAACTGTTAAAGCCTGAAGTTTGAGACCACACCTTCCCATTGTCACATTCCTCAGTTAAGGTATTTGCAGTTTCCACGACCATTCAAACAACAAAAGTACTGATATAAACCACATGGATTTAACGCTCCATTATGTAATATAGAGCTCAGAGCTAACTAGAAAAATATACCCACTTGATGTGGGAGTATCATATATCAATCTGTCGATTTCATTGGTTAAGAAATAAAGAAACTGCTTGGCCCTCATAGGTTAAAACATAGGTGGGTGGAGTAAACAGAAAAGAATGCTGGGAGAAAGAAGCTGAGTCAAGGAGTTGCCATGATTCTCCCATTCCAGGCAGACGCAGGTTAAGATCATTCCTGGTAAGCCAGCTCGTGGGCTACACAGATTATAAGAAATGGGCTAGTCCAGGTGCAAGAGTTAGCCGAGAAAAGGCTAGATATAATGGGCCACACGGTGTTTAAAAGAATACAGTTTCCGTGTAATTATTTCGGGGCATAAGCTAGAGCTAGCCATGTGGGCAGCTGGGTGCTGGGGACGCAGCCCCGCCGCTCCAATTTCAACACCCACTACTTGTACTACTGGTAGCTATAAACTGATTGTCTCATGGCTATTAGAAGTTGGTTCTTAGCATGTAGACTCCTTAAAAGCAAAATTCACCTCATTTGAGTTTTGACCCAGTAGTTCAACAATCAAGAAGTCCACAGTCTTATTGGTGTAACTTATATGTAGTTTCTCAAAGTCGCTTATGCTCAAGAGTAAGAGCAGCGAATATTCCATTTTTACATTTTACTGGAATTTTACATACTCAATTCATAATTTAAAATCTCTAGGTTTTCAGTCCTCCAAACTCTCTGAAGACACAGTGTGCCATGCACTTAAGTCTTCTATTTCCCCCTCTATTTTCTTCATAAACATTTCTCAAGTGTCTGCCTGTCCTAGAAGGGATTTTTTTCCAGTGGTGTACTCTTATTCATCTGAAACAAGGGGAAGAGAGAAGAGCTGAAACACAAGCTTCATCGGGTAAGTTTTACATTAGCCATTGGAAGCTGGACAGTATAAGAATGTGGCTTTTGGGACTCAAAAAGTCTGAGTCTTGGTGTAGAAACGACAACTTGGCTGTCCCCCCACAGCTTTCCTAGTGAGGGATTTTCAGGGGGATCTGGACTGGGGTGTATGGTTTGCTTACCTATCAGGTGTAAACAAGCTTCCAGGCACTCAGGTCATTTTGGGCTCCCAGTTTGTCTTTAGTCTGTTCCAGTTCCACCTTTCATTTTTAGGAAAAACAAGTTGATCACTGGGCATGCCAATGTTGATCTCAGTTGGGCCACATTCGGTAGCTGGATTGCTTGAGGTACTAGATTTGTGAGGTACACTCTTAGGCCTCCTCCTCCTTGGTTGCTAGCCACACAACAAGAATGTTTCCCCTGTGTACAGACTCCTGCTGTTGCTGTTTTGGTTTTTCTTTGGATTCCTTTAAGCCAGTCACACCATTTGAGAGGACATCATTTTATGATGTTTTCATTTTAGGATTAACTCATCTCATGCCATGACTTTGAGCTTTTTCAATTAGATGGACCTTTTTGGGAAGAAGGTCTTCATTAGTCATCTTGAACTCTTTCCAGTCCAAGACTGCTTGGAGACTAACATAGGTGGAGGATACTCAGCCACTGGTCCTCCCTCTTTCCTGCCACAGAAGCGCTGATGCTGGTCTTTACTTCCAGGTCTCACACCCATACTTAGAGTGACACCATTTTAAGGATGAATTTTTTAAAAATTGTTTGTTTTCTGGAATTGGCTCTCTACCCTTATTAGATTTAAAGATGCTGGGACCGGAGGAAGAACTTGGTGATAAAATGCCATCTTAGTAGATATGAGACTCTTCATTCTGTCTTGTAACACCATCACTAAAAAACAAACATCAAAACCAAACAAAACACCAAAAATCCATTTATAAAAAACGAAGCTAGCTTTGCATGGTGCTGCACACCTGTAATCCTACTACTCAGGAAACTGAGATAGGAAGGATAGAGTTTGGCTAAAGGCCAGCATGGACTACATACATAGTAAGTTCCTGGCTGTCCAGGTCTACATAGAGAAATTACATCTCAAAAAGCCAAAAATCAAAAGAAAAGAAATAAGTTAGTTAATTAGATACAAAGACATTTTTGAACATTTTTGGAAATTTGGTGATTATATAGAGGCTAATAAATTGTTCTTAATGTTCACCCATGGATTGGTAAAAGGTAACAAAACTTCAGGGGTTTAGAGTCTTAGCTGGAGTGCCAATAATAACTTAAAGGCTTCTGTGAGCCCTGAAGAAGAGCCTTATTTCCTATACACACAAGGATGAGAATGTTGACAGTTCAATGCAGAATCTCATCTTTTAACTAGAGAAATTCCAGCATAAATTAGACTCCTGTCCTCATAAATTATCTACTGTTAAAATGTCTGCACTGACTGGAGAAAATCAGATCTTTTAATTTGGAACAGGAACATGTGTGCATATCCCAGTGAAGTTTAGGACACTGAGTCTGCCATCCAAGTACTGACCAGAGGGATCAAATGAGATTAGACAAGGACACTGAGTCTTGAAATTTTCATAAGCCTTTTTTACCTTCTTTTTTTTCTATTTTTGACCAGATGAAGTCACTTCCCTACCCCAAGCATTATTGGTTCCCATGACTTCTCTACTCCAGCCTGGGGAAATTAACCTTGCAGCACAAGAGGAAACTATACTGTCCTCTGAGGAAGATTCTATGCAGGATAATAGTGATTCTCTAGTCCAATGTGTTAATGAAAACAAAGGATGGGGGCTGGAGAGATGGCTCAGCAGTTAAGAGCACTGGCTGTTCTTCCAGAGGACCTGGGTTCAAGTACCAACACCCACATGGCAGCATACAACTGTCTGTAGCTCCAGTTCCAGGGTATTCAACACCCTTACACAGATATACATGCAGGCAAAACACCAATGTACATAAAATAAAAATGAACAAATTATTAAAAAAAATCAAAAGATGTATTGAAAAGCCTTAAGGAAATGTGCTATTAGTAAGGTAATATCAAAATATAACTTAAAAAGAGGAACTGTCCTATATTGGTAGACAATGCTTTTCCTAGAAGATATGAGTTATTAAATGAAAATCATGGTGCAAAGCATGGGGTTTCTTCCTGTGAGTTATTGATCAGGGAGGCCCCAAAGGCCTACAAAACAACCCACACTACTGCCATTGCCCTTGGTTACCCACCCTAAGTACATGGTAATATTCTGTAACTAAAGACACCATTTTTTTAGATGTAGCAATAAATACATTTGTTTTTTTTAATCTAAAACTTGTCAATTTATTTTTTTAATTTATTTATTTATTAAGGATTTCTGCCTCCTCCCCGCAACCGCTTCCCATTTCCCTCCCCTTCCCCGATCAAGTCCCTCTCCCTCATCTGCTCAAAGAGCAATCAGGGTTCCCTGACCTGTGGGAAGCTCAAGGACCGCCCACCTCTATCCAGGTCTCATGAGGTGAGCATCCAAACAGCCTAGGCTCCCACAAAGCCAGTACGTGCAGTAGGATCAAAAACCCACTGCGAATTCTTTGCTCATGTTCTCCCTCCTTCTGCTCCTCATTGGGACCTTGGGAGCTCAGTCCAGTGCTCCAGTGTGGGTCTCTGTCTCTATCTCCATCCATCACCAGATGAAGGTTCTATGATGATATGCAAGATATTCGTCAGTATTGCTCTAGGATAGGGTCATTTCAGGTTCCCTATCCTCAGCTGCCCAAGGAACTAACTGGGGACCTTGGCTTGGGCATCTGGGAGCCACTCTAGGTTCAAGTCTCTTGCCAACCCTAAGGTGGCTCCCTTAACTAAGAATTGTGGTTCCGTGCTCCCCTGTCCAACCTTCCTTTATCCCAATCCTCCTGTTTCCCCAAGGACCCCCCCTTCCATTCTAACTTTTCTCTCCCCATCTCCTCTTACCCCCATCCCACCCCACCCCCAAGATCCCAATTTTCTCCCCGGCAATTTTGTCTACTTCCCTTAGCCAAGAGGATAACTATTTGTTTTTCCTTGGGTTCACCTTCTTACTTAGCTTCTTTAGGTTCACCTATTGTAGACTCCGTGACCCTTATTTATGGCTAGAAACCAATTATGACTGAGTACATCCCATGGTCATCTTTTTGGGTCTGGGATACCTCACTCAGGATAGTGTTTTCTATTTCCATCCATTTGCATGCAAAATTCGAGAAGTCATTGTTTTTTACCGCTGAGTAGTACTCTAATGTGTATATATTCCATACTATCTTCATCCATTCTTCCATTGAAGGGCATCTAGGTTGTTTCCAGGTTCTGGTTATTACAAATAATACTGCTATGAACATAGTTGAACAAATGCTTTTGTCATATGATAGGGCATCTCTTGGGTATATTCCCAAGAGTGGTATTGCTGGGTCCAGGAGTAGGTTGATCCCGAATTTCCTGAGAAACCGAAACACTGACTTCCACAGTGGTGGCACAAGATTGCATTCCCATCAGCAATGGATGAGGGTACCCCTTCCTCCACAGCCTCTCCAGCAAAGGCTATCCTTGGTGTTTTTGACTTTAGCCATTCTGACAGGTGTAAGATGATATCTCAAAGTTGTTTTGATTTGCATTTCCCTGATTGCTAAGGAAGTTGAGCACGACCTTAAGTGTCTTTTGGCCATTTGAACTTCTTCTGTTGAGAATTCTCTGTTCAGTTCAGTGACCCATTTTTTAATTGGGTTAATTAGCATTTTAAAGTCTAGTTTCCTGAGTTCTCTATATATTTTGGAGATCAGACCTTTGTCTGTTGCGGGGTTGGTGAAGATCTTCTCCCAGTCAGTAGGTTGCGTTTGTGTCTTAGAGACAGTGTCCTTTGCTTTACAGAAGCTTCTCAGTTTTAGTAGGTCCCATTTATTCAATGTTGCCCTTAATGTCTGTGCTTCTGGGGTTATACATAGGAAGCGATCTCCTGTGCCCATCTTTTGTAGGGCATTTCCCACTTTCTCTTCTATCATTTTCAGTGTGTTCGGGCTGATATTGAGGTCTTTAATCCATTTGGACTTGAGTTTTGTGCACGGTGATAGATATGGGTCTATTTTCATTCTTGTACAGGTTGACATCCAGTTGTGCCAGCACCATTTGTTGAAGATGCTTTCTTTCTTCCATTGTATACTTTTAGCTCCTTTATCAAACATGAGGTGTTCATAGGTTTGTGGGTTAAAATCCGGGTCTTCTATACAATTCCATTGGTCGACTTCTCTGTTTTTTATGCCAGTACCACACTGTTTTCATTACTGTAGCTCTGTAATAGAGTTTGAAGTCAGTGACTGAAAAAGCATGGGATAAAACTGGACTCTCTGAACATGGCGAACAATGAGGGCTGATGAGACGCAAAGGACAATGGCACGGGGTTTTGATCCTGCTTAATGTGCTGGCTTTGTGGGAGCATAGCCAGTCTGGATGTTCACCTTCCTAGATATGGACGGAGTGGGGAGGACCTAGGACTTACCACAGGGCAGAAAACCCTGAGGGCAATTTGGACTGGAGAGGGAGGGGGAAAGGAGTGGGGGGGAGGGGGAGAATGGTAGGAGGAGGGGGAGAAGGGTGGGAGGAGGGGGAGGGAAATGGGAGGCTGGGAGGAGGTGGAAACTTGTTTGGTTTTTTTTTTCTCCTTTTCTCAATAAAAAAAAAAACCCACTGCGATTGTTCTTGAGTTCTCAGTATTCCTCATTGTCCACTATGTTCAGCTAGTCTGGATTTATCCCATGCTTTTTCAGACCTAGGCCAGCTGGCCTTGGTGAGTTCCAGATAGAACATCCCCATTGTCTCAGTGTGTGGGTGCATCCCTCGTGGTCCTGAGTTCCTTGCTCTTGCTCTCTCTCCTTCTGCTCCTGATTTGGACCTTGAGATTTCTGTTCGGTGCTCCCATGTGGGTCTCTGTCTCTGTCTCCTTTCATCGCCTGATGAAGGTTAATATTCATGAGGATGCCTATGTGTTTGTCTTTGGATTCACCTTCTTATTTGGCTTCTCTAGGTACATGAATTATAAGCTCAATGTCCTTTATTTATGGCTAGAAACCAAATATGAGTGAGTACATCCCATGTTCCTCTTTTTGGGTCTGGCTTACTTCACTCAGGATAGTGTTTTCTATTTCCATCCATTTGTATCCAAAATTCAAGAAGTCCTTATTTTTTATTGCTGAGTAATACTCTAATATGTATATATTCCATACTTTCTTCATCCATTCTTCCGTTGAAGGGCACCTAGGTTGTTTCCAGGTTCTGGCTATTACAAACAATGCTGCCATGAACATAGTTGAGCATATACTTTTGTTGTATGATAGGGCCTCTCTTGGGTATATTGCCAAGAGTGGTATTGCTGGATCCAGGGGTAGGTTGATTCCGAATTTCCTGAGAAACCGAAACACTGCTTTCCAGAGTGGTTGCACAAGTTTGCATTCCCACCAGCAATGGGTGAGTGTACCCCTTTCTCCAAAACCTCTCCAGCAAAGGCTATCATTGGTGTTTTTGATTTTAGCCATTCTGACAGGTGTAAGATGGTATCTTAAAGCTGTCTTGATTTGCATTTCCCTGATTGCTAAGGAAGTTGAGCATGACCTTAAGTGTCTTTTGGCCATTTGAAGTTCTTCTGTTGAGAATTCTCTGTTCAGCTCAATGCCCCATTTTATAATTGGGTTGATTAGCCTTTTACGGTCTAGTTTCTTGATTTCTTTATATATTTTGGAGATCAGACCTTTGTCAGTTGCGGGGTTGGTGAAAATATTCTCCCAGTAAGTGGGTTGCCTTTTTGTCTTAGTGACAGTGTCCTTTGCTTTACAGAAGCTTCTCAGCCTCAGGAGGTCCCATTTATTCAATGATGCCCTTAGTGTCTGTGCTGCTGGGGTTATACGTAGGAAGTGGTCTCCTGTGCCCATGTGCTGTAGAGTACTTCCCACTTTCTCTTCTATCAGGTTCAGTGTGTTCGGACTGATATTGAGGTCTTTAATCCATTTGGACTTGAGGTTTGTGCATACAAAAGTATATGCTCAACTATGTTCATGGCAGCATTGTTTGTAATAGCCAGAACCTGGAAACAACCTAGATGCCCTTCAATGGAAGAATGGATGAAGAAAGTATGGAATATATACATATTAGAGTATTACTCAGCAGTAAAAAACAAGGACTTCTTGAATTTTGCATACAAATGGATGGAAATAGAAAACACTATCCTGAGTGAGGTAAGCCAGACCCAAAAAAAGGAACATGGGATGTACTCACTCATATTTGGTTTCTAGCCATAAATAAAGGACATTGAGCTTATAATTCATGTTCCTAGAGAAGCTAAATAAGGTGAATCCAAAGACAAACACATAGGCATCCTCAGGAATATTAACCTTCATCAGGCGATGAAAGGAGACAGAGACAGAGACCCACACGGGAGCACCGGACAGAAATCTCAAGGTCCAAATCAGGAGCAGAAGGAGACGGAGCACGAGCAAGGAACTCAGGACCACGAGGGGTGCACCCACACACTAAGACAATGGGGATGTTCTATTGGGATCTCACCAAGGCCAGCTGGCCTAGGTCTGAAAAAGCATGGGATAAATCCGGACTAGCTGAACATAGCAGACAATGAGGAATACTGAGAATTCAAGAACAATTGCAGTGGGTTTTTGACCCTACTGCACGTACTGGCTTTGTGGGAGCCTAGGCAGTTTGAATGCACACCTTACGAGACCTGGATAGAGGTGGGCAGTCCTTGGGCTTCCCACAGGTCAGGGAACCCTGATTGCTCTTCGAGCAGATGAGTGAGGGGGACCTGATCGGGGGAAGGGGAGGGAAATGGGAAGCGGTTGTGGGGACGAGGCAGAAATCCTTAATAAATAAATAAATTTAAAAAAAAAAACAAGCAAGATCTTTTCATCGAGCACTTGCTGCCCTGGAACTCACAGAGATCCTCCTGCCTCTACCTCCAGAGTTCTTGGATTCAAGATGTTACCATCGTGCCAGGTACATTTATTCTTTTGTTTGTTCGCTTGCTTTTGTTTTTGGTTTTTTTTTTTTTTTTTTGGAGACAAGGTTTCTCTGTGTAGCCCTAGCTGTCCTGGAACTCGCTCTGCAGACCAGGCTGGCCTTGAACTCACAGATATCCACCTGCCTCTGCCTCCCAAGTGCTGGGACTAAACACATGCACCACCACCACCCCAATAAATATATCTTTGTGCATAAATATAATGTAGAAATCAGAAGAAACAGCTAGAGTCATAGAAAAACAATTACTCTTAGGGACTGGGTAGTGGTGTGACAGAGACTATTGTTATTTGCTGGAAGTCTGGGTATTATTTTGTTTGTATGAGTGATAGCATAAGTAAAATATTTGTCATTCTCTAACTGCCAAGGGAACAGGAGCCCCCAAAAGACCATCAACTCATAGCATGGTGCAACTTCAGACGTAGATGTCCTCTTTGGTTATCTGAACTTGGCCTCTATTGTGGGTGAAGTATGTGACAGTGACCCTTCTAGATACCAACCTCTGACAATGGAAATTAATGTGTGCAGGTGGCTTTCAACTGGCCAGCTAATTTCTGCAATATAGGAAATGACTGTAATTTCTGTTTCTGCATCTGGCCTCAAAAGAGAAATTGGCCCCAATTGCCTATTGAATTTATGGAGATGAGATCTCAAGTATCTCTGGATAATTGTTGGATAAAGGAACAGGCTTTGCCAGAATCGCAATTTCAGTACTTCCTTCTCTTACAAGGTACGTTGAAACAATTTTTCTCTTTAATTTTTAAAGTACCATATCTTTCAACATCTCCATTCTCACTGTGACTAGCTTTTCTTTGTTAACACAGTTTAGCTTCAATTCTCGTTTTCCAGCTTACCAAAATAGGTACTACATAGCTAGCTTGCTTCCTGTCGTTTTAGCCGTGGTGTAGGTATGTGTTTATCTGGCTACACCTAGAAACCAAGTATATCTCCTGTTGTTGATTATTGTGTTTCTCTGCCTCTCTCTCTGCCCCTCGTGTATGTCTTTCATCACGCCCCTAAACGTTTTTTTGTGATTGTTTTGCTTTGCACTCCCACATTTTCCTCTGTATTGTCCATTCATTTAAGAAGTATTCACAGAGCTGCTATAATATGCATTAAAACATGACACTTCCTGAGACACGGGCTCTTAACAGTCTAATTGAGGTGACATACAAATGATGAAGAGAAATAGTAATTAACTACAGTTAATGATGTAATGACGAAATTATTTCTATAGACGATGAATGGTACAGGATTAAAAATTAAGGTAAAATGTGCGCATTGTAGGAAATTTATAAGGTACAGAGAGCATTTAGAAAAGAATATGAAAATTCACTTAGATTGTCTAGGTGTGAATCCTAGTTCTCTCTTGAGCTCTATAGCCTTGGACAAATTACATCACCTCTTTGAGACCCAGTTTCAATAGCTATTAAATAAGGATAATAATCTTGCTTCCCCACCCAAGAGGGTTAATAAGTTTACCACTAAGCCTAGCAGAACACAAGTAGCTCTAGTCACAGTGATGCTCCACCACCAGCTTTTTGGCACATTGCCCTCAATTTTTTGCAAATTATTTTATGATTCATGTGACTTCCTGCTTTTTTTCACAAACACCCCCAGCCATTTTCATAGTTTATACAAGCTTATTTTCATGGATTCTTAACGCCATTACCTCTTTCTGTCATGGTTTCTCTAATGTCTCCTTTTTCCCTTCCTGCAGTTGCTCTTTTCTCCCATTGTTTTGGAAGTGGTCAGACAGGCAGAAAAAATTAGGGTGCTGTTTACAAAGGTCAGGAAAGTGTGGCAAAGTATGAGGAAAACAAGAAATAGAAGAAATAAGGTTTCATTATTTTCTAGAAAATTTGTTTACATAGGGAGCCTGTTCTAGTATAGACAACAGCAGAACTAGTTTCTGTCACTCTCAGGGTAGCCAACACTTTTCTTCATTTGTACAGATGACTCTATATCATTAGGCTGTGGATCACAGGCAGCAACGAGCTTTGTAAACTAGAAAATGGAGAAAATGACACGATCTAGGTTTATAGAGATAATGGTTCCTATTTTATTAATGGCTAGTACAGGACAGACTATTCTTATTTTTTATTTATTTTTCATTCCTTGTTGCCTTGTAGGAAATAATTTCATCTATGTTTAGGACTATCCCTAAGCCTAAGGCAAATTGGTTTAGTGTACTAAACCACATCAGCATTTGATGTCATACATGCTATTATTGTACAAATGAAAAAATTGCCCTCTGGTATGTGTAGCTGGAATCCACCATTGCACCAGTATATTCTCCACAGACAATTAAAATTCACAGCCTTTGGTCTGGACTGAGAAACTTATGTTATATTTAGACTGCAGAAATAATTTCCTGAGATATTATAACAAAGAAATACCTTGCAAAGTATCAGCATGTGTTTATATATTTCCATGTTTTATTTATTTTTCAAGAAAGGGTTTCTTTGTGTAGGCCCGGCTGTCCTGGAACTCACTCTGTAAACCAGGCTGGGCTTGAACTCAGAGATCTGCCTTCCTCTGCCTCCCAAGTGTTGGGATTAAAGGCATGTGCTACTATTGCACAGCCATTTCTAGGTTTTAAAGTTCAGTCTTTCCTCAGAATTTGACAGCGTCAAATAAAATTCCTATATTCTTTTTTTTAGCAGATGAAAAGACCTTATTCATATAGTAGCTTGTTTTTTCAAATACAGCTATGCAATATTGGAGGGTATTGAAAACTAAATAAATGGTAGAACTGATAATAGCTGAATCTAGGTAATCAGTTACGGTGGTTACTATTCTTTATTTGGTGCAAATTTAAATTTTGAGATAATGAAAAGTTAAAACAGGACATTCCATTTTGTAGATTGTTTCTTTTATTCTTCTTCTATTGATTACTTAAAAAGACGATGTCAATTTGTGTGTGCGTGTGTGTGTGTGTGTGTGTGTGTGCCATGTTGGTCACAGTTACTCTTGGAGGCCAGAAGAGGGGTTCAGAGCAACTGAAAACTGGAGCTAGAGTTACAGATAGTTGGGAGATGCTTAACACAGGTGCTGGGAACTGAGCTTAGATCCTCTGGGAAAAGCAGCAAGCACTCCACTCTTACCCTTGAAGTCATCTCTTGAGCCCCCATTTATTTTTATAGATAGGTTTTCATGTCATCCACGCTAGTTTTGAACTCACTCTGTAGCTAACATTGGTCATGACCTCCTGATCCTCCTGACTTCACCTCCTGAGAGTCCCAGAAAAATGCGGCGTACATCCCTGATTCATGACTTGATAAAATATTGATGTTTCGCTAAGTATTTTCCTCGCCTAAGAATTTTAATGTGTTAACTGAGAAATCTATAAGATTACATAGAAGTTTGAGCTTTTCTAATCATTTCAGATGTGTTTCAATTTTATTGAAAATCTGTGAAAAGAATTAGCATCATTGTTTTTGTTAAATATGCAAGAAAGGAAATTGTGAAAAAGAAAAAAAAAGAAAGGAAATTGTGTGGTGAAATGAATTGTCTAGGGATGCATAACTACCTAGTACTAGCAGGTCGAACAGAAATCAGTTTTCTAGATGGTTATGGCAGAACTCTGGTGGACATAAAAACCAGAGAGACTGGCCTGGAGAGATTGGAGAGATGGCTCAGTAGTTAAGAACACTGGCTGCTCTTCCAGAGGTCCTGAGTTCAGTTCCCAGCAACCACATGGTGAATCACAGCCATCTATAGTGGGATCTTATGCCCTCTTCTGGCATAAAGTCATACATACAGAAAAAAATATATATTTATGTTCTTTAAAAAAGAAAAAGTTTACTAACATGTAAACAAAAAAAATAAGCAAAGGATAAAATAGTTCAAAATAAGGGGATAAGGGGTGAGTAGTCTTCCTGTTATTACTGTGGTACTTTGTTGTTTGATGGCCAATACTTTTTAATGTATAAAAATGTAAGATTATGAGGTTCTTTTGAGTGTGATACCTTTTTTATTTAGTTTGCCTCATATTGCTGCACTTTAGTTTTGTCTCTTCAAATTTACTATCTCTGAGCAAATTATCTGACATGTCCTGGCTTCAGTTTCCTTACATGCATGAGGTCGTTTGTGCAATAATATCTACCTAACTGGAATTTTGACAGATTTAATTATACACAGGCACACACACACACACACACACACACACACACACACACACACACATAAACCTTCATGCACATGGGAAATACCTGATACCCAGTGCCTAGAATACATGAAAATATGACACTGCTAGGTGTAGTAATATGCTTCCTTCATCTCAGCACTCAGGAGGCAGAGGCACGTGGAAATTGTGGTTTCTAGGCCAGCCTAGTAGTCTACAGAATGAGTTTTAGGCCAGCCAGGATGCTGTCTCAAAGCAGGGGGGCGGTGGTGGAGACATGGCTTGGTGTTTAAGAGCTCTTGCTGCTCTTGCAGAAGGACCCAAGTTTGCTTTCCAGCACTGCCATGGCAGTTAATAATTAGCTAACTCCAGTTCCAATTCCAGGTGATTCGGTGCCCTCTTCTGATGTCCAGGGGCACCACACACACATAATGCATAGATATACATGCAGTCAAAACATTGATATACATAATATAAAAGTAAATAAAGCTTTTAAAGCATGTGCTATTGAGGAGGTGGAGTGCCTAAAAGAGTCATGAGACAGTAAAAATCATTTGAAGCACTGTCTGGCAGAGTCACCTCCAAATTCTCTCTCTTGTCTATTTTTATTGTAAATTATATAAGAGTATCTGTTTTAATAACATAGGCATGATCCTGTTAATTCCTGTGATTTCTCAACATTCTCTAATTTTCTGCCTATCCCAAAGCAGAGCATTTCGATCTTTCTGGCAAAGTTGAAAGTTCTTTAACTTCCTGAAGAATATAAATGACATTGCTATGTGAAAGAGAGGCTGACCACAAATGAACAATTCAGTTAGATAGGGGAGAGCAAGTTAATAGCTAGAAATATTTAAAAGCATATCCTGATATGCTATGTTTCCATAAAATAATCCCAACTGGATAAAAATGTAAAAAAATTGAATTTAATTAAAAACAGAAACTTACAAGTATTTGCTGCACCTCTGGGCAGTTAAAAACAGTAAAAGAGGGGAAGGGGATTTGATTCAGTGGCAGAGTTCATGCCTAGCCTGTGTCAGGCCACGAGTTTAGCCACAGTACTAAGAAAGGATAATAGAAGGAAAATAGTAATAAAAGAAACTTAAATGCCTGACTATATAAAACAAAATGCTTCTATATGTTAAATATAATGCATGATAAAAAATAAACTTGGAAAATACTTTCTTAAATATGAGAGATAATAGTGCCTTTAATAGCTAAAAGACACAAAATAATGAGAAAACACAAAAACTCTAAATGGGAAAATGAGAGTAGGAGAATAAATTACAAAAGAGGAACTATGAATGGCTAATAAACATATGAATAAGTGTTCACCTGCACTAGTAATCAAAAACGGTAATGGAGACAAGAGCCTAATTTTCACCTATTAATTAGCAAAGATGAAAAAGGACAATACTCGCTTAGCCAGGGTGCCACAAGAAGGCCATTTATGTACTGATAATAGGAGAGCAAACCAATGCGGTCTTCTGGGAAAACAGTTCAGCAATATGCTTTACTAGCTAAAATATGATATTATCCTCTGACCCAGAGTATTCTACTTTTACTAAGATTCATTCCCCAGGAAATATGTTGACTGCTAGAAAACATTTATGCAAAGATGATGCTCATTTATGATAACCAAATTGTTATATAACATAAATGCTCAAAAATAGGGAAGTTAGCGAATAAATTTATAAAATGACTTAGAAAAAAAATCTTTTTATATAGTGTTTAGGAATATAAATATGATATGTTACTGGGTAAAAAGAATATCTTAAGGAGGCAAATTGCATGTATCTATCATCATTTTTCTTTGTTTTGCAAATGTTTGGCAATGACTATATATTTTTCTTACTTTTAAAAAAGTGGACACTTAGAATGGACCATGAAAACTGTTACAGACTAAACATATGCCCGATTATCATTAATCACAATTATTATTAGTGTGTTTAATGCCCAGCAGATGGAGCTCCTTCCCTTAACATTTGGCTTGGACTTTGGAAATTTAAAAACTATGAACAAATTTTCATTTTTTTCTTTATTTCATTGGAAGGAAACCCTTTCTGTCCCCTTAAAGGTGGTCTAAAGCAAAATTTCTTTAAAAGGAGGATGTTTCAAATTTGTCGAGATCTTTTTGAAATTCTTCTGAGATGACTGGAGATATCTGGGGTGTTTCAAAAAGCAGGACTATGCTGTGAGGTTGGGAAGCTAAGGAATTCCAGAGATTGATTGTGTTAGGCCACACAGAGAGTCAGGGCAGAGCCAGGAAAAACAAGATGCGGGCCAGTTCACTGGGCTTCATTTGCTGAGGAAGGGGAGAATAGGAAATTGTATTTTGATACATAGATGCACAAGTTTAGTATTTCAGCATGATTTCAGAATTAATGGTTTTGTTGGTCCTTACTATAGAATTAGGATAATGGTTATAAACACTGACTTTGAAGTTATTTGTGGAGCTATTCAAAGCCTAATCGCACAACTCCCTAGCCACATTGCTTTAGGCTAGTCAGTTGACCTCTGTTTTCATTTTCTCATTTATAAAACAAAAATTGTGAAAAACATATTCATAGAGTTGTTGTGAGAGTCCGGTTAGATAATAATACTTATAAAATTGTTTGGCACAGTGACTAATATGCTTTTTTTGTTGCTTTTTTGTTTATTTTGTTTTGTTTTGGTTTTTCAACACAGGGTTTCTCTGGATAGCCCTGGCTGTCCTGGAACTCACTCTGTAGACCAGGCTACCCTTGAACTCAGAGATCTGCCTGCCTCCCAAGTGCTGGGATTAAAGACATGTGCCACCATGTCTGACACTGATAGGTGTTAAATAAGAAACGCTTGTCATGGTTATCCTTTATTTATTTATTAAACACATGTTTTTACTAAAAAACATCGGGGAGTGCAGTCTGTACTAATGTACTGTCTGGAAAGCAAATTCCTGCCACGTTATCATGTGGGGGAGGAACAACACTATTTATAAACACATCAGCATCAGAAAGCTTGGGACTAGAATTTCTGGGTATCTGTCTGGCTTTCATTAATTGGTTGGTTATGTTTTGAGACAGTATGTAGCCCAGGCTGACTCTAAATTCATGATTCTTCTGTCACAGCCTCTGAAACGCTGGGATTATGGGTATGTTGCCACCATACATAGCATGGCTCTGAATTATTTTAGCACGTCAGACAAAATTTTAGTCTTCATTTTCCTCTGAGTAAACAAGAGACTTGGATGAGATAATCTTTAAAACACCAATCTCAGAAGCGTTCTACGACTGTATTTCAAAGAACACCACTGAATGAAATCAAATCAAAGTTATTATCTTTCAAATATATTCACATTATGCAGTCTCTTCTTGGGAGGTATGAAATTCTCATAATTAGGTAAAGGTCCAAGTGCAAACAGAATGATTACAGTGTAGACTGGATAAGACATCCATCTTTGTGAGGCTGGGGAAGAGAAAAATCAGTTTTTAAAAATATATATTGAAATACTGCCTTTAAAATGATCTTTTAGTTTAATCTGGTTAGTTTGATTGTATGATTTTATTTCTTTACAATTTTCATTGGATATCAACATTTTTTGCTGTTTTCCAATTATAAAATGCTTTTCATTATTAGTGTATTAGTGTGTGTGTGTGTGTGTGTGTGCGCGCATATGTGTGGTGTATGCATAAGTACATAAAGTGTAATTATACCCATGATTGCAGTTGCTTTCATTCTATTTTATTTATTTAATTTTTGGTCAGTGATTTTTTTTTCTGAAAAAGAACAGAAAGATATCATTTTAAGTTTTTTGGAATATATACCTTCTATAGCATAGTTTTCTCAGGTCGGTGACAATGATGTAAACACATTCTTAGATCTCAGGTTGTGCAAAATACAGACTTAGGATTAGTTTTGTTCTGTGGTCCAATTCATTAACCTTCATGTTAAATCACATTTTCAGCCTCCTGTTCAGTGGTTTGTTTTCATGGACTGTTCCTTGTTCATGCCAGTCCTCACACAGAGCCCAGGTCCTTTCTAATCTCCATCTACTTTTTGTCAACTGATTTTGTACATTCTCTGTTTCCCATCAAGTGTTCCTATGGTGTACAGTGCAGATCTAGTACAAGGCTTCATCTAAATCGAAATGATGCTTGACGGCCTTGTCCGAGAGATGTACTGCTCTGAGGACAACATGTCTATCCCATGAACCTACTATTCAGCTTTCAGCCCAGCTCCTTCACTAAGGCAACAGCAGCAACTTCATAACCACTGAACTTTTAATTATTCAGCAAAAATTTATTGAGTACCAGTTATAAGTTTGCCATTGTTCTTAAATGCAGAATTTTCATCCTACAGTGAAAGAGAAATTATGGATAGATTCTTGTGTGAAAATGCTGAAATTTCTTGTAATATTGTAACACAGAAGAAAGCTCTTAATCTAGCTGTAGACATCAGGAAAAGTGATTCCCAGAAGTGACACTTAGGTCTTGCTTCTGGCAAGAAAACAATAATCAAACCCTATACTGGAGCTGATTCGAGAAGGAACCCTTAGTTAGTAAATAATCCTTGGGCTCTGCTTAGCCCCTACCTCAGGCTCAACTTTTCCTCTTGGAGCTTTTTCCACTCCTAAGCCTAGGTCCCTAGAAACATCACCTGAACACACCCTAGCCATGTTCCCATATGTAGAACACTCATTATAACTTAATCTCAAAGATCTACCTTTTCCAGGCAAAACATTGTTCCTGAATTGATCTGGATAGATTAGCCAGTTAGTAAGAATGGTGATTACCAACTTTATTGACTTTTAGTTACTAGTATTGATACCACCAATTGCTCTTTTTAGATATTAGACATTTTCCTTCCTTAGTAGGCTAGGTTGGTTATGAAAAATAATCCAGGTTTAAATGGGTATTTTCTTCACTCAAATTTTAAGTACAAATGATGAACCCATAAGAAAATTGGTCAGAAAATGTCCTCTTACTCTTCATGAACTGCAAAATGAAAGAATCACCTCCTTTTGTGACACCCCCCCCCATGCAGTGGCTTCTTGGGAGGTATGGTAGCATATTCATATGCTAATTTTGTAGGACCCTCAGTCTTTTCACAGAGGCCCTACACAATGAGGTGGGGGTCCTGCATATTTCAGAAGAGCAGCATATGTTCCTTAAGGTGCACATGCAGTAAAACTGCAAGAGAAATACAGTGGCTTCTGCTTTACCCCTTTGTTGAGAGTTTACAACAAATATTTCAAAATGGATGACATTTTCTTTTTTAGTACAGAGATTGCATTTGATAAGTATGAGAGGCTTATGTCTTCTAAACTATTTTCTTTTCTTTTTTGTAACTGGATGAAATAAGAGAACAGAAAATTTCAATTCCTGGAAAGTACAAGCTGTACCTCTCCTGAAGCCATTTAACTGTTCTTTTGAGAATGAATTCCCCTCTGAAGACATTCTGAAATGGCAGGGAAGTGGACAGCATATATAGCTTAATATCTGAAATTGCTCTCTTGCCATTCTTAAACCTAATGCATTCCATTACAAGAGTGCTTAATGTTTAGGTTATAATTTCTGATATGCACATGATTCATTAGTCAAGTATTTGATAATCATATTTCAAAAAACTTCTGATAGACATTAATTGCTTCTTCTGGAATTTTCTGCTGCTAGTGCTCAGTAATGACAAACACTGCATATTAACTTCACATGTATTAGAAATAATGATTAAAATAAAACATACTTGATGTAATGGCCATTAGTTCAGAACAGTTGAACAATGCATCATAGCTTAAGATAAATAATAATGTCCTATTTTTTTACCAGACAGATATTCCCTCTTATTGTATAAATAAGTTACAACATTGAAATATAAAACATAAAAGAATTAAAATATACAATATCACTAAACTTGATTAGCAAATCTGAACAACTAATATCTAAAAAAGAACCAGTATTTACAATGAACTATATGCTTTTTTCAAGTCATGGTTTCTACAAAATCAATTTTGAAGAATGTTTTACATAAGAATTTTTTTAAAAATTGAAGGAGAAGCCCATAACATAGGTAAGATATATGTGGATCATGAAATACTATCATATCAAACCACAATTTGATAAATGTTTTTAATAAAAATGTTCAGTTGTTAGCCATGGTTATCCTTGGGCAAAGTGTTGGTGACTGAGGGACAGGAGTGGAGAGGAAGAGAGACCAGCACTTTTTCGTTTGCTTCTCACTATGTTTCCTTTTGCACTGTGTACAAAAAGCCAGGTATGGTAGCATGTACATGAGCGTAATCATGTACATGAGCATGTACATGAGCGTAATTATGGCACGCGGGAGCCAGGTATGGTAGCATGTACATGCAAATCATGGCACTCGGGAGGCTGAAAGTTCAAGTACATCTTGGGCTACAAAGTGAAAACCTGACTTTTGGATATTACTCAAAGACAGAGTGCTTGACCAACATGTGTAGTAAGGCCCTGGGTTCCATCACACACACACACACACACACACACACACACACACACACACACACACTCAGTGGGAGTTCGGGGAGTGGGAGAGAGACAGAGAACTGGGAAGAATGTACTTTCCTTATAAACATTAACTTGTAACTATGTAAGACAATATTAGAGACTAGCATAATGGGTTTTTGACCTCCTTCCCCCCAGCATTCCTGCTCAAGAGGCTGTAACCATTTCAAAACAGTCTCACGAGCTTGAATTCTGTGGTGCTGGGGAGAGAAGCCAGGACTTCATGAACACCTTCTCTACCCAGCACCACAGAACAACATCAGCAATAACAAAAAGCCACCAGCACAACAATTACACACACACACACACACACACACACACACACACACACACAACGAAAAGTCCTGACAAAAAGGTCAAATGAATTCCTTCTTTTCCTCTTTTGTTTTTCCTAACACAAAGTGTTCTGGCTCTCAACTAATGATCAAGCATTCTTCCAGCTGTCCAGGACTGAGTTATTACAAAACCTTAGAAATTATCTTTTTTTATTTTTCTTCTCACAAAACTTTGAAAAGTATATATCATTTAGTTCACAAACGACCTAGTTTTAACCGTCCAAGACCTCATTGCTTTCTTAATG
Organism: Microtus oregoni; assembly: GCF_018167655.1. NCBI lineage: Eukaryota > Metazoa > Chordata > Mammalia > Rodentia > Cricetidae > Microtus > Microtus oregoni. Next base: position 7,060,136 of record NW_024543828.1, on the reverse strand, counting down.
GTACCTTCCCTTTGTCTAACAACTCTAAGTGGCATATTTTTTACATTGAATCCAAAAACAGCATTGTTGTGGTTTGCAGTTAGGTAGGCCTCATTGTACTCCCACCTTTTCTCTTCTTGCTTCCCCAAACTTCATTTTTAATTAGTAACAGTGCTGAAATGAGAACACAGATGTTTAGAGGTTCTCTACTAATAACATTTTCTTCTAGACAAGGTGGCTCTCTTAGATTCTGTTGAACTCCCTGACCTTGTCCAATGGACTGACCATGCTAGGAACTTCATTTTGAGGACAAAAATTGCAAGAGCACTTTCTAGATGTGATGATCAGTCTTGGTTGTCAACTTGATTGGCTGGAAAAGCACCCAAGAGATGGATCAGTAAAAACACAGCTCTGAATTTGTCTTTGTTGGTGTTTCCAGAGAGAATGAACTAAGGAAGGCTCATCCTGAGTAAGGAGAGCGCCATCCCATGCAGTCCTAGATGGAACACATGGGGGAAGAAGAGAAAGCCATCAAGCATAAACGCTCTCTACTTCCTGACTGCTATGGCGTAAATAGCCTCTACAACAAGGTCCTGTTGCTATGATGCTTCCTCCTGTGGGGGAGGGGGCGGGCAGAATTAGCAAGTTATCCCAGGCCTATAAACAGAAACCATGGCCAAGTGATATAAAGCAATAACAATCATAATAAAATGTAAGCGTCAGAGGAGAAGGCCATTGTCCTTCTAAAGCTTCAGTCATTGTGGTGACCTGCACAAGACCTGCATAGCATTGGACCCCTCAACATTGCATCACGGAAGGGAGAAGGGGATCGTGAGGCCCACCCCTCCCTGAGTATTTAGTAGCAGTTAATGGACTGTTGGGAAGGGAAGGTGAGTGAGAGAAAGTTTCTCTAGTCTACTTTTTGTTGTTGTGATTGAAAAAAAACTGAACAAAAGGTACTTGGAAAGGAAATGATTTATTTCAGCTTACACATCCAGACCCCAGTCTACCGTTGAGAAAAGGAAGGGAAGGAACCAGTGGCAGGGATCATGGAGGAATGTTGCTTACTGGCTCTCTGGCTCTGGATCATGTTCAGTTAGCTTTCTTATACAATCCAAGAGTACCTGCCCAGGGATGGTATCCCCCTACCAGAGGGTAGGACCTTTCTGAATCTATCGATTCATAAGTACGGTAATTGCCCCACAGACATGACCACAGATCAATCTGATCTGTGCTGTCCCTTGACTGGGAATCCTTCCCAGGTTGTGTCAAGGTGATACTAAAAACTAACCAGGGCAGTGGGGAGCTACTGGTCATTTGCCCATGCCCCTGTAAGCAACCCTAATTAATCTCACTGTACACATGTACCCACTGACATGAAAGCAGAGGAAGGGGACTAGTTGTGAAGATGAAACAGATTAGCAGAACTGGGAGGGGGATAAGAGAAGGTAATGGGGGGGTCAATATGATCAAAATGCATTCCAGAAATGTATGAAACACTCTAATGAAACCCATTATGATGCATAGTTAGTATGTGTTAATAAATAATTGTACTTGTTTACCATTATTCTCTCAGGTATTTTGCTCATAGCCATGAAAAGCCAACTAACTAACTGAGCAATACCTGGTATGCCTGCTTTAGTTTGATTTCTAGTGCTGTGATAAAGCACTGACAAAAACCAATTTGGGAAAGAAAGGATGAATTTGGCTTACATTTTCCAGGCACACTCCATCATCCAGGGAAGTCAGGGGTAGGAACTCAATCAGGAGGTAGGAACTGATCATGGAGGAACAATGGGTTTTTCATCTTTCTTTCTTTCTTTCTTTCTTTCTTTTCTCTTTCTTCTTTCCTTCCTTCCTTCTTTCTTTCATTCTTTCCTTCTTTTCTTTCTTTCTCTGTTTTTAATATATAGCCCATACCCACCGCCCAGGTGGCACTACCCACAGCAGGCTGGATCCTCCCACTTCAGTTAAGACAGCATCTTACAGATTTGCCTATTGGGCAATCTGCCAGGGGTAAGTCCTTAATTGAAGTTTGCTCTTCCCAAGTGATTCTTGTTTGTGTCAAGTTGAGAAAAACTGGATAACAGTACATCCTACCAGACTCCTGCAATCCTAGCATTTCCTGTGGTGCTAAGGAGAAGAATTTGTTGAATGCCATTCTCAGTTCAATAGGTGTACTTGTCCAACATGCTTTACCCAAGGAGTCTCACTCAGCATGGAATCCAGACCCCAAACAAGTGTCCTTTTATTCTGGTTAGCTTTTTGTACAGTCTTAAGTATTGCAGCAAAGTAATTGGCATTGTCCAGATTGCCCTATCTGCTTTCTCACTTTGCCATTTAATTTTCCATGGGGGGGGGGGGCAGAGAATAGCTGATCTTAAGATAACATGTTTAAATGTGCAATGTCATAAATAGGTGTCACCCTCACTCAGTGTCTGGGCAACATATGTGAAGGTCAAATGTGAGGTAAGTCCTGTTGGTCAGTGCCACCACCTTTTAGTGCCACTGACTCTGGGACATGTCTTATGTTACACCAGGAGGGGGCGGCAGAGAGCTAGCCTTCTGATGAGTCTTGTGAACTGGATGACGGGGAGGACATTGGAGACTCTTGAAGGAAGTCGAAAAGAGAAGCCCTGACATGAGGGCTGCCATGTCAGGAGCAGATAAACAGACAGGAGGTACTTTTGTGGAGGCAAATTTACCAGCGACTGCAGTCAGGTCATCCAGTTTAATGAAGAAACTACTGAGCTAGCTTTGGAGTCAAACAAACCATGGCATGAAACCAGTCTCTGGCTTGGGCAGGTTGAGATGCCTGTCAGTCTCACTATCCTCTGTACAAAGAAGGGGGCAATAATGAACTTACCTTCTATATTTGTTATAGAGTACTTCTGGCATATGCTGAACAAGTGAAACTAGTTAAAAATAACTAGACTGTTGGTTAATTGTTTTGTCAACTTGACACAAACTAGAGTCACTTGGGAAGAGGTAATATCAGTTGTGGAACTGCTTCCATGAGATTGATCTGTGGGCAGCTCCGTGGAACCTGCTCTTGACTGATATCGAAGGGCTCGGCTTACCTTGGGCAGTGCTACTCCTGGGCAGATGAGCCTGGGCTGTATAAGAAAGCAAGCTGAGCAATCTATCAGCGCTGTTCCTCCATTGTCTGTATTATAGTTCCTGCTGCCGGGTTCTTGCCCTGACTTCCCTCAGTGATAGACCACAAAATGTAAGGTTAAATGAACCCCTTTCTCCAAATTATTTCTGGTCATGGTGTCTATCAAAACAACAGAGAGCAAACTCCAGCAACTGCTTACTGTCTAAAAGACATAAACTTAAGCCTCGTGTGGTGACAGCCTGCAGTTCTAACACTCTGAGAGACTAAGCCAGAGGGTTATGAGTTAGAAGCTATCCTGGGCTACAGAGTAAGACTATGCCTCAGAAATGAAAATGAAAAGGGATGAATTTGATAAGAAGAGTTTTTGAGGCAGCACCAGCTAGACTTTGTGATGAAGAAGGCCGAGGGCTCTGCTCTCACCCCACTTGGCAACCTCATACATTACAGCAGTGGACTTGCCCTCCTGATTTGCCTCCGTTCCTCTCATGTTTTCAGATCATTTTAAAGTCTGAAGAGAAATTAGCTTATCATCCCTCCCCAACTGCAAAAGTGATTGTATAGCTGTATGTATCTATGTGCAAATACCGTTGGCCAGACTGTTGTTTGGAGCCAGAATTAACACAAGAACTTTCCTCTGAACCTTGGACCAGAACTCATGCTGGAGGAAATAAACTCAGTCACTGAGGAGAGTGATGATTCTGTGATGGGCTTTGTGGGAAACTTGGATGGGAAAATAGGTTATCCCTCAGATAAGATCACAGCAAACGCATCCTTGAGTTTCCTTTAGGTGCTGCAGTCCAGAGCTTATTTCAGAGTGCAAACATTTCTGAAATGAATAATGAAATCACAAGCATCCACACAGGGGTAAGAACACTGGGCACAGTGGAGAAAGAGCGGTTTACATAGAGCAAGAAGGGAAGCTGAAAGAGGGAAGCTGGGTCACTGAAGTGAACCTGGCTCACTGAACAGCTTTCCTTGGCCTGGCTCGAATCCAGAGCTCCACATTCATATTCAGCAACTCTCCTTCCAACTTTCTGAGTTAAGAAATGTTAAGAGCGGTTACTCATGCTTCAATGCTTTATTAAAAGAGAACCTTGATAGAAGAATAAATGTCTCTAGAATCAGAACAGCCTTGAGGAAATGCTCTAGAAAAGACAAGATGAGAGATTTGAATGGGAACTCCTGAGCACGATCATCTTAGGGAGTCTATGATTGAAGAACCATTAGGAATATTTTTCTTGCAAATATACAGATGAAAAATTCTAGGACATTTTTAGAGGATTAGGCCTCTGTAGAAACAATATAAGTTTGACCCACTAGATATTTCTAGTACTTTCTTTCAAGAAGGTAAACAACCCAATTGCAGTTTATTTTTTGAAGTATGCTAGGTATAGGGCCAACAATTAGGACATTGTATTGACTTAGTTAATGTTAATAAAGAATCTATTTATTTTTGTTGAACATTTGTAGTAGGAATCAGAAAACCTGTTAAATACTTAAAACTATCTACATTTTTTCTTGCACCTAAAACTAGCTTTATTGTAGAGAGATGGGTTCCTTTTAGGTTAAGAGCTTGTAGGATCTTCAATAAGTCTTTTGTTTCTTCCTTAGTGAAACTATGATACCCTGTGCAGGAATCTCAAAACATTCTTCTATTGTATTTAATTGACTGAGACCCTTGGAGACTCCATAAGAAGTGGGATTTCTTTCAACTTTTTATCCTAACAGCCCAGACTGGTAGGAAGCAGACTCCTGCAGGATGTTAAATGAAACATACATGAAATAATAATATGAGATGCTCCTAGTTCTCCAGGGAAACATAAATTACCAATCTAAAAGAACAATTATTTATTTTGTTCATTAGGAGGTAGACAAATTTTTATTATAAATAAACAAGTCTCAAGTACAAACTAGACATCAACTCTGTATTAAGGACAGCTGGAGATAAAAATGTGAGGTAGTTTGTGTTAATTTTCTTTTTGCTGTGACAAAATCCTGATGAAAGCAATTTAAGGATCCAGGTGGTGGTGACACACACATTTTAATCCTAGCACTCAGGAGGCAGAGGCAGGTGGATCTCTGTGAGCTCAATGCCAACTCTATAGAAAGAGTTCCAGGACAGCCAGAGCTACACAGAGAAACCCTATCTCATAAAAACAAACCAACCAACCAAACAAACATACAAAAACAATTTAAGGGAGAATTGAGGAGATATAGTCCATCATGACAGGGAAGGAAGGCATTGGAGCAGTAGTGTGAGCCAGCTAGTCCCATTGCATCTGCAGTCAGAAAGCAGAAAGGGAGAAGTGCTGGTGGTGTATTCACATCCTCCCTTTCCCTTTCTATTCAGCCCAGTGACCCAGTCTATGGAATGATGCTACTACATTCAGTATGGGTCTTCTATCCTCAATCAGTTAAATCTCTATGGAAACACTCTCACACACACCTAGTGGCATGCCTCCTAGGTGATTCCAAAGCCACTCAAGATGATAATCAGGATTAACCATTACATGTTTGAAGGTATTTCTCAGTATCAATAAGTTCCCCTTTCTGTAGCCTTCAAATATGCCTATCCATAAACAAAATTTTTTGAACACTTATACCTAGTATTTTACAAGAAATTGCTGTGGGACAGTGGTTTGTACCCTGTCAATTATATTTTAAATAAATGCTGATTGGCCAGTAACCAGGCAGGAAGTAGAGGTGGGACAATCACACAGGAAGTAGAGGCAGGGCGACAAGAAGAGGAGAATTCTGGCAAGAGGAAAGCTTGGTCTGCAGTCATGACCTGACTGCCTTGCTGAATAAGGTGCTGAGCCACGTGGCTAACATGGACAAGTATAATGGGCTAATATAAGTTATAAGAGTTAATAAGAAGTCTGAGCTACTACGAGCCCAATCAATTTATAACTAATATAGACTTCTGTGTGATTTCTTTGGGACTTAACAACTGTGGGAACCAGGCAGGACAGATACCTCAGACAACAGAAGGACTGGGTGGAACAGAAAACTCAGACAACAAGAAGCTACAAAACACAAGAAGATACAGAGGTCAAGGATATGAGTAAAGCCAATTAAAAGCAATTAAGGAGAAATACACAGCAAAACATTATCAGCAAATGCTAAATTATTTGGATGTAGATTCTAGGTTTTGTAGGTAGTCAAAGAGAGGAGATTGAAGGGAGAGGAATAATTAGGGAGGTTCTTGAGAGATAGGGAACTGGAGTTGGACCCTCAAAGGTGAGGAGATTTCAGCAAGGAATAGAGCCAGAGGAGGTTTTCCTAAGGAGTGAGATGTGCTCAGTTCAAAAAAATAGTCAGGATGCAGGAATGACTTCTCAATCTGTTGAGTACCTTGTATGCATCACAAACTGGTGACATTATATCAGGCTATCTGTTTACTTGTTCAAAGTTAAAGCATGCTGATGTAGAAGGAAGATTATTGAGGTGTAGTGAACACTCTGGCTAAGTCATAGGGATCAATCAACTTTTCTAATTTGTAATGGTTAGTTTTAAAAGTCAGCTTGACATCATCTAGAATGACTTGGGAAGAGGCTCTTAGAGAGGGATTATCTAGATCAGGTTGTATTGCTGGCATATCTATGGGGGATTACCGTGATAATGTTAATTGAGGTGAGAAGAACCTCCAACTGTGAGAGGCACCATTCACTAAGCAAGAGGTTCTGAACTGTATGAGTGTTGATGAAGAGAGGGTTCCTTTGTTCCAGCTGCCCAGCTAGCTTACACCCGAAATAATCAAACAGAAACTGTATTAATTAAAACACCGCTTAGCCATTATTTCTAGCTTCTTACTGGCTAACTCTCACATCTTGAATTAACCCATTTCTATTAATCTGTATGTCACCACAAGGTCGTGGCTTACCAGGAAAGATTCAGCATTTCTGATCTGGCAGCTCCATGGCGGTTCTCTCACTCTTCTTTCTTTCCTCCCAGCATTCAATTCTGCCTTCCCTGCCTAAGTTCTGCCCTATCAGGCCAAGCAATTTTTTTAATTAATTAACCAATAAAAGCAACACACAAACATATGGACCTCCTACACCAGTATTGAGAGTGAAGAAAACCAGCTGAACAGAAGAAACATGCATGTTTGCATATTTTGCTCTCTACCCCTACCTGTGGAAATAATGTGGCCAGATTTCTCAAGCTCCACCTCTGTGACTATTCTGCAATGTTGGCCTGTGACCTAGAATTTTAAGATAAAAAGAAACCTTGTCCTTCTGTCAATTGCTTTTGTCAGTGTGTTTTATCATAACAACAAAAATAAAACTAAGATACTACTCCTATTTTCATTTGTACTCTTTTTGATTTTAGAACAAATTGCCTTCCTCAACTAGCTACCACATGAAATACCACAGTGAGCTTGCTGGACTTTGTTGGAAACACACTGGTTAGAGTTTGCATCTGGTGAGTAGAGGCTAGATGACACATATACATTCTCACAGTCCTTTTCCAGCATCCGCTTTGCTTTATCCTTGGGAAAACCCTATAAAATTGGCAGAGAAGCTTTCTAATAGATGAAGAAGCTGATCCGTTAGGTTGTATATATCTATTGCCACTCAGGTATGTTGAAGGATACCATGATACAAAGACCGTATTTTTTAAAAGTTTTATAATTATTTAAATCTTAAACATCTCTTAATTTTTTCTGTGATATGTCATCTGGAGAGCCTATTAAATAGATCCTTTCTGTTTTGCTTTTTGTTATCTCTTTGTCAAGACATACTAATTATGCATGATAATACATTTCATTACTATATTTTCATTGGTGTATATAATGTATTTTTGCAATATTCACCCCTTTATAACTCTCTCTTGTTCCCCTCTCTCCCCAATTGATTTCTTTACCAAAAGGGCAAAATTTTAAAACAAGATTTGGATTATGGTTGTTAGAGGAAATATTTTTATAAAGCACTTCTGTTTCATGTACATGTATGTATTTGTGTGAATGAATGCCACATATTTCATGTACATGTATGTATTAGTGTGAATGAATGCCACATGTTTCATGTACATGTATGTATTTGTATGAATGAATGTCACATGTTTCATGTATATGTATGTATTTGTGTGAATGAATGCCACATGTTTTCAGGTATTTGTAGAAGCCAGAATATGACATTAAGTCCCTTGGAGTTGGAATTACAGGGAATTATATAAGATACCCTATGTGATTGCTGAGAGCCAAACTCAAATCCTCTGCAAGAACAGCAAGCATTCTTAACCACTGAGCCATCTCTTCAGCCCTAGAGGAAAGCTTTTAAACTATTTACACAATAATATTTGTATTTATTCTTTGAAAACATTATACATCTATATAATAAATACATATTCATCACATTCACCCCAAATTACCCTCTCTTATGCTCCTCCTACTCTTTTTGCTACATTTCTTTCTAAACAAGTCCCAAGAGGGAAGTTTTTGAAAGTGAAAAAGTTATAATTAATATGTCATAGAGGTTGGGCCAGTCTTTGAAAATAATAAAAATATATGCATTAAAGAATGGAGAAACATGAAGATCCAGTTCCAGGAAGCTGGCTCCTAAATGAACTTCTTAACCAAAATCCACAAATCAGAAGGAAGGTCAGTTGGAGAAGGCCAAAAAAAAAGGGGGCAACTGTCTGATGTCCCCATCGCAGTACTGGTAGTGGGGACAGATAACAGGCCTCAGAGCTCTTGGTGGGCGTGGGGCTCATCTTTTTATATTGGGCAGCTATAATTCAATCCCAGGAATCCATAAAACCTCACTAACAGTTGAGGCCAGTCTCCAGGGGGTCTTCTTAGAAATAGATGTGCATAGGTCTGGTGGTGCTGCAAGAAATGACCTCATAGACAGACTGTAGCAGAAAGAGACCAGCCTCGTTGTCTCAGTTGTTCCACCTCCGGCTGTGGGACCTGGAGAAAACCCACAGGTCAGTGTGGTTGGTAGGATTGGCCAAGGCAGTGTTTGAGGTTTACCTGGTGCACAGGGAGTATGTGCTGACTCCAGGCTGCAGAGCCTGTAAGGAAACTGGGCTACAGGACAGAGCGGGCAGGTCCACTCTGCTAAGCTGGGATAAACATGCCCTAAGCCTTCTGTGTTTGTTTAGTCAGATTTTGATTGCTTCGACAAAATGCTTGAAGTAAACAACTTAAAGGCACAGATTGTTTACTTTGGTTAATGGTTAAGTGTTAACTCATTGTCCTTGGCTATGTTGATTCTGGGTCCATAGTAGGTCAGAACACTGTGATGGTGGGAATATGTGGCAGGGCTTCTCTCCTGATAGCAGTTAAGAAGAGAAGGAAAGAGGGAGGCAGAGGGAAACAGAGAGATAGAATTAGAGATTGTTCTAGAGCTATTTTGAAGGTCCTTGTTTTACCCGCTTTTTATTCCATCCAGCCATCCAGTCTATGGAGCAGTGGTGCACACATGCAGGATGAGCCTTACTCCCGTAGGCAATCCTCTTTAGAAGCACCTCACAGACACATTCGGAAATATGCTTTATTAACTTCCTGGGTAATTTTTAATCCAAGTTGACAAGATTAACTGTCATACCTGCCTTTATATTTAGGTAATAAGATTTGACCCAAAGTAGCCTTCATGTATAATGAAATGCACCCTAGTTTGATGTACGAAAACAAACCATAACTGAAACATCCCCCACAATAAGCAGATCAGCCTCAGCCAAACATGATAGCCAAATTATCATCTAATCTGTGTTTATAAGGCTGCCAAATGTTTATAAGCAAGGCAAATGCTCACCTTCACTAATTGGCTAACATTTACATGTTGCTTCCTTTTTTTTTTTTGGTTTTTGGTTTTTGGTTTTTGGAGACAGAGTTTATCTGTAGCTTTGGAGCCTATCCTGGAACTAGCTCTTGTAGACCAGGCTGGCCTTGAACTCACAGAGATCCACCTGCCTCTGCCTCCCATGTGCTGGCATTAAAGGCATGCGCCACCACCACCAGGTGACTGTTTGCTTTTCTTTTAGTGATAAATAAAGATCCACATTTGAAACGGGAGTATTCTGAACCATCTTCAGTCTGTAGTGTTGCCCAGTTCTAGATCCTGTGTCTTGCTCTAAAACTTTGTCAGATTTAATTAATCTCACTTGCTTTTCTTTAACAAATGTGACTTATCATCTGAAATGCCATGGACAAGGGTAATATCCATTAAAGGAAAACTTGTTGAATTGAAACTCATCAACATGGAACTGTTGCTTGGCAGGTGTTTATTCAAAAAAGCAATGATCTATAGCTTAGGTGAAAATATTTACAGACATTAGCATATGACAAAAGGATGGGCTCTAGAATATATGAAGATATCACAGATCTTTGCTGTAGAAACAATTTAATCAAAAATTGGATACAAGATCTCCAAAGTCATTTCACTAAAGAAAATGTGTATGTGGCAATTATACACATAAAATGATATTCCACATAATTATCTTAACGTGAGGTGTGAATCAAAACGACAGTATGATATTCCTATGTACTTATCAATCACAATGTCAGTTGATGCCACCAAATGCTGGTAAGGACATGGAGAAATTGTATTGCTCATAAATTGTTATGGGACTGGGAAGTGGCAGAGCCAGACCACAAAATGCAGTTTATTTTAAAAGTGTAGCACTCAGAAGATAGAGGTAGGAGGATTAAGAATTCAAGTCCAGCTTCATTTACAAGGCAACTACAAGGTCAGCCTTGGCCACATGAGATCTTGTCTCAAAAATGAAAGAAAGCAAAAAATAAAGAAAACTAAATACCCAACCCTCAGTCCCCCTAGTAAATGTTCTCTTGAGCATTTGTCTCAGAACATGAAGATTTTCTTTTCATATAAAACTTCCCTTTGCATAAACTTTATTTTTAGAGCAGTTTTAGCGTCATGGCAAAATTGAGCAGAAGGTATAAAGATTCCTTCTTTCTACCCCTGCACAGAATCCCATAACAATTTCCACACAGAGCAGTGTCTTTGTTATCATGGAAAAATGTACAGACCATCCATGGCTTCCATCAGGCCACTCTTAGTGCTGTACTTTCTATGCATTTAGACAATGTAGAAAGTCAGGAAGAACCATATACAGTACCTTGACTTCCCTAGAAATCAGTGGTACTCGATCTCTTCATTTCTTCCTGCTGTGGGATTATATGCTTTTCCCATCTATAGTACCCTATGGGCAGATAGTCAGGACTCTTGAAAATACTATGGGAAATAGTTGCCACTTCTGCAGAAATATTGGGTGCCACGCCCTCTGCTCAGAGTTTCACCTTCGTTCTCTCATTTAGTCTTCCCCAAATCTCATGAAGATGGTAGGATTTCTATTCCTTTATTACTGGCTAGGGGATGAAACATTCCACAGTGAAGTTGCCTGGAGGCATCTAACTGACCAGTAGAAAAAATAAGCCCATGATTAAGTTCAAGACTTTGATCAGACTAGATAAAGAGGCAATAAATGCGGGAGGGATGAAAAAGGTGTTCATTCCATAAGGCTTTCCTATTGCCAGTACTAGTATGTGTTAGAGACTGTGTTCTGAACTAAGGTACCAAACTATCATAGAAGTAACACACTAGCTGTGTAAAGAGATAATGCTCCTTTCAGATGATCCCAAGGCAAGAATTGTATATTCTTGCTAAGCGCCTATTGTGGATCCAGCACTGGGCTGCATGTGAAGGATAAATGAGATGGTATCTCCTGTTTTATAGTGTTACCAAGGAGACAAATGCCATTTGTGAACTTCTTGGTTTTTGTCCGTTATTTCCATCTCGTAAGTCCTCTCCCTCCTTGCCTTCTGCCTTTTGAGTACCACTCAGGTTGTGTTCAGGAGGCAATTATTTACATGATGAGTTTCAGGTATAGATCCCTGATTGTTTTGTAATTAGGTGGCTGGCCCATGTCACATGGTGGACTGACACCTCCCTCACCCCCCCTCTCTGTGTGTGTGTGCATGCCCATGTTTAGTCATGCATGTGTGAAATGAAAACATATTGTTTTTTGAGAAGTTAGACTCCATTGCTTCTTTCTTTTTTATTCAGGGAAAAAAGGTTTATTTTGGCTCACAGTGTAATGATATAGTCTATCATGGTAGGAAAGCTGTGACAGTGAGTAGCTCTGTGACAGCGGGAGTGTGTGGCAGCTACTTGCTCATATCTCAGTGGAAAGGAGAGGAGAGAGAGAGAGCATATGAATAGAAAAGAAGACGAGGCAATAAAACTGAAGGCCTTCCCCATAGCAACCCACTTCTTCTAGGCCCCATCCCTTGAATGCTCTATAATTTCGGTGGATCAAGTGTTTAAAAGCTTAGGAGACATTTTATATTCAAATCGTGATATTCATCCTTTGGCCTTCTGTTGGTGGAGCTTTTATTCTGGGCTGATGGCTCTTCAAATAACCATACAAAGACTTAATTACTTATTATTAATTATAAATGTTCAGCCGATAGTTTAGGCTTGTTACTAACTAGCTCTTACAACTTAAATTAACCCGTATTTCTTATCTATGTTCTACCATGTGATGGTACATTTTTTTCATCACAGCATGTTCATCTCATGCTTCCTCTGTATCTGGCTGGCAATTCTGCCCTCCTTCTTCCCAACATTCTCTCAGTTTGACTATCCTGCCTAACCTCTTCCTGTCTAGCTATTGGCCAGTTGGCTCTCTATTAACAATGAGGGCAATACATCCTCACAATGTATAAAAGGATTATTCCACAGCAGCCCCCATGGATTTATAGATAACTCATTATATAAAAGCTCCCATAGCCTTACATAGTTCAAAGATTGTAAAATTCCAGAGTCCAAACTGTCTGGTAAGACTCAAGGCATTCTCTTAACATAAAATAATAATAAGAAAACAAATTCTGTGCTTCCATCATGCATTAGCATAGAGTACATATTCCCATTTCAAAATGAGAATGGGACAACAACAAAGTATGTCAAAGCAATATCAGTTCAAATTAGAGAACCACTCGTTTATATGAAACAGCATGGGGCTGGTGTTTCATAAATGATCAAATTACTTACTTGGAATAAATTTGATGTTTTGTAGTAATATCTGATTCTTTAAGGAAGTCGGAAGGCCTTGTATATTCTTGTTTGCCCAGGATTTTCCTGGGTTTAGTACTGAAAGTCCCACATTTTGATAACTCATTCCCAAATATTTGGTCATCTTAATGGTAAATGACAGTGTACTATAAGAACTTATTCATTATATTGTTGTTAGGGTGCCATTATTTGCCTTAAATTTATAGATACGTAAACTCACACAAGGAGGTCATAGTTGCGACAGATGTGAATGTGCCAGAATTTTTGTTTGTTTTCTGGAAATGAGTTCTTTCTGTTTAACATAGGCTGGTCTTGAACTTACCCAGGCTTGTCTCAAACAGTCAATTTACCTCAGCCTCCCAAGTACTGGGATTGTAAGTGCTTGCTAACACATTCAGTTAGTGTTAACACATTCAGCTCTAGTTCTTAATAAATTTCTAGTTATAGAATTGCTTTGCAAAAATATATATACATATGAAAATTCACTGTTGTCGTCCAATAGGCACAATATATTTCCTCTTACTTTATAGGTATAGCAACACAAATTTTATGAACTTGTGTGTGTGTGCTTGTGTGTGTCTATGTTTCATATATGATAAGAATATACAAAATATGTGTAGTGGCATTTCAACTATATTTTCTTTTTTATTGATTTTATTGAACTATACATTTTTCTTTGCTACCCTTTCTTCCTCTCCCCTCCCCTCCCCTTCAAACCTCTCCCATGTTCCCCATACTCCTAATTTACCCAGGAGATCTTGTCTTTTTCTACTTCCCATGTAGATTAGATCTTAGGGTCCTCATTGTTGTCTAGTTTCTCTGGGATTGTGATTTGTAGGCTGGTTTTCTTTGCTTTATGTTTAAAAACCACTTATGAGTAATAATTGTGATAAAGACAATTATAATAATTGTCTTTCTGGGTCAGGTTACCTCACTCAATATGATGTTTTCTAGCTCCATCCATTTGCCTGAAAATTTCAAGAAGTCATTTTTTTTCTGCTATGTAGTACTCCATTGTGTAAATATACCATATTTTCTTTATCCATTCTTCAGTCAAGGGGCATTTTGGTTGTTTCTAGGTTCTGGCTATGACAAACAACGCTACTTTGAACATTGTTGAGCACATGTTTTTGTAGATATATACCCAAAAGTGGTATTGCTGGATCTTGAGGAAGGTTGTTTCCTATTTTTCTGAGAAATCGCCATACTAATATCCAAGGGGGCTGTACCAGCTTGCACTCCCACCAGCAATGCAGGAGTGTTTCCTTCTCTCCACAATCTCTCCATCATAAGTTATCATCAGTGTTTTTGATCTTGGCCATTCTGATAGGTGTAAGATGGAATCTCAGAGTTGTTTTGATTTGCATTTCTCTGATGGCTAAGGATGTTGAATATTTCCTTAAGTGTCTTTCAGTCATTTTATATTCCTCTGTTGAGAGTTCTCTGTTTCATTCTGTAGTCCACTTTTTATTGGATTATTTGTTCTTTTCATGAATAATTTCTTGAGTTTTTTTTATATATTTTGGAGATCAGACCTCTGTCTGATCTTTTTCCATTCTGTAGGCTGCCGTTTTGTCCTCTTGACCATGTCTTTTGCTTTACAGAAGCTTTTCAGTTTCAGGAGGTCCCATTTATTAATTTCAACTATATTTTAATAAATAAAACTTGCCTAAGGATCTAAGAGTAAAACAGCCCCACTGGTCAGCATTACAGACCAGGTAATGGTAACAAGCACCTTTAATCCCAGTAACCACATTAGTTTACCATAGAAACCAGGTGGTGCATGCCTTTAATAACAGTGATATATGCCTTTATTCCCAGCCCTAGAGAGGATTATAAAACGGGAGGAAACAATTCTTAAACACCGTCTCATTCTGAAATTTCTGGAGGCAGGATCGCCATTTTGGATTGAGGTCAAGGTAAGAGCCAGTGGATGGCTGCTTTGCTTTTCAGATCTTCAGTCTGAACCCCAATTTCTTTCTCTGACTTTTTATTAATTGTGTATCAAATATGTTTGACTCCATATGTACTCCAAATGAGGCTTTGCATGAGCCTATTTAATTTTTGTAAACCTGATAGACCCAAATGTTATTCTCTGGACATCTTTTGGCCTTTGTATATTACACTGACTTGGACAGCAAAGCTAAGTGTAATTTGAAACAGGAAATAGAATAGGGCATGAGTCTCTTGGCTTAGTGTGAAATTCATTGATGCCTAGTCATAATGCAATACATAGGCACAGTTAGAAGATAAATAAAGCTAAAATCTTATGAGAATAAACATAGACATGGAGAGTGTAGTAATATGGGGCGGCAGGGCTGCGTCCCCCACACCCGGCCACCCACATGGCTAGCTTATGCCCCAAAATAATTACACAGACACTGTATTCTTTTAAGCACTACTTGGCCCTTTAGCTCTAGCACTTACAGGCTAATTCTCACATCCCGATCAACCCATCTCTAATAATCTGTGAGAACCGGTCTTACCGGGAAGATTCTAGCCTAGTCCATCCTGGGTCGGAGCTTCATGCCCGGAGCGGGGCATGGCGTCTCTCTCAGGCATCTGCTCCCAAGAGGAGCTGTGGAGTCTCTCAGCTCACTTCCTCTTCCTCCTAGCATTTTGATCTGTTTACTCCACCTACCTATGTCCTAACCAATAAAATGGGCCAGGGCAGTTCCTTTATTAGCCAATGACCTTCCTCCATCATTTCCCCTTTTTCGGTTTAAACAAAAAAAAAGGCTTTAACATAGCAAAATTACATATAACAAAACAGTTATCAAGTAAAAGTTACAATAATCTTTATCATAACTAAGGAAAACTATAACTATAACTAACTATTCTTAACTCCATCAAAGACTCCAGAAAGATATATTACCTAAGTAAACAAGAACTAAGAAACTTCAAACTCTAGAAATGACAAAGACATCTCGCTGCCTGGACAGTCACCCAAAGTTCTTTTGTACCGTGGGGGCATCCATCTTCAGCCTTCAGGCCCATGGTATCCAGCAGACATTTCCATAAAGCAGGAAAATTCAAAGTCAGTTCAGTCACTATCTGTTGTGTCCTGCAGAATGTCTCGCAGACTCTTTCAAAATGAATCAGGAACCCCGAAAGATCATCTCACCTTAGGCAAGTTCAGTAGTCCTCTCTCTGCGGGTTCTCTGTGTCCAGTTTATGCAATAGTCCAGGCAAGAGCAGTTTCTTGCCCAAATGGCTATCAAAACTCCATAACGAGCCTCTTCGATGCCCATCTTCCTCTTGAAGTAGATTGGTGCTGCCAGGAGCAGAGTGTCTCATTGTCATGAAAAGTCCTCAGTTATTAAAACATTAAATGTCCTATTCTATAATCTTTGAAAGACATGAAGAATGTCTATCTAAAATATATCTCTATATATCTAGAAAATCTAATTAACATGACTACAAGCTTTACTATTATCGATGATTATCCATTAACAACCTATATTTCTTAATTATACATTACATTTTTTAATGAACTACACAATCACAATACCTTAATCAAAATCAGAAACACTTATACATATAACAAAATTGACCTTAAATCTCTATCAATAAAGCAAAATCTATACTAATGTAAATTATTCATATCTATATCATATCCCCCTTTAAATGTGAAAGAACATTTATAAACCATATTTGGGAACATGGGCGCAGTTTTTTCTCTCCAAACTGCTTCCTGCTGAATGGGGGCGTCGTTAATTAGGTCTTTCATGGTATAACCTGTGTGCTAGTTTTATCTCAGTTGGCAGTTGAGTGAAGCAATTTTTTGAAGGCGTTCACACCAACCCTTCAGGAGGGCGTGGTCCATCATACCAAATCGGAATAGAAGAAATGAACAGCGTCTCATCCTCTGTGAAAACAAAATAAGAAACTCCTTTCCAAAGTATCATATCCTTAGATCCAAATTCAAAATATCTATGTTGGATTAGTTCAGCAGCATTTATAAATAAATATCTTTTAGCAGCTGTTGCTCCTTCCTCAGCATTCAAATAATTCAAAGAGAGCATAGTAGCATACAGTATCAAGATTCTCTGTGTATTTTCCATCTTCGTGCAGCTTTGTTTTAACCTCTATTTTGTTTATTTTTACTTTTAACTCTTTGCTTTTTGAGACAGGTTCTCTGTATCTTTGACCTGAAGTAACTCTGTAGACCAGGCTGTCTTTGAACTCTCAGAGATCCGCCTGTCTCTGCCTCTCAGGCATTGGGATTAAAGGTGTATGCTAAGACACCTTGAACTCACAGAGAACTGTTTGTCTCTGCCTTCTAGGCACTGGGATTAAAGGCGTGTGCTACCACACACAACAATTCTCTTCCTTTTTTTGTTTTTTACTTTAAGAACTTCAACTTTTAGTCTGCATATATTTTTAACACACTTTAAACCATTCAGAAATTTTCTCTGTCTTTGAATCTCTCTTTACTGTATATCTCTCTTTTTTTGACCACATGAATCTTTAATTTACCAAGCAATCTCAGTAGGACTAAAGGCGTGGCTTTGCCAGCTAGAGCCAGTCCATTCCTTAGCTTTCCAGGCTCGTGGCGGATATACAGGCTGTAGCCATGTTTACTGCAACAACTGTATGGCATTTCAAGGTCCCTGCCAGCAAGTGAGCTACAACAGACAACACTCAAGTCCTCGCTCGGTAGCCGGCCCTCCTGCTTCAAACAGTCAGAGTTTGCCCTGGCAGGATGGCCCAGAAAGCCGGCATTTTTAAACGGCGCAGCTTTTTTCCTGCTACGGCTGAAAACCGAAAAGCATGCGTTCAGCTTTTCGTCAACACTGTTTAAGTGTTTCGTGGCAGGACCTCTTAATGAGCTGCAGGCTTTGCAGCTAAAGCTGAGTCAGGAAGCCTCTCTTAGATGAGGCGCTTGCTTGCCTCTAGCAAGCAGAGTAGAACTGAGAAATTGCTGCTACCAAGAAACCAGGCACAATGCTTTCCTTTTGTTCTAGAATTACGTCCCAAGCTGTCTCAGGCTTTATGTGGAAGCAGTTGTCCACGTGGGCGCCATATGTAGTAATATGGGGCGGCAGGGCTGCGTCCCCCACACCCGGCCACCCACATGGCTAGCTTATGCCCCAAAATAATTACACAGACACTGTATTCTTTTAAGCACTACTTGGCCCTTTAGCTCTAGCACTTACAGGCTAATTCTCACATCCCGATCAACCCATCTCTAATAATCTGTGAGAACCGGTCTTACCGGGAAGATTCTAGCCTAGTCCATCCTGGGTCGGAGCTTCATGCCCGGAGCGGGGCATGGCGTCTCTCTCAGGCATCTGCTCCCAAGAGGAGCTGTGGAGTCTCTCAGCTCACTTCCTCTTCCTCCTAGCATTTTGATCTGTTTACTCCACCTACCTATGTCCTAACCAATAAAATGGGCCAGGGCAGTTCCTTTATTAGCCAATGACCTTCCTCCATCAGGAGAGGCCACTATGCAAAGAAGCTTACTGAATCTTTGTAAGCTTCCAATGGCATCCTCCTCCTAGATGCTTCTCTGTGAAAGAGGCCAGGCCATTTAACCTATTAGATTCTCTGCGAGATTAACACTAAAGGTGTTATGACACACACTATTCATTAATGGAATTTATCACTATCCCTCTGCCTTCTTAAAGAGGAGGTAAAATGGTGAGACCATGACACTGTCAAAGCAACAGGAAAAGGCTCTGGCATTGAAAAGTTCGACATTCAAAGAGACAAATATAAAGGACCATGCTAGATGTAATAGAGAATCTTATTCCTGTGGAGAGTTCATAGGTAGCTTGTTACTGAGATGTCAATAGAAAAATTCAAGGAAAATGAAATTAAGTAGTTTAAATATAAAAGAAAGTTAAATGTAAGTTTATATTTTAAAAAGTAATGTGTGTGTGTGTGCGTGCACTTGTGTGTGTGTCTGTGTATGTCTCAAGCTCTCAAGGGAGGAAGGAGACCTCAAAAAAGATCTAAATATTAGAGGAAACAACATCAGAGGTGTCTAATGTTTATAATAAGGGAGTGCTTCACAAGGCATTCTCCAGTAAGGCAGTCTGAATATACTGTGAATTCTGGTGTGCTTCAGTGAAGGTAGCTTTCTGATATGATTGTCCACTTGAAACCACTAGAAGCCAGGCATGGTGACATACACCTTTAATTCCAGCACTCAGGAGGTAGAAATAGGCATTATCTCTGCGAGCTTGAGGTCCACAGAGCTAGTGCAAGAACAGCCAGAGCTATTGCACTGAGGAACCCTGTCTTGAAAAACAAAACCAACCAAACAAGTGGCTTTGATGTTCATAACAGATAGGCTTTAGACACCTAGCATCGGTTGGTATGTCAACAAAGCACAATTCATGCTCCCTTGTTTTTAAAATCTCTCAGCTTTGCTGAACTGTAATTTGTACAAGATCCACTCATTTAAAATATGTAGTTTGGTGGATATCAATGACTGTATATATTTGAATGACCACTACCAAAATCAAGTTGAGGTTCAGTCCCTTAATATTTCTTAATATTTCTTTAAGCATCCTGTCTTTACTACAATTCAGAGCTCCAGAGGCGCTAGGGAATTAGGAAGACCCTAGGAGAGATGCATAGATTGCTCTGGGAAGGTGTAATAAATAAGCTCTCCTGGGTAAACTGGGGGTGGGGCGGCATAGAGGGGAGGGCATGAGGGATAAAAATATTAGGGAATGAGATAATCGAGTTGGAGGAGCTACGGAGAGGGAGAGCAATGAAAGACATCTTGTTAAAGGGAGCCATTTGGGGTTTAGGAGAAATATGGTGCTAGGGAAATTCCTAGGAATCCACAAGAATGACCCCAGCTAAGACTTCTAGCAATAGTGAAGAGGGTGTCTGATCAGATTGGTGACCACCCTGTCACCATATAATCTTCATCGAGTAAGTGATGGAAGCAGATGTAAAGATCCACAGCCAAGCGTGGGGCAGAGCTCCGAGGGTCCAGTTGAAGAGAGGCAAAAGGAATTATGAGCAGGGGTGGAGAGGTCAACATCATGATGGAGAAAGCCACAGAGACAGGTGACCCGAGCTAGTGGGAGCTCATGGACTCTAGACTGACAGCTGGGGAGCCTGCAAGGGACTGAACTGGGACCTCTGCATGTGGGTGACTGTTATGTGGTTTTGACTGTTTGTGGGGCCCCTGAGATTGGGACCAGTTTCTATACCAGGTGCATGAGCTGGCTTTTTGTAGCTTGTTCCCTATGGTGGGATGCCTTGCTCAGCCTTGATGCAGGGGGAGGGGGTTAGTCCTGCCTCAACTTGACATGCCATGCTTGCTTTGTTGACTCTCATTGGAGGCCTTACCATTTCTGAGGCATGGATGGGGGTTGGTTAGGGCAGGGAGAGGGATTGGATTGGGAGGAGGAAAAGGAGGGGGAACTGTGATTGTTATGTAAAATGAATAAAAATTTAAAAAGGAATCCTGCCTTTAATAATTTAACTTTTATTGTTGCTGTATTGTTTTGTGTTCGATTTCTTATACTTAGTATGTTTTTGAGAACCATTCATCTTGTGCATATTATTTTAATTGTATAGTTTGTTTGTGCACATGTAGGATTATGACTAT
The DNA here is from genome assembly GCF_018167655.1 of Microtus oregoni. Taxonomy (NCBI): domain Eukaryota; kingdom Metazoa; phylum Chordata; class Mammalia; order Rodentia; family Cricetidae; genus Microtus; species Microtus oregoni. Next base: position 7,039,423 of record NW_024543828.1, on the reverse strand, counting down.
TTAGATGCCCATTTGGAGCTATTATGAATTGTATGGCTATAGATTTTTTCTCTTCTTTGTTTTTTGTATGAGTGCTCTATCTGCATGTATGCTTCCATGCCAGAAGCGGGCATCTGATCCCATTACAGATGGTTATGCGCCACCATGTTTGCTGGGAATTGAGCTCAGGACCTCTGGGAGATCAGCCAGTGCTCTTAACTGTTGAGTCATCTCTCCAGCCGTGGCTATAAACTTTTGAGCATAGATATTTTCATTATACATTAATTTGTTTGGGATGAATGTCTAAAAGTGGAATTACTAGATTAAGCACATGCTTAATTTCACAAAATCTATGCCATTCTTTGAGATTGTCTTACAAATGGGTTGTACTCACTTTGGTTTCCCACCAGCAACTTTTCTGAGATTAATTGTGGCTCCTATTCTCACCACAACTTCATATTGTCAGTATTTTCAGTTTTAGATATTGAATGTATATATGGTAGAATATCATGCTTCTAATTTATGTTTCACTTGTACCTTTAAAAATGCTTTATTACTTCTTTGAGAATTTCATACGTGTTTTGGTCATATTTACCCTCCCTCTCCCATGTCCTCCCAGATCCACCCCATTTGCACCCAAGTTTGTATTCTTTTTTCCTTCCAAAGACAGTTTGGGAAAGCTAAATATTCTTGAATGGATAGCCTTCCAATGGAGCATTCTTGATTTATCAGAGATTACATTCACACAAAACTGACAACAGCTAACAATTGCCCTTACTCTTTGGCTAGGGGCTGAACTTCATTCCCAAGGCCTGTCTCCATGCTGGGATTTGGTCTGATTTTTGTCACTTCAGGTTGTATGCATTGCTGCTATAGATGCTTTATATTGTGGGGAAAATCTATTAAAAAACACTGTGGCCTGCTTTGATTGAGTTATTTACCTTTATATTACTGATAGGAATATTTCTATATTCTGGATATATATCTGATAAGAAAACAATGTATTTTGTACATTTTCCCTAATGCAATAAAAGATGGTAAATTTGGTACATTTTCAAAGACTACCACCATATTGCAAAGAATACAGTTAATATTGATCTGGTTTCTAAATCATTCAGGGACTCCTGATTTTAAATATACTTATATGAGTAGATGCATATGGGCACATATGTGCACACATGTGCACTTGCACATGCGTACACACACACACACACACACACACACACACAGACGTGATTGATTTTTGGCTGGGCCATGGTACCCAGATTTTTCCTTTCCTTCTTCCACCCCCATTTTTTTGAGACGGAGTCTCAAGTAGGTCAGGCTGGACTTAAACTTACTGTATAGCTAAAGATGACCTTGAATTTCTTTTTTTAAAATTAACTTCATCACTGTTTAGCCAATGACCCAGGAGGACCTTGAACTTCTTTCTATTTCTACATCCCAATTATAAGGATTGCAGTCATTCCTATCACTGCTGGTTTATACCGTGCTGGGGATCCAACCTAAAACTTTGCGCATGATAAGGAAGTACTGTAGCAACTGAACTATATCCTAGTCCCTTATTTTCCAAATAATATCTTTTGTTATGTTTAGATGTTTTTACTTGTATGACAGACAGACAGACAGACAGACAGACAGACAGAGAATGCTCATAAATGTGTGCAGGTGCTCATGGTTAGGCACACGAAGGCCAGAAGAGGCTGTCAAATCCTTTGGAGCAGGCTTTTGGGGTGGCTGATGTTAAAAATGGGGGTTGTGGTTAGTTTTCTTCACTAATGTGCAACAAATTGATCCAGCACTATTTATCTCAAATATCAGTTCGTATTTTTCTTATTTTTGTTTTGTTTCATTATTTTCAAATTTTATATATTTATTTAAATTGTATGGGTATTTTGTCTGTATATTTGTCTGTACACATCTAGCCAAAAAAACGGGGTCAGATTCCCTGTGAGTAGGGTTACAGATGGTTGTGAGCTACCATACCGGTGCTGGGAACTGAATCCAGGTCCTCTGCAAGGGCAGTCAGTGCTCTTAACTGCTGAGCCATCTCTCTGGCCCTTTCTTTTTTTTGTTAAAAAATGCACCTTGATTTTCTTGAACTAAGGGTTTGTTTTCATCAAGTAATAATGTGGATCCACGTAAACATATGGATCTAGATTTTATGTAGGAATCCTACCATTGCTCCAGAAAGTGTGCTTAGATTATTAAAGGATATCTGCTATTGTAGTTGACTATGGTGTTTCAGAAAAATGTAAAACAGCTATTGTATTTTTTGTGATTTGCCAGAACCTGGGAACTCTGGAAAAATGGGAAAAAATCTGAGGTTGAGATACTAGCATTTGGGGGGATTCTGGGGATTTTATATTAATTCTAGTTGGTTGATGTTCTAGATGCCAGTCATGCACATGAGTTAGGCCAAATAAAGAACAGCAAAGGTAAGGCTTTGTATAGTGCAGGTGCAAATTCAGTTGGTTGGGTCTTGGTGCAAAGATAGCTGGTCAAACAGTGTTCTGTAGATTACTATGAGGGATTTTCTGGGATGATATTAACATTTAAATTGGTAAATCTTAAGTAGATTGCTTGATTTCCATAATGTGATGGTACTTATCCAGTTATGAAGGTCTTCATAGAACAAAAACTAAGCAGGAAGGAATTCTGCCATCAGGCACCCCTTGCCTTTAGGTTTGAGTAACACTCAGATCTTCTTTGGTTTCAAACCACTTACTGGCCTTCAGAACTAAAACGTGACTTCCCTTGGGCCTCCACCTTGACTACTTCTGAACTCAAACTACTTCATTGGCTCTTCTCTGAGACTCTTGATTGCTAGCCACTCATTGACTTCCATAACCATGTTAGCCCATTTAAAAATAAATCTCGTTTGTCTGTATGTCTCTTCCTGTTTCTGTCTCTCTTTCTGCATCTATACACATGTGATTGGTTCTGGCATGTCTGGAAAGCATTAACTCTCTCTTTTTTACACACACACGTATATACTTACTCACTCAGAGGTACAGTTAAACTCATCTTCACTTCTGCAATTTCCACAACTAAACTTATTATCTGAGCATAGGTGATTACTTCAGTAACAGCGAATTAATTGGTTTTATGATAAGATATTATACAGACATCTCATGGATTATGCTTATAAGGCCATCTCTGATATCATAAGAAATAGTAATATAATAAGTAATTTTCTTATATTTCATGTCGAGAGATACATATACACATGCAGAATCTACATTAAGAAAAGACATGAGGGGCTACAGAGATAGCTAAGCAGTTAAGAGTGCCTGATGCTCTGGTACAGGACCTAACTTTAGGAACCAGAACCCACATGGTGGTTCTCACAGCTACCTGCAACTCCAGCTTCCCAGGAACCTGACACCATGTTCTGTCCTCTTCACCACACACACACACACACACACACACACACACACACACGCTCACACATATACACACACACACAAATAAAAAGGATAAGAATGTAAAAGGGAAACTGGGAAGAAGGATGCAATCGTTGGGAGGATGGGAGGGGTGATAAGAGATTAACAGTGGGGTAAATATGATCAAAGTGAATTATACATATGTCTTAAAATCTTATAATGAGATTCATTACTTTGTATTAATTTCCATGAATAAAATATCTAAAAAACAAAGATACACATGCATACATTAAATGCTTATCTGTATCTCTAAATCTATTTTGTTGAAGCATAGCAGGTATAAAGCTTTTTATAAAAATATTTATTATATCTTGATTATATCTACTTGTTAGACTTCTGACTCATCCCAAGACTTCTACCATTTTATCTCTTCCCCAACCTGTCTGTCTGTCTGTCTTTTTTAACTCAGTGAGTCCAGTTACCTCTTCCCCCCAAAATATTCATTATGGTGTAACTTGCAATCATAAATACAATAAAAAGTCCACAAATAGAACATTAGTTAAACATGGTATGCCTATTAAAGAAGATTCAATGCTTTTGTCAAAAGTAATAAAGTATATCCAGTCATGGTTTAATTTGAGTACTTGGGATGCAGAGGCAGGTGGCTCTTTGTGACTTAGAGGCCAGCCAAATCTATATACCAAGTTCCAGGCCATCCAGGACTACATAGTGAGATTCTATCTCAAACAAAAAAAAAATCCCCTTAAAACAAAAAGTCAAAAGAAAGCAAAAACCTAACCAAAGCAAAATGAAAGAAGAATGAAGTATATATACATGAAATATTTAGTATAAGCTTCAAAATATATTATGTGCTAAAGGACATGAAGAAGAGGATAACATGAATGTTATGCTTTCATTTGTGTGTGAACCTGCATATACACATTATTTGAAAGGATTTAGTTAAAAATATGATAACAGGGGAAAGTATGAACGCTCTCAGAAAGGAGAGCGTGGGGTCTGAAGTTCAGAGAGATTCACTTTGCACTGTATACCCTTTACTATGTGGACTTTATAATCATATGTCCATGTACACTTTCAACAAATGTTCCTTTTTGAGCATTTATTAGCTATAAACAAAGAACTATTTTTGGGATTTGGAGGGTGGATATTAATTCTGTATCTTTACAGTTGAAATGTCTTCACCAGTCTTCTGAAGGTCACTTTGAAGAAGGCTAGTTTGGGAAGCAGAAAGCAGCAAAGTGCATAAAAATGAGGGTGTGGCACTGGAGAGATGACTTAGAGGCTAAGAGCACTTTGTTCTTTCAGAGAGCTCAGATTCCATTTCTTGTACCTATGCAGCAGCTTAGAACAATCTGTAACTCCTGCTTCAGAGCATCGGACGCCCCCTTCTGGCCTCATCGGGTACCCTCCTCAGGCACCAGGCACACAAGTGGTTCGCATTCACAAATGCAAATAAAACCCTCATACAGTTAAAATTAAAATAAATCTTAAAAAGTGAGTGAGCAATAACACGCCAAGTGACATACCAGTTAAGAATACCATAGGTGCCAGCAATGTGTTTATTAGCTTTATGATCAATGAATGATGTGTTAGTCATTGCTGAGACAAAATACACAAGGGAGGTAAATATATATTGTCCAGAGTGTTAATTCATTATGGGTCAGGGATCATGGTGAAACAGAACATCTCATCTCTTGTGGGACAAGAAACCCACACAGACACAGACACACATGTATACACACATACACAGAGTATGAATATGCCTACCTTAGTGGAGTTTCTAATTTCTCCTCCTTTTCAAAGATACTTGTTTTTATTGTTTTTAGCTATCTGCAGATGTGTGTTTGTGAGTAGGTTCCTGCATTCATGTACATGTGCCCACAGCAGCTAAAAAGAGGCATCAAATCCTTCTGGAGCTGGATTGACAGGTAGTTGTGAGCTAGCTACCTGAAGTGGGTACTGAAAACTGAAGTCAGGTCCTCTGCAAGAACAATATATGCTCTTAACTGCAGAATCTTTCCAGCCCCTAATTTCTGCCATTTTATTCCAGTCATGTCCATTGGAATTGTACCCTCCCAGTCAGGGCAAATTGTAGGTTGAAGGTTTTGTGGCTGGGTTGATGTCCCAGTGCCACTGCCAAAAGCCTTGCCTAGTTACAGAAGATGGCCTGTTCAGGCTCCATATTCCCCACTACTGTGAGTCTTCACTAGTGTCAACCCCATGGATTCCAGCGAGTTTCCACTGCATGAGGTTTCCACACACCCCCATTCCAGTCATACTCTCTCTCTGCTTCCACCCCCTCACATTCGTTTTAAGTGCAGCTTTCCAGAAAGATTCAGGAGAAGGACAAAATGGAGAAATGTTCTTCACAACAATGTAACATACACAGTCTTTATTCAAAATCCCAAATAGAGTCATTGTTTTTATCTAAAACCTCATGAGGACCGTGCTTACTGTTCACATCCCTATCAGTGTTCTGATCTTCTGAATCCCCATCTGCACTGTCCATCAAGATCCTACAAAACCCTAGGCTGTCTCTAACCCCTTACTTTCTCTAATCTTTTCTTCCCACAAGCCAGTTCCAAAGTCTTAGATACCAAACAGTCAACAATAGTCTCATTCTCTGGCACCAAATTTTAGAGCATTTATCCCTGTCATCACTATGACCAAAATATCTGACAGGAACAGCTCAAGAGAGAAAACGTTATTGATTCATGCTTTCAGAAGGTCACTCCATCATAACAAGGAGGGGATAAGCTCATATCATGTTTGCCAGGAAGCATGGGGAAAGAATTCCTGTTGTTGGGGTCTCTCTCTTCTCCCATATTTTATTTTTGTTTGGTCCCAGAGTTTGCCATCTCTGCTTCCTCACAGCCTTCTGTTTTTATTCAGTCTTGTTATGCTGCACTTTATCGCCCTGTTATTTCTTCATTTAGCTGCTCGGCCACTCTCTTGCAGCTACTGTTGCCATTGTTACCACCACAACAAGGTGGCTGCTGCTGCTGCTGCTGAATTCACTTGCTATCAATACATTGCTACTTCCGCCCTTTGCTTAGCTGCTTTACTAATCATAAGGATTCAAAGTAGGCAAGAAAAGACCAAACAGCGACAAAGGAGGATGTCTTTCTGATTCTTCATTTTCTCGTTTTATTCCATCGGCTCCTCTATCCTATTCAATGATCCCACTTACTTCAGTGGGGGTATTCCCGCTTAGCTATGCATAGAGTCTTAAGTGTTGGGGGTGCAAGGAATGTAGAGCAGCTGCTGAATCACAAGTGGAAGCAGCCAGTGAGAGCAGGGTGGCAGTGGGACCACTGGAATTGCAAAGGGTAAGACAGTAGTGGCGGAGCTGCCTTCAACCTCTGGGATCTGTGTCATATGATACGGTGTCCTAGACGCTGGACATGGAGCTACAATGTTTGCTGTACTATCTTTCCTCCCGCTTGTTTTATGATTTCATTCCTTTCTATTGTAGTGAGAATGTTTACTTTGTAGCATAATATCTTGGAAATATGCAGCTTGCTCTTCTAGTATTTTCCAGGCACTAAAAAATCATACTTTGAGTCTCAGAGGACACTTTGATTTTGAAGTTTTCAACAATGTTGGAATGATTAAAACTATAGGAACTCTTAGAAATGGATTTCATACATTCTTATCATGAGATAAACATGAGACTTTTGGAGACTAAGGGTGGAATGTTATGGGTTTTTAAAGAGATTTATTTTTCTTATCATTTTGTGGTGTGTGTGTGTGTGTGTGTGTGTGCGCGTGCGTGCGTGCGTGTGTGTGTGTGTGTGTGTGCAGGGCTCATGGAGGCCAGAAGAGGAAGGACTTCAGATCAGTTAGATTTGAAGGTGCAGGTGAGCTGCCTGATATGGGTACTGGGTCCTCTGGAAGAACAGTGTATGCTCATAACTACTGAGCTGTCTGGTTCCTGGAATGTCATGACTTAAGACTTGTTTGGTCTTCATATTGGCAGATAGAAGTCATGCTGGTTTTACAAATAAACTTGAAGAAAAAAATCTGATTTTTAACAAAAGATTTGTTTACATTGGTCATAAATTTTACAAGAAGGAGACTTCCCATAGTTACTCCTAATTGTCGGTTTGACTGGATTCAAAAATACTTACGATACCAGTAAAGCACATGTCACTTGTGGGGATGGGAGAATTGTCAAAGACTAACTGAAGGAAGGGGAAGGCCTGCTCTGAAAGTGGATGGTGGCACCATCTCATAGGCTATGGGGCTCTAATAAAATAAAGGGAAAAAGAAGAAAGCCCGGTAATGCAGCCATTCTGTCTCTTTTTCCAAACTACATCAGGTGGAGAATCATTTTCTGGTTTTCCCCATGCACTTCTACTGTTATAAAGCACACAGTGCTGGTTAACCATAGACCAATAATGCTGAAACTGTGATTAAAATACATATTTACACTGGTAAGTTTCTGTGGGGTATTTTGTAAAAGCAATAGAAAGCCTAACGCATAAACAACTATTTACGCCTTATTCTGACAAATACTATTGATATTCCAATGTTATTCTTCTATGTCTTGTGTTTGCAATTTTTATAGTATTTACTAATACTCCGTGAAGAAACTTGAAAGACTTAGCATATATTTCAACTGCCACATGATTTCTATAGTGTCTGTACAAGTTTGTACTATTATCAGAAATGAATAATTGTTTCCCCTTTCCCCACATCCTTACCAGTATGAGCTGTCATTTGTTTTATTGAATTTGGCTATTCTGACTGGTATAAGATGAAATCTCAAAGGGTGTTTATTGCATATTTCCCTGTGGCTAAGGATGTTGATTGTATTTCAGCCATTTGTATTTTAATGTTTGAGCTATCTATGCTTATTTTTACCCCATTTTTAATTGTGTTATTTATTTTCTTGATGTTAAGGTTTTTTTTTAAATCTTTACATATGTGTGATTGCTAAAGATTTTCCCATTCTGTAGGCTGCTGCTTTGTTCAAATGACTGTGTCCTTTGCCATACAGGTTGTCAGTTTTATGAGGTTCCATTTATTAATTGTTGGCCTCAGTATCATTGTTCTCAGAGAATTTTTTTCTCTCTACCAATGAGTTTAAGACAATGTTCCACTTTCTCATCTATCAGATTTAATGTATCTGGTTTTATGTTGAAGTTTTTGATTTATTTGTATTGAATTGTGTGCAGGGTGATAATGATGGATTTATTTGGATTCTGTTGCATGCAGGTGTTCAATTTGACCAGCATCATTTGTTGAAGATTCTGTCTTTTTTCAAGTGTGTATTTCTGGCTTCTTTATAAAAAAATCAGGTGTCCATAAGTAGTGTGTGGATGTATGTCTGGGTATTCAGTTCCATTGATAAGCATGCCTGTTTTATGCCAATACCATGAGGTTTATTATTATTATTATTGTTGTTGTTGTTGTTGTTGTTTTGTAGTCCAATTTGAAATCATGGATGGTGGTACCACCAGTAGTTATTTTATTTAGAATTTTTTAACTATCCTGTATTTTTTATGTGTGTATATTTCCATATGTAGTTGAAGATTGTTTTTTTTCCAGTTCTGTGAATAATTGTTTTTGAATTTTGATAGAGATTGCTTTGAATCTATGAATTGTTTTTAGAAGAATGATAATTTTCACTTTATTAATCCTACTGGTTCCTGAGCATGAGAGATCTTTCAATTTTCTCGTGTCTTCTTATATGTCTTCCTCTAATATCTTAAAGTTCTTATTATACAAGTCTTTTACTTGCTTGACCAGAGTTATTCTAAGCTATATTGTAAGCTATTATGAAAGGTGCTGTTTCCCTGTTTTCTTTCTTATTTCATTTGAAATTTGTATAAAGGAAGACTACTGATTTTTGTGTGTTAATTTTGTAATCCTGCTACTTTGCTGAAAATGTTCATTAGCTGTAAAAGTTTCTTGGTAGAGTTTTATGGCCTTTTATGTATAAAATCATATTGTCTCCAAATAAAGATACTTAGACTTCTTCTCTTCTTATTTGTATCCCCTTGATCTCATTTAGTTCTCTTATTTGCTCTAGATAAGATTTCAAGTACTGTGGCAGTTTGAGTAAGAATGGCCCTCTTAGGCTCATCTATTTGAATGCTTGGTCACCTGGGAGTGGCACTACTTGCCAAGGATTGGGAGGTGTGGCCTTGTTGGAGAAAGTGTGGCACTGGGGGTGGGCTTTGAGCTTTCAAAAGCCCATGCCAAGCCCAGAATCTCCTTCCTGTTGCCTATGGATACAGATGCCGAACTTTCAGTTTCTTCTCCAGCACCATGTCTATCTGCATTCTGCCATGCTCCCCACCATGATAATAATGGACTAAATTTCTGAAACTGTAAACAAGTCCCAAATAATGCTTTCTTTTATGAGAGTTGTCATGATCCATATGCCTCTTCACATCAAAGAAAATAGACTAAGAAATTGGTAGCAGGGATGGGGTATTGTTGTGACCTGACCTTGCTGCTTTCTGGTGGAATGTGGACTTTGGGGAGTTGGATTAGGAAAGCATATGATTGCTTTAATTAGGTCTTAATGGGTCATATTAGTGGGAACAGGGAAGACAATGGTGCTAAGAGCAATATAGATTATGATGGTCCAGCTCAAATAGTTTCAGAGGAGAATATTAATAAGCAGCCTATATATAGCTCTTGTGATATTTTGGCAAAGAATGAGGCTGCTTTCTGTACTTATACAAAAATCTGCCTGAATCTAAATTGAAGAGTTTTGAACTAATGATATTATGAGAGGAAATTTTGAGACAGCCTAGTATTGACTGTGTCATGTGGTTATTAGTGGTTACTCTTATGCAGATCTATAATAAAAAGGAGCAAGGTGAGCAAAGAGAAATACAAAGGGTATGGTTTGAAGAATAAAAGGAGCACTAGGAAGTATAATGGAGCTAAGTCCAGTGCCCAAGGAGATAAAAATCTTTAAGGAAAAGCCTGATGCTAACTAAAAAAAAGGGAGTAGAGACATCAGGCCAAGACTCCACCCAGATAACATTCAAGGAAAAGCTTAAGCAGTGAAGGAAACTATCAAAAACATAAAGCTGGTGAAAACATACAAGGGGGCCAAGTTCCAGCCACAGCAAGCAACAGAATTTGGAAGCTTTGGCCATACAGTCCTGGATTTAGTGTTAAGAATACAAGAAAGGGTTTATGAAATCTCCCTACATCACTAAGGAGTTGATGAGGCTAGGCCTGTGTCAGGGGTGTCCCTGTGTGGAAGCCAAGAAAGGTGATTTTTGTGAAGCTGTGAAGGTAAATGCTGGATTTTATTAATACCCAACTATGTTGGAAATAGCAGAGACATGGGATACCTGCCAAAGATAGCTAGAGATCGGGTGTGGGATCAGCCCAAGAAAAATAATGTTGCAGTCAATAAAGCTGAAAGGAATTGAGGATATGAAGAGAGCCTTGCTATTAGACATGGAGACGTAGAATTTGGAGTTTTCCCAGAAGGTTTTTGGTCTTGCTTTGGTCCAGTATTTTCTCACTATGTTCCCTTTCTTCCATTTTGAACTGGTATGGTACATCCTGTGCCATTGTATGTTGAAAGTATGTGATCTGCTTTTGGATTTTGACTTTATAGGGTTGTGCAGGTACGAGATTGCCTTGAGTCTCAAAAGAGATTTTAAACTTTGAACTTTTAAATAGTGTTGAGACTGTTATAGACTATAAGGACTTTTGAAGTTGGACTGAATGCATTTTTGTATTATGACATGGCTACAAGTCTATGGGACCAGGACGTGGAATGTGGTGGTTTAAATAAGAATGACTCCCATAGGCTCATAGATTTAGATTTGAATGCTTGGTCACCAGGGGCTGGCACTATTTGAAAGTTTTAGGAGCTATGGCCTTGTTGGAAGAAGTGTGTCACTGGGTGTGGGCTTTGGATTTCAAAAGCCCTTGCCAAGTTCAAAGTCTCTCTTGTTCTCTTCCTGCTGCCTACAGATCTGGATTAGGATTTCCAGCTCCTTCTCCAGCACCATGAATGTCTAGCAAGTCCAATTAAATGCTTCCTTTTATAAGAATTGTTGTGGCCCTGGAGTCTCTTCACAGCAATAACAGTGACTAAGACAAGTACTATATTAAATAGGTATGGAGAAAGTGGACAACCTTGTCTTGTTGCTGATTTTAGTTGGATTACTTTTAGTTTCTGTCCATTTATGTTAGCTGTGGACTTGCTGTAAGTTGACTTTACTATGTTGAGGTGTGTTCCTTATGGATATCCTAGTCTCTCCAAAACTTTTATCATGAAGAGGTGAAGAGTTTGTTCAAAGAGCTTTTCTGCATTTAATGAGATAATCATGAGCTTTTGTCTTTCAGTTTTCATATATACATTGAGACTGGATTTGTTTATCAATTTTCATAAGCTGAACTATTGTTGCATCTCAAGGATGAAGCATACTTGATCATGTTAGATGGTATTTTTGCTGTGCTCTTGTATTCAGTTTGCAAGTATTGTATTGAGAAAATTTTGCATATATGTTCATAAGGGAAATTGATATGTAATTATCTTTTTTTGTTGGGCCTTTCATTCTAGGTATCAGGGTAACAGTGGCTTCATAAAAACAAGGAAGTGTTCCTTCTCTTTCCATTTTGCAAACATTATGAGTAGTATTAGCATTAATTTTTCTTTGAAGCCTTGGTAGAATTCTGAGTTGAATTCATCTAGTTCTGAGCTTTTTTTGGTTGGAATACTTTTTCAGTAAATGCTTCTCTTTGACTAGCAGTTGTAGATCTTTTTAAACTGCTTATCTGATCTTGATTTAACTTTGATAGATTGTATTATCAAGATATTTATCCATTTCTTTTAGATTTTCTAGTTTGTTGGGGTACAGGTTTTTTAAAGTACATCTTTGTGATTCTCCGAATTTCCTCAGTGTCTGTTATTATGCCCCCTTTTCATCTCTAATTTTATTAATTGGATCACTCTTCTGTGTTTTATAGTTGATTTGACTAAGGTTTATGAATTTGATTTTCTTAAAGAACCAACACTTTATTCATTGATTCTTTGAATTGTTTTTGTTTTGTTGGTTTCAGCCCTCAGTTTGATTACTTCTTCCTGGCTACTCTTTATAGGTATTGTTTCTCCTTGATTTTCTAGTGCTTTCAGGTGGTCATTAAATTACTAACATGAGATCTTTCCATTTTTTTTCAGAAAGCACTTTGTGCCATGAACTAGCTTTTTATAACTAGCTTCATTGTGTTCCATAGCTTTGGGTATGTTGTATTTTCATTTTTTATTGGGTATGTTGAATTTTAAAAAGATTTTAATTTCCTTCTTGATTTCTGTTTGATTCGTTTTCATTTAGTAGTTAGTTGTTCAGTTTCCATGGGTTTGTATACTTTCTGCTGTTTCTGTTGTTGATATCCTGCTTTAATACATGGTGGTTAGATTGGATGTAGGCTATCATATCAGTTTTCATATATACATTGAGACTGGATTTGTGTACTAATATGTGAAATCTCCTCTTTGAATCTTTTCAGGAGAAATTTGTAATCCCAATTTAGGCAAAACTTTCTTTACTTTGTCAAACATTCTTTCTAAAGTATCTGCATTTGAATCAGATAACAAAATGTCATCCATGTAATGGTAGATTATAGACTTAGGAAATTGCTTACATATTATTTCCAATGGCTGACAAGGTATTGGCACAGAGTGGGGCTATTGAGCATTTCCTGTGGAATAATGGTCCATTGATATCTCCTAGTATGCTGAGAATTATTATAAATAGGCACTGTGAAGGCCAATTTTTCTCTATCCTTTTCTTGTAAAGGTATAGTGAAGAAACAATCCTTTAAATCAATAACTATGAGAGACCATAGTTTGGTAACAGAGAAGGCAGAGGAATTTCAGATTGTAGAGGGTCCATAGATTGAATAACCTTGTTGATAGCTCTAAGATCTGTCACCATTCTCCATCTTCCAGATTTCTTTCTTACAACAAATACAGGAGAATTCCAAGGGCTGGTAGATTCGTCTATATGGAAAGCATCTAGTTGCTCTTATACCAGGGTTTCTGAAGCCTGTAGCTTTTCTTCTCTTAGAGTCCACTGTTTAACCTATATTGGTTTCTCAGTTAACCATTTTAAAGGCAGGAACATTAGTATCTCTGAAGGTTTGTCAATTACTTTGTGTTCTTGTAAAGCCTGAACTGCTGGTGACCTTTGTCTATAATATCTTCACCAGAAACTTAAGTTTTTGGGGCTGCAGGAATGTTGATCTGGGTATTCCATTGCTTCAATAGATCAAACCCCCACAAATTCACTGAAATATTAGCTACACATGGCCTCAGAATTCCTCTCTTTCCTTCTTGCCCTATGCATTCGACCCATCTCATGCTTTTTTTTTTTTTTTTTTTTTTTTTTTTAGTTTCTGACTCCTAGGAACTGAACATCTACCTTTTGAAGAGGGCAATTCAGATACCATGATTCTTGGGTAATGGTATTTACATCTGAATGATGTGGGAGTTCCCTCTGTTTGTTGCTTGTGTTGGTTAATGAATAAAGAAACTTCCTTGGCCTGATAGGGCAGAATTTAGATATGCGGAGAGGACAGAACTGAATTCTGGGAGGAAGAAAGCAAAGTCAGAGGATGGCATGGAGCAACCACCAGAGATAGACATGCTGGAACTTGAATGGTAGGCTACGACTTCGTGGTGATACACAGATTAATGAAGATGACTTAAATTAATATGTAAGAGTTAGCCAATAAGAAGTTAGAGCTAATGGGCCAAGCAGTGATTTAATTAATACAATTTCTGTGTGGTTATTTTGAGGCAAAGCTAGCTGGGTGGCCAGGACCAACAAGTGGGCACTCCTCCTTGTAACATTTGCACCCATGTTTAGAAAGCCTTCAATAAAAATGCTATTTATACACACTCTTAGCTTTGGTCTTTGTTCATTTATAGAAGCCGATATGTTTTCAGAATATATATTTCCTTTGTCCTACTGGAGTGTTTGACTCATCCTCCACATCTATTCCACCATCCAGACCAGTATGTTTTTTTTTTATAATAGGCACTGGATTTTAAAATTTTCCTGGTGAGACACATTCTCCACCATAATTGAGAATGATTGGATCATGTTCATCATGGGGACTTGCAAGAGGCCCCCCAAGAAGTTTCCTGATGGTACCAGGTTGCCTTGTCTGTCTTTTGTTGACCTACATTTATTGGTCCAATGTCAGCTTTTGCCACACCTCCTACATATACCTGAAAGCTTAGTCCTCCTGTTCTTGCCATTCCCAGAAGAGAGATTATTCCTAGGAATTCCTTGTCTACAATCCCTTCTCAGAGGTCCTAGTCTACAACAATTAAAACATTTGGTATTTTGATGTCTCCTCATACTATTGGAAATTGCTTCTCCTACCCAAGCTTCAGTACTAAAGTCAAGTGTCTCAGCATTCATTGTATGCAGGATCCATTCATTCATTGGTGCTGATCTGACCTTTAAAGGCCCAAGGATCTTTTTACATTCTAAGTTAGCATCCTTAAAATCCAAAGATTCAATTAGTACATGTCTAGCTTCTAGGTCTGTTACCCATATCAGTACAGCCTTAGTTAATCTTTGTAAAAAGTCACTAAAGTGTTCTCTCTGACCCTGGTTAACCCTAACATATGATTCAATTCTCTTTCTTAGTTCCTGAATTTTGTCCTAAGCATGCTGTGCTACATAGGGACAAGGTGTGTTCATCATAAATTGCCTGATCCTGAGGATCAGAGTAAAGTCCCTCACCCAGAATTTGATCTTGTGAAATCTCAATCCTTTTGCTTTTCCCTGTTGCTATAGTATTTTCACTTCTTCTCTTTTGTAACACTTCTAAAGCAACAGAGGTCTATTTTGTAGGATCACTGAGATTAACTGAATACCATCTTTTGGCATTGCTTTGTTGTTTGAAGTTCAAATTTTGACCATTTCCCTAATGAAGGATGAATGTATTCCATAAGATACAATTGCTTGTTTAATTTCCTTTAGATCAGTCATACGTATGGGCTCCCATGTTATATTTTTTGATTACCTTAGGGTATTTGGTGCCAGATGCTTTTTCTTATAATATCACCAGAAAAGCAGGTATTACTCTGGGTAAGCTATCCCAGAGTTTGGTATGTACTGATGAGGCTACATTTTTGTCTTTGTACCTTTTGTCCCTGGTTGTCAAATCAATAAATTCCTCAATCTTTTCAAATCTTTTTAGTAACCATTGACTTTTGTAGAGTCTGGATCTCCTGTCCAGTGTTCTGGTCTAATGCCCTCATTGAGGATTCCAAGGTGTGAAGTTTGTCTAGTAAAAATAATGTCTCATCCTTGGGCATAATTTTTATAGCATGAATATTACCTTCCTGGAGAGACATTCTATCAGTCAATCTATCATAACCCTTCAACAGAGTCTGATTAATACATTCAACAGTACAAATTCTCTCAGACAATGTCTCAGGGTCCTCTGTCATTGTCTGGGTTTTGTTTGTCAAATTGGTCATATCATTCTCCAGAGTTCTGAATTTCCCTTTTTAGTTGATCATTATCAGTCTGTAAAGACTATATTATTTCTAAAAGTGCCTCATTCTTGGCCCTATTATAAAACCATGTTTTTAAGGAGAAAATATTAAGGACAAAGCTAATCCCCAGAATCAAATAGAGGGGTGCAGGAGGGAAATCATATAAACCTTGCATAACATCATAAACAGTATAAGTAAAAAGGCTATTGAACTCCTGAATTGTTAAATTGTCCACCATCTTGCTGTTTTAAATTATAAGTTTATAATTTTATTTTAAATTATAAATCTTACCTTGCTTGTGTTTGATCTGGAGTAGGTGCAATACCGATACCTGCCAGTAGGTGTCCCGGTACATTTGTAGCCAGCCGTGTAGCTGGTTTGAATCTGATTTTAGCATTAAACTGAAAGATATGCTCAGATTAAAAACAGTTATTTATTGTGAATCACAGACTGTGTGCTCCGCGGAAGTCCCTGACTGGTCCATAGCTGCACGAGCACAAGTAGAGCAAAAAGGGATGACAGTGACCCATATTGGACCCAGAAGCCAGCCATGCATTCGAGGGTGGCCAAGGCTCTCTGAGATGTTTAAGGAGAAAATATGAAGGACCACGGCTAATGGCTACTCAGGGCAGCTGCACGGGAATTCTATACCCAAATGAACTGCGTGAAGCCTGATGGCGGCTGGCTAGAGCTGCTGGAGACCCGAGCCCCACAATTCGGGTGCCAATGGTAGAAGTTAGTTTGATTCTGGAAATAGCCAGGCTAGCTAAAAGATAAAACAATTATATCTTTATTTATTATAAAGGGAAAACTCACAAAAAAAGAAAAAGAAGTCCAAGCTCAGCTGTACTGTGAGGGAACCTCAGAGAGAGAGAGCACCTGGGCTGTTAGCCTGTTTTTCTCTGGGTCACAGAAAGCCACACCCTAACTTGGTCCCACCTCTTGAACATAATTGATTAACAAAGCTTCCCCATCAAAATGGGAATATTGCAGAGGAGGAAAAGGTCTAAAGGAAAGAGAGAGATGGGACAAAAAATGTCTCAATATATGTGGCATGACAGCAGGAGGGATTTGGGGAGGTGGAAAAGAGACCAGCAAGAGAGGGGAGTTGTATGACATCAGAGGAGTAAATGAAAACAAAGGATAACAATATATTGTATAATATGTCATATCAAAGCCCATTAGCTTGAATGCTAACCAAAAAAAATGATAGACTTAGTATCACAGATAATTTTCAAAAGTCAAAGATCATAGGCAAAAGGATTGTGTACTCTTATCTAATTTTACAGCTAATACTTGGGGTCTTTTGGCCAGTTAAGTGAGTTAAACAAGGCCATTTATATAAGAACTCAGAAATATGAATATTAGACCATGGCTAAATTGAAAATTCTTAGCAATTTCTTTTGAACTTTAGATATTTGTGATGGTATAGAAAGAGTTTACAAACTGTACCAATAAGTAAATGTCAAGCTGTTTTCAAATTTTCAAGAAAAATTGTTTTCAAGAAAGCACTTGTAACAAAGGGCATATCTGTGGATTATCTGTGAAATTCTCCTTCATATTCTCTCTGATGCCCATTTAAATGGATCATTAAAGTTAGAGCTACTAATTTCTGAGTATCTGAATTAATATTCCCAATGCAACAATTATTAATAGAAAGTAGAGTAGCTTCCAAGTGTCTTGATCGTTTTGACAGCGAAACAACCATTGTCTATTTTTCCCATACTTGAACTTGAGTTCTAATTTTTATAAGTACTAACTCCGACTCAAATGAATAATATTTAAAAATTATGCCCTACAAATTTTTAAAGTTCTGATATGAACTAATCTCCTACCAGGTTAAAAAAATAATGTATACTGCCCTTTATACAAAGAAGAGGAGGGATTCATATATCTAGTCAGTGATAAATGCATAAATCTCTCTGAAACGATACACAAGAAAAATATGCCACAATAATAATGATGATGTTTAAAATCTAAATTTAAATTTTTAATGAAATGTGAAAATAGCTACATATACATAAAAATTGTGCTACATTAGACCACTGTGTGCTTTCATAGCATATTGATTGTTTTTCCTATGTACTTAAAAAAAACAAAACCTCAAACCAATTCTGCTAATTAAGCTCTCCCTGGCCAGGAGCTCACTTGGATCTCTGACAGTTCCTAGTTAAAGCCCAGTTTGTGGTTTTTGACGGCAAACCAAGACCCTCTTGTCTGCTTCAGGAAAACTGGCTGGTTTTCATCCCTGGTATTATTCTGTGGGTATCCTCATTCCAACAAGTCACCAATTGTCTTTACCATGACTTACAGTTGTGCCAGATTTTTTTTTTGGTCACTTTTGCTTGAGACAGTAATACCAGTGATAATTTTTTTTTCTTAATTTGGCTTTAGTTTCTGACAAATAATCTTGAGAATAGGAAAAGGTTGTATAGTGAAATGATCATATAAGGGCAACAGCAAGTAAATCAAAATGTCTAGATGAATATGTGTACGTGTTTTGGTATATGTTTTAATTTTTGTGTATTTCTTGTTAATTAGTTCACCATTTAAAAGCTAAAGGAAACATAGGAAAACAATATTTTACAAAATGAAATGTCAAAAGTGTACTTTAAAAAATAATGGTACTTGATGCAAATTAAATTTAGTGCTTCTTGAAATTTTGTTCACTTTCTAACACGTAGAGAAACAGGAAATGAGGCTGAGTAAAGTGCTCAGTACTTGCATTAGTAAATCTACCTCATTTCCCTTTTCCTATCTCCTTACCAGAAAAGAAGTGATCTAAATATTTTGTTTGCTTTTCACAGAATGTGAAAGACTTTTCATAGTATTTTGAAAATTTATTACCCCAAGTAGCTATTTGTTATATCCCTTACCAATTTATAGACCCCCAAACTAAGATTGAATGCAAATGACAAGCCTTGTAAAACTTAGAACTATTCTTGTTTCTCTGTATGGTCTCTAGTAGTGTCGTCCCAGAACTAAAACTTTCAGTCTGTGACCTTGAGAAACCCAGAAAGTAAATAGAAGCAGTGCAGAATGGAAGGTCATCTTCTCTACCACGATCCCTAAAGGGTATCAAATATTCATCTTCACAGGTACATGTCTTCATAATTAAGGTGGATGGGGACTAAAGCAAAAGCAATTCAAAATGGGGGTGGGGGCACACGAAAGCAATAATTTTGAATGTTTGACATTTGTTTTGAAACTACCTTACTACCCTATACCCTTTACCATCTGTCTGTTATCCCTCCCAACACCCACCTCTGTCTTCCCACAGGGCTCCATTGTCTGCAGTTCCTGTTTCTCAGGGGCGGAGCTGTGGGAGGCAGCCATGGGTGCCATAATAGGCACCTGCGGCCAGCACAATGGGCTGTGGGTGCTTGTGGGAGAGACAGATTGATGTATTGTGCATGGGGGAGGAGGGCTGTCACTTGAATCCATGTGAACCCAGGCTTTAGGGGCAAGGGAGATTGACAGCTTTTGTAGGTTGCATTTCTTTTTCAAAGCTTGGCTTTAATAGACAGTAAGTTTGGGGCCCCAGGCTTTCACTCCCATAATTCTAACAGGGCAATCATGAGCATTCAGCATTTCTTTTTACCCCCCTTGTTCCGCATTAAATGATTTCAGTAAAGGAATGTGCAGCATTAATTAGAATTTGTTAGCAGATACCAAGGGGAAAAGTTTCTTCACAACAACTATAGGAGGTGTCATTTGTACAAAGACTTTTTTGTTTTCTTTCCCCATTACATTATCACTGCAATATGTAAGGTAGTGATTCTTTTCATTTAAATTAAGTGGAAAGCTACTAAATCTTGTTTTATTCTCCAAAAAGAATAAGGTCCTTAACACTTATCTTTTAACTTCTTTCATTTCCTAAGGTTGGTGTTTACTTTTGCTTTAGTCCAACCCATTTACTGGTCTGTGAGGTTGTGTATCCAGTTTTGTGTACCACTTAGCTCTTACAATTGCAGGCAACTCACTGTACTGATATATAAGGATTATTACCAGGTAAAATAGCCACAAATAATATTGGAAATCATTGATATACCAGTACCCTTTCAGTAATGGTACAGTGAGAAGTGCCAAAAATTAAAGTCTGTTGGTTTGTATCCTAATGTTTTCAAAATCTAGTTTTCTCTAGTTGCTATTTAACCTTACTTGAAAAGATGGAGAAGTGGCCAAGGAATACCCACAGAAAACTCATTCCTTAGTTATGTGAAATTTTTAAATATCAATGTCACACACATGTAGATACCATTATTTTCTTACAGTTAGTTAAAACGATCTCTTTATTTTGTATCAATTTTTTATTCTCTGACATTTCAGGTTATCTAAGATGAAATTCTGTCTCAGCTATTTATGCCCTATGAGCATGCTCTTTGGTGTCTGGGGAATTGATAAAACAATAACATTACCATTGTTGATGTGATTCTTCTAACACCTCTCCTGTATAAAACCATCCCCCCCCACACAAAGGAGTGAGTTGAAAGCTAATTGAATTAGATTTTTTTCATTTCATTGTTTTATTTAAACGGGTCAGTGTCAACAGTAAAAAATATTGATTAGGTGTATCCTTTAATTCCCAGAGATAATATATTTCCACAGAGTTACCTAACTCTGTCTATAATAACAATTTGGTGCAATGGCTGGCTTTAAAAAGTACTGGGGTGATAATAATTAGGGTGTGTGACAGAAATTTCAGTGCTGAATTCAACATTTCACCATGCAGGGCATGAAAATTGCCGAGTGGGGGCTAGTCAGCTCTAAGTACTAATTAACTAATTGATCAGGTGCTGGAACCAAGTGAGCGGAGGACAGCAGCCAGACAACTCCAGCCCAAGCGGAGGGCGCACAGGCTCTAAAGACACTGCACTCTTTCTTCCTGGTGTTTAACCCAATCAGAACTGCAAGGGAGAGAGCGAAGGAGGGAGGGAGGGAAAAAGGGAAGGAGAGAGAAGAGAGAGAGAGAGAGAGAGAGAGAGAGAGAGAGGGAGAGAGAGAGAGAGAGAGAGAGAGAGAGGGTGAAAGCTTTTCACTTAGAAAAAATAAATAAAAGCATGTGTCTCTGATAATAGCTGTAAGGTACCCCTAGTAGGGCTGTGGCCAACTCTTCAGCCAAGAAGTGATTTAGGTTTTGTTGGGGCTGGAGCTAAAGAGAACTCTGTCTTCCTGGGGTTTACTTCTATAATACGTCGATTTTATTTTTTTTTAAAAAAAAACATAGGAGAATGAGAAACATGTCTCTTTTGGGGAGCTGATCTTAGGTCTTTTGCCTCATCCTTCGTTTATGTAAATGAGAAGAGTCCAATTACACATATGGAAAAAAGGTTTAATGAATCGTGAAAAGCCTGGTTTGCAGAGAAAGGGCACAATCTCTCCTCCTTTTTTCCCTCCTCCTCCCCCTCCTTTGCCCCCCCTTGTCTTTAACATTTAACTTAGAAACATGTATTTCTTTTAAGAATGATGATAAAGGTTAGTGATTTGATCATTATTATTACCATTTTATGATCATTCTGATTATTTTACATACTAATTTTAATACTTCAGAATTATCATTTTTTTAGAAGATTGAAATTTATATTTGTAAGGCTTTCTGGATACTTAACAAATGTTCACATCAGAAACTACAAAATTATGACTTTCCTTCCCTAAATTTGAAAAAAAATGACTACAAGTCAGTTCCTTCCTTTTTTGATGTTATTCTTGACTCAGTTTTAATTTCTTCTTTTGTTTGTTCTGAAATTGTCTGCAATGAAAACGGATTGCAACATTATATGGAAACTGATATTGAATGCAGAGAAAAGAGAATAGTTTCCCATGCTTTTGTAGCTTAGTTCGGTATTGCATTTTAACTAGCTGGAATTTTAGGGTGTTGGAAATTAGGCAATTCTTATTTTCTTAAAAAAATCGGAATTTTGCACTACAGTAGAAAATTCTGCTTGAGCTTTCTATTTTTTTCTTAATGTTGGGGTACTGAGTAGTTGAAAGTGGACCACACAGAACCCCTCCTCTACTCCAACTTTTAAAATGTTATAAACCTGTATTAGAAGACTAAGGAAATCAGTGCCATGTTTGATCATCACTCTGAGAATTTGGTTAAGTATGCAATAGCACCGAAGGAGCATTGTGCAAGAGCAGCGGGGGGATTCTCCATCACCACCGTCAGTGCCTTAGCAGAGACCTTTAGGTGCTCTACAGACACCTAGTCCAACCACCTTACTGGACACTTGAGGAAACAGGCCGAGGAGGGAGCATTTTTCTAGCGTGACCTTTCTCTCCCTTTAAAAATACTGTCGGATTCATGTCACAGATTTCTTCCCAAGCGTGGAAGACATTGCCAAAGAGTTCGTATTGCCTGCCTAGTTCACAGAAGGGTCAGGTCTTTCCACTTTACCTCAGCCTCCCTGGATGTAGCACACCATCAAGTTGCCCCCATAATTATCTGTGGCAACAGGGGATGTAAAATGTCATCAGGTCATTTGGATAGAGCCGACAAGTCCCCCTCCCCCCCAAAAAAGTGTGCAAAGGGAGCCCCCGGGCCAGGCGAGTGCGGCGTGGAGGCAGCGCTGCAGCGGGGCCACCTCTGAGCCTTCAGTGCGGCAGGCGCGGCGCTAGCGAGTGCTGGGGTGGAGCGGCCAGCCCAGGCCTGTACCAGGGAGGCGGGGAGGCCATGGCGCTGCAAGCCGCTGGGCAGCCGGGGCGGGCGGGCGAGCGGCGAGCCCGGAAGCGGGCAGCTCAGCGGCGCCGGCGGCGTTGGGGTTATCTCCCCGGCTGCGGAGGCTGCGGGCGCCGCGTCGTGGGGGCCGGGCCGGCGGGGCGGGGCGGGGCGTGGACCAGGGCCCGGGGCGGTGCTCGCTAGCTCGCTCCCTTGCTGGCTTGCTTGCTGGAGCGCTTGGCCTCTGGGCCCCCGCCGCCCACGCGCCCGCCCGCCCGCCCAGCGGCGCCCGCGAAGGCGGCGGCGGCGGCCGCGGAAGGCGGAGGGCGGCCCCCCGAGCCTGAGGTGATCTGCGGTGGAGGTGGTGGTGGTGGAGGAGGAGGAGGAGGCGGAGGTGGAGGTGAAGGAGCTGCAGCCACAGTCAGCTGCGGAGACTGTAGTGGAGGAAGGAAGGCGCGCGGCCTGGAGGAAGAGAAGGATGGAGGAGCAGCAGAAGGACCGTGAGGCCTAGGTCGCAGAGCCCTGGCTTTCTAAGTGGGAGCGCCAGTGCCTTGCTGAGGCAGAGCAGGAAGAGCAGCTGTCCCCCGAGCTGCAGGAGGAGGCGGCTGCTGATGCGGCTGGGCTCAAGATCGAGCGGCAGAGGCTCTGGCACCTCTTCCAGATCTCAGCCACTGCGGTGGCCCAGCTCTACAAAGATTCCGGGTGCCAGCAGCCAGGACTGTCTATGTGGGACCCCTTCCAGAATGCTGCCATGGCCGTGACCAGCCTCTACAAAGAGAGCGGGGATGCCTACCAGCGAAGTTTTGAGCTGGGCGTCCAGGTTGGCTACCAGCGTCGCGTTAGAGATGTGCTAGAGTGGGTGAAGAAGGGTAGGAGCATCATTCGCAGGGAAGACCTCATTAGCTTCCTCTGTGGCAAAGTCCCCCCACCGCTCCCCCGCCACGCACCTCCAGGATGTCCCCTAGGCCGCCCGCAGCTGCTTCCAGTCAGGCTGCTGCCACTGAGTCCACCGCACCTGTGGACGTCGACCTGCAGCCCTTCCACGAGGCCATCGCCCTCCATGGCCTCAATGGCGCCATGGCAAGCATCAGCATGCGATCTGGCACTCCTGGTTCCCCATCTCAAGATGGAGGTATTGCCAGCAGTGGGCGTCGGAAAAGTGGCTTTCTGGAAGATGATCCGAACCCCTTGGGCTCAGAAGAACTGGCTCTTCGTCTGGACAGTGGAGGAATCCGTAAGCGTACCTCGGCCCAGTTTGGTGATGCCACCATAGACTCTCCATCCCACAAGCGCAACCGAATGGTCTAAGCTACCCCCTTGGTTGACCACCATCCACCACCGTATTGCTTGACAGTCAACTTGACCATCAACGTGCTTGTTGAAACCATCCTAGAGACTCCTGATCTTCCCTCTCTTAAGTTAAAGATTTATATCGTTTACCATAAAGAAAATGTAAAAGTATTCCAGAAGAGGCCTGCTATGACTCTGACTTTCCCCAAAATATAATTCTATTACAGAACATCAGCTATCGCATAGTTAGCAAAATCATTTAAACTTTAAAGCAAACCGTATCCAGTGAGGGCTGGAGCCTGATTTATCTTATTCAAGTTGTATTTCTTAGCACCTAGTACAGTTACTGGGGCTCAATAAATGTTTGTTGAATGAATAAATGTGACCTTACCTTAAATTCTTATAGGGGAAATACATAGATGTATATTTGATTGTGGAATAGTTTATTTGATTGTGGAATAATTTTATCCTTTCGTGTGTAGGTTGTTTGCTTTGATAGTCATTGCTAATTCATTTACATTGTAACTTTGTACCAAAATGTTTGTTTGTTTGGTTTGGTTTTCCGAGACAGGCTTTCTGGCTGTCCTAGAACTATCGCTGTAAATCAGGATGGCCTTGAACTCACAGAAATCTGCCTGCTTCTGCCACCAGAGGGCTGGGATTGAAGGTGTGCGACACTACCGCCTGGATCATTGTACCAAAATGTAAGATTAACATATTGTGGAATCTGGAGTCATCTGGTTTTACCCGCATTGTACCATGCACCCAATTTCTAGAAAGAAATCATGGAAATAATATATTTTAGGCTCTTCTTTTCTTTGAAACACAGTTGATTTTGGTGATGGTGGTATAAGTAGATGGTATAATAATTGGGTTAGTGATGGGTTAAGCCTCTGAGCTTGCATCTTAGTGGATTCTGTTTTAGAGCAGCAGACCAACTAGAAAGTACTGGATTTTTTTACGGGGATACGATGGCATAACTAACAGAATATATATGCTCCATACTGAACGGAACAATGATAGAACCCTAGCTCCACAAAATAACTGGATGATTTTGGACAAGACCTCGGGTTTTCTTCTGTAAATGGAGCTATATGTCTGCTAGAGTCATTCCAAATAACACATGAAGTTCATATTTCTAGTGTCGACAGCAATGCTTAGCTCACTAAATATTTTCCCTCTGTAAATGTAAGTCAGTCAAACATTGAAGTTCTAATATTTTAGCAAAGACAGCAAAATAAATCAATCTAGGAATCAGCAAATAAAATCCTAGTATTCTGCTTGAGCTAAAAATTGTTTTCATATAGTTGAAACTTCCCTAAATATAGTCTGTGTATTAATTGTAAATATGATAGACTCATGACTTAGGATCACCAGTCTCAATAAATACTAGGGCATCCTTAGAGTTCCTGAAATTGCCTGGGGAACACACTTTGTGACCAGGGATAATGGCCTAAAGGAATGTGGAGAGGGGGCTAAGTACAGGAAGCATATGGAAGGAAAGGTCCTAGGATATCTCAAAGGCTAAAGTGGTTTTTAATAAGAGTGGGGGTTGAAGAAGTACAGCTGGTGGGTGGGGGCGGTGGAAGTGAGATTATGAAAGGAGTGGAAGGACACAAAAAAGCCCGCATCTCTTGAGTCCTCCAAAGGCCATGCATAAAACATCACAGATTTATTAAAGGCACCCTGCCTCTAAGTTGACGTCAGAGTTGTTCCTGCTTCATTAACATGACTGGAGAAAAATGCATAGCTGAGCAATATGTTAAAAGAAAACTTGACTATAAAGTGAATTCCCAGATCGAAAAGAAAAGAAACAACTTGGTGTTGCATTCAGTAAACACCAAGGCTCTGGTCTAAGGACTGAGAAGAGATAGCAGCCATAAAACAGTCCTTATCCTCAAAGACTTCGCTCTGCCATGGAAGATAAACTATGTAGCCAAGCAGGGCCTTCTAGCTGTGGGCAAAGCACTCCAGAGCTGTGGAGAACTCAAAAGAAGTTTCTTGCTGATAGTGTCACAGCTTCTGGTAAAGTTGCCCTTTAAACTGGCTCCGGAAAAATGAGTAGCAGGGGAACCATCTTTGGAAGATTATCTAGTATCTTTTGAGTAGGAAAGAGTATAATGGGTAGGAGGGATAGGAACAAAGTTTAGAAGCTCTTCAATAACTTCCCACAGATTTTATCTGGGTCCAAGGATGATACCTTCATCCAAGTGGTACTTTGGGAAGATTCGCTTTGGCAGGAGTCCTGCTATCCAGAAGCAAGACACTGGAGCGGGGGCAGTTCAGCATCTCACAGGGTGTTCTTCTCTGGGGCCCTTGTCTTTTGGCTAACCCAGCCTGGGGCAATGGACACTCTGATAAGACTTTCTTTAGGAAGCCTGTGTTCACACCACCCTTCCAAGCCACAAACCCGTACAAGATACAAAGCACATCAAGTGAGTTCTGTGGTGCTTCTTCAAGCCTGAAAAAGCATTCAGTTCAGCTGCAGTCTGTCCCTCTCTGAATATTTGCTTTTTTTTCTTTCTGTTTCTACTACTTGTAGGCACTCTTCTGGTAGAATCATTGGGGGCATTCTTGGCACAAACTTAACTGAGAAACAACTGTAATTAACAGGCACCTAGGGGACAGTTGGAATAGGGTATGCCATTATGAGAGCAGGCATTTTTTTCTCTTGTTTCCTCTGGTAATCCCAAATGACTAGTACAGTGCCCAATTCATTATGGACACATAATGCTTCTATTTTAAGAGGGCAGATGAATAGAGCCGTCAGCTAGATTCACGTATGGCCATGGGCCTCCCTCCATTCTGTAGACTTATGACCCCAGAAATGTCCATGCCTTTATTCCTAGATGTCACCCCTACATGCCTTTACCTTCATTTCCCATGAGAAAGAGAGTAAAAGGCTCTCAGGTATCCTGTGAATTCAGCAGTTTCAGAGCTACCTTTTAGCTCACATAAAAAATCTCAGTGAGGGGATGGTGTGGGAGGTCCTTCTGTCTATGTGTTGCTTTTATTGGTTAATGAATAAAGAAACTGCCTTGTCCTATAGCAAGGTAGAACTTAGTTCGGTGGGGAAAACTAAGCTGAATGCTGGGAGAAAGGCGGTGGAGTGAGGGAGAAGTCATGGAGCCGCCAGAGACAGATGTGATGAAACCTTGCCAGTAGGCCACGAGCCTCATAGTAAAATATAAAATAATGGAGATGGGTTAATTCTAGATGTAAGAGCTAGTTAGCAATATGCTTAAATAATTGACCAACCCGTAATTTAATTAATACAGTTTCTGTGTGGTTATTTCAGGAGTCTGGGCAGCCGGGAAACGAACAAGTGGCCTCTCTTACAATAAGGCGTTCCCCAAAACTACCTATTTTCAGGAGGTCTGTAAGTATGAGACATGAAGTCTGAACGTGGCCCTGATTCTGAGGTATGTGAATGATTCAAGGAACTCATTTGAAGTTGATCATTGGAGAATTTTTTTTGTGTGGGTCTAAAGAGAACCTACCTATTTATAGAAAACATCTTTCTCATGATTTTGCATATTTTATACATTTTCCTTCTTAGGTTCAAGTGAAAATTAAATGCGTGAACCATGTGAAAGCCTTTAATCCTAGCACTCAGGAGGTGAAGGCAGGTGGATCTCTCTGAGTGTAAGTTTGGGGCCAGCTGATCTACATTCCAGGCTACCTAGGAGTACATGGTAAGACCCTGTCTCACAAAACGACAAAAACAACCCTTAACGTGAAATTTCTCAGTTTTCCTCTGTATAGGAGCTTGAGAGAAGGCTTCTTTCTTAACCTCTAGTTGAATATTTTATCCACAAAACCACTGTTTTCTAGTAAAATTGACAAATGAACTGAAAACATTGCAATTAGATTGCTCTGGCTCTTATGAAATGGCGGAGCAAGTACAGTAGTTAAGGATTGTTTACTCCGGAGCCTGAACCCTTGTTTGGAAGTCTAAACATATGTATTTGATCTTTTAGTAACAATGTGTGGTGGAATCTTCACAAGTTATAAGGCCCCATCCATGTCAGAATCAACTATTCATTTCACCAGCGTGGTAGTTGAATTCATCTAGAGGCTCACAATCAGTCACTTACTGGTAAATTCTGTTCTTCCTTTCCCTGTACCTCCCTTAGTTTTATTGCTTATGATCTTTTAAATTCATGTGTTGATGGTGGGATGCAGATGAGGAGCTTGCATTGTGAAGTCACTCTAGCTTGGCACTATGTTGTATTTATGTAGGGGACACCGTTTGATATTTTTTGTTCATGGAGCATGTCACCACCTTGTCACCACTATGACAATCTCGCTACCAGCCAAGATGGACCACTTGAAGTTTCTTCTCTACTTTCTTTTTAATCGTCGCTGCATCGGGGCCCTTTCAGCTGCTCCCCTCTCTGTATACCTAACTGATCCTTGGCCTAGAGGGTCAGCCCCCTCCAAGCTTTAACATTTTCTCGGATACCTTTCAGGCCCTTCCATGTCAGGATAAAATGTTCTCTCTCCCCAAAGTCCTCACTTAGGGAGTAATCTTTACAATTGTCAGTTTGCAGTTTTGTGTGCTGCATTGGACTGCAAATCATTCATTCTCATTCCAAGGTGCATGGTTCCCTAGAGAGGTATGTGAGAACCTCTGTGATTTGATATGTAGGCTGAGAAACAAATGCAGTATTATGCTATACTTTTCTGTTTTTAATGACAAAGAAGATTTGTCATAACATTTTATTAGAGACAAAAGGTTCAAAACATACCATCAGAGGAACAGTTTTATTCTGTGGAACACTAAGTATGCTTCTCCAAAGAACTACAACAAATAAGTTATGGGCTTTCTTTCTAATTTGATGTAAGATTACCATGCCTTGGGCACTGATACAAGAACAGGGTACCTACATTAAAGCCTCGACTTTCCCAGTAACTAGTGATCTTGAGTAAGCCCTTTTCTGTTTGGTATATGAAATAGTTACTTGTTGTGTTAGATGATGTTGTAGGTCTCCCTGAGCTCTGCACTCTAACCTATGATGTCATTTAGGTAGGCAGAAGTATATAACCAGCTGAACTCTACAAGCTCCTTGCAGTAAGGATTGCCAAGGCGAAATTATTCAAAGCGAGGAAATCGCCTAGGCAGCCGGCTGTGGTATGTCTCCTTGTAGGATGGGAACATGTGTATGTAGTGCGACCCTCTTTGTTTTGGCTCCATTTTCCACAGTAGTTCAAGAATAAGGAAAAAACTGCAGGCCTTAGACTCCCAAGCATGCCCAACTTGTAGACACTGTGACACAACATTGCTAGCTACAAAACACTGCACAATCTACTTGCTAAAAATAATCTCATAATGTTTTAAGAAAGCTTATGCTTTTCTGCTGGGCCACATTCATATCAACCTTGGGGAGCATGCTGCCCTCAGGCTGCAGATTAGATATAGCTGCTAAGCATAGTGTAGCCAAATAGCCTATGATTTGGGCACTTTCTTTTCCAAAAATGCTATGTCAGAGTATATTTTTTAGCCACCTAGATTTCTCTATTCAGTGCACTACAGGGAGACTTAGGAGGTTGGCAGTTTCGCAGGCTCTAACTCTGAGAAGAACTGGAATGGAAACCACCCTGATATATAAGCTGCTTTTTTTTTCACATAAAGAGCTTTGAGATGAACCTCGAGTCTTCTTTAGTAGCTCCTAGGCAGAGCATTCTGAAGACAGCTGCAGAGTCCTCAGAATGCATGGGTTTGCTGCTCTGCTCCTGTTACAGCCCAATTAGAGGCAAATTGGCTGTCCAGCTCAGAGGACTAATCTTCCTGCTGCTTCCAAAGCCCTCACCTCCAAGTGCTGGCTGCAGATATTTTTTAAAGATCTTATTTTTTTAAATAAAAATTGCTTTTGAACATTGTATAGTGTTTTTTCATGGCACTGGGGCTAGGACCCAGGGCCTTTCATATGATAGGCAAGTGCATTCCTAGCTCCTCTTTAAAAATCCAGCCTCTTGGCTGATGTCATACTTTCTGTATTTATGCTTTCTAATACTCTGCTACAAACCCCCACATATGGCATGCATTATGTGTGTTGTGCCTTATATTTTTCCTCCTACATGGGCTACAATTTTCTCATTCTTCTTGAAATCCCTGGCTTTCTTGACACCAGAACCTAATTTTGTATTTAAGTGCGACTATCTTAAATTGGAAGCTTATGGGAACATTGGGGGAAATGTTAAATTGTTAAGAAAATCATGTGTCAAACCACGTGGGAGTCTTCTAAATACAACTTTGGTGGTCATGACCCTGGCCAGAGGGGAAAGTCTGTGATGTCACCTCTTCCCGAGACCCAGTTTCACGGATAAGATGTGTGAATGGAATTGTCTGAGGGAGATTGTTCCTTGTGAAGATTTCACATTATGGAGTTTGAAGAGATTATTTTCCCCGGCGCCCAGGAGGACGGAGTGCTTTGGAATGCGGCATTCAGTGCATTCTGTCGGCCTGAAAGCTGTCCCAGGGAACAAGTGCTTAGCAGGCAGCATGAACAAGGATTTGAACTAGAAAATGACAAGAAATCGTGGTTTCTGTCATCAGAAATTGTTCAGTGCTACACAAGGAGGTGAGAAACAAGACTCAGAAAAGACATGAATAGATTTGGATCTATATCCAAAACAATCCAGTGTAGAGATTTCCAGCATGGGTAAGGTTTTAGCAGAAGCTCCTGAGACAGTGTAGCTATCTCTAGTTTGCTTTCTGTGATAAGAAGTTTTGCCTCTTTTAAGGCAAAACTCCATCGACCAAGTCAGTGACTACAGGATGTCCACATAACTTATTGAAAATAGATCAATTAGTCAACTTTTTAGTCTGTTTTTTTTTTTGCAATGCCAAAAACCTGGGCTGAATGTTTTTCTTTTTATATTTACCAAATTAACTAAACAGACTTCATGACACTACTTTTATTTTTCAGGCTTTAGGAGGAATGAAATGCTATTCTTTCAGTATTTACGTTCCATTTGCTTACAATTCACTCTGTCCTTTCTGTTTCTCCAAGTCATTTTGTTTTTAAGTTTTTGCTTCATTGTTTGCATTAGGCATAACATGGTACCATTTTAAATATGGAAACTTTCATACAAACATATTTTGAACAATGGGCACATTCCCTCACTCCCCAACCTCCTTTTCTCATTCCTCCCCTCACATTTGTCCCCTTTGTTCCCCTAGACAGCTTTGCTTCTACTTTCATGTAATGTGTGCAGATTATTTTGTGTATCTATATAAAACCTAGGAACTGCAAATGATGCAAAACATGCATTTATCTTTCTGAGACTTTATTTAGTATGATCATGTTCAGTTGCCTCTATTTTCCTTTAAGTAACATAACTTGTCTTTTTATGGCTGAAAAAAATTTTGATGTGTATATATCACACTTTTTCTATCCACTACCATACTTTCAATCAGTTAGCTATGGTGAATAGTGCTGCAGTACGCATTGATGTGTAAGTATCTCTGTGACAGTTGACTTGAAGCCCTTTGTATAACTACCTAAGTGTGGTCTAGCTGGGACGTATGATACTATATTTTTAGCATCTATATTTATTTCCACGATGGTTGGACTAATATACATTACCATGAGCAGTGTATAAGGATTCCCTTCTGTCCACATTCTCTTCAGGTTTTATTATTATATATTTTCTTAATTACTTTCATTCTGATTGTGATATGATGGGATCTCAATGTAGTTTTAATTTGTTTTTCTCAGATGACTAGTGCGGTTGAAAATTTTTAAAGATTTATTGATTTTAAGTGTGTGTGTGTGTGTGTGTGTGTGTGTTTACAAGTGCACATGTTAAAGAAAGTGCTTTCAGAGGTCAGGGGCAGTGAATCCCCTTGGAGCTGGAGTTACAGGTAATTGTGGGGTACCTGCTATGTGTTCTGGGCACTGAAGCTGTGCCCTCTGCAAGAGTAGTATATGCTCATAACCACTGACTATCTCTCCAACTCCTGATTTTAAAATTTTTCATGCTTATTGGACATTTGCACTTCTTTTGAGAAGTATATATTCACTTGATTAACCCATGTATTGATTGGGTTGATTTCTTATTGTTTAGTTTTTGACTTCTTTGTATAATTTAAATATTAATCCTTTGCCAGTTGTATGTCTAGCAAAGACCTTCTCCCTCTTTGTAGGCTTTATGTTCATGTGATTAACTGCTTCCTTTGTTGTACAAAGGCTTTTTAATTTCATTAGTCTTGTTAATTGTTGTTTTTATTCCCCGAGTATCTGATGTTTTATTTAGAACTTTTTTTCCCATTGTGATATCTTTAAGTGTTCTGGCTACCTTTTCCTCTCTTTCAGAGTTTCAGGCCTTCTATTAAAGTGATGTTTTCCCATTTGTAGTTTAATGTCATGTGTCTTTCTTAATTACTTCCTAATTCATTATTATTTTAGTAATAAAATTAGATACAGTTTATTAAGACACTTAGAAAAGTTGAAGTGGGCTAAAGAGCTAGGAAAACAGGCTCAAAAGTGCTCATGACCTCTCTAGATCATGTGCACAATACTCACCTACTGCATTTGTACATTGGGAGCTGTTTTTCTTTTTCACACAGGCTGTATTTACTGCATGAAACCCAACCCAATTTTGTAGTAATAAGGGTGGCGGGGCTGCATCCCCAGCACCCCGGCTGCCTGGCTAGCTTATGCCCGAAATAACAACACACAAACTGTATTCATTTAATCACTGCTTGGCCCATTTCTATCTAGCCTCTTCTAGGCTAATTCTCACACATTAATTTAGCCCATTTCTAATCATCTGTGTAGCGCCCCTAGGTGCACTTACCGGGAA
The DNA here is from genome assembly GCF_018167655.1 of Microtus oregoni. Taxonomy (NCBI): domain Eukaryota; kingdom Metazoa; phylum Chordata; class Mammalia; order Rodentia; family Cricetidae; genus Microtus; species Microtus oregoni. Next base: position 7,006,773 of record NW_024543828.1, on the reverse strand, counting down.
GATTCTAGCCTATATCCATCCTGGGTCGGAGCTTCATCACGTGCATCTGCCTGGGAGCTGGGAGCATGGCGTCTCTCTGAGGCATCTGCTCCCGACAGGAGAGCTGTGGAGTCTGAGCTCACTTCCTCTTCCTCCCAGCGTTCTGTTCTGTTTACTCCTCCCACCTATCTTCTAACCAATGAGGGCCAAGCAGTTTCTTTTTATTTAACCAATGACCTTCCTCCATCACAATTTTTTTGAGACAATGTTTCTAATTGAACTCAAAGCTCACCAATTCCACCAGACTGACTGGCCAGAGAGCCAGGAACCCTTCTGCCTCTGCTTCACCATCTGAAACTACATCTGCATATCACTGTCTCCAGTGAGGCCAATTTTTATCACACCAATTTTGGATGACAGCTGTGCCTTCTGCATGGAACCCAACATCTTCCTGGATGATAACACTACATGCTGTAGGTGAGTGTGGGATCTGAGGATCTTTTGTGCCGCTATCCCAGGATCATGCTACAACAATGCTTCAGCTGCAGGAGAAAGCATACAAGAAGGTATTTTTTGCTGCAGTAATTCTCTACTGCATAGTTAATTCTACCAAGCAGTAACTACTTTGTTAGTAATGATGGAAGGGTTGTGATATAAAGGACAAATGTGGGCAGGTGACATGGGTAAATTGCTAAAGGCACTTTCCACCAGGCCTGACCATGTGTGTTCAATATTCAGGACCCACGTGGTAGAAGGAGAGAACCAACTCATGTAAGATGTCCTCTGACCTCCATATGCACAGTGTGGCATGCATGTGCCAACCCTCCATGAATACATGTAAAAAGAATAAAAATTAAATTTAAAAAGACAAACAGCATAAGATCACAAGTTTGAGTTGTGTATAAACACACATTGGTTACTCTGATTCTAGTTTAAAAAGAAATAAAATTTAACCATTCTATTTTATTTAACCTATTTCAAATTTAATTCTTTTAAACAATTAGTGCTACAGTTTCTCAAGTGCTTTCACAGGGGTGATTATATTTGGTGTGATTTTACTGACTTTTGTCTTCTTTCCTTCTTTCCTTCCTCTTTTCCATCTCCCCTTTTCTAAAATACGTTTTTTTCAGTTCTAAGGATGGAACCCAGGGCCTTGGGCATGGGAGGTAAGAGCTGTACCACTGAGTGACATTCCCAGCCCTTTGACTCTCATAGATTCGTTCTCTGACAATATTACAGGTAAAGAAACTTAGGTCCAGAAAAATATTTAGTAGTTGTGCCTAATTTAGATGGAAACAATCCCAACACTCCTAGTATATATCTGAGACTAGAGGCAGCACTTAGCTCTTTATATCACTCCTATATGTAATAACTGGGATAATTTACCTTTTACTTTTATCAGTTTTATATTACAATTGCCATTGTCATTCTGATACCTGTGATGGTTACTTAGTGACTTAATGCCTATCATATATACCGTGGATACTAAGAAAGTAGGATTGATTTATGTCAGGAAAGTATACAACCTAAAACATAAAGAGTGGATTTTCCACTTAATATTTTCTGCCAGAAGTTAACTATTGATGTTGAGACCATGGAAAGCAATAGATAAGGGATGACTATTATACTGCTTTGCTATGGCCATTTCTTGGTCTGTTTCTTTATCTTGCCTTTGCCTTTTCTGCTTTTTCCAAGCCTATCAAGTGCTGAGAAACAAAGATACTTAGGCTAGTTCTTTTTTATTGCACTATACATTTTTTCTCCACTCTCCTCCCTTCCTCCCCTCTCCCATTCTATCTCTCCTGTGACCCACACACTTCCAATTTACTCAGGGGATCTTGTCTTTCTCTCCTTCCTATGCAAAGACATCCATGTATATCTCTCTTATGGTTCTCTTTGTTTTCTAGATTCTCTGGGCTTGTAGACTGTAGATTGGATTTTTTTGCTTTATGTCTAAAGCCACTTATCAGTGAGTACATATTATATTTGTCTTTCTGGGTCTGGGTTACCTCACTCAATATGTTTTTTTCTAGATCCATCCATTTGCATGCAAATTTCAAGATGTCATTTTTTACAGCTTAGTAATACTCCATTGTGTAACTGTACCACATTTTCTTTATCCATTCTTCAGTTGACGGCATCTGGGTTGTTTCCAGATTCTGGTTATGAGAAATAATGCTGCTATTAACACATATGAGCACATGTCCTTGTGGTATGATTGAGCATCCTTTAGGTATATGCTCAAGACTGTTATTACTGGGTCTTGAGGTAGATTGATTCCCAATATTCTGAGAAACTGCCATACTGATTTCCAAAGTGGTTGTCCAAGTTTGCACTCGCACCAGCAATGCAGAAGTATTCCCCTTACCTCACATACTTTCCAGCATAAAGGATCATCAGTGTTTTTGATCATGGCCATACTGACAGGTTTAAGATGGAATCTCAGAGTTGTTTTGATTTACATTTCTTTGATGACTAAGGATGTTGAGTATTTTCTTAAGTGTCTTTCAGTCACTTTTGATTAATCTGTTGAGAGTTTTCTGTTTATGTCTGTGTCCCATTTTTTATTGGATTATTTGTTCTTTTGATGACCCATTTCTTGAGTTCTTTGTATATTTTGGAAATCAATCCTCTGTTCGATGTGGGGATGGTGAAGATCTTTTCCCATTTTGTAGGCTGCTGTTTTGTCTTGTTGACCATGTCCTTTGTTTTACAAAAGCTTCCCAATATGTTAAGAAATTTAATAAAAATCAAAGCACTAACTGTAGGGAGGAATTATTAGCATTGTAAAATAATTCTCCTGTTGGTTAAAAAACTGTGCTCTCCGGAGAGATTAGCATATAATCTCATTGATGAAATTTTTTACTCAACAGAAAGATAATAGTTCTTATGTGAAATAAAGTGTCATAACTCCACAAAGCAGGTTATTATTTGGATTTGAGAAGAGTAATTTCTTTACATTACTCAGTTTTCTATTTCTAGAAATGTGTTCTAATTCAAAGACCCTGAAATCAGTACAGGATTGCAAATCCAGTAGCTCTCCTTTCCTTTCCTTTCCTTTCCTTTCCTTTCCTTTTCTTTTCTTTCTTTTGCTGATAAAACACTTTTCATACTCACATTTCATAGAATGGAATGCATTTTATAGTCAGAACCATAAAATGAAAACCATCTCTCTTTCTTTAGGACATTGTGCTTCTGTTTCCTTGTTTCGGTGAGACCCCTTCTAGTTGTTTTCCTTTCAGTAGTGTTTTGAGGAATCATCAGTATTAACAATGGTGTGGAAGAATCAGATCTAACACATGATGCAACCAATTAACAAAAAAAATCCCCTAGAAACAGCAAAACCTACTATCAGGGTCAAACTTATATATTATGTATCTTATTATCATTTGAATATACACCCAGATGAGGCAAATAAGCAATTTTAATGGGAGAGAAATGAAAGTTCAGTTGCATGGACTACTAATATATAACATAGCAAGAAATATCATTCATGTTCATCCAGAATGCTGTGTTAAGGTATGGCTTCTCATTAACAAATGAAAACTGATAGCTAATAAAATTATGGGAAAAAATGTGTTAAATGTTTTTGAATTTCTTTAAATGCAGTGTGATTTAGCTATAATTATCTCTAAGTCTTTTAAATTTAGAGACACGGTCTCACTCTGTAGCTCTGGCTACATAGTGAATTTGCTTTGCAGACTACACTGATCTTGGGTACACAAGATTTACCTGCTTCTGCATATACTTGTTTTCTCAATAATTCTGTGTCTACCCTGAACTTGTATTTCTTTACATGTAAAATGAGAGCTAATTTTGAAAGCAGAAATCCCCCATTTATCTCTAAATTATATATCTTTTCTTCCATTCTACTGGTGCCCTGTGATACTTTATAATATTCTTCTTTTTTGAAAAACACAGTTAGCTGCCTATATGAGTGTTTTGCTTGCACATATGTATGTGCACCACATGCACGCCTGATGCCCACTGAAGCCAGAAGAGGGCACCAGATCCCCCTGGAACTGGATTTACTGATGGTCATAAACCCCTTTGCAGGTACTGAGAACTGAATCTGAGTCTCTGCAAAAACGATGATTATTTTAAAACCCTGGGTGATCTCTCCAGTCCCCACCTCTTGCTATGTTAATTTTTGGAGGAATGCTGGTTGTGTCATTGTTAAGTTCATAGTCGGGGTATAAATTCAACTTTGAGAAATCTTGCTGCAGTAACTGAATTGCCATAAAAAGACTAAGGAAGACTAATAGATAGCTGATAAAATTATTGGAAGAAATGAGAAAACCCAACCATGAAAGGGCAGCATTTACTACTTAGTTTTACCCCTCAGATGCCCTTAAACTCTAGTTCTTGTATGTATTAATTATACAAATCAGGGCACGGGAGAGGGGGAAGGCCAAGATATACTGATCAGGACACTCAATTTGTCTTGGAATGTTCCATGCAAACAGAAATCATGAAGTGTCATGCAGACTGGAAGGCATGTCAGTCTGCAAGGAATACAAATGGCAAATGTTGGGATGAAAACAACCCACCATTTTTTTCAAATTGCAGCTTTATATTGAATCTAAAGATATTGGGAAAACATGACCTTAATCCTTTTACTAAAGTCGTTTCTCCCATCTGTGGGTATGTCACCTCACAATAGTCAGAAGATAAAACTGAATGATAGACCTTCCAACTCACAATTCTGTTTTCATCGGAATTATTTTGTTTTAGTTTTTATTTTTTTATTTCATGTGTATGGGTGTTTTGTCTGCATTTATGTCTGTGTACCACAAGAATGCTCAGTGCCCACAAATATCAGAATAGGGTATTTTATCCCCTGGATCTGGAATTAGAGATGGCTTTGAGTCCCCATGTGAGTGCTGGGAATTGAACCTGGGTTTTCTGGAAGAGCAGCCAGGACTCTTAACCCCTGGGCTCTATCTCTAGCCCCTGGGTTATTTTCAAGGAGGGAGTTTGTGTTTTGTGTCTCATAGGAAAAGGAGAGTTGAAGAGGGCTCTGAAAGAATCAGTGTTTAAAGATGGACTGCACAGCCTTTCCAGTTGGTCCCATGGTAGAGTGATCCTTCCCCATTTCCTCACAGGTTCAAAAGTTAATGATGGTGATAAATACCCATGTCTGTCTGTCACCATGTGTCTGTGGCATAGTGGATTAGGAAACCAAAAAAGTAAGGTAAGTGCAAGTTTTTCCTTTTTAAAATTTGTTTTTATTGATTCTTTTTGTCTTTTACACCATGCCTCCCAGTCTTACCCATCTCTCTACCCCCCCAGGATAAAACAAAGTAAGATTTGAGAGAAAAAAAGAAGAGAAAAGGGAGAAAGGACAAATCTCGTCATGGAAGCTGCAGTGTGACACAGTGAGTCAAGCAGGAAACCCCTTTGCTGCTCCATTTTTAAATCCAGGTGTTCATTGCAAAGAATCTCTGGTCTGGTTTGAGGCCCCGATCTCTGCTTACACTATCGACGCTGGGCCATCACTGAGACTCCCTGGACAGTCTGTTACTGCCCTGTGTTGTGGGTCCACAGAACAGACCACTCCCTACCTTCATGCTCCAGAAGATCACAGATGGGGTGGATGTTGGGGTGGGCTAACACATAGCCCTGGTTCTGGGCCTGGGTATTTGCAGGGTAGGTCAGCCCACCAGCTCTCCCCTGTCTTCACCTCCAGGGTGAGCTCTCCTGCATTGTCCTGGATAGTTCACCCTGAGTAAGGGGCAGGGCCAATTCTGCTTTCACATCTTTAGGGTCCGTTCTCCCACATCTACACCTTCAGGGCCAGCTTTACCCTGTAGCTCTCCTATAGCTGATAAGTGTCAGGGCCAGCTATCCCACCTACCTCAGGCACTTATGGACTGAGGTGGAAGGGGAGGGCATCTTTCCCCAATCCGTGCCATCACTTGACAGGTAAGTAATGGGGACAGCTAGCTCTCCCATGCTCACAACTTCAGAGGCTGCCCACCCACACCTCTGTCAACAGGGTTGACTATTGTGCTCTGCCCTGCAGGTACAAGGCCTGCTCTCTCAAGGGTTTCAGCTGGCAGGGGGCAGGGACAGCTCTGCAGCTCTTTTAACATCAGGGTCAGCTCTCCCATCTGCCTCAGGCATTGATAGGCAGGAGGGAGGAGGGCATGTCTCCACTGCCCATGCTGCTTCCAGACAGATGGGTAATGGGGACAGGTCTCCCCTGCTCACAACTTAAGGGCTGGCTCACCCACACTTCTGCCCATAGGGTTGGCTCTAGTGTACTGCCCAGGTGAGGTGCAGGGCCTGCTCTCTCAAGGGGTAAAGGCAACTTTTCTAGTTCTGGTTCCTTCACTGTTTCCCTTTTGTCTTTTAGGACCAATTGCCACCTTGCACAGCTCATATAAAGTTCATTATTTGGAGGAAAAGAGGATCATTTGACAGAAGGACAAAGTGAACATTACTAAGGACCTTGTGAGTTTTGCTTATTTAACAAATTTTGTGCTTAACTCATTTTGTAGGGGACTCTTGTAAATGTTTTTGCAAGTAGTGACTCATGTAGTGTTGATTACATGGATGATAAGTTAGAACTTATTACCCTCTTGTCTTACAGGAAGAAAAATGGAGGAGTAGAGAGGAGTGATGGTTAATTTTGATTGTCAACTGGACTGGGTTAAGAAAAATGTAGGGCACTGATGAGGTATATTCTTGGGTGTGTTTGTGAGGGATTTCTTTCAGAACAGGTTAACTGAGAAGGGAAGACATGATCTGTATGTGGGAGATACCATCTCATGGAGAGGGGTCCTGGGCTAAGTAAGAGTGGGGAAATGAGAGCTTCAGCTGAAATCCTGGGCCTTATACTTCTCTCTCATCTGCTACTAGGTAAAAACTCAGCCTCAGATTCCTGCAGCCACAGTCAGAAGCAACTCCTGCTGCCACGCCTTCCTGGCCATAGGGGACTATAGCCTCAAACCCTGGGGCCGAACAAATCCTTCCTCCCGTGACTTACTTGTTGCCAGGTATTTGATCATAGGAATATAATTAACTAATACAAAAGGCTAACTATGCTGCTTAATATCAAACAGTTAGTAGCAGCAGAGATTAAAATCCAAGATCTCACTCTTGAGTCCATTCTTTTCACCTCTGTGTTCAGGAGATACCAAGTTGTCTCACGTAATTCTTCTGTTTTACTATTATTAAGATTTTTTGTGAAGACATGTGCTAGTGAAAATTAACTAGTATCTCTAATATACCAGACTGCAGCAGCTTTTGTGAATATCTGCTTGTTTTTGACCAGGACATCAAATCCTTCTGAGTACTGATAACTTGACCTAGTCCCAGATTCTAAAATGAAACATTTCCCTAACCATGGGTTTACTGTGATCAAATTTATTCTTTCCTTTCTAAGCTGAAATTATGTTTTCTGACATCTATCCTCTGTGTTTTTCCAAGTTCTTAGACCATGTATGATACCAATCATGGCCTATTAGTTTACTCAACCATCTAGGAAACCGAATGAGGAAAGATATGTATGCCAGTAGTCATGGCTGGTTATTGATTATTTACTATGTGTCAAGTCTGAGAAAAAGGTGCTTTGATATTGTCTCTTTATCTTTTCCTTCAGCGTACAAAGTGAGTTCTGTTTTGTGCCTTTGGTACCTGCTGGCTGTGGTCGTCTCTTTTCCTAGCTGTTGAAGACCATGTTCTTGTTTATTGCAAAGCTATATCAGATTTTTGTCTTGCACATGTAGCATTCTTCACTGTTAAGAAGCTGTGAGACGCCACTTATTGGGCATACTTTTCTAAATTATAAAAATGTTTCTAGGAAAAAGGGAAAATAAAAAACTGAGGGCTCATATAAGCTTGGGCCAAGCCAAAGTTAGACTTTTAAGTATGTGGAAGAGGCAGGACTTTTCCTCTGGACCATACCTGATCCAAAGTCTAGGGTGGAGACTCTGCTTTAGATCGCCTTAACCATTTCCCTGGGATTTGTCCCTCTCAGCACTAAATGCACAGATAGTACTGATTCTGCAGGATATTCTTCTTCTAAAGTTGTGTATTCAAGTCATTTTAATATGATACACTCTTCTCTTATAATCACACAAAATGTTTGCAATGTAAGAGAACAATTGTTTTGCCTGTAACTGGACACCCTGTACAACGAACAGCATTTCATAAGTGCCAACTTTTCTTAGAGAAGTTATAGAAAGAGGGTGTGAGAGGATTTACATAGGCTAAAGGGATTAGGGCATAGTACATATCATAGTCTTGTGGATTTGTTTAATGAGAAGCTTGGGTCTTCTATTGGAATGGTCCTGGAAGAAAAGAAATGGAGGATTGTGGCTAAAGTATACGACACAACGGTTTGTCAGGTGAAGATATCTTTACAATATTCCTATATGGATTATTCCTGTTTTTAAAGATAAATGATTGCTGTTCTGGAATTAATTCAGTTTATCTTGAAAGCAACTGAGATAATATTAGAATGATGGATGTTCCTAAAATATCCATATAGAAGATTAAATTAACTAAACCAGACCCTAAAGCTCATTTGACTTTATTAATTTTTATAACCTAAGTGACACCCCCAATCAGGAGGATCTTCTGTGCCTCAGGGACTGATTCTAATTGCCAGTTAATAAAAATGCCAGGGTATCCTTAATCAGCCAATTAACTGACCTAACAATTATAATAGGGAGGGAAGGTGGGAGGGGTGGAGACTGGGAACAACAAGTCCATCAAGGTGCAGTGGAAATTCTCTAAGGGGTTCACGGTAGACACTCTTTACAGCGAAGTGATTTTCTTCTACCTTGACTACTTTCCCATTTGTCTTTCCTTTCTCCCTTCCCTGACATTTATAATTGTTGGCATCCCTAATTGGCTGATTAGCAAATTTCAAGAAAGAAAAGAAGATGGAAAAGGAGGAGACAGAGAGGAGGGAGAGTAGGGGGAGGGAGAGAGAGTGGGAGAAAAAGAGGGTTAAAGATTTAAAGAAACCTGGTTATTTACTTTCTAAAATGACATATATGTAGAAATAGTTCTCTTTAGCTAAGAGTTTATATGACACAAAAGCACATTTTTATCTTAGTTTCCTAGTTTATGAAGCCCACAGCATTAGCAAACAAGTTAAATTATAATATGAAAAGTCTGATATTAAGGATGCTAATTTTCACTAGAACATGTTTTCATGAAAAATCTTAATAGTAGTAAAACAAAAAGTAGTAAAAAAAGAAGCTGTCTTTATTGAAAGCATATTTTTGACAGAATTAGATTTTTATTTGCTTGATATTAGTTATAATATACTCAGAGTACTTAAAAGTATGCATATAGATAAAATTCTCTCAGTTATTATTTACCATTTTTAAATAGTATGAGAAGTTGATTATTTTAAAATAATTTAAATATTTTAAAAGCTTAGAATTTGGGCTGGAGGCGGACCTTAGTGGTAGACCAGTTGCCTAGCATGTTGGAGGCCTAGATTCACTTCTCTCCATATTTCCCACCAGAGAATGGGGTGAGGGTAGAATAAAGTAATTGTCCAAAATTGTCTGTGCTCCAAAGTTCTCAGTTGCTGGGATTTTCTTTTACAAATGTAAGTGTGCATGCACACATACACACACACACACACACACACACGCACACACACACACACACACACACACACACACACACACACTGATGTCAGAGACGTTCAGAATTGATTTATTTTACCAACACGAATCTCAGAGTTATAAGGTTTCTTTAGATACTATGAATTATGTAATGCTCCTGTACTCTTCTATTACTCCCCATTTGGACTTTTGTCATGAGTCTATGGAATTACAGCATTTTAGAGCTGGAATGAGCCCTAAAGGTCACCTACTGCTCTTCTCCTGATGAAAAGAAGAATCAGAAGCTTGCCTGGGAAAAGAGGCTTGTCCAGGGGTCAAATAGAAAATTTTCTCGCTGAGCTTGGAGCAGGTCTCTGGATTCCCAGTTTTGTGTTCCTTTAGTCCTTCCAGTCTTTGCTCTATATAAATGACATCAAAGACCAGAAGACAAATGCCAAGTACCATATTCTGTTAGAGACTGTTGGAATGCGAAATCTCTGCACTCCAAACCTGGTTGCATTCATTTTTAAATCATTCTTCAATGACCAGCCCAGAAGGCATATGTCTTAGTTTTATTTTTATGAACCCCATCTTTCATGAATGTATTATTAACATGTCTTTTTTTCTGATCTGAAAAGTTCTCAAGGGAATAATGGTGTCCTGAATTTGGAAATGGAAATGACTGTGGATCTATTGCTTTTAATCTGATGGCTGCTCTTTTAGTTCTCCAAGATTCTGCTTCAAATAATTATTTCAAAATAGATCTATTGCTGTTATAAACACCTGAGCCGTAGCCAGTATATGCACCTTGGTTTTTATGGGTTTCTTTTGGAAGGATTAGATATTTCCTTTTGCTCTCCTTTTTGCTTTGTTTTGCTTTCAATGCACATGCTTTAAAACTTATGCGTGTAGAAAATTGTTAGTTTTCTTACTAGAGACTGTTTTTTTCTTGAATGCAGAAGGTTCATCACAAATTACTTGTAAATCAGGATCTGATTAGGAAGTAATATATTCATCTGTAACTCCTGCATAAAAGTTATTCAAGTATTGTGACAAAATAAGTGTTATTTACTTTATACATTTTGTGCAAATTCTAAAGATTTCATCTAACTTCAAGGCTCTCCTGGAATCTCAGGGATTGTGGCTTGCCCACTGAGAGTCTAAAGGCTGACTAAATTAAGTTGATTTGCCTGTGAAAGAAATGCTTCCATTATTCATGTCAGAAGCCTGTCACATCAAATTGAGGGAGTGGAGAAAACCCTTTTTTATCAACATTTAGAACCAAGAAAAACCAACCATTGAGGGCCTGAATTTCAATTGGGGAAAAAGTCAAGCTGAAAGAAGAGTTCAAAAGCGGGGGGGTGGGTGGGTGGGTATTTGTCTAATGTTGAAAATCAGCAGAGGAGATTGATTTAACTTTGGCTGAAACTTTTTTATATAGACAGACAGAATGAAACTTCTTAAAGCAGCAAGTAGTACATACAATCTTGGTGTCTTTCATGTGTAAACTTGTCAAAAGTAGTTAAGCTAATTCAAATTTAAATCTCCTTGAATTCCTATTCTTGGACTCTTAATTTGTTTATTTTAAAGGATTTAGGAATGCATTTCTTGGAGGTTACTTTTCAAACATTGATGAATGTATTTTGTTTTTCAGAGTTCAAGATTATAGGTTCTATTGTGGAATTACTCCTTGTATTAATAAGAGAAGGAAGACAAGCTGCTCAAGCACCAGCTCCATGTTTGTATCAGGTATGCGAGCATTTGTCTCAGTGGGATCTATTGTACACAAGTACGTGTGAGTGCGTGCACACACTCACGCGCGCGCGCACACACACACACACACCAAACTTGAAATAAAAACCGAGTCATTAAGAGAATAGCATGACTTGGAACAATAAAGGGAGAGCCGTTCTCCTAGACAAAACATCCTCATACAGTGCTAGTTTATTTTAGGACGATTATTTTTATTTGGCAGGATAGTGAATTTTGGTAAATGTTTATTATTGGAAAGACTAACATAATGTTGGAAGCTTTATTTTACTGCAATTTTTGTAAGAAAATTGATTGATATTTACACTTTTTTTTGCAGTGTTTGACTTCTGTCAGCATAGGTATTTTAAATGCTCGCTTGCCTCATTGCAATCATCCTACAGTTTAATATAACTCATTTGACTATATTTCTGTCATTATTACCTAAGTGCAAGCCTTTACTTAATTTTTGACAAACAAAATCTTTGGGGCAAAACTGTTACAAATATAGAATATATTTTTTTAGATTTCTTAGATACATTTTTACCTAAGGTTTGTTCAGAATAAGTATTCCCCAAACTATTATGACATAATTTAAATTGCTTTAAGGAATTCCTGGTCCTTCTTTAAAAAAAAAAACATCTGGAATTCTGTTAAAGGAGCAGCAGATATCTCCCAAGGTGAGAGCTTTTCTAGCTCCTTCCCCTACGAAGAGACACAGGATGTTTCCTCCATAATTTTGTGTAGTGGAAAGCAAAGTTGGCTTGCACAAAACTAGCTGCTTCTCTGAGAGACTGCAGATATGTGCAGGCTGAAGATGGTGGGAGCAGAGAATGAAATAGAGACACGATTGTACTGTGGAGGGCAGGGAAAGACAAGGATTAATGGGGAGCAGAATTGTATTTTGGTGAATGCTGCTAACAACGGAGCTATGAAGCAAGAGGGTGAAATAGGGGTGGGAGAAGGGAATGTGGAAGGCTGTGAATGGGTAAACCAGAGTGCTATGTCAAGGCATGGAGTGAATAGCTAATTTATGGGTATTTACAAGAGTACAAGCAAACAAGATAACAAAAACAACATACCAGTTTGACCAGTGCTGTTTTTAGACCCTGAACCCACTAGAGGTCATTCCTTTTGTTTATTGCCCCCATCTCTATTTCTTGGCTGCTTGTATCCAACTATGAAAATATGGACTAATATCTGCTGAAACAATTCAAACAGGCACACAACACAGCAGAGGGTGACAATTGTGACCTCAAGGTTTTCATTTTCTTTCGTATGAGATGTTATCATTTAGAGACATTTTGCAAATTCTGGCAATATTATTTTTGAAAGAATGAAATTTGAATTATGTCCAATCATAAAGTGAGGAATTTGGAACTGAGAGAATGTTTAGATATTGGATAAATATATCCAGCCTTACAAATGAGAAGATTGGCAGCAGAGAGAGGAAAATGGCTGTTTGGACTCGCAATTGGAACTCAATGATTTTCTGATTTTTAGGCCACCGAACTTCCCACTGCTTCATACGGTCAACAGGTGTCATTCTGCCCCACTTTATGTAAAACAATCCTAAAATGAATCATGCTAAATAGGAAGGGCCCTGCACCTTCAAATGTCAGAGATAACTGTTTACAGACCCCATGTATATTCTTGATCATAGCCATTTTCAACCTCTGTTAATTTACACTTTATATTTATTTTATATGTATATGTATAGTTATATATATGTTACATATATATGTATGTGATATATGATATGATGCATGTTATTTTCTTTCATCCAGGTTGAAAGGACAATGAAAATTGTCTGAAGGGTATGACCACTAATTTTAATTTAAAATTTGTAAATTACTGCATATGAATTATGAAAGTACATGTACATCACATAAAAGAAATAAGAAACCTGACAAAGAGCACATGCAATGGTAAGTGAATTCTCCAGTTTCTGTATTATAATCTCACTCTTCTAAATTCTCACCATGAACAGTTGATTGTATTCCAAACTTTAAGCATGGGAAACACACATTTAACATTTATTGTAGGTTGGATACTACTTTTTATGGTATTTTTCAAACTCAGTAACATCTAGTGATTATATTTTACTGTGATTTTAAATAAATTTACCTTATCATATTGAAGTATTGATTAAAGATAAATTGATTGCACTGATTTTGATAAAGGTGAATATCTTTTGTGTCTTCATATTTAATAGCCCTCCTCTGGGGACTGCTTACCATTTTCTGTTTATAAAATTATTTTAAAATCAAACACACATAAACTTTTTGTATTATATAGCTGTAAATATTTCTCATGAATATTGCAAATATTTCTTGTCACTTTTCTTTCACTTTTGAAAACATCTTTTAGTCCTATGTAAACTTTTAAAATATTTGTATATAAATAGAATTGTTAAGTTTTTATTGTTATTTGATGGCCTGTAACAAAGACAGGGCAACCCAAGTTTAAACAACAATAACAGTTACAAATTACTCAGGAATAAGTAAATTGGAAAAAGCATGAGTTCTACTATGAAATGTATAAAATTCTAGTGAAGAACAAGAAAGAAGAAATAAGTCTGGCATAGGTTTCTCAATTTAGTAAATACATTAGTTCTGATTTAAAATCACCTATAAATTTACTGGAGGACTACTCAAATTCTATTTTTCCATCTTGTAGATAGAAATTTAGCAAACACTTAGATAAACACTTAGAAACAGTTGTTTCTTCCTATGGACTATGTGCTGAGCACTGGGTAGGGACTATACAATTGAAACCTTCGACTTCCTTAATTCTTGAGTATTTGTTTTTTTGGTTTTTTTTTTATTTGAGACATTTCTCTTTTTAATATTTACTCACATAAATCTCCATCTTAGAATTTGCTAAGATGTGTTCTCAATTTTGGCATGTTATTTTTATTTAATTTTTTTATTGAGAAAAGGAGAAAAAAAAACAAGTTTCCACCTCCTCCCAGCCTCCCATTTTCCTCCCCCTCCTCCCACCCTTCTCCCCCTCCTCCCACCCTTCTCCCCCTCCCCCCACTCTTTTCCCCCTCCCTCTCCAGTCCAAAGAGCAGTCAGGGTTCCCTGCCCTGTGGTAAGTCCTAGGTCCTCCCCCCTCGTCCATATCTAGGAAGGTGAACATCCAAACTGGCTAGGCTCCCACAAAGCCAGCACATTAAGTAGGATCAAAACCCCATGCCATTGTCCTTGGCGTCTCATCAGCCCTCATTGTTCGCCATGTTCAGAGAGTCTAGTTTTATCCCATGCTTTTTCGGTCACAGTCCAGCTGGCCTTGGTGAGCTCCCAGTAGATCAGCTCCACTGTCTCAGTGGGTGGGTGCACCCCTCGTGGTCCTGACTTCCTTGCTCATCTTCTCCCTCCTTCTGCTCCTCATTGGGACCTTGGGAGCTCAGTCCGATGCTCCAGTGTGGGTCTCTGTCTCTATCTCTATCCATCACTAGATAAAGGTTCTATGATGATATGCAAGATATTCGCCAGTATTGCTTTAGGATTGGGTCATTTCATGTTCCCTATCCTCAGCTGCCCAAGGAACTAACTGGGGACCTTGGCTTGGGCACCTGGGAGCCCCTCTAGGGTCAAGTCTCTTGCCCACCCTAAAGTGGCTCCCTTAACTAAGAATTGTGGTTCCGTGCTCCCCTGTCCAACCTTCCTTTATCCCAATCCTCCTGTTTCCCCAAGTCCCCCCCTCCTTCCCTTCTAACTTTTCTCTCCCCATCTCCCCTTACCCCCATCCCACCCCACCCCCAAGATCCCAATTTTCTCCCCGGCAATTTTGTCTACTTCCCTTAGCCAAGAGGATAACTATATGTTTTTCCTTGGGTTCACCTTCTTACTTAGCTTCTTTAGGTTCACCTATTGTAGACTCTGTGACCCTTATTTATGGCTAGAAACCAATTATAAGTGAGTACATCCCATGTTCATCTTTTTGGGTCTGGGATACCTCACTCAGGATAGTGTTTTCTATTTCCATTCATTTGCATGCAAAATTCGAGAAGTCATTGTTTTTTTTACCGCAGCATAGTACTCTAATGTGTAGGTATTCCATACTTTCTTCATCCATTCTTCCATTGAAGGGCATCTAGGTTGTTTCCAGGTTCTGGCTATTACAAATAATACTGCTATGAACATAGTATTTGTATTTGACACAGGTCTTACTCTGTTATGCAATTTTGCCCTGCAACTCTGTCCTGATGAGTGCACTATAGGTAACCACACTGACAAAACTTTTAAAGTGGTGCAATTATTATTCTAGGAAAATTCATCTCTGCCATCTGTAATCAGGCAAGAAATTTGGTCCAAAGACACCTGTGTATACAGTGGACTACAATCTACCTTGCTGTTCTAGGAAACTGGTACATAACTAAAAGCAACCGAGCCTCAGCCAATTATAGCAACCAAACTCTCAGCCAATCTTATATGGCAATACCAACTCATGTCCGAATAAGGCAAACACACCCAGTTGGACGAATGCAGTAGTTGTCTGGTCATTAATACAGATTGAGTTTGGGCCCTTTTTTCTTTGGTCATAATGTTGCTTGCATTTAAGACCCTTTCTTTTCTCTCTTTTTTCCCCCTTAGGGTAGGGTGCAAATGGGGAGCAAATCCAGGTCTTTTGTAGTAGACAAGAACAGTACACGACTTTATTTATTTATTTTTGGCTTTAAAGTCTCATTAAAAATCAAAGCCAGTGCTATTTTTATAAATGGTGAGATCAAGACACAGAAAAAGTGACTTCCTAACTACACAATACTGGTAGAACAAGAGCTCAAACTTCCCCTTTCTTCTCCAGCATCTATGCTATTAATCTATGTACTTTGCAAATAAAAGTACAAAATGAAAACCATAAAACTATCAGAAAGGGTATAGAAGAGTGAGTTGGGGCTATAGCTTGGTTGCTAAATGTTTATCTAGCATTCACGGAATTCCTATGTGATGCCCAGCACTGTATGAACTAGACACAGTGGCCTGCATCTGTAATAGCAGGGAGGAGAGGCTTGACATGGTTAGTTTTCATCAACTTGACACAAACCTAGACATGCCTGGGAAGAAGGAATCTTAATTGAGGGATTGCCTTCGTCAGATTGACTTGTAAGCATGTCTGTGGGGAATTTTCTTGATTGGCAATTGATGTACTAGGGCCCAGACCACTATGAATGGCTCCCTCGCTATATAGGTGGGCCTTGACTGTATAAGAAAGGTATTTAAGAAAGCCAGAAAACAGCATTCTTCCACCGTCTTTACCTCAGTTCTTGCCTCTAGTTCCTTGAGTTCCTGCTTTGCCGTCCATTGATAATAGACTATAAATAACCCTTAAGTCAGATAAATCCCTTCTTCCCCATGTTGCTTTTTAATCAGTGTTTTATCGAGCAAGGATAAGCAAACTAGAACAAGGCTTTACTAATATCTTACTTTGTGGTACAAATTTAATATATTTCTCTTTCTTTATTTAAATTAATTTCTACGCCATATTTTATTTCAGCTTCACTGTTTGTTTTCTGATTTAGCATTTTAAACTAAATGTTCACTCATTTTGAGTGTTCTTTGGGTAATGACTAGAAGTAAAACATCTAAAATTTTATTTTTAATTAGTTTAGTTTGAGAGTTTTTGTTTAACAAAGATAATCAGCCATTTGCAATTATTATCATTTTATCTGCTGTTTATTCCTCCCATCTCCATTGTTATTTTTTTTTCTTTTGAGTCAGGGTTTCTTTGTATAGCCTTGGTTGTTCTGGAAATAGCTCTGTAGACCAAGCTGGCCTCGAATCCACATTTGTGGTGCTAGCTGGTAGTCATGCTAGAATGCCCTCAGTCCTCTGCCACCGAGTTACATTCCAAACCTTATGTATTTCTTCACTTATTTATCTGTGAGACAAAGTCTGTGTCCAGGCTGGTCTCAAACTCCCTGTATAGCTAAGCTTGTTATTCTGATCCTCCTGCCTCCACCTTCTAAGTTCTGGGATCACAGGTATTTGTTACTATGCTTAGTGAATGTGGTACTGATGATTGAACCCAGGGCTCACACATGCTCGGCAAGTATTCTACCAACTGATCTCTATCTCCAGATCTCTTGTTATATTTATTTATTTTTAGTTTATTTATTCCTTCATCTCTCTGTTATTGATAAATTAATTTGAAAAAATGAGCTCTAGGTTTTTACTACACTTTCTTTTTAAAAAGACATTTTTATTTTATGTATATGAATATTTATATGTATGTATGTGTATCGTGTGTGTGCCTGGTGCCCATGGAGGCTACAAAAGGAGATGGTATCTTTGGAGGTCATAGCTCCTGAAGCTGGGCATTGCAGATGGCTGTGAATTATTATGTAGGTGCTGTGAACCGAACCCAGATTCTCTGCAAGAACAACAAATACTCTTAACCTCTGAATCATCTCTCCAGCCACCTACTTTCTTATTATGGATTTTTCTTATTTCAAGAAATATTTCTTGAGGCCAGTGACATAGCCCTGAGGATAAAGGCACTTGCTGTCAAGTACAGAGTTTGATTTCCTGAAAGGGAAAGAGAGAACTGACTCGTAAGTTGTCATCTGACCTCCATATGCACACTAAGGCACACATGCACTGGCCCCCGACAATAAATAAAAAAAATAAAAGAAAAAATTCTCTATTGAGACAAATTTTCTTAACACCTCAGAACAAATGTTTTGTGATGATCTAAAAGTTTACTGGTTTAATTGCTTATCATTCTTTTTGCTTTATATTTACTTTTACATGTTTATTCAGATTTAATATCAGATTGTATTGTCAGACAGTTGGGAAGTAAGTTCGTCAATTTTGCTTTATCTCTTTTGATATTTAAAAATAAATTAAATATATAATGATATTTAATTTTACAAGCGTTGTCAGCCAAATGGATTTCTTTTTGTAAATTATGACAAAAATACCATCTGAATTTTAGCTGTCCAGAGTAATACCATCATGAACTTTCCCATTCAACTTTTTGGTGTGAGCATGTGCTTTCAATTCTCCTGGCTATATACCTAGGAATGGCATTTTGGGGTCATCTAGCAATTCTGTGTTAAACCCTTTGGCATCTTTCCAGACTGCTTGCCAAAGTTAGCCGCTCTATTTGCCAGTCCCACCAGCAGTGAGTGAGTGTTTCAATTTCTTAACATTCTGGGCCACACTTGTAGTTTTTGCTTTTTTAAAAAAATTAGATTAATTCCAGTGGCTGTGAAGTATATCATTGTGGTTTTGATTTGAATTTTTGATGATGACTAATGGTGTTTAGCATCTTTTCATTTGTTTTGTTTTGTTATATTTTATTTTTGCGAAAGGATCTGACTTCGGATTCACAGTGTATCTGAGGCTGGCCCTGAACTCACATTCTTCCTGATTGTACCTTTCAAATGCTAGAATTTCAGGTCTGTGACCACGGGCATATCTTGAACATTTTAAATGAGTCTGTTGCTCATTCCAGTATTTTTTTTCTGGAGAAATGCTTATTTAGATTCTTTATCATTTAAAAATTGTATGTCTATTTGTTCCTCAGTTGGAATCATTCTTTTCCAAGTCACCTTAGAAAAGACACTTGGTTTGCAAATGTTTTTCACACTCTCTGGGGTTCTCTTTAGGTTTATTATTATTATTTTATTTTTTGATCCTATCCTTTAAAGCATAGATGGTTTTAATTTTGGTTAAGTACAACTTATGTTTCTCAGGGTAGGAGAGATGGTTCAAAGGTTAAGAGCACTCACTGCTCTTCCAAAGGTCCTGAGTTCGATTCCTAGCACCCACATGGCAGCTCACAACTGTCTGATGTCCTCTTCTGGAATGTAGATATATGTGCAGACAACTTATGTTTCTCTTTTGTCATTTATCATATTGGTGTTCTGTTTAACAAGTAATTGCCTAATCTAAGACCATGAAGACTTTTACTTAGTATTTTCTTCTAAGAGTTTTACAGTTTGGGCTTTATTATACTTAGATCTTTGACAAACTTTTTGTTAATTTCTGCATATGCTATCTGGAAGGGACTTCATTTGTTTGCATGTGGTTGTTCAGATCTTAAAGCACAATTTATTGAAGAGATTTTGCTTTCCTATCTGAATGGAGACAGAGAAGGAGTGGATGGGGATGGGTAGAGGGGAGGCGGGGACAGAGGGAATGGGGAGAGAGGAGGGAGAGGGAACTGTGGTTGGTATATAAAATAAAAAATGATGAATAAAAAAATAAAAATAAAGCCAGTTGACTAGACCTAGAGATGTCACTCACCATAGAACATTTGTCTCATCCACGTAAGGTCCTGTTTCATCTACAATATTCCTTCACAAAATGTCATTTGACATAGATGGAATGGTTGAATTTTGGACTCAATCCAGTTCCATTTACCTCTATGCTTATTCTATGCCAGCATGCATCATGTATTGCTTTTGGTTTCTGAAGTTAGGAAGTGTGGCTCCATCAACTGCTTTCCTCTTCAAGATTGCTATGGTTATACTGGATTCCTTGCATTAATTTTAGGGTCAGTTTGCAATTTTTGGAAAAAAGCCATCTGAAACTTGATGGAGATTGTATTGAATCTTAGATAAATATCGGGGAGTATGGACATTTTAAGAATATTAGATCTTAGTTAAGTGTAATGGTGCATGCCTTTGATTCCAGCTCTGGAGAGTCAGAGGCAAGTGAAACTCTTTATAGTCTGGCCTAAAAAGAGTTCTAAAACAGCCAGGGCTGCATAGGGAGACCCTGTCTGAAAAATTGGATCTTTTTATTAACTTAAGTCTCTTTTATCAAAATATATTAAAAATTAACAATGTTTTATAATTTTTTTCCTGATCCAAGGTTAACTTTATTTAATTAACGCAAATGCAAACTCGGGGTTCACAGTGTGATCGAATGTCCCCCAACAGTCATTCCTCAGGTATCATCCACCTTGAGGTGTTTTTTTTTTCTTTTTGGCTGTCCTGGAACTCACTTTGTTGAATTCAGAGATCCGCCTGCCCCTGCCCCCCCCCAGTGCTGGGATTAAAGGCACACCCACCAGGGGCCCAGCTCTTCCTTCCTGTTTTTTTTTTGTTTTTTTTTTTAAATTTATTTATTTATTAAAGATTTCTGTCCCATTTCCCCCCCTTCCCCAATCAAGTCCCCCTTTCTCAAGGAGCAATCAGGGTTCCCTGCCCTGTGGGAAGTCCAAGGACCACCCACCTCCATCCAGGTCTAGTAAGGTGAGCATCCAAACTGCCTAGGCTCCCACAAAGCCAGTACATGCAGTAGGATCAAAAACCCATTGCCATTGTTCTTGAGTTCTCAGTAGTCCTCATTGTCTGCTATGTTCAGAGAGTCCGGTTTTATCCCAGGCTTTTTCAGACCCAGGCCAGCTGGCCTTGGTGAGTTCCCGATAGAACATCCCCATTGTCTCAGTGTGTGGGCGCACCCCTCGTGGTCCTGAGTTCTTTGCTCCTGCTCTCTCTCCTTCTGCTCCTGATTTGGACCTTGAGATTTCTGTCCGGTGCTCCAATGTGGGTCTCTGTCTCTGTCTCCTTTCATCGCCTGATGAAGGTTAATATTCAGGAGGATGCCTATATGTTTGTCTTTGGATTCACCTTCTTTTTTAGCTTCTCTAGGATCACGAATTATAGGCTCAATGTCCTTTATTTATGGCTAGAAACCAAATATGACTGAGTACATCCCATGTTCCTCTTTTTGGGTCTGGCTTACCTCACTCAGGATAGTGTTTTCTATTTCCATCCATTTGCATGCAAAATTCAAGAAGTCCTTGTTTTTTACTGCTGAGTAGTATTTTAATATGTATATATTCCATACTTTCTTCATCCATTCTTCCGTTGAAGGGCATCTAGGTTATTTCCAGGTTCTGGCTATTACAAACAATGCTGCTATGAACATAGTAGAGCATATACTTTTGTTGTATGATAAGGCCTCTCTTGGGTATATTCTCAAGAGTGGTATTGCTGGGTCCCAGGGTAGGTTGATCCTGAATTTCCTGAGAAACTGCCACACTGCTTTCCAAAGTGGTTGCACAAGTTTGCATTCCCACCAGCAAAGGATGAGTGTACCCCTTTCTCCACAACCTCTCCAGCAAAGGCTATCATTGGTGTTTTTTATTTTAGCCATTCTGACAGGTGTAAGATGGTATCTTAAAGTTGTCTTGATTTGCATTTTCCCTGATCGCTAAGGAAGTTGAGCATGACCTGAAGTGTCTTTTGGCCATTTGAACTTCTTCCGTTGAGAGTTCTCTGTTCAGCTTTGTTTTATAAATTTTAACCAAATACTCTCATATAGCTTTTGTTGAATGCATTTTTAATTGTTTTACTCTTTTGGTATAATTGTTGTAAATAGAACTTAATTTTATTTTTAGATTGTTTACTGAACTTGCATGAAATTCTTATTGGGGGTTTGGTGTTACCTGGCATGGAGTACATGCTAGGCAAGCAATCAACCACTGAGCTACATCACCAACCCCAACTGATTTTTATTTATTGATCTGTTTCTTGTAGGATTTCTAAACTCACTCATTGGTTGTAAGAGTTTTTTTTTGATGGGTTTTAATATTTTGTTTTTCATTTAAAAGTCTGTCCTAGTTAAGCATAGGAATCTCCCTTTTTCCTTACCTCTGCAAGTGTAGACCACAGGGAATGGGAAACACTTTTACTATATGACTTCACCATGATGAAAATAAAGCAGTGGAACAAGGATCAAGCATAATACTCAGGAGATTTTAAGCACCCCTGAAAGGATTCCCCTCCTATCACTCAAATATATAAAGAGAACAAACCAGAAATTAGGTATTCTGAGAATTTATTTTTTAAAGAAATAAAGGTCTCCTTTCCTCCACCAATCTAAGCTTTAAAGACATTTTTAGCTTTTATGACCATTACACTAATGAGCGAACTTCAAACTTTGGAGAAAAAAAAAGGACGATAATTTCTCTATCCTCGCACCCCCCCAAGTTTTCCTAGATCGCCTTTCAAAAATGACCTACCTCTGGATTGGGAGTAATTACAGCACTTGCCTGAGGTCCTATGTTCAATCCCTACAACACCCACCCCCTTACACACATTTCTGAAAACAAGTGTTCAATTAACTGTTAAACATCCTCATCAATTAAGAGATAATTTCCAAATTTGATTGGATGAGTTTAAAATATCCAATTTAGTCTAATCATCTGGCAGAAGAACAGTCCCAAGGAAAAAAAAGCAGATAAACATGTAAATGATCTCACAAATCTTATAGAAAAACTGTCTGGAATGACTGAATATTAACATAAAAAATTCCATGCATTAGTGAGTGCATGAGACCAACACAACATTCAATGATAACCTAATTGTAATTTCTCTTACAATGTTTCTAATAAGTACTAGGGCAGAAGAGTAATAATTGAAACACAGGTAACTCAGGAAGTACTTTGCTGGAAGTGACAAAGGTTTTAAGTCCTTATAGATACCGCAGTCACTCATCCATCCTCCTTTCCCACATGACATAAATTTCCTTTATTATACTGACTCTATTTACTCGGAGATTATAATCTTAGAATTCAGGTCAAAGATCAACTATGCTAGAAAGAATCCTTGTCACTTACCTCTCTTGTGGTGTGCCTTGAAGTCTCAACAACTCTGGAAAGCATAAGAGAGTCCCAGGTGCTGGCTGTGAAGTTCACCTCCATGAAATTCACCTTCAAGGCCTCGCATCCCACTGGGTACTTCCCATCAAAAGTAGCCTTGTTCCTGGGAGACATGGCTCTTTGCTGGTGACTAGTTTGAAAAGTCCCCAGTATCTTCCTCAATGTTCTCTTAGGCTTCATGGCAAAATAAGGTGTTACTTGACCTGCTTTCTCCTCTCCTTCACGGACATTCATCTTGTAATTCGAAGTAATGACTCTCCCAGCTTTGTCTGGATCTATTATTTCCTCTCAGAGTGACATTTCCTCTTGTAAAATTTCTATTTCTTTAATTGTGTCTTGACATTGCCTTTCCAGAAAGCCTGAAGTAAGCCAACATTCTTCTTTCCGAGTTACCAGTTCAAAGATTTTGCTCTCTGATGTCTCAGTTTCCAGTCTTTAGTGGCCATGCTGTTTGTTTCCTCTCTCATCTATAAATTCCATCTTTATATATACTATGGATTCTTAGAAGGTACACTATGGTATATGTTCCTCCCTCTGGTGCTTAGCATGAATTAAACGCATAATTCATGTTTATCGAATTATGCACGAAGATAGAGAAATTATTAACCACTGTATATGAAAGGACAGTTTTCTAATCCATACTCTGACTTGGAAAAAGTGTGAATGGAAGGTTCTAGAAAAAAAAGCATACTTTTGTTATTATTGTACAGACTAATTTGCAGTTTCGAACTTCGTGATTTGTGGAGTGCTGAAATATTGCAAATCCAGAAGTGAATTACCTTGAGATATGTTTAGGCACTTTAGTAGCCATTTAGTTGCTCACCTCTATGTCTGACTTAACATCCTTTCAACTATCAATTCAAACCTTTTAGAATATACTAAAAGATTGCCAGTTTCCACCAGCCCCAAAGCTAAGAATGTTATCAATCAGATAGCATCTGAAACAGATAGCAAACATTTCCCTGTTTTGCCTTAGCCTGCCTAATTGACCATAAGAGTATTTGAAAAATGCTTTTGTTTATGAGGATTTTTTTGTTCTGATACTATAGAAATCTAACAAAACCATTTTCATAATATTTTGGGCTACCTAAATATATATTCCTAGGCTTTGGACAATCATATTTGGATCAAGAGTAAACTGTCTCTTAGTTCCTTTGATTTGAAAGCTGTCTCTTATGCCAACGTTGTATGACCTCAATGTGCCTCTCTTTTCTCATCTGTGATGTGAGAATAATGATAATTATGTTAGATTTAACTATATGATTGGGAGACTTTTGATGATTGTTTCTATTTGAGCATCCAATAGCAATTTCATGTGGTTTAACCTCTCACACACACATGTATGTATGTATATTTTAGAATTGAAATGAAAGAGTATATAATTTTTTTTATCTTAGTATATTGTTTTCATTCTTTTTTTTCTTATAAAATTTACCATAGAACTTTTTATTTATTTTTAAAATAACATTCATTGATAGAAAAAATCTTGTCTATAATTCAAATACCTATTTTCCTTGCAAAGAAATTCAGTGACACCTTATAAAATGATAGCTACTTAGGAATTCATTTTAATTAAAATAATCATTTATTTGCTATCTAAATTAAATGCCTTATAACTATTCTTTGATTTGAGTATAATTTTAAAAGCACTAGAAATTGACCTTATTAAAGGGCAATGATTGTGGTAGTTAATGTTGTTGTTGGCTCTTACGTGGGGTAAATGTTCTATTTCAGTGAGCTGTCACCCAATTCTATAGGGTGAAGTGTGGATTTGAATCACCCCTCATCCTCTATGGTTATATAGGAGTGGGGTACAATGTTATTCATCTCATAAGCATTTTTTGAAATTATTTTTTATGTGTATGTGTATATGTGTGTGCCTGGGTGTATGTATTTGTACCAAATGTGGGTAGGATCCTGCAGAACTCAGAAGAAGACATAGTAAGGATCCCGTGGAACTGAAGTTATAGACATCTGAGAGCCACAGTATGGATGCTGGGAACCAAACTCAGGTCTTCTGCAAGACCAGCAAGTCCTCTTAATTACTGAGCCATTTCTCTGGTCCCTCACATACATTCTTAAAGAGACACTATTATTCCTAATGAAGTGCAGATTATTTTATTTTATTGTTTGGAGCTAGAGTTTAGAACACATAAATTTCACAGTTTTATCTGTTCACAAATAAATGATTCAAAACTTTTTAACCTATTCATAGTGTTACACAACTATCAAAAGTACATAAACTTAATGTTTTCACACACCCCAAGGAACTCCATTCCCATACTCATTTTTTTTTGTATTTAGTCCTTCACACTCAACTTCCTATGGACTTCCTATTATGAGCATTTCATATAAGTGAAACCACAGCATATATCACCTCATGTATTGAGCTTTTGTCACTTAGCATCCTTGTTTCAAGGCTCACACTTCGTGTAGCATGCATCATTATGTTATTATATTCATATCTGAAAATATGTTGTTTTCCAGGCAGATCACGTTTTGTTTACTCATCAGTTGATGGATATTGGATACCTTCCACTTTGGGATGTTATAAATAGTGGACATACAAGCCTTTGTGTACATCTATGTGTTCCTATGAACACATGCTTTCAGTTTTCTCGGATATATACCTAGGAATAGACTTGATGGGTCCCATGGCAACATTATGTTTAACTTAGAATTGCCAGCCTTTATCCAAAGCAGCCATACCATATATATTACATTCCATTAGCAATGGAGAAGGAGTCCAAGTTTTTCACATCCTTAACAGTACTTGTTTTCAGCTTTCAATGGTTTTAAAACCTTACTTTTTACACCGTTATTTTTTAATACCATTATCCAAGCTAGGCTTGAAATAACAGGCACAAGTGATCTTTGGTTTCAGCCTGTTCCCACTGCTCCAGCTGCTTGCATCTTCACACACACACACACACTTATCTCCTGCCCTCTCTTGCTCTTACCTTCTCAGCCTCCTCTGTTTCTTTGTTTGTGTTATGAGAAACTCAGGGCCTGTAAATGCTAAGCAAGTATTCTACCACTAAGCTATATCCTCAGCCTGACTACAGGTTTTTCCCAAAGAGTACTATTATAAATTAGCATACAAAGTAATGGATTTAGTTATTGTGTTTTCATATATAATTTATTTTTTATTCATCTTCTCTCCCACTGACTTCCCACACCCCTATATTTTAATTCTAAGATTCTTCATGGATATAAATTTGCACTTCACTTACATTTTGAGTGATATTCTGTATTAGCTAATGATGATTAACAAGTTGTCATGCATTTATTGGTTTTTTTGGAAAAAGATTCATTCAAATCTTTTCACCATATATTGATTATTGTTGAAGTATGTTGTTTATATAGTCCATGTAATAGTTTTCTAAGGTAAAAAATATTTTCTGCAATTTTTAGATTTGTCTTTTTATTTTTTGACGATATCCCTGTATGTATAGAAATTTTAATTTTGATAAAGTCTAATGCATATAGTCTCTTTTAAATTTTGTTCGTTATTGAAACAGTATCCTTATGCAATCCAAAATGTCCTGGAATTCACTATGTAGCACAGGCTGTCCCTACAATTAAAATCTGCCTGCTTTTACTTGTAGAGTTGTGTAATCATTTCTGGCTTTATTGGCCTTGGTGAGTGTTTTCTCTGTCATATATATGTGTATATATACATATACATATATATCAAATATATAAGATCATGAAGACTTATGCCTATGTTTTATAAAACAGGTTCTTAACATTTAGGTTTTTGATCTAATTGGGTTCATTTTTTATTTTATTTTTTTGAGATTATATAATTATACTATTTCCCCCTTCCCTTTCCTTCCTTCAAGCCTTCTCATATACCTCTTTTCTTTCTCTTTGAAATTTATGAACTCATTTTTAAATATTTTGTTAAAATTTTTCATACAATATATTTTATGATGTGCCCCTCTCTCCTACTTTCTTCCAGATTCTCCCCACCTCCTTACCCACCCAATTTAATGTTCTTTCTCTTTCTCAAAAGAAAGAAAGGTGAAAATCAAAACAAATAAACTTAAACTAGTAAGATAAAATGCCAATGTAAAAAACCATGCCCTCCCCCACAGAACATGAACAATGACCACCATTTTGTGTTTCCTAATTTATCCCAAGTCAAGGACCTGCTCTGGAATGTGGCTGATATACCCAATGACCCTTCATTGTGGAAAACTGATTTTCTCTTTCCCAGCAGATACCAAATACATAAAGCCTCCTTGTCAGGGGTATAAATTTGTGTCCACTTCTCCTTCTCTTTGCTGGGTCCTCATTTGGTGAATGCAGTGTGTGCTGCCATGGCCTCTGGGAGCTCATGTGTGCATCAATCTAGCTGTGTCTGGAAGGCACCGTTCTTGGAGTCATCCATTACTTCTGGCTCTTACCTCATTACCTCCTCTTCTGCACAGATCCCTAAACCTTGAGGGAGAGCGGCTAGATGCATCCCATTTAGGATGGGGCACTCCAGAGTGTCTTACTCTCTTTGCATTGTCCACTTATAGATCTCTGTGTTAATTATCATCTACTGCAAGTAGAAACTTCTCTGATAGGGGTTTAGTGAGGCACTGATTTGTGTCTATAGCAGTATTGTGGTAGTTAGAAAGAAAATGGTCTTCAAAAGAAGTGACATTATTAGGAAGTGTGGCATTTTTAGAGTAGGTGTTTGAAATGCTTCTAATTAAATGGTGTCTTTTACAAACTTCCTTGGTCATGGAGTCTCATCATATCAATAGAAAGTAAGACAAAGTGTAAGACACAGAAACTATAAAGCCTTCTTAAAAGAAATTAAAGAAGACCTAAATAAAACAAAGCACATTCTGTGTTTTCAGATTAAAAACCTTTATTACTAAGGTAGAACTATTCCTCCAAATTATCCACAAAGCAACGAAACCACTGACACATCCTGTATGCCTCTTTTGAAAAAACGAACAAGCTGACTACAATAGTATTATAGTAATTCAGGGAGCACCAAATAGCTAAAAAACTTCAGAAATGTTGAAATACTTATATTATTTCCTGATTTTAAATTCTATTACAAAGTTATAATAATGAATATTGTGTGGTAATAGTATAAGGATGAACATGAGGGTCAGTGGAATGAAACTTAAGAGTTCAGAAATAAACCTTATGGTCAATTGATTTTAATAAAAGTAGTAAGTTCATCAATGAGGAAAATTGTGCCTTCCCCAAAAAGTGATTAGATAACAATATCCAAATGTGAAGAATGAATTTGAATCACTAACACATACCATATATAAAAATTGACCCAAGAGTTGTATTAAGGCACATTCCATGAGGTAGAATCCATACCTTACACTGATAGAGTGTTCAAGAACCTGGGACTAGATAGGTCATGGGCCTAGGAGAAAACCTACTACTATAATCCTGCTGAAGGATATAGCAATAAATGATTCTTGATGACGTACTTGTCTTAGTTAGGGTTTTTATTGACGTGAAAGACACCATGACTACAGAAACTCTTATAAAGGAAAAAATTAAATTGGTGTGTCTTACATTTTCAGAGATTTAATCGGTGGTACATGGTAGCATTCAGGAAGACATGGTGCTGGAGAAGTAGCTGAGAGTCCAGTATCTTGCAGGCAACAGGAAATGGCCTGAGGGTTACATTGAGGAAAGCTTGTACAAAAGAGACCTCAAAGCCAACCCCCACAGTGACACACCTCATCCTACAAGGCCACACATTCTAATCCTTCCTGTACAGCTCAACCAACAGTGGACCAAGCATTCAAACATAATAGCCTATGGGGACCATTCTTATTCAAACACCATACACTTGTTTGTTAAATTACTGTTGATTTTCTCTCTTTTTGGTGCTGTTGTAATTGGAAATATTTTCTTAAATTCATTGTTGTATTGTTTACTGTTATTCTATATATAACAGCATTCCTTTCTTTTAGGGTTACAAAGATTTCTATTGCATTATTATACTATATGTTGTTGTGTTTATGGTACCCCTTACATTGTAGAAAGCTGCTATACTATTCAACTGCATCCCCAGCCCCCACATTTTGCTTATCCACCAACCAAGCAATGATTCTTTGGATTGCTTCATTTTCTCGCCTACTGTGAGTAGTGGTGTTGTGAGCAGTCATGTGGAAGCATCTCTTTGAGAACCTGCTTTTAGTGTCCTTGAATCTGTGCCACGAACTGGCAATACTGTGTCCATAGTTCTACTTTTTTCAGATTAAATGTTTTGCTCTATAATTCATGTGCACGATAATTGACATTTAAAAATGTTCATTCCAGAGGCTTTAAAAATATGTTCACAATGCCAGGTCATCTCACCATTATCTTATTCCTGCAGAGTTCCCTCAACCAGAAGAGAAATCCACATCTGTTACCACTCAAACTCTTCTATCTCCAACTTCTCCACACCGAGTGGATGTTTTATTTCATATAAAAAGAATAACATAATACAATGTATTATGCAAATGCTTTTTTCCACTTCGCTTGTTTTTTTTGTTCCATGATGCTTGCATACTGTAGCACATATTAGTACCTAATTCTTTGTATTGCTGAATAATATTCTATGGGTATTGTGAACGTATAGATTATATTTTCTGTTTGCATTCAAGAGAAGATGGATGTTTGGATTGTTTCTACCTTTGGCCATTGTGAGTGATGAACATATGTTTTCATTTATCCCATGTTATATGCTTAGAAATGGATTGCTGAATTATATGGTAACTGTTTAGATGCCTGCCAAGCTGTTTTCCATAGTACAGTACTATTTTACTTTTACTAGCAGTGTCTAAGAGTTCCAAATATCTTCACAAACTTTATCAAACCTTCTATTGTCCACCTTTTTATTGTACGTGAAGTAGCGTATTATAATTTTTATATAATAACTCATGATATTAAACTCCTTTACATGTATTCATTGTATATTTTTCTATTTCTACAGGGGATACGTCTATTCATATCTTTTTACTAAAATGTAGAAAGACTTAGAACTCTATGGAGAGTTGGAACGTTCAATGTGCGTTTAGTAATAGATGGCTAATCAAATTTAATGAAGTATAAGGTTTGAGTATGGAAGCTACAGAAAATTTTAGATGTACAAACTAGAATCAGTAGTAATTTCTGTAGTGAGTTGCTTTATGATAATTTCTCTCAGATACACGAAAAGCATTAAGGCATCAGGGCTATATCTATCTTGTTCTTTGTTATACCAGCACCTCCTAATTTAGTACTTAGCAAATTGCAAGGCATCAGAAAGATTATACTGAAGAAATGAATAACTGAATGAAACAAATTGGTTTTAAGAAAAATATCTGAAAAGAACATTTCAGATGAATGAAATTTAGAGGAAGGATTTGAAGGAAAAACGAACAATATGTAGTGTTATAGAGGTTGGTCAAGTTTTGCTAACTCGTTGAGATTATACGCATCAAAAAACAGAGAAACATGAAGATCTAGTTCCAGGGCCTGGCCCACAATTAAACTTCTTAACCAAAATCCAAAGTCAGTAGGAAGGTCAATTGGAGGAGGCCAAAAAAAAAAAGCAGCTGTCTATCAGATGGGCTGACCTGCTGAGGGCCTCCCCATGCAGTACTTAGTGGCGGTGGACTGGGGCAGATGACAGGGCAGTGACACAGGCCTCAGAGCTCTTGGTGGGTGTGGGCCTCATCTTTTTATATTGGGCAGCTATAATTCAATCCCAGGAATCCATAAAACCTCACTAACAGTTGAGGCCAGTCTCCAGGGGGTCTTCTTAGAAATAGATGTGCATAGGTCTGGTGGTGCTGCAGGAAATGACCTCATAGACAGACTGTAGCAGAAAGAGACCAGCCTCGTTGTCTCAGTTGTTCCACCTCCGGCTGTGGGACTTGGAGAAAACCCACAGGTCAGTGTGGTTGGTAGGATTGGCCTAGGCAGTGTTTGAGGTTTACCTGGTGCACAGGGAGTTTGTGCTGACTCCAGGCTGCAGAGCCTGTAAGGTAACTGGGCTACAGGACAGAGCGGGCAGGTCTACTCTGCTAGGATGGGATAAACATGCCCTAAGCCTTCTGTGTTTGTTTAGTCAGATTTGATTGCTTCGACAAAATGCTTGAAGTAAACAACTTAAAGGCACAGATTATTTATTTTGACTTGTGGTTAGACTGTTAAGTCTATTTTCTGTCTTTGGGTTTCTATTTTTGTGATAAAACACTACAGCCAAGACCAGCTTTGGGAGGAAAGGGTTTGTTTCATCTTACAGCTTGAAGTCTATCATCTAGGAAAGTCATGACAGGAATTCAAGGCAGGGTAAGAAGTGATGCAGAGGTCCTGAAGAAGTGCTGCTTACTGGCCTGCTCCTCATGGCTTGTCCAGCCTGCTCTCTTATAGAACCCAGGACAACTTGTCCAGGAATGGAATGGGCCTTTATCAATCACTAAGAAAATGTACTATAATATTACTTACAGGTAAATCTTATAGAGGCATTCTCTCTCTCTCTCTCTCTCTCTCTCTCTCTCTCTCTCTCTCTCAGAAAAAGCTTTATTTGACTTTCAAATTACAGTTGAGGGAAGTAAAGGCAGAAATTATAGCAGAGCAGAAACCTGGATACAAGAGCCGATGCAGAGGCCATGTAAGTGTGCTGCTTACTGACTTGCTCATCGTGACTTGTTTATCCTGCTTTCTTAAAGACCCAGGACCACTAGCCCAGAGATGGAACCACGCACACTGGGCTAGGCCCTCCTGCATCAATCACTGATTAAGAAAGTGTCTTATAGACCTAACTATAGCCTCATCTTTTATTCCTTCTCGTTTCAATTGTTTGGATTGGAATGTGCCAAACATTTCTTTCCTTTCCCCTTTCTCACTGCCCTCTCCCATTCTACCCTCCCTACTGCTGCCCCATATTCCCAACTTACTCAGGAGATCTTGTCTTTTTCTCCTTCTTAGTTGGATCCATGTATTTCTCTTTTAGGGTCTATGTTGTTTAGGTTCTCTGGAGTTATCGACTATTGGCTATTTGTTCTTTGCTTCATGTCTGATATCTGCTTATGAGTGAGCACATATTATGTGTGTCTTTCTGGGCCTGGGTTACCTCACTCAGGATGTTCTTTTTTTTCTAGTTCCATCCATTTGCATGCAAATTTCAAGATGTCACTATTTTTTTTGTTTTGTTTTTTGTTTTTGTTTGTTTTTTATAACTGAGTGTGTAAATGTACTACATTTTCCTTATCCTTCGGTTGAGGGGCATCTATGTTGTTTTCAGGTTCTAGCTATGTTGCTTTGCACATAGTTGAGAAATGATCTTGTGCTTTGATGGAATGGTTGAACATCCTTTGGGTATATGCCCAAAAGTGATATTGCTGGATCCTGAGGTAGACTGATTCCCATTTTTCTGAGAAATCACCATACTGATTTTCAGAGTTGCTGTACAAGTTTGTACTCCCACCAGCAATGGAGGAATGTTCCCCTTACTCTACATCCTCTCCAGCCTAAGCTGTTAATGGGGTTTTTGATCTTGGCCATTCTGACAGGTTTAAAATGGACTCTCAGAGTTGTTTTGATTTGCATTTCTCTGATGCCTAAGGATGTTGAGAATTTCCTTGAGTGTCTTTTGGCCATTTGAGATTCCTCTGTTGAGAATTCTCTGTTTAGATCTATACCCCATTTTTATTGGATTAGTTGGTGTTTTGATGTCTAGTTTCATGAGTACTTTAATTTGGAGATCAGTCCTCTGTCAAATGTATAGTTGGTAAATATAGTTTTCTCATTCTGTATGCTGCTGTTTTGTTTGATTGACCATGTCCTTTGCTTTACAGGAGTTTCTCATTTTCAGGAGGTCCCATTTATTAATTGTTGCTCTCAGCGTATATGTTACTGGGGTTATATTTAGGAAGTGGTCTCCTGTGCCAATGCGTTCCAGGTTACTTCCCACATTTCATTTATGAGGATCAGGTGGCTGGTTTTATGTTGAGGTCTTTGATCCATTTGGACTTGGAGTTTTTTTGCATGGGATAGGTATGGGTCTATTTGCATTCTTCTACAGGTTTATATCCAGTTATGCCAGCACTGTATGTTGAACATGCTTTCTTTTTTTCCATTTTATAGTTTTAGATTCTTTGTCAAAAATCAGGTGTTCATAGGTGTGTGATTGATATCAGAGTCTTTGATTCAATTCCATTGTTCTGCCTGTCTGTTTTTATGCCAATACCAAGATGTTTTCAGTACTGTAGCTCTATAGGAGAGCTTGAAGTCAGGTGTGATGATGTCTCTGGAAGTTCATTGTACAGGATTATTTTGGCTATCTTGGGTTTTTTGATTTTTCATATGAAGTTGAGTATTATTCTTTCAAGGTCTGTGAAAAATTGTGTTGGGATTTTGATGGAGATTGCATTGAATCTGGAGATTGCTTTTTAGCAAGATTGCCATTTTACTATGTTAATCCTACCTATCCAAGAGCATGGAAGATCTTTCCATTTTCTAATGTCTTCTTCAATTCCTTTCTTCAAATATTTAAAGTTCTTGTTATACAGGTCTTCCACTTGTTAGGATAGAGTTACTCCAAGATATTCTATGCTATTTGTGGCTATTGTAAAGGATGATGTTTCTCTTATTTCTTTCTCATACTGTTTATCATCTGTATATAGGAAGGCTACAGGTTTTTTTGAATTAATTTTGTAGCCTGCTACATTACTGTAGGTGTTTATCAGTTGCAATAGTTCCCTGGTAGAATTTTTGAGGTCACTTATGTATACTATCATATCATTAGCAAATAGGGAAAGCTTGACTTATTTTCCAATTTGGATCCCCTTGATTTCCTTTTGTTGTTTTATTGCTCTAGCTAGAACATTGAGTACTATATTGAATAGATATGGAGAGAGTAGACAGACAGCCTTGTCTTGTTTCTGATTTTAGTGGAATCACTTTGAGTTTCTGTCCATTTAATTTGATGTTGACTGTCGGCTTGCTGTATATTGCTTTTATTACGTTTAGATATGTTCCTATATCCATGATCTCTCCAAGACCTTTATAATTGAAGGGGTGTTGAATTTTGTCAAATGCTATTTCAGCATCTATTGATGTGATCATGTGTTTTTTTTAAGTTTGTTTATATGGTGGATTACATTGAGAAATTTTTGTATTTTGAACCATCCCTGAGTCTTTGAGATGAAGACAACTTGATCATGGTGGATGATTTTTCTAATGTGTTCTTGGATTCAGTTTGCTAGTATTTTATTGAGTATCTTGGCATCGATGTTCATGAGGGAAATTGGTTTGTAATTCTCTATCTTGGTCATGTCTTTATGTGGTTTGGATATCAAGGTGACTATAACATAGTAAAAAGAGTTTGGCAATGTTCCTTCTGTTTCTACTGTGGGAAACAATTTGAGGAGTATTGATATTATCTCTTTTTTAAAATTTTTATAGAATTCTGTACTGAAAGCATCTGGTCCTGGGCTTTGTTTGTTTGGGAGACTGTTGATGACTGTTTCTATTTCCAGAGGGGTTATAAGTCTATTTAAATAGTTTATCTGGTCTTGATTTAATTTGGTATGTGGTATCTATCCAGAAAATTGTCTATTTTCATTAAATTTTCTAATTTTGTGGAGTAGAGGTTTTGAAGTATGACCTAATGATTTTGTGGATTTCCTCAGTGTCTGTTTTTATATCCACTTTTCATTTCTGATTTTGTTGATTTGGATAGTCTAACCAAAAGACACAGAGAGACTATCAAAATTAACAAAGAGCTTTCAGTTCTATTAATTCACTGTTGTTGGTTTTCTTTAGCTTCTTCATGTAGGCATTTAGTGCTATGAACTTTTTTCTTATCACTGCTTTCATTGTATACCATAAGTTTGGGTATATTGTGTGATCATTTTCACTGAATATTAGGGATTTTTAATTTCTTTTTTTTAAATTTCTTTCTTGACCAAGTTGTGATTCATTTGAGCATTGTTCAATTTCCATGAGTTTATGGGCTGTCTGCAATTAGTGTTGTTGTTGAATTCTAAGTTTAAGCTATGGTGATCTAATAAAATACATGGAGCTATTCCATTTTTTGAATCTGTTAAGGTTTGCTTTGTTACCAAGTATGTGGTCAATTTTAGAGAAGGTTCCATGAGGTGCTGAGAAGACGGCATATTCTTTTGCGTTTGGGTTAAATGTTCTATAGATGTCTGTTAAGCCCATTTGAATCATAACATCTGTTAGTTCCCTTATTTCTCTCTTAAGTTTCTGTATGGAAGCCCTGGCCATTGTGGAGAGTGGGGTATTAAAGACTGCAACTATTGTTGTGTTGGGCTTGATGTGTGATTTAAGCTTTAGTAATGTTTCTTTTACAAATGAGAGTGCCCTTGTATTTGGGACATATATGTTCAGAATTGAGACATTGTCTTGATTGATTTTTTTCCTTTGATGAATATAAAATGACCTTCTTCATCTCTTTTGACTAATTTTAGTTTGAAGTCTATTTTGTTAGATATTAGAATAGCTACAAAAGCTTTTTTCTTAGGTTCATTTGTTTGGAAATTCTTTTCCTAACCATTTA
Source organism: Microtus oregoni (assembly GCF_018167655.1). Classification (NCBI taxonomy): domain Eukaryota; kingdom Metazoa; phylum Chordata; class Mammalia; order Rodentia; family Cricetidae; genus Microtus; species Microtus oregoni. Next base: position 6,971,316 of record NW_024543828.1, on the reverse strand, counting down.
CTTTGGACAATCTTTTCACAACCCTTTACTCTGACATAATGTCTGTCTTTATAAGTTGAGGTATGTTTTCTGTATGCAACAGAAAAATGGATTCTATTTCCATATTGTCTGTTAGCCTGTGTCTTTTCATAGACAAAATGAGTCCATTGATCTTAAGGAATATTAATAACCAGTGATTGCTAGTTTCTGTTATTTTTGGGTTTTGTTGTTATTGGTAGTATTTTGCTTCGTTTCTCTTCTTTGGGATTTGCTTGTGTTTTTGTGGGTGGAGCTAACTTCCTTGGTTTGGAGTTTTTTTTTCTGGTACTTTCTGCATGGTTGGATTTTTGGGTAGGTATTTATTAAATCTGGTTTTGTCATGGAATATCTTGTTTTCTCTCTCTATGTTGATTAATTGCTGAATACAGTAGTCTGAGCTGCCATCTATGATCTCTTAGTGTCTGTAAAACACTGACCAGGTCCTTCTAGCTTTCGTTGTTTCCATGGGGAAATCAGCTGTAATTCTGATATGTCTGCCTTTATATGCTACTTGACCTTTTACCTTTTAGCTCTTAATATTCGTTCTTTATTTTGTATGTTTAGTGTTTTGATTATTATGTGGCAAGAGGACTTTATTTCGGTCCAGACTATTTGGTGTTCTGTAAGCTTCTTGTATTTTCATAGGCATGTCCTTTTTTAGGTTGGGAAAGTTTTATTCTACAATTTTTTCAAAAAATAAATTTTCTGTGCCTTTGAGCCAGACTACTACTACTACTACTACTACTCTTCTTCTTCTTCTTCTTCTTCTTCTTCTTCTTCTTCTTCTTCTTCTTCTTCTTCTCCTTCTCCTTCTCCTCCTCCTCCTCCTCCTCCTCCTCCTCCTCCTCCTCCTCCTCCTTCCTCTTCCTCCTCCTCTCCTTCTCCTTCCCCTTCCCCTTCCCCTTCCCCTTCCCCTTCCCCTTCGCCTTCTTCTTCTTCTTCTTCTTCTTCTTCTTCTTCTTCTTCTTCTTCTTCTTCTTCTTCTTCTCCTCCTCCTCCTCCTCCCCCTCCCTCTCCCCTCCTCCTCCTCCTCCTCCTCCTTCTTCTTCTTCTTCTTCTTCTTCTTCTTCTTCTTCTTCTTCTGTTATTCTTAGGTTTGGTCTTTTAATTCTGTCCCAGATTTCCTGAATATTTTGTGTTAATAATTTGTTGAATTTAACATTTTCTTTGACAAGTGATTCTATTTCCTTTATCTTCAACGCCTGCAATTCCTTTTTCCATCTCTTATATTATGTTGTTTATGTCTGCAACTGTAGTTCCTGATCATTTACCCAGATTTCCCATTTCCAGAGTTCCCTCAGTTTATGTTTTCTTTACAGCCTTTGTTTCAGTTTTTAAGTCTTGAACTGTTTCCTTCATCTGTTTGATTGTTTTTTTTTTCTTGGTTTTCTTAAGGGATTCATTGATCTCTTCCAATTCTTTGTTTTTTTCTTCTATTTATTTAAGGGAATTTTTCATTTCTTCCTTAAGGACCTCAATCATCTTCATAACGTTATTTTTAATGACATTTTCTTCTGCTTCATTTGTGTTGGAATGTTCAAGTCTTGTTACTGTAGAATCACTAGTTTCTGGTGGTGCTGTATTGCTCTTTATGTTGTTGAGTGCATTCTTACCCTGGTGTCTATCAATCTCTTCCTCCTATTGGGACAGATAGAGCTTGTGCCTCAGGGAGGTCCCTCTTCCACCAATTGGTGTAGCTCAGGGCTTTGGCTTCGTTGAATGCACCTTCAGGTGCAGGCAGGGTTTTGCTTCTGGTAATCACTCCTCCATGTGTATATGGGCTCAAAGGTCCGATGCTTGCTTCTCTCTATGCAGGTTGGGCCACAGCTCTAGTGGTCACTCTTCCAGGTATATGCAGTATCGCGACTCTGGTGATCACTCTTCTAGGTACAGGCAGGGCTAAGTCTGAGGCTCCAGTGGTCTGATAGTTTCTGGAGGTAACTGCTGTTTCCATGGCCCACGGCATCACTGACACTATCTGCACATGCAGCCTGGACCCACCTCCTTTCCCTGACGCTAGTTCCTGGCATGGCCTGGGCCCACTGTAGAACCTTTTTCTCAATTGAGATTGCTCTTCCCAAATGAATTTTAGCTCATGTAAAGTTGACATAAAATTAGCCAGGACATAACCTGTGGCTGTATTGATACTGGATCCATGGTAAGGCAAGAACATCATGATGGTAGAAATATGTGGCAGAGACTTATTCACCTCATAGTAGACATGAAAAAAAGAGAAGAAAAGGAGGAGTAGAGCAAGGAAGAGAGTGAGAGAGCAAGGAATGAAAGGAGAGGAGAGAGAATATGAATGAATGAATGAATGAGTGAATGAATGAATATGCTTCTTTTAGTGCTTTTGTAGAAGTCCTCATTTCCACTTTTCATTCAATCCAAACTCCCAGCCTGCAAGCTGGTCCTGCACATTTTAGGATGTGTAGTCCTCCTTTAGCTTACTCATTTTAGAAAAACATCCACAGCCATAACCAGACGTGTGCTCTATTAATTTCCTGGGCAATTATCAATCTAAGCAAGGTGACAAGATAACTATCACACTGTACCTTGAACTTTAGTGTTAGTCACACTTTCATTGTTTTGTCGGGATGCCTGAGATAAACAAGGTAAGGGGAAGAATTATTTATATTGGCTCATAGTCCTTGTGTAGAATGGAGCCGGTGTTGCAGCAGAACATTATGGCAGTAGGAACATGTGACAGAGGCTAATTACTTCATGGCAGACGTGGAGCAAAGGGAGCCTTTGCCTACTCCAAGTCATTCTCCTTTCATCCCATTTATTCAATCTAGGCTCCAAGCCATTGGGACAGTGGTGTTCATATGCAAAATGTGCATTAGGAACTATGGTACTCTTGGGAGTATAATGGAAGGAATCCAAGTCTACACACATGCACACTCACGCATACACACAGAGAGGGAGGGGGATATGATATAAACACTAAAAGACTATTTGTGGGGAAGAAGGGAAGATAATGGGAGTTTAAAATGAACAAAGGATAATGATATAAAATGTATTAAGAAAGTATAATAATGAAACCCATAATTTTGTATGCTAACTGAATAATATAGTAAGAAAAGAAATTAATGGATCTTTTGTTTTGCAAAAGCCCATTCAAAGACAGGCACTCTACAGACTGAGAGAAAATATTTGTTAAACTGTATATCTGACAAAACACTGGAATCTAGAACAAAGGACTAGGATCTAGGATTATATAAGTAACTTATATAGCTTCAGAGTGGAAACAGTTTAATCAGAAATTGGACTAAAGATTTCGATAGTCATTTCACAAAGGATGTACATGTGCTGAGTACATAAAACGATGTGCTGCATCTTTACATCAGAATAGGCAGAATTGCTATTTAAACCACAATGACATGTTACTCCACATCTATTAATCAAAAGATCAAAAACTTAATGACGATGCCGTGTGCTGTTGAGGACATCGACAACTTTCACCCATGTTAATGTGGTAATGGAATGTGGCATAGACACTTCAGAAAAGTAGTCTGCCAGTATTATGGTTTGAATTTGAAATACCCCACCGCAGTTTTAGGTATTTGAACACTTGGTTGCCAGCTTGTAGTACTGTGACACGGAGCCTAGCTGGTGGTTGAAGAACTATAATGCACTATATTATGCATCATAGTCTGACTGAGTTCTCTGCTTCCTTGTTGTTACTGTCATCTATCAGGCATCTGCTGTCTGGTTGCCAGAGCCACCTGCTGCCCAGCCTTTCACCCCATCACAGACTATATCTTTTCAAACCATAATGCAAAATAAAATTTTCCACTATTGTAGTGTTTCTTGCCACAGCTACATAAACAGTAACCGGTACATAAATTTAGTACTCAGAAGTGAGATTATTCAGCCTGGCGGTGGTGGCGCATGCCTTTAATCCCAGCACTCGGGAGGCAGAGGCAGGCGGATCTCTGGGAGTTTGCGGCCAGCCTGGTCTACAAGAGCTAGTTCTGAGACAGGCACCAAAGCTACAGAGAAACCCTGTCTCAAAAAAACCAACAAAAAAAAAGAAGTGAGATTATTCTTCTGATAAACCTTGTGGTTCATCAGCTTGTGGAACTGTTTTGTAGGAAGAATCTAGAAAAGTTTAGAGCTGTGGGCCAAAGAAGCTTTAGGAGACTGTAAGCAAAGCTTAAGAAGCTATCCTGTTCAGTGTGTAAGGCTAGACTTTCTATAGAAAAGCAGTAAAGGTTGTGCCTAAGAGATATTGGTAGGGGAAGATTTTTATTGGACTAAACTATTCATGCTCTTTTGACAAACACACCTGTCTATTTCCTTGTTTTTTTTTATTGCTGTGATACAACTCTATGACCAAGGCAATTATAGAAAGAAGAGCTTGTTTGGGCTTGCACTTCCAGAGGAATAAGAGCTCATCATCATTATGGAGGAGGCAGGCATTGAAGCTGGGACAACACCCCAAGAGCTCAGATCCTACCCCACAATCAGGAAGGAGAGAACACACTGGGAATGGTGTGCAGCTTTGAGACTTCAAAGCCTACCTCCAGTGACATACTTCCAATGTTTCCCCGAAAGTGCCACCAGTTGTCCAAGACCATGGGAGACATTTCTTATTCAAACCAACGTAGTCCTGACATTTTGAGTGAGGCTGGATTTAAATGTAGTGTATTAATTTGTTCAGCAAGATACTGTAACATTCATGTTATGGTATGTTGTTGCTTGCTGTTTTTTATCTAACAAAAGATATATAAGATATACAATAAAAGGTATGCAATGAACAAAGAAAGGTATACATAGATATCTGATGAAATATATACAGGAAGTATAAAGAAAGATGTGAAAGAAAGATTTGAAAAAAAATGGAGTTACATGAGGAAGAGTGAATAAACTTAATTAAATTTATACTCAAGGCTACTGAGGACAAAACTACTGTAGATATAATTGTTAAAGAAAATAGCACTATTAAAAAGAAACTATACAGTTTGCTTTGGATGATAAGAAAGGTCACCCATCTAAGGCATAGCTTTTAGAAATGCAAATTTATTTAAAAGAAAGCACCTGAGGGAAGCACAGCCAGCTACTACACAGAGAGGACCAAGTGGTGAGTGACCACCCACCTGGCAGGACACCCCACTCTCTAGGCCCTCCATACCAGATCAAAACCCCAGGCCTCTCCCCCACCTGCCTCAGCTTCTCTAGCCAGCCAGCAGGCAAGCTTCCTGCAGGTAGGCTGTTTCAACACCTCCATCCCATAGATGGGATCCTGTAAGCTACAAGTCCCACTCTGCCGCCAAAACTCTCTTATCTTCCCATGACCTCAGAGGAACTCTGAAACACAAGCAGCAAATACACAGAGAGGACCAAGAGATAGGACCAAGAGAAGAACCCTCAAGTACAGGCTGTGACTACAGAGAGGACCAAGAGTGTGAAACAAGAGAACAGGTCAAGAGACCAGAGCAGAAGAGACCACAGAGGCTCCCTGAGGCATAGAGAGCGACAGTACAGAGCAGATCAAGAACAGCTCCCAAAGATACAGATAGCCACTGCAAGGATTGGACCAAGAGGCAAAGACACTGCTGACACCAATTGGGGGGAAGAGATGGGTAGGCACCAATGCAAGAATTCATTCAACAACCTAAAAAGCAACATGGTAACACCAAAGCCCAGCAGTCATACAACAGGAAGACTTGATAATCATAACCCAGAAGAAGCAGAAGAAAATGATTTTAAATGTAACTTTATGAGGATGATGGAGAGCTTTAAAGAGGAAATGAAAAGTTCTCTTAAAGAAATGGAGGAAAAGATAAACAAAAATTGGAAGAAATCAATAAATCTCTCAATGAAATCCAAGAAAATCATGAAAAACAATCAAACAGGTGAAACGAACAGTTCAAACAGTTCAAGACTTGAATACTGAAATATAGGCACCAAAGAAACAGAACCCAAGGGAACTCTGGAACAATCCATCAAGACGAAATCTCAATCAATACTGAACATCTATGCCCCAAATACAAACACACTCACATATATAAAAGAAATATTTATAAAGCTTAATTTGCACATCAAACAATAATAGGAGACTTCAACACCCCACTTTCCCCAATGGACAGATCAACCAGACAGAAACTTAACAGAGAAATAAAAGAACTAACAGATGTCATGACTTAAATGAACTTAAAAGACATCTAGAGAACATTCCACCCAAACACAAAAGAATATACTTTCTTCTCAACACCCCATTGACCACATACTCAGTAGCAAAGCAAACCTGAACAGATAAAAAAAAATGGAATAACCCCCTGTATCTTATTACATCACCATGGATCAAAGTTAGAATTTAACAACAACACTAATTGCAGAAAGCTTAAAATCTCATGGAAATTGAATAGTACTCAATTGAACCAAATCTGGGTCAAGGAAGAAATAAAGAAAGAAATTAAAGGCTTCTTACGATTCAATGAAAATGAAGGCACAATGTACCCAAACCCATGGGACACTTTTAAAGCAGTACTAAGAGAAAATTCATAGCACTAAAGGCTTATATAAAGAAAGTGGAGAAATCTCACACTAGTGACTTAACAGAACACTCGAAAGCTGTAGAAAAGAAGCAGACTCACACAGGAGGAGTAGAAGACAAAAAATAATCAAATTGAGGGCCGAAATCAATAAAATAGAAACAATACAAAAATCAATGAAACAAAGAGCTGGTTCTTTGAGAAATCAACAAGATAGACAAACCCTTATCCAAACTAATCAAACTGCAGAAAAGACATCCAAATTAACAAAATCAGAAATGAAAAGGGTAGCATAACATCAGACAAGAAGGAAATCCAGAGAATCATTAGGTCATACTATAAAAACCTATATTCCTATAAAAACCTGTATTCCAAAAAATCAGAAAATGTAAAAGAAATGAACAATTTTCTGGATAGGTACCAAATACCAAAATTAAATCAAGACCAGGTGAACAATTGAAATAGAGCTATAAACTGCAAGGAAATAGAAGCAGTCATCAAAAGTCTCCTAACCAAAAAAAGCCCAGGGCTGGATGGTTTCAGTGCAGAATTCTACCAGAACTTTAAAGAAGAGCTAATACCTATACTCTTCAAAGTGTAGCACATAATAGAAACAGAAGGAACATTGTCAAACTCTTTTTGTGAGGCTACAGTTACCCTGATACCAAAACCACACAAAGACTCAACTAACAAAGAGAATTACAGACCAATCTCCCTCATTAACTTTGATGCAAAAAATACTCAATAAAATACCTGCAAACTGAATTCAAGAACACATCATAAAAATCATCCAACGTTATGAAATCAGCTTCATTCCAAAGATTCAGGGATGGTTCAACATACGAAAATCTATCAATGTAATCCATCATATGAATAAATTGAAAGAAAAATCATACAATCATCTCATTAGATGGTTAAAACGCATTTGACAAAATCTAACACCCCTTCATGATAAAGGTCTTGGAGAGATCATGAATACAAGAAACATATCTAAGTATAATAAAAGCAATATACAGCAAGAAGACAGTCAACATCAAATTAAATTGAGAGAAACTCAAAGTGATCCCACTGAAATCAGGAACAAGACAAGGCTGGCCACTCTCTCCATTTATATTCAACATTGTTCTTGAAGTTCTGGCTATAGTAATAAGACAACAGAAGGAGATCCAGGGGATTCAAATTAGAAAGGAAGAAGTCAAACTTTTGTTGTTTGCTGATGATATGATAGTATACATAAGTGACTCCAAAAACTACCACGGAACTCCTACAGCTGATAAATACCTTCTGTAATGTGGCAGGATTCAAGATCAACTAAAAAAAAATTAGTAACCTTCCTATATACGAATGAGAAAAAAGTTAAGAAAGAAATCAGAAAAACATCAGAACATCCACAAATAGCATAAAATATCTTGGGGTAACACTAACCAAAGAAGTGAAATACCTGTTTTGACAAGAACATTAAGTCTTTGAAGAAAGAAACTGAAGAAGATACCAGAAAATGGAAAGATCTCCCATGTTCTTGGATAGGTAGGATCAACATAATAAAAATGTCAATCCCATCAAAAGCAATCTATAGATTCAATACAATCCCCATCAAAATCCCAACACAATTCTTCACAGACCTTGTGAAAGAACAATAATCAACTTCATAGGGAAAATAAAACCTTGGATAGCCAAAACAATCCTGTACAATAGAGGAACTTCTGGAGGCATCACCATCCCTGACATCAAGCTCTATTATAGAGCTACAGTAATGAAAACAGCTTGAGACTGGCGTAAAAACAGACAGGTTGACCAACAGAATTGAATTGAAGACTCAGTTATTAATCCATACACCTATGAACACCCGATTTTTGACAAAGAAGCTAAAGTTATACAATGGGAAAAAGAAAGCTTCTTCAGCAAATGGTGCTGGCATAACTGGATGCCAACATGTAGAAGAATGAAAATGGATCCATATCTATCCCCATGCACAATCTCAAGTCCAAATGGATTAAAGACCACACTGAACCTGATAGAAGAGAAAGTGTGAAGTAGCCTTTAATGCAATGCAAACTTGTAAAACCGCTCTGGAAACCAGTATGACAGTTTCTCAGATAATTGGGAATCAACCCAGCAATACTACTCTTGGGCATATATAACCAAAGGATGCTCAATCATACTACAATGACACTTGCTCAGCTATGTTCATAGCAGCATTATTTGTAATAGTCAGAACCTGGAAACAACCTAGATGCCCCTCAGCCAAAGAATGGATAAAGAAAGTGTGGCATGTTTACACAATGGAGTACTACTCAGCGGTAAAAAACAATGATATCTTGAAATTTGCATAAAATAGATAGAACTAGAAGAAACCATCCTGATTGAGGTAACGTTGACCCAGAAAGATGAACACGGTGTGAAGGTTGAACTTACTCCTAAGTGGATACTAACTGTAAAGCAAAGGATAATGAGACTACAGTCCATGACCCTAGAGGAGCTAAGTAACAAGGTGAACCCTAAGAATAAACATATAAAAAAGATTTACCTGGAAAGGGGAAATAAACAATATTGCCTGACAAAATTGGGAGAGAAGGAAGGGCAGAAGGGGAAGAGGAGGAGAGATGGGGAGGAGGGAGGAGAACTTGATGAAACAGGATAGTTGAGCTGGAGGAAGAACAGAGATGAGAGTAAGGAAAGAGATATTTTGAATGAATGAGCCATTATGCTGCTAACAAAAATCTTAGCACCAGAGATATGTCCAAGAATCCACAAGGATGATCCCAGCTAATACCCTAAGCAATAGAGGAGAAGTTGCCCAAACTGGCCTTGTCCTGTAGTCAGACTGATAAATATCTTAAATGTCACTATATAACCTTCATCCAGCAACTGATGGAAACAGAGGCAGAGACCCACATTGGAGCACTGGACTGAGCTCCCAAAGTCCAGCTGAAGAGTGGGAGGAGTGAGAATATGAACAAAGAGGTCAAGACCATGATGGGTACATCTACTGAAACAGTTTACCTGAGCTAATGGGAGCTTACCAACTCCAGCTGGACAAGGAAAGAACCAGCATAGGACCAAACTGGACCCACTAAGGGTGGGTGACAGTTGCATGGCTGGGGCAGACTGCAGGGCCACTGGCAGTGGCACCAGGATATATCCCGACTGCTTGTACTGGCTTTTTGGGAACATATTCTCTTTGTATGTATTCATTGCTCAGCCTAGATATAGTAGGGATGGCCTTGGACCTTCCCAAAGCAATATGCCTTACCTTCTCTGAGGAGTGGGTGTGGGATGGAGTCGGGGTGAAGGTGAAGGGAATGGGAGTGGGAATTGGGATTTGTATGTAAAATGATAAAAGATAGTTTGTTTTCATTTTTTTTAAAAATAAAACTAAAACAAAGAAAGTGACTGAGAAGACAGAGCCCAGTGGTGTTCTACACCAAGTGTGAAATAGGGAAATGTTTTTCTTGGTTCAGATAGCGGGTTCCCAGAAACCACTATAGCCATTGTTCAAGGGGATCATAATACATCTTTAGCTGACAGCAGAATTTGTCATCATCCATGTGTCGCAGGTTTTATTGGCATGTAGAATGCAAGAGTTATTGGGTCATGGAGGTTTGCACCAAGGTTTCATAAAGTTTCTAAAGGCAGGCTATGTGCAGAAGGGCCAGATTCCTCATCGAGAACTTCTGCACTATGTATAAAACTGTAAAGGTGAAATTTAAGTTGTAGTGGAAACCATAGGATGGTGAAGATGCCTGGATCATGGGGTATAGCTTAAGGAAGACTACATGCATCAAATAGAGCCTCCTCAAGGGAATACAGATTGCAGAACCAGGACAGGAGTACCTAAGGCTATTGAAGTCCACATGATGATACAGTAAGCTTTTAATATTGGACGTGGGACTATAGGTTTGGCAAATATGCCCTGATATATTTCATTCATTACTATCTTCCCTTTTTTTTCTTTAAGAAGGGGAATAATTACTCTGTGTCATTGCCTCTGGGAATATTCCACTTTTAAAAAAAATTATTAGTAAGGCAGTAGTGGCACATGCCTTTATTCCTAGCAGGGAGGAGGCAGAAGCAGGTGGATGTCTGTGAGTTTGAGGTCAGCCTGGTTTACAGAGTGAGTTCCAGGACTGCCAGACTACACAGAGAAACCCTGTCTTGCAAACATTAAGAGAATGTGTGTAGTCTCAGAAAAGACTTTAGACTCTGGAGTTTTGACTAGTATTGCACATATAATAGCATGGGGGCTGGGCAATGGTGGTGCACACCTTTAATCCCAGCACTCGGGAGGCAGAGGCAGGTGGATCTCTGTGAGTTCGAGATCAGCCTGGTCTACAAGAGCTAGTTCCAGGACAGGCTCCAAAGCCACAGAGAAACCCTGTCTTGAAAAACCAAAAAAAAGAAAAAAAAAGAGCATGGGGATTTTAAAAATTGAATTGAATGTTTTGTATTATAAGGCAGATATGAATCAATGGTAGTTTATTAATTACTTTACTATTGCTATAATAGAAGAGCAATACAAAAAGCAATTTGGAGGAGAAAGGGTTTATTTTGGCTTATGGTTTCAAGGAGACAGATTCTATCATCATGGAAAAGAAGACATGACAATGAGCAAGAATACCATGGTAGCAGGAAAAAAACTGATTGATGACATTTTCACCTGCACACAGAAAGCAGAGTTGAACAAAATGTGTGACCAGACTATAAACCCTCAAAGCCGCAGCAAGAAATTTCCTCCAGCAGGGCTCCACCTTCTAAAGGTTCCGTAACTTTCCCGAATAGTGGTATCAGCTGAAGACCAAGTGTTTAAAAATCCATGAACCTATGGAGGGGGCATTCCTCACACTAATCACCAGGATCATGCCACAGCAATGCTTCAGCTTCAAATCACCACGGGGGACCAGAGGCAGGATGTTAGAGTTGAAATGTGGGCGTTTCCCCCAGGCTCCTGTGTTTGAATGCTTGGTTCCTAACTGGTGGGGCTGTTTTGTGGGGTTCTTGATACCTTTCTTTTGTTTGGGGAGCTTCATGGCAGATATACTCCTTATGGGCATGACATATATCTTATATTTTGGCACATCAAGAAATGTGACCCTCTATTGCAGAGATTCCCAGCCTTCCTAATGCTGTGACCCATGTACAGTTCTCATGTTGTGGTGACCCCCAATTATAAAATCGGTTTTGTTGCTATTTCATAACTGTGATTTTTCTACTGCTATGAATTGTAATATAAATATCTGTGTTTTTCTGATCATCTTAGGTAGCCCCTGTGGAAGGGTCATTCGACCCCCAAAGGGGTCACCATCGGCAGGTTGAGAACCACTGATCTAAAGTTCATAAGATCTCTGAGCAGTTTCTTATGTCTGCATGTGATTTTACCCTCATGTCAATAAAGATTTCAATACAAATAGAAACGGTGACAGATACAGTCACTAACTGAAAAGAAATGTGAAAATATCTTTAAGGAATAACAGACAAATCTTTCTTCTAGGCAAGGCTCCCAGACCACCTTCTGTTTTTTTGGCAATTTCCTCCCAGAACACTACATCGGAGACAGATCAGAAGTTTACTCTGGTCTCAGTGGGATGGACTGCCACATCATTCATACAAGAAGAAAGCTCCGGGGACAAACTTTTGAGTTAGTAGGGCCTGCTGACTGTTCCACATATCCTATCCTGTAGGCCCTTTCCTATGGTTCTAAGTGTGATTCACTAGCAGGATCCTCAAGGGCCTTGAAACATAGATAATGCCATTTGTTGACATAATGAATACCAGTGCCAGGGGTGGGGCTTTTCTCAAGTGTCTTTACATAGTCCTGACTGTAGCCTCCCCTTTGCTTCAATTAGGCTTTTTGGTTCCCTGTTGGCCAAGTCAAGGGTGTGCCCCAGGGCCTTGATTTATGGTGAGTCTTCTTACAGCAGAGAAATATCCTTTGGAATGGGTTTGTATCAGCTTCTGTTTCAACCTTTTTTAAAAATTTATTTTTTATTGATATTTATTGAGCTCTATATGTTTCTCTGCTCCCCTCCATGCCTCTCCCCCCTTTAATCCTCCCCCAAAGTCCCCATGCTCCCAATTTACTCAGATCTTATCTTTTTCTACTTTCTACTTCCCATGTAGATTATATCTATGTAAGTCTCTCTTAGTGTCCACATTGTTGTCTAAGTTCTCTAGGATTGTGGTTTGTAGGGTGGCTTTCTTTGCTTTATGTTTAAAAACCACCTATGAGTGAATACATGTGATAATGTCTTTCTGTGTCTGGGTTACCTCACTCAAATAATGTTTTCTAGCACTATCAATTTTCCTGCAAAATTCAAGATATCACAATTTTTTTCTGCTGTGTAGTACTTCATTGTGTAAATGTACCACATTTTTCTTATCCATTATTCGATCAAGGGACATTTAGGTTGTTTCTGGGTTCTGGCTATGACAAAGCTGCTGTGAACATAGCTGAACACATGTCCTTGTGACACAATTGAGTATCCTTTGAATATATGCCCAAAAGTGGTATTATTGTGTCTTGAGGAAGGTTGTTTCCTAATTTTCTGAGAAATCGCCACACCGATATCCAAAGGGGTTGTACCAGCTTGCATTCCCACCAGCAATGCAGAAGTGTTCCCTTTTCCTCACAACCTCTCCAGCATAAGTTGTCATCAGTGTTTTTGATCTTGACCATTCTTACAGGTGTAAGATGGAATCTCAGAATTGTTTTGATTTGCATTTCTCTGTTGAGTAAGATGTTGAACATTTTCTTAAATGCCTTTCAGCCATTTTAGAATCCTCTTTTGAGAGTTCTCTGTTTAGGTCTATACTTCATTTTTTTATTGGATTATGTGATATTTTGGTATCCAATTTCTTGAGTTCTTTGTATATTTTGGAGATCAGATCTCTGTCTGATGTGGGGTTAGTGAAGATCTTTTCCCATTCTGTAGGCTGTTGTTTTGTCTTGTTGACTGTGTCCTTTGCTTTACAGAAGCTTTTCAGTTTCAGGAGGTCCCATTTATTAATTGTTTCTTTCAGTGTTTGTGCTGCTTGGGTTATATTTAGGAAGTGGTTCCCTGTGCCAATGCATTCAAGTGTACTTCCCAGTTTTTCTTCTATAAGGTTCAGTGTTTCTGGCTTTATGTTGAGATCTTTGATCCATTTGGACTTGAGTTTTGTACATGGTGATAGATATGGGTCTATTTTCATTTTTCTATGTGTTTATATCCAGTTATGCCAGCACCACTTGTTAAATATGCTTTCTTTTGTCCATTTGATAGTTTTTACTTCTTTATCAAAGATCAGGTGTTCGAAGATGGTTGGATTGATATCTGGGTCTTCTATTCGGTTCCATTGGTCCACCTGTCTGTTCTTATGCCAGTACCAGGCTGTTTTCAGTACTGTAGCTCTGTAGTGGAGTTTTAAGTCAGGGATTGTGATGCCTCTAGAAGTTCTTTTATTGCACAGGATTGTTTTGTTTATCCTGGGTTTTTTGCTTTTCCAAATAAAATTGAGTACCATTATTTCGAGGTCTTTGAAGAATTTTGCTGGGCTAAATTCAAAGTATTAGCCAGACATTAGATAAGGAGTCCATGAATGTGGGAGGGCTGAAGAAGTGAGGACTTCAAAAAGTTTGTCCTGGGCTAGTCCTCGTAGGTCTTAGGGTATGTGTTCTGAAATGAGGTCACAACTATGCCATTGTTGTGAAGGTATGACCTGGCTTGGCAAGGAAAGAGTTGCTCACACTTCTGAATACCTGCTGTGTTGTACCCAGCATTAGACTATATACCAAAAATAGCTGCTATCTCCTCTTTTAGAAAATGGTATGCTTCTGTGAAGATCAGCGCAACTTTGGAACTTTGTGGTGATTGCCTATTGTTTTCATCTTGTATCCCTTTCTTTTAGTTGGAACATGTCTTAGAGCAGTGGTTCTCAACCTTCCTAGTGCTGTGGCCCTTTAATAAAGTTCCTCATGTTGTGGTGACACCCAACCATGAAATTATTCCATTGCTACTTCATAACTGAAAGTTACTGTTATGAATCATAGTATCTGCAAATACCTGTGTCTTCTGATCATCTTAAGCAAAGGGGTCACTACCCACAGATTGAGAACCTCTGATCTAGTGTGTCTATGTCTAGAACATTGATGAGAAAGTCCCTTTGCTTTTTCGCATAGCTTTCCCATACTTTTACCTAATTATTAGTCCATCTATGTTAACATGAATCTCTTATGTTGCAAAATTATAGTGTATCTGAGCCTTCGCTTTACTTCCAGTAATATGATGCACCTTCAAGCTGGACCAATATTACGAAGACCAGTGGTGTAGATATCCTAACTCTTTTGAATTCTGTAACTTGCCTAGTGACACACAGTGAACCAGGGGCAGAGATTTATTTCCCTCATTCATAGGAGTTTTTGCTCCCTTTGTTCTATTAATGTCCTGGAAACGTTTCTCTGTGTTGGCTGCAGGGGTCACACATGGGCTACATCTCATCTTCTACATTCCCAGCATTATTTTAGCTTAGACATTTGACTTCGGGTAGTTAAGCTTCAATTTCCTCTCCTCTCCTGCAAAATTGGGGTATCAGCAGCACCTGACTTGTAGAATAAACCCAAGGATTAAATGGTGAGTGCTCATGCATGTGCTTGCACACGCACACATACACATGCGCACACACATGCATAGGTTTTTTTGCAAATGACATAGTCATCTATGAAGAATAGTATAACACACTAACAAAACAAAAAATCCTTATGGAACTGACAGGACAAATTATTAATATACAGCAATCAATTACTTTGTTTTATACTAGCAATGGCTAATTACAATGCAAAATGAGCAAATGAGGTTTTAGAGAGATGGCTCGGTGGTTAAGAGTGTTGGCTGCTCTTGCAGAGGACCTACTGCAGTTCCCAGAACCCATATAATGTGGCTAACAACTCCCTGTTACTCAAGTTCTAGGGGATCTGACATCCTCTTCTGGCCTCTACTGGCACCTGCTCCCACTTACGGCCCTCATAAGTAAAATAAACTATTTTTAAATTAAAATGAATATCTTTTCTATCAGAGGCACAGTTAAAAGGCTTAGCTACAAATCTAACAAAATGTGAGGGATATTTATGCAGAAAACTAAAATTCTGATGAAAAATTAAGAGATGATCCATATGCATGGAGAGATGACTGGGTTCATGGACTGAAAGACACAGGATTGTTGAGAGCTTGCTTCTCGCCATCTTCCCTGGTAGCCTCAGTGCAGTTCCTACTGGAATCCCAACTACTCTGTGTATTGACTGACTGATTCTCAAATTAACATAGAAAGGCAAAGGCCTGAAATGGCAATGTCCTGAAGAAGCACAAAACTGGAACACTTAGACTGTGCCTGTGACTTCAAGACTTGCTATAAAGTGACGGAAAGCAGGATATTGTGAAATTGGTACAAGACTAGACAAACTGCCCATTGTGGTGGCACACATAAGTAGGATTTGCTGAAGGAGGAGGATGCAGGAAGATCTTGAGTTTGAAGCCAGCCTTGGCTACACACTAAAACAAAAGAGCAGACAAACCAGTAGAGCAGAAAATTCTCAGAAATGAACATAAACAAATTTAGGCAGCTAGTCTTTGGCAAAGAGCAAAGCCAATTTAATGGAGAAAGAATATTTTTTTTTTAACAATGGTGCTGAAACTATTGGATCTCTACAAGAAAATGAACCTGAACTTGGTTGGCATGGTGACTCTTGCTTGTGATGTCAGCACTTGGGAGGTGAAGGAAGGCAAAACAATTGAGAAGTCATGTTTGGCCACTCTGGGCTATGAGTTCATCTCAGAAAACTAAATACACAAAAAGCTGCAACAACAAAAATCTGGACAAAACCTCTTTATCTTTCATGCAATGTCTAGTTTCTGAGAGGAGGGAGAGTCAGGGCATGAGCCATGTGTGGTACTGTAGGAGAGGTGGAGGGGGTGCTGGGCAGCTCAGTGGATGAGCATCCTTTGAGAATTGTCTGCTCTCAGACAGATATGGCCTTGATGGTAAAAAGATTCTAGGTATGACTGTACACCTGCTTTCTCATTACAGAGTATGAAAAGCTAATAATAAACCATCGCTGTCCTTTCAGGAATGAATTTTTCAAAGGAAGCAGTGAAGGTTTCTTCAAGATGAGAAAAAAAATTCCTCAGCCCCCTCTGCTGGCCATACTGGAGAATAACAGGTAAGGAAATGACGAGAATGTACTCTTTGTGAGAAATATTTTTTAAAATTTCTTTTTTATTACTTTATAAATAATACCAATCCAAATTCCCACTTCCTCCCCTCCTCCCACTTCCCTCCCGCTCCTCCACAACCCAACCCAACCCTCCCTCCCACCCCTCCAGTCCTAAGAGACGGCAAGGCACCCTGCCCTGTGGGAAGTCCAAGGCCCTCCCCCGTACATCCAGGCTTAGGAAGGTATGCATCCAAAGAGAATAGGATCCCAAAAAGCCAGTACATGCAGTAGAGACAAATCCCAGTGCCATTATCTGCCCCTCAGTCTGCCCCAATTGTCAGCCACATTCAGAGGGTCCAGTTTGATCCCATGCTCGTTCAGTCCCAGTCCAATTGGCTTTGGTGATCTCCCATTAGATCAGGCACACTGTCTCAGTGCATGGACAAACCTCTTGTGGTCCTGACTTCCTTGCTCATATTCTCCTTCTTTCCACTCTTCAACTGGACCTTGGGAGCTCAGTCCAGTGCTCCGATGTGGGTCTCTGTCTCTATCTCCATCTGTCGTCGGACAAAGGTTCTATGGTGATATTCAAGATAGTCATCAGTCTGACTATGGGACAAGGTCAATTCAGGCACCCTCTCCTCCACTGTCCAGGGTCCTAGCTGGGGTCATCCCCGTGAACTCCTGGGAACCCCTCCACAGCCAAGCCTCTTGCCAACCCCAAAATGGCTCCCTCAATTAAGATTTCTTCCTTGCTCCCACATCCGTCTTTCCTCCATCTGAACCATCCCATTCCCCCAAACTCTCCCCTCTCTCTCCCCCTCTCCCCTTCCCCCCACCCCCATGCTCTCATCCATTGCTTGTGGGAATGCAAACTTACGCAACCACTTTGGAAATCAGTGTGGCGGTTTCTCAGAAAATTGGGAGTCAACCTACCTCAGGATCCAGCAATACCGCTCTTGGGAATATACCCAAGAGATGCCCAATCATACTACAAAAGCATTTGTTCAACTATGTTCATAGCAGCATTATTTGTAATAGCCAGAACCTGGAAACAACCTAGATGCCCCTCAATGAAAGAATGGATAAAAAAAATGTGGCAGTCTACACATTAGAGTACTACTCAGCAGTAAAAAACAAGGACTTCTTGAATTTTGCATGCAAATGGATGGAAGTAGAAAACACTATCCTGAGTGAGATAACTCAGACCCAAAAATATGAATATGGTATGTACTCACTCATTAGTGGATTCTAGCTATAAACAAAGGACAATGAGCCTGTAGTTTGTGATCCTAGAGAAGCTAAGTAATAAGGTGAACCCGAGAAAAACATATATAGATCCTCCTGGAATTTGGAAGCAGACGAGAATGTACTCTTGAAAATATGCATATGCTCCTAGGGGCAATGAGCTCAGATAGCCACATGTCTTCACATGCTATTGCACATAGAACATACACTAAGACATGCACAGGCACACGTTAACCATAAATTATGTCTACATTAGCACAAGGTAGTTGAGAGTGCCTGCCCAGGCCTTACACAGACCAGTTATGTGTATTGCATTTAGTGTTTTATAATCCTATGCAGATTAATTTTTGTTTTTAAATATTATTTCATTTTTTTCTCATTTTAATTTTTTTGAGACAGGGTCTCACTGTGCAGCCCTGGCTGTCCTGGAACTGACTATATAAACCAAGCTGGCCTTTCTGAACCTCAAAGAGATTATCCTGCCTCTGTCTTTTCTTAAAGCCATGTACCACATGGAATGTTTACTATTTTATATAATTTGAATGTTACTATTTTTAAATGTATGCTTATAAGGACATAGACATATGTGTATATGGATGTCTATATTATCATAATGTATGAAAAGAGCCTAATTAATACATATTAGGCACACAGCAAATGGAAGCCATTATACTCCTATTATCATTGTTGCTCTACCAAATTCAGAGTTCTAGCTTAGTTACATATGATTGGGGAGTATTAGCAAATGTTACTTGCTGTTTACACTATTCTAGCAACTATTCTTTAGGCTTCCTACATATTTCCTGATCTAATCCTCAGACCTCTATGAAGTAGGACCTATTATTTTGCAGGTGAGTAAAATAAGTCTCTGAAGGGAGGGGTATGGTACTTATCCATGGTCATACAACTAGGAATTGGAGGAACTTGGAAACACAGTCTGGTTATAGGGTGATTTTAAACGGTGCACTACTTCTGCCATATGGATTGGATTAAATGACATGTTTTTTGCAAAATATTTAGTATAATAGTATTCATACCATAAACACACAACAAGAACCTACTCAAATTTCCACCATGTCACTTGCTACATATATGCATGTATTACATACCTGTCTATGGGTACATATATGAAGAGCTAGTTTGATACCAGATATACATACCTACATCCTCATATATAGATTATCCTACCAATTCCATTCAGTACCATTTATTGAGTGCATATCATATTATGTTACTGGGGTTTTTCTAGGCAGTATGGAGTTGAAATTTTCTAGTTTTGTGGATCTCACTTTATAGTAAGTGAGAAGATAATATGTTTAAAAACACACATGTAATTGGTTTGATATGAATATGTTCATGACAAGGTACAGACAGGAAATTTAAGGATGAAATTCTAGATAAATAGTTGACATTTTGAGTAAGAGTGACCAAGGAAGTTCCAATTAAGTGGATCTTTTAAAATATTATTATTAAAGGGGTAGAAATGTGAGGCATACAGTTGCTTATGTCAAGATATTCCTGGGCTGAGAAGACAATGAGGTCAGTTGCCCTAGGGCAGAACGATGCTTTGCATATTGAAGCAACAGTAAGGAAGCCAGCATGTCTGGAAGGCAGCTATCTGAACAGAGAGAGTGGTGATGGCCAGCAATGTATAGGTCTTTTTAGTTACTATTAAAGACTTGCACTTTTGCTCCAAGGCAAAGAATCATGGTAGGATAATGAGCAGAAAAATGGCCTAATTTATGTTATAAAAGTATTGCATTAGACCTGGGGAGCTAGCTCAGTTGGTAAAGTGCATGTCAAGTAAGCATAAGGACTTGAGTTCAACACTGGAATACATTTAACAAGCTGGACATGGGGGTGTAAGCACTGGGGAGTCAGAAACAGGTAGATCCCTGTGGCTCACTGGCAGTAAACCCAAAACAGTTGGTAAGTTCCAGATTAGTGAGAGCTCTCATCTCAGGAAAAAAAAATCATGTGCATGGCACCCTAAGAAATTGCCTAGGTTTGTCCTATGGCTTCCACATGCACCATCCCCCATATATGCATTCATAAACACATATACCCTCTCACATATGTACCTACATATATACGTGCTGATATGCACATGAACACACACACACACACACACACACACGGTTATTCTGCAAGAATTTTGTAATATGAAGAGGCCTGCTTGTTTGTGTTTTCTGTCTTCCCACCAGGTCCCCCAGCTGTTTAGCCCCAAAGAAAATCACACATAGGTCTCCATGAATTATAAGCTGATTGGCTCATTAGCTCTAGCCTCTCACTGGCTAACTCTCACATTTTGATTAACCCATTTTTCTGATCTATGTTAGCCATGTGGATCAGTACCTTTTTTCAGTGGGGCAGATCACATCCTGCTGCTTAGGTGGTCTAGGCAGGAGTGGGAGGAATCAACTTCCTCCTTCCCAGAATTCTCCTGTTCTCATTACAT
The DNA here is from genome assembly GCF_018167655.1 of Microtus oregoni. Taxonomy (NCBI): domain Eukaryota; kingdom Metazoa; phylum Chordata; class Mammalia; order Rodentia; family Cricetidae; genus Microtus; species Microtus oregoni. Next base: position 6,950,909 of record NW_024543828.1, on the reverse strand, counting down.
CATTTCTACTTCCTGTCTGGTTTTCCTGCCTATATTTCCTGCCTGGTCAGTTAGCGCTTATTTATAACATGATTGACAGAATACAGACAATTCTCCCACACCGATTTTGAAGACAAGGACAAATTAAAGGTAAAGAAAGGGAGATTCTGGATATAGTTTGATAGTAGAGCTAATAGGATTTGCTGGACTAGAATTTTGAGTAAAGAGAAGAGCTCTAGTAATTCTAGGAGAGTCAGATTAAGAAATGGTAAGTATGGTATTTCTTTATCAGATGTATTGTTTCTTGAGACAAGATCTCTCATTATAGAGGAGTTGGTTTGTGATTGGAGATACTAGGGGATTGGGTTTTGAATATGTTAAGTATAAGATGCCAAATAGATGTCCACATGGAGACACAAATATATAGGTGCACCTGCATGCCTGTAGTTTACAGAAGAGATCTTACCTGAAGATAAAAAAAATCATTGCAAATTATTGGAAACTAAAAGATGTTTAGAGGCATAAAACGTGGTAAGATTACCGAGGAAGTATAAATAAGAAGAACAGCTTCAAGGGCTAAGCCTTGTGACACAGTAAGTTATCAAAAGATGAGAAGCAACAAACAAGAAAGATGAAAAGGAATGGTCGGCCACTTAGGAAATCAGGATGGTGAGGTTGAAACCAATGTCATTATGATGCTCATCTTCCTAGACCTGGATGGAGTGGGGAGGACCTTGGACTTTCCACAGGGCCGGGAACCCTGACCGCTCTTCGGACTGCAGAGAGAGGGGAAGAGGAATGGGGGGAGGGGGAGGGAAATGGGAGGCTGGGAGGAGGCGGAATTTTTTTTTCAATAAAAAAAAAGAATGACCAGCTATGCCACATGTCCCTGATAGTCCACGTGATATCTGAGAATGACTATATCCAAAACTGTGAGAAGAACAATTTATAATAGAATTGTGAACCAGAAAGCTTGATTAAAATGGGTTTATGAAGGAGTTAGAAACAGCAAAAATAGATGTGCTGGTACATGCCTATAATCTTAGCATTTGGGGAAGCTGAGGCAAAAGAATCACCACAAATTCAAGGCCAATCTGGGCTACATAGTGAGTTACAGGCAAGTCTTAGCTACAGAATCAGACTTTGTTTCAAAAATCAAAGAAAAATGAAGTAATAACAACAAAAATACATAGCAAAACTTAAAACCTCCTGGGTTTTGCTGTGAAGGAGGGCATCAAATAGAGCAAAAGGTGAAGGGCAAGGAGAGAGAGAGAGAGAGAGAGAGAGAGAGAGAGAGAGAGAGGAGAATTCTAGTAGGCACTGGCCTATGCCCTCACTTGTGATGATTTGCTTTTAAAGATTTATTTATTTATTATGTATACAGTGTTCTACCTACCTACATGCATGCAGGCCTGAAGAGGGCACCAGATCTTACTACAGATGCTTGTGAGCCACCATATGGTTGCTGAGAATTGAACTCAAGACCCTTGGAAGAGCAGCCAGTGCTCTTAATCACTGAGCCCTCTCTCCTGCCTGATAATTTACTTTTAAAATGGAGATAAATCCTGGTGTACTTGATGGTTGAAATGGTCTTCTGGATCCCCTAGACCAGAGCTGACTGATAGTGCTGAAGACAGATGTAAGAACTTCTCATAGCTATCTTGGGATAGGTGGAAGGAGTGTGATTTTACACACAGGAAAAGATTGATCTCAGCTTTCCATCTATAATCCAAGAAAAGAGCATCAACGGGAAAAAAGCTAAAACGTTCTTAAAGAGACAAAGTCATATGCCGAGTATAGAAGTAGTTGCTGGAGATTGGAAGGAGAAGAAAGTGTGAAATGTTCTTCAAGGAGTGTCAGAATAAATGGGATCTGAGACTATAGTGCAATTCTAGGGTAAGATTAATAGCCCTGGGGTGGGAATTGGTACCTAAAGATGCAAAGTTGAAAACAGTGTGTATTCCTTCAGATCATTCATGGACACAAGTGCAGATGCAGATGAGACAGAGAGCTGCATTTACCAGGAAAAAATTGCTTAGATGCCTTAAGAGATTCGAATGAGTGGCAAAAGTAGTTGAAGATGGATAAGGAGAGGTAGGTAAACAGGGAAAATGTGTTAAGAGCAATAGAATGATGGTCCAGTGGTTTGAAGGGCTGACTACTTGATTTATAAAGTAAATTAGTACATTATCACGTTAGGGTGGGATGGTTTGAATAATTAGGAATTTGAGATATGAAAAAAGGACAGATATTGTTCACGACAAAGCCTGGGTGTAGCTGATCAGAAAGGATCATATGATCTCTGCAACACAAAAGCATTCTCAAGTGTCATGGTGCTATCATTGGCCATTCTGTGAACATGGTTATGTGGGCTGTAGAGCACACAGCCCTTTCCCTCTCAGAACTTGTGCTGTCCCTGTGACTAATTTTGACCAAAAGAAAGAGGCCAATGCAGTTGTGTAAAATTTTGAATATTGATCTGGAGGCCTGGTATTTTCTGGTTTGCTTTTCATGATATTCTGCCATTTATGTCACATTAGAGGCAAACCAGAAACAAAACCAAACAACCCCTATTGAGAGCGAAATGGAATCACAGTCCCAGCTTGTCCACCACAAGAGGCATGGCTATACTGGGGGTATGCAAGCAGAGGAGCTGCTGAGCTGGTCAGGGATGCAGGAATAACACATTGCTTCCTTGTTTGAAGCTGTTGAGTTTCGGGGTAGTTTGTTATGTAGAAACATTCACCAGTGACTGAGACCATAGGAGGGTATGATAAAGTGCAGGATTGAAATCTTCAAAACGTGAATGGGAGTACCAGTATGGTCTAACAAAGTGAGATTCTAACCAAGAGATTGTAATGTAGCTGGGTATTGTCGTTTTAATTTATGTGTATGTGTGTTTATGTGAGTGTATATAACATTTATGTGTGGGTGTCAGTTAAGACCAGAAAAGGGTATTGGATCCCCTGAGCTGAAGTTATAGAAAGTTGTGAGTCACTCAGCCTAAACTGAGATCTTCTGTAGGATCAGCAAGTGTTCTTGACCACCAAGATACCTCTTTCATTCCTAGTTGGGTATTTTTAAGTTATAATTATGCACAGAAAACTTAACAATGTACATTTAACCCAGTTTAGTGGTGAGTTCTTTGGCCTTTTCCAGCTTGGCAGTGCGAGTCACACATTAGGACTCAGGATATTGCTGCCCCAGTGGCAGAGGACTTCATCATATCTGTCAGCCATTGTAGTTGGTCCTAATAACTCCCACCGGCTCATCCAGAGCACCCTTGTCTTCCGAGTTAACCTGTGTGAAAACAGCAGTGGTGCACGTCTTCCTGTGGACCAGCCGCCCCTTGATGATGCAGTAGGGGCCACCCATCTTTCGACACAGGGCAGGCAGGAAGACCACCAGCTTAGTGTGGGTCTACATCATGGGCAGTCACCACCAGCTGAGCCTTCTAGTTCTCCACCAATGTGGTGGCTGTATTGACCCCTGTTCAAAGGACCATTGGTCTCTTAGTTGGGATGTCCCCTTTGCAGCACAGCAGCTTTCTTCTTAGCACAGGCCAACAGCTTTGCTTCTTCTGATTTGTCTCTGGCCTGCAGTGGTGGGCAAGCTTCAGCATCTGAGTAGCTGTTTCTGGTTCAGGGCCTTGGTGAAGTGATTAATCCCAGGAGGTAATTTGAGCTACTTTGCCCTTTACCGCTGCAGCCTAATGTAGCAGGGCCATTTGACAAAGCATTTGATTTATTTTGGATGGGATGTCCCATCCAATGCAAAGTTCTTAGGCCTTTTCTTAAAAAGAGGATTCACCACCATTTGGCCTCCTGTTTCTTCATGACAATGGAGGCTGGGGCCACCTTCTTTCTCTTGGTCTTCTTTCCTTTGGGCATGTTTTTTGGCTGCAGGAGAGAACAGGTTTTTTGGTTTGGTTTGGTTTTGGTTTTGGTTTTTTTGAGACAGGGTTTTGCTGTAGCTTTGGAGCCTGTCCTGGGACTAGCTCTTGTAGATCAGGCTGGCCTCGAACTCACAGAGATCCACCTGCCTCTGCCTCCCGAGTGCTGGGATTAAAGGCATGTGCCACCAATGCCCAGCTAGAGAGCAGGTATCTATTTATAAGCATATACAAAAATGTATAAACTCCATATAAATTTGATTCCTCCAAACAGATATGTATATTGTTATTACACATAGATATGTACTATAGTTCTACACAGATATGAAGCAAGCAGAGTCACATAAAATGTGTAAAAATACACTTTAATATACATACTTGCACAGTACTATATAAGTACTATTGAACTCAAATTACAAATATATCAACATTCACATACGCACATGTGACACAGAAATGTTCAAAAGCACATGCATACATGTATGTAAATGCACAAACACATAACCACATAGATGAATACTGACTACACAGGTATACAGCTTCACATAGAGACATAGAGATAATATATTTACATACACTCCGACCCACACTGATGTTCAGAGACTTGGACTAATTAAAATATGCACATGTACCTCAACACACAGTACACTTAGCTTCACCTGTACATGATAATAGAATGTTTTACATATGTTCCTAAACACAGAATACGTTACAGTTTTTTTTCCACACATTTAGCAGAACAGGAAAACATGTGTACATAAATATGGGCACCAAAACATTTCTGGTCACGTATAAATACATTTGAGCATGGACACATGGACCTTCACACATTTGAAAGGAAACACGTATATCTAATCCCAAGTATATATAAGTCTTGTAGTACTAAGGCAATTGAGATGCCTTTGGCATATGTATTTTCCTTCCTTTTCCAGTCCTTTCCTTTCTTTTCCTTTCCTTTCCTTGTCTTTTTTTCTTTTCCTCCTGTGTGGTGGAGTGACACTATTAGGAGGTGTGGCCTTGTTGAAGTGGGTGTGGCCTTGTGGAAGAAGTGTGTCACTGTGGAGTCAGGCTTTGAGGTCTCATATATGCTCAAGCCACACCCAGTGTCTCAGACCATTTTGTGTTGCCTGAGCAAGATGCAGCACTCTTAACTTCCTCTCTAGCACCTTGTCTGGCTGCACATTATTCTGTTGCACCAAGATGATAATGGGTTAAACCTCTGAAAACGTAACCTACCCCAATTAAATGTTTTTCCTTTTGCCATGATCAGGCTGGAGAGATGACTCAGAGATTAAGGGCACTGGTTGCTCTTCCAGAGGTCCTGAGTTCAATTCCCAGCAACCACATGGTGGCTCACAACCATCTATAATGACCTCTTCTGGCATGTAGGCATACATGCAGGCAGAACACTGAATACATAATTAATAGCTCACAGCAATAGAAATCATAGCTGCACTGCGGATGGAATCTAGCTAGGATCTTATAGCTTCAAGAGACACAGTCTACCACTGAGCCATATTCCTGTGCTTTGGTTATATTTTAAAGTTAGTTTAGATTTGTGTTCTGCTTGTGTTTATCAGCCTGGTGGGATTGGAGACTTCCATAGCAGCCACTGGGCTCCTGCTTCACAGAGGGTGGAACAAGCTAGAGTTGCAATGCAAACAGGTGACTAAATTTATAAAATTATAGTGAGAAATGGGGATAGACAAGCACTGTTTTCTGTGCTTGTTGTAGCATACCTACCGGGTTTTAGGATGTCTGATACAATCTACTTCAAATCCCAGTTCTGCTTTTTACCTGTGTCACCTTATGTAAATCACTTCATCTCTCTGAGTCTCCGTTTCCTCATTTGGAATACTGATAGTCATAGCAAATACATCAAAGGGTTAGTTTAATTATTGGTGGAATGAATACTCATGAAACACAATGGTATATGTCATATAATGAGCTATTGATATGAGATGTTGTTGCCAATGTTTTAGTTGGTATATGACATATAATGAGCTATCAATATTAGATGTTGTCTCTGGTAATGTTTTAGTTAAAGACTCCCTCAGCCAGAAAGCCCTGGATTTCCACCATTAGCTCCACCTGTTACAGTCTCAGTTGAAGAGATGGCAATGTGATATAAGTCAGGGAGACTTTAGATTTAGGGGATTAAGAGACAGTATATAGAGCAGGGCTCAGAACATTCAAGATGAGGGGAGTGCTTTTAGAAAAAGGCACATATATATGTGTGATGTGTCATCAGGAAACAGAAGCCCTTAAACAAAAAATCCCCTACCAAAGCCCTGTCCCAAAGGCTAGCTAGTTAGCTTGCAATGGATTCTCTTCGTAAGAATGTTATGCAAGGTAAACCTGGAAGGGGACCATTGTCACTGTCTTAGTGTTCTTGCCCAGAGTTCTGAGGGATTCTATTTAAAGAAACATTGAAAAATGAAGAAAATATGTCATAAGGGGACAGTTCAGTTTATTTACACAAAATGATGCATCTGCATAATTAGCATTTATATAAAAAACAAAATGAAAGAGGGAGAGGCAATTTTCTTTAAGTGTATGGTGTCTTGTGGGTTGACCACACGTTAGTGGATGGCAGCACAAATTGGACTAAGTGGGTGATAAAAATAAAGAGTAAATGAATTTCTAAGCAGATGGGGAGTGGAGGGTGGATCTGGAGGAATTGGGGAGAGGACTGGGATGTAAACATGCTCAAAATGCATGCATGTATGAAGTAATCAAAGAATTAACAAAAATCTTATATTGAAATATATGAAATGATCAGTGCCAAATAATTTTCCCAGTTGCTTCCTTGAGTTAGTATCCTAAAGGTATCATCTGGTTTCTAACAGGATAGATTGGGTTTACTAACTGGTAAACACCAGTGGAAAAATAAAGCATATTTTCTATGCCTGGCTTTTTTTACTCCAAGATGTAAGGACCTTCTTTTTGGCTGCATATGCCAATAGCTTGTTATTTTGATTGTTGTACAGTACTCTGGTTGTGTGAATTTTTCATACTTTATCCATTTGAGTAAGTGCCAGTTTGGGGCCACTAGGGATATATCCTATGTGTGTTCTAGCACATTGCTGTGTTATAAGGAAGTAGGGTCACTTGAAAATGATGTGCTCATTTGAAAATAATCTTGTTATTTAAAATCTAGTTATAATCTAGTTTTGATCTTCAATGTTCGCCTAAAGCTTACATTTGAAAAGGTTTGACCCCTATCAAATATTGTTATAGGGACTGATACAAATGTTAAGAAATGGGACCTAGTTGGAGGAAGTAGGGCACTGGAGATATGATGCCTGTCCCTAGTCTGTCTGTCTCTCTTCTCTTCATCTACTCTTTTTTTCTAAGTTTCTATGGAGTGAGAAGGTCTCCCACAACAGACACCCTTCTGGTATGATATCCAATATTATCTTAGGACCAAAACAATGGAGCCATGTAATCATGGACTGAAATCTTTAAAATTATGGGTCAAAATAAATAACATAGCCTCATATAAAAAAAAAAACCTTAACTGGAGAGATGGCTTATCAGTTAAAAGTATGCATTAATCTTCCAAAAGGACATGAGTTCAATTTCTAGCACCCACACTAGGCAGCTCACAACTGCCTGTCACTCCAGTTCCAGGAGACTGACCCCTCTGGTCTTTGTAGGTTCCCATGCACATGTCACTACGTATGATTAAAAGTAAAATGAATTTTTTAAAAAGAGGTAACATTATGAAACCCATTGTTAAATATAATTAATATAAATTGACAAAAATCATTGAAGTAGAAAAATAAGCAAATAAATAAAAGAGGAACTACCTTGCCTCTTTATGTATTGCAAGGAAAACAAAAGAAGCCAGCTGTAGTGCTACAAAAATAAAAGCCACAAATAATTTGATTAGAAAGTGAATGCATTATTTTCTTTCCTGTTGCTTGATAAAATACCTTTTAAGAACAATTTAAGGGAGAAAAGTTTTATTTCTGCACACAGTACAAGGTACACTCCATTATTCTTGGAAAATGAAGGCTTCGGTGCCTTGAAGCAGGTGGTCAAATCACACCCATAACCAGAACAGAGAATAATGAATGCATCCCCCCTGCCTCTCAGCCCCCTTTCTTCACTTATACAGTCCAGGATCCTAGTCAGGGAACAATGCCACCCACAGTGGAAGGGTCGTCATACATCAATTAAAGTAATCAAGATAATCCCCCATAGGCATTCTCAAAGGCTTGTTATCCCAAGTGATTCTAGATTCTGTGAAGTTGATAATTAACACTAACCATCACAGTAGGGAAAAGACCTGAACAGGTAATTTTCCATCGCTATAAAAGTTGCCAACAGGCAAATGAAAAGATGCTCAATGTTACTAATTATCAGGGAAATGCATGTGAAAACCACATTGAGTTATTACTTCACACCTGTTTGTATAGCTATTATCAAAAAGTAAAAAGATATAAAGTGTTGATGAATGTGGAGAAAAGAGAAAACTTGCACCACTGATGGTGGAATTATAAACTAGTGTTGTTATTATGGAAATGAGTTTGGAGAGTTGTAATGTGGTGATTTTCTCATTGCTGTGACAACATACCTGCCAAGAAGTGACTTAAAGGAAGAGTGGTGTATTTGATCTTATGGTTTAGAAGATCTGATATATCATGGCGAGGCAGCATGGCAGAAGGCACCCTTCAAGGCACTGGGAACTTGTGGTTTGGCTTATTTATATCCAGGTGTATCAGAAGACACAGATAAAAGGGCCAAGCTACACAACCTTCAAATTTTGTCCTCCCAACAACTCACAATAATTCACTTTTTCCAGTTAGGTCAAAACTCCCAAAGGTTCCACAGCCTCCCAGAACACTGCCACTGGCCAGGATCAAGCATTCAAACACATGAGCCTTTGGGAGACATTCCATATACAGCTATAATACTCAAAAATTTGAAAATGAACTGGCAATGCTATCACTGGATATATGTCCAAAGGGGGTGAAATACCAAAGAAATGTCATGTCTATTATAGCTCTATTCATAAGAACGGATGAGGCTTGCCAAATGGCTTATTTTTCAGAGTCCCTATCTCCACTCAGGTCTTGATTCCTTAAGGTTTAAGTTAAACAACTATTGAGTTGTTCTAGTTTCTTTCTCCTTAACGAGTAGTGAGGAATTTTTGTCCAAATGTATCCAAAAATGATGGAACAAATGGCAGTTGCCATTCCCACAGTCAAATCTTTAGTAGAGTTCCTTGTTGATGCCTTTGCATGTTATTTGTGTTTATATTAAAATAAATTTATTATCTGTTCATACTATACAGGATGTTATGGACACCCATATTTCTGCTATGTTCAAGACTGTGTGAAGACAGTGTCCTGATAGTACCACAGAGTAAGGAGACTGATGTGGACTGGGCTTCTACCTTCATCACTTCCCACCTGTGAAACCTTGATTCTCTGTGAACCTCATTTATCTCATATATGAAAATTCTCTTGCTTTCCTGTGTGGGTCAAGATGCTTCATACTTATGAGCTACTTTGTGAGTCATTCTCTTCTCCTGCATTTTGGAATAACTCCTACAAGTTCAAAGCCCTACATAGTGATATAATGGAGTACTCTATAACATTTCTTCTGACCTTTGCTTCAGGTGAGTCCATCTTACTCCACAGTGCCAGAATTCTGTACCAATCTCTATTTAACATTTATCCATTTTGTTGTCACAGGTCTGTCTTTCCCACTAGACTCTGAACTCTGAGCAAAAGCCTGATATTTTTAATATTTGTATTATCAATGCCTGGCTCAGAGATGACTCAGACCTCAATAGAAGTGTGCTAAGCATCATTATCGATCATGTTGATAATCACTTTCTCTCCTTGTTGACATTTGTGATATTCATAGTCCAAACCACACATTGTATCACAATTTTGGCACTAAGCCATATTCCTCCTGGTGCTGATGACTCTCAAATTGTTTCATACTTGTAACTATGGGATACCCCAAATGATTAGGTTACATAAAAGCAGGACATTCCTGGATCTATTTCTTATTCTGTGGGATGCTTGGACCTATAATAAGTTTTCAACCACCACAGTTTGATTGTGAAATGGCACTGTGCTATTGGGATGCCATCATTTCAATGCCTTTGTCTTGACATCAATTTGTCAGGAAAAAATAGGAAACCAAGCTGTGGTGGAAATGATCTCTGCTAGGCTAGGGGATTCTCTCTTCTCCTCAGCTGCTTGCAATGGATTCATGAACACCAGCAAAATTGGACTTGCTGGATATTTGGACTTTTGCCCAATGTTGATTCTACTTTGTGGGCATTAACATCTTGATTATACAAGCAATTATTCCCAACATTGTGGGGTTCAATATGACCAGGAAGATATTAGAATATGTAGTAACCCATCAAGAGGCCAGTCCATAGAGCTGTTGGGAGATTTAAGCATGTAGTGAGTGAGAAGTTTTATAAATTATTGAAACCGAGAATCAAAAAGTATTCTGAATATTTATGCATTTGTAAATATTTATAGATCTTTAAAAGATAGAGTCTGTCATTATCAGTTTCTGTGCTGTTTATTTTCACTATCCATTGTGACCCTACAGGAGCCTGTGCTCACAGAAGTAATGCTGTGGTATGTTCAGCTGGATCTCCATAGACGGGAGCTAGAATGTCTTGTGTGGCAATGCTCTGAGCTCCCAAGAGCAAAGAATGAAGGGCAGCCTAGTTTGATAACAAATTAACACACTACCAACATCTGTTGAAGCCAAAGACAATGCTATCTTGAGGAATTAACCTTCTGAACTACTGAATCATATCCCCTCGGTGGAGTGCAAGGTGGAAAACAAGAGCCATTTTGTCGGAGGTTCCTCAGGGAGACATGGTAAGCTGTAGTTTACAGCAAAAAAAAAAAACTGCATGAAAATCCTGGCTCAGATTTATACATTTTTAAATATAGAATATGTCTGTGTGAGAAATAGGCAGACAGTAAATTCAAATACACTTTTGCTGATACTTCGCTGCTTTCAGCATGTATTCCCCTCCAGAATAAACAATACATGGATGTGGCATTTTCCACATTCATGCCTAAATAAATGTTTTCCCCTTCTTTTAAAAAGACAGACGGGATAAGGAAAAGTAGCAACAGTATTAAGATGCAGGTCACATCTACACTAATAGAATAAAACCAACGTTTGGTTGCAAGTCCTATAAATCATGATAAATGAATTAATATCTAATTGGATGAACTGTGTGAAGCTGTATCAGATGAAGAGAGAGGGAGTGAGAATGAGAATGGAAAAATCTAATGAAATTTCTGCTACATTGTGACCCTACAATCTCATGAAAAGACTTTGCAAGCCCAGTTATATTTCTTATAATAAAGACCGGCAGAAACTTATGTTATTACGTACCTTAAGCTTTATGTTAAATTACATTATTTGAAATCCAGCTTTACCCTTTTACATTTTAGTGCATTCTTTTTGCAATAAGATTTCATTGCACAAGCTAGCCTAGAACTCACTACTTCACCCAGGCTGACCTTCGAATACATGATCTTCATGCCTCAGCCTCCAAAATGGCAGGATTACAAGTATTCTCTGGTTCATTTTCTCTATGTATTATATGTATATGTGCACATATGTGTATATGTGTGTGCAAGTCAAAGGTTGATTTCAGCTGTCTTAATCTTTCTCTACTCAGTTCCTAATGCTTAATTGGCAACTACATCACCAACTGAGTCATCTCTTTAGGCCCTGGCACATTCTTTGTTCGCTTTTAGTGGCATTTATTTTTTTTCTTTTTTTTTTATTTTATTGAGAAAAGGAAAAAAAATGTTTCAGCCTCCTCCCAGCCTCCCATTTCCCTCCCCCTCCTCCCACCCTTCTTCTCCTCCCCCCACTCCTCTCCCCCTCCCTCTCCAGTCCAAAGAGCAGTCAAGGTTCCCTGCCCTGTGGAAAGTCCAAGGTCCTCCCCACTCCATCCATGTCTAGGAAGGTGAACATCCAAACTGGCTAGGCTCCCATAAAGCCAGAACATGAAGTAGGATCAAAACCCCATGCCATTGGCCTTGGCTTCTCATCAGCCCTCATTGTTCGCCATGTTCAGAGAGTCCAGTTTTATCCCATGCTTTTTCAGTCATAGTCCAGCTGGCCTTGGTGAGCTCCCAATAGATCAGCCCCAATGTCTCAGTGGGTGGGTGCACCCCTCGTGGTCCTGTCTTCCTTGCTCATCTTCTCCCTCCTTCTGCTCCTCATTGGGACCTTGGGAGCTCAGTCCAGTGCTCCAGTGTGGGCCTCTGTCTCTATCTCCATCCATCACCAGATGAAGGTTCTATGGTGACATGCAAGAAATTCGTCAGTATGACTATAGGATAGGGTCATTTCAGGTTCCCTATCCTCAGCTGCCCAAGGAACTAACTGGGGACATCGCCTAGGTTCCAGTCTCTTGCCAACCCTAAGGTGACTCCCTTAACTAAGAATTGTGCTTCCGTGCTCCCCTATCCAACCTTCCTTTATCCCAATCATCCTGTTTCCCCAAGTTCCCCCATCCTTCCCTTCTCACTTTTCTCTCCCCATCTCCCCTTACCTCCATCGCACCCCACCCCCAAGATCCCAATTTTCTCCCCGGCAATTTTGTCTACTCCCCATATCCAAGAGGATAACTATATGTTTTTCCTTGGGTTCACCTTATTTTTAGCTTCTTTAGGTTCACCAATTGTAGACTCCGTGACCCTTATTTATTGCTAGAAACCAAATATGACTGAGTACATCCCCTGTTCATCTTTTTGGGTCTGGGTTACCACACTCAGGATAGTGCTTTCTATTTACATCCATTTGCATGCAAAATTCGAGAAGTCATTGTTTTTTACCGCAGCGTAGTACTCTAATGTGTAGATATTCCACACTTTCTTCATCCATTCTTCCATTGAAGGACATCTAAGTTGTTTCCATGTTCTGGCTATTACAAATAATACTGCTATGAACATATTTGAACAAATGCTTTTGTCATATGATAGGGCATCTCTTGGGTATATTCCCAAGAGTGGTATTGCTGGGTCTAGGGATAGGTTGATCCCGAATTTCCTGAGAAACCGAAACACTGATTTCCAAAATGGTTGCACAAGATTGCATTCCCACCAGCAATGGATGAGAGTTCCCCTTCCTCCACGGCCTCTCCAGCAAAGGCTATCATTGAAGATTTTATTTTAGCCATTCTGACAGGTATAAGATGATATCTCAAAGTTGTTTTGATTTGCATTTCCCTGATTGCTAAGAGGTTGAGCATGACCTTAAGTGTCTTTTGGCCATTTGAACTTCTTCTGTTGAGAATTCTCTGTTCAGTTCAGTGCCCCAATTTTTAACTGGGTTAATTAGCATTTTAAAGTCTAGTTTCTTGAGTTCTCTATATATTTTGGAGATCAGACCTTTGTCAGTTGCGGGGTTGGTGAAGATCTTCTCCCAGTCAGTAGGTTGCCTTTTTGTCTTAGTGACAGTGTCCTTTGCTTTATAGAAGCTTCTCAGTTTTAGTAGGTCCCATTTATTCAATGTTGCCCTTAATGTCTGTGCTGTTGGGGTTATACCTAGGAAGCGATCTCCTGTGCCCATCTGTTGTAGGGTATTTCCCACTTTCTCTTCTATCAGGTTCAATGGGTTCGGACTGATATTGAGGTCTTTAATCCATTTGGACTTGAGTTTTGTACATGGTGATAGATATGGGTCTATTTTCATTCTTCTACAGGTTGACATCCAGTTGTGCCAGCACCATTTGTTGAAGATGCTTTCTTTCTTCCATTGTATACTTTTAGCTCCTTTATCGAAAATGAGGTGTTCATAGGTTTGTGGGTTAAAATCCGGGTCTTCTATACTATTCCATTGGTCGACTTCTCTGTTTTTATGCCAGTACCACACTGTTTTCATTACTGTAGCTCTGTAATAGAGTTTGAAGTCAGGGATGGTAATGCCTCCAGAAGATCCTTTATTGTATAGGATTGTTTTGGCTATCCTGGGTTTTTTTTGTTTTTTTCATATAAAGTTGATTATTGTCTTTTCAAGATCTGTGAAGAATTTTGATGGGACCTTGATGGGGATTGAATTGAATCTATAAATTGCCTTTGGTAAAATTGCTATTTTTACTATGTTGATCCTCCCATTCCAAGAGCAGGGGAGGCCCTTCCATTTTCTGGTATCCTCTTCAATTTCTTTTTTCAATACCTTAAAGTTCTTGTCAAATAGATACTTCACTTCCTTGGTTAGAGTTACCCCAAGATATTTTATGCTGTTTGTCGCTATCGTGAAAGGTGAAGCTTCTCTGATTTCCCTCTCTGCTTCTATATCCTTTGTGTATAAGAGGGCGACTGATTTCTTGGAGTTGATCTTGTATCCTGCCACATTGCTAAAGCTATTTATCAGCTGTAAAAGTTCTTTGGTGGAGTTTTGGGGGTCGCTTATATACACTATCATATCATCTGCAAATAACGAAAGTTTCACTTCTTCCTTTCCAATTCGAATCCCCTTGATCCCCTTATGTTGTCTTATTGCTATTGCTAGAACTTCAAGCACTATATTGAAGAGGTATGGCGAGAGTGGACAGCCTTGTCGTGTTCCTGAGTTTAGTGGGATAGCTTTGAGTTTCTCTCCATTTAATTTGATGTCAGCTGTCGGCTTGCTGTATATAGCTTTTATTATATTTAGGTATGACCCTTGTATCCCTAATCTCTCCAAGACTTTTATCATAAAGGGATGTTGAATTTTGTCAAATGCTTTTTCAGCATCTAATGAAATGATCATATGGTATTTTTTTTCTTTCAGTTTATTTATATGATGGATTACATTGATAGATTTTCGTATGTTGAACCAGCCCTGCATCTCTGGGATGAAGCTTACTTGATCATAATGGATAATTTTTCTAATGTGTTCTTTGATACGGTTTGCCAGTATTTTGTTGAGGATTTTTGTATCGATATTCATGAGTGAGATTGGCCTGTAATTCTTTCTTGGTTAAGTCTTTATGCGGTTTTGGTATCAGAGTGACTGTAGCTTCTTAAAAGGAATTTGGCAATGACTCTTCTCTTTCTATATTGTGAAATACATTAAGGAGTATAGGTATTAGGTCTTCTTGGAAGTTCTGGTAGAATCCGCATTGAAACCATCTGGTCCTGGGCTTTTTTTGGTAGGGAGGTTTCAGCTTCTAATTCTTCACGACTAACAGGTCTATTTAGATTGTTCACCTGGTCCTGGTTTAACTTTGGTATATGGTATTTATCTAAAAAAGTTTCCATTTATTTTACATTTTCCAGTTTTGTGGCATACAGGCTTTTGTAGTAAGATCTAACGATTCTCTGAATTTTCTCTGTGTCTGTGGTTATGTCCCCCTTTTCATTTCTGATCCTATTGATTTGCATATTCTCTCTCTGCCGTTTGATTAGTTTGGATAGGGGTTTGTCAATCTTGTTGATTTTCTCCAGGAACCAGCTTTTTCTTTTATTGATTCTTTGGATTGTTTTCTGTGTTTCTATTTTGTTGATTTCAGCCCTCAGTTTGATTATTTCCAGTCTTCTACTCCTCCTAGGTAAGTCTGCTTCTTTTTTTTCTAGAGCTTTCAGGTGGGCTGTTAAGTCTCCAATGTGTGCTTTTTCAGTTTTCTTTAAGTGGGCACTTAGTGCGATGAACTTTCCTTTTAGGACTGCTTTCATAGTGTCCCATAAGTTTGAGTAGGTTGTTTCTTTATTTTCATTGAATTCAAGGAAGACTTTAATTTTTTCTTTATTTCTTCCTTGATCCAGGTGTGGTTCAGTAGTTGACTGTTCAGTTTCCATGAGTTTGTAGGCTTTCTGGGGGTAGCATTGTTGTTGAATACTAACTTTAATCCATGGTGATCTGATAAGACACAGGTGGTTACTAATATTTTTTTGTAACGGTGGAAGTTTGCTTTGTTACCAAGTATGTGGTCAATTTTCGAGAAGGTTCCATGAGCTGCAGAGAAGAAAGTATATCTTTCCTATTTGGGTGGAATTTTCTATAGATGTCTGTTAAGTCCATTTGATTCATTACCTCCATTAAATCTCTTATTTCTCTGTTAGGTTTCCGTCTGATTGACCTATCCATTGATGAGAGAGGAGTATTGAAGTCTCCTACTATTAGTGTGTGAGGTTTGATGGCAGCCTTGAGTTTTAGTAATGTTTCTTTTACGTACGTGGGTGCTTTTATATTAGGGGCATAGATATTCAGGATTGAGACTTCATCCTGATGAATTGTTCCTGTTATGAGTATAAAATGTCCCTCTCCATCTCTTCTGATTGATTTAAGTTTGAAGTCAACTTTGTTAGAAATTAGTATGGCCATACCTGCTTGTTTCTTAGGTCCATTTGCTTGATAAACCTGTTCCCAGCCCTTTACTCTGAGTAGGTGCCTGTCTTTGTGGTTGAGGTGTGTTTCTTGTAAACAGCAGAATGTTGGATCCTGTTTTCGTATCCAATCTCTTAGCCTGTGACTTTTTATAGGTGAGTTGAGTCCATTGACATTAAGTGATATTAATGACCAGTGGTTGTTAACTCTGGTCACTTTTTTAGTAGTAGAGTTTGTATGTTTCCCTTCTTTGGTTTGTGCTGGTGAAGGGTCTCTAGATGTTTGAGTTATTGTGGTCATTGTTGGACTCCTTGGCTTGTGATTTTCCTTCTATTACTTTCTGTGAGGCTGGATTTGTGGCTACGTATTGTTTAAATTTGTTTTTATCCTGGAAAATTTTGTTTTCTCCATTTATAGTGAACGAAAGCTTGGCTGGGTATAGTAGTCTTGACTTGCATCCATGGTCTCTTAGTTTCTGCAGTACATCTATCCAGGACCTTCTGGCTTTCATTGTTTCCATAGAGAAATCAGGTGTAAGTCTGATAGGTTTACCTTTATAAGTAACTTGGCCTTTTTCCTTTGCAGCTCTTAATACTCTTTCTTTATTCTGTATGTTTTGTGTTTTGATTATTATAAGGCGAGGATATGTTTTTTTTTTTTTGGTCCAGTCTATTCGGTGTTCTGTATGCTTCTTGAACCTTCAAAGGAATATCTTTCTTTAGGTTGGGAAAGTTCTCTTCTATAATTTTATTAAATATATTTTCTGGACCGTTGAGCTTTACTTCTTCTCCTTCTTCTATCCCAATTATTCTTAGGTTTGGTGTTTTTATTGTGTCCCAGATTTCCTGAATGTTTTGTGATGAGAATTTGTTGGTTTTGCTGTTTTCTTTGATCAGTGTGTTTATTTTTTCTATGGTATCTTCAGTGTCTGAAATTCTTTCTTCTATCTCTTGTAATCTGTTGGTAGTACTTGTCTCTGTAGTTCCTGTTCGTTTACCCAGATTTTCCATCTCCATCCTTCCTTCGGTTTGTGTTTTCTTCATTACTTCCATTTCAGTCTTCAAGTCTTGAACCGCTTCCCTTACCTGTTTGATTGCTTTTTCTTGTTTCTCTTGATTTTCTTGGGTATCTTTGAGTGCTTTATTCATTTCCTCTACTTTTTTGTTTGTGATCTCTAATTGTTTATGGCAGTTTTTCACCTCCTATTTAAGGTCTTCTATTATTTTCATATAATTCACTTTTGAGTCGATTTCTTCTAATTCTTCTAGAGTAGGGTGTACAATTCTTCTTGTTTCGGGATCCCTGGAATCTGGTGATGTTATGTTGCCTTTCAGGTTGTTGGAGGTATTCTTGCATTGGTGCCTTCCTATCTCTTCCTTCAAATGGAGCCAGGAGAGGCCTGGTGTCTTGGTCCAGTCTTTGCTGTGACTGACTCTCTAGGTGTATCTCTTCAGTGTAGAAGTAGGAACCGTCCTGTCCAGATGGAACTCCTCAGCACTTAAACATAGACGCCTGGTAGTCCAATGACCCACATACAAAAGGGAGAACTTGGGGGCAGGGCGGGGTCGGGACACCCTGCTGCAAAAGCTGAAGGTGCCCAGGCTCCCTTATAGGGTTCCTTGCTGCCTGCCCGGTAGGCAGGCACTCACCGCTCTGGGCGGGTAGCCTTAGTGTAGGAGCTTAAAACTGTTTTTGAGCACTGGTCCTAGCATACAGCAGGGCAGGGTTGGGGGGGGGTGCTGGGGAGCTGGGTTGTGCAGAAGAAAGACAGCCCTGCAGAAGGAGCTGGGGGAGAGGGGTTTGTTTTCTCTTCCAGGACAGTCCGCTCCTGGATAGCACACACTCACCCGTCCAGATGGAAGTCCTCAGCACCTAAACATGGACGCCTGGTAGTCCAATGACCCACGGACAAAAGGGAGAACTTGGGGGGCAGGGCGGGGACGAGTAGAACACAGGACACCCTGCTGCCAAAGCTGGAGGTGCGTGTGCTCCCTTTCGGGGGTCCCTGAGGCTTGCCCGGTAAGCAGGCACTCACCGCTCTGGGTGGGCAGCCCCAGTGTAGGAGCAGAAAACTGTTCCCAAGCAAAGGACCCAGCAGAAAACGCAGGCTTGGGGGGGGGTCGTGTGCAAGAAAGACAGCCCTGCAGAAGAAGCTGGGGGAGGGGGGACTGTGCTCTCTTCCGGGACAATCCGCCCCTGGATAGCTCACACTCACCCGTCCAGATGGAACTCCACAGCACCTAAGCAGGGCCGCCGGGTAGCCCAATGATCGGGGACAAAAGGAAAAATGGGGCAGGCAGGGGGAGATCCAGGAGAGCACAGGCACCCCTGGAGCACAAGCTGAAGGTGCCCAGGCTCCCTTATAGGGGTCCTTGAGGCCTGCCCGGTAGGCAGGCACTCACCGCTCTGGGTGGGTAGCCTTAGTGTAGGAGCTTAAAACTGTTTTTGAGCACTGGTCCTAGCATACAGCAGGACAGGGTTGGGGGGGGTGCTGGAGGGCTGGGTTGTGCAGAAGAAAGACAGCCCTGCAGAAGGAGCTGGGGGAGGGGGGTTTGTGCTCTCTTCCGGGACAGTCAGCCCCTGGATAGCACACACTCACCCGTCCAGATGGAAGTCCTCAGCACCTAAACATGGACGCCTGGTATTCCAATGACCCGCGGACAAAAGGCAGTGGCATTTATTTTTATTTTATGTGTATGAATGATTACCTGCATATGTGTGTATGTACTGTGTGTGTGCCCGGTGTCTGTGGAGCCCAGAAGAGGGTGCCAGATCCCCTAATACTGGAGTTGTAAGCTGCCATGTGGATGCTGGTCTCCTGCAAGAGCAGCAAGTGCCCTGAACAGCCGAGCCACCTCTCTAGTCTTCCTGCTATATTTTGAATTAAAGGAACTCATCCTTAATATACATGAGAATTTTATTCCATATTGGCCTTATATGATTTAGGCTAAAATGATCTTTGTTGTTAGATCAGTATCTTGATCATGGACATTTTAATTTACAACACTTATGTAGTACTCACTATGTGGTATTTTAAAAGAAAAATGCATACTATATAGTGACTGACACCTGAAATCACAATACAAATTTTCCTCTTTTTGATGGTTCAGGGCATATGAACTATATAACATGGCATATATAAAGTATGTGTAACTATGCACATACGTAAATTATTTATACAGTAATAAAATGTCTCTAGATTAACTAACGGAAGTGAGGCTAAGTTGAACATCAGTGTTGTGACTTAGTCTCTTCCCTAGAATTGCTTACGTGTGTAATAATGTGGGCAGCTCAAGGAATGGGCACCTCTATGAGCTGGCTTTCTAATGCTTATATAGTATATCTAGGTAAATGGTATGGTACTTTTGAGTCAGTGCTATTTGTAGTCTGAATGAAGCAGAGCACACTGTGAAATCCCACCCTTTGTATCCCTTAAATGCACCACTTTACTGATTTGGACAAAGAGTTCCAATTCTGGTCCCTCAAACATATCGGGGTAGGAGATTATAATGGTGGAAAATCTCGAGGGGTCTCAAACATAACAGGAATTTAATGAGTAGGTGAATGAGATAAAACTGGGGTAAAGCAGGATGCTTCTGCTCAGTAGTTTTGCTTGTATGGTACATAAAACATGGGGGTTCCAAAAATCTTCCAGAGAGGTTGCATTTTACAGGAACAGTACTATGATATTTCCCTTTTCACCGTGCTGATATCTCCGCTGAAGGTACAAAAGCAATCGTGGACAGTGCTGCTGCCTTGTCAGCATAAAACAGACAGTAGCGCCAATCTGATCTAGCAGTCATCATGTTCTTTCCTGCCAGCGCTCACAGACAAAAGGGGGTGGTTCTTATAAGAATGTCTTTGATTAGGTAGTAAAAATATTAATTTTATTGAATCTCAACCCTTAAGTACTTGCGCATAAATCACCTCCGCACACTGAAGTGTGAGGGTTGCCTTGAGAAAAAGTAATTTTGCCATTATTTGAATTGTATGCTGAACTAGCCACTTCTTTTCATGGAAAAGCTCTCCCCCCACTCCCATCCCCTCTTACTAACTAAAAGGACAACTGACAGACTATGGTAATTTCGATGTGGGCACTTGACAAACGTTTTCTCCAGTTTGAGTAAACGTTGAGCCTGTCACTTCAAGGAAAACAGCTGACAAGTATTTGGTGCCCATTATGGAATTTGAATTTTTGAGGTAAATTGGGGGTTTAGAAAATGTGGGTCTACCCATGTGACAGTCTCCTAAGACTTGCGGATTTTCCTGATGCATCCAGACACAAATACCGTTAACAAATATGATACATAAAAACTACAGCTAAAAGGGTAAATCTTTGGAAGGATTTTACAACCCAGAATGAATATATTTTTAAAATTACCTTATTGAGCTGTCCATAGCATACACCACATTGATTTGAAGTATGAATCTTAAATTTTAAAGTATATTCATATATACATGCAGTAATAATCAGAGTAAAAAAGAAATCCTGGTGCGCCTTCCCTTGCCTTTGCATCCTGCTCTCCCAGTCCATAGCCGTTATTAACTGTAGTCTGGCTATGTATCTATAGATCACCCTTTCACAGAATTTATGTGAATGAAAGGGCTTCTGCCACATGTGCTATTCCTAACAGATTTCAAGCTCTATCGGTTTCTTAAAGGCCATCCATGCTATATAGCATGTACCAATACTTCATTGCTTTCATAGCGAAATTGTATTTCATTATATTAGTATTCCTGATTTTGTATTATCTTTCCAACCAGTGACAGATTATGGCTGGTACTTTGTATACCAAGGTTTTTCATCTAACTAACCTGACATTGTACATGTGTTATTAGGCCTGTGATGATTTATTATATGGACTATGTACATGTTTTTCTTACAATTATTCCATAAATAATACAGTATAAGTATTCATATATCGTTTACTTTGTAGGAGGTATTAGAAAAAATATACAAACAATGTAAAGAATGTAGTAGGATATGCCAATAGCTTTCCATTAAAAAAGACACTTTACAAAAAAGACACTATATATATATATCTATATATTCTCATTTTATTTTTTTTTAATAAGACAGTATTTTCCTCTATATTCCTGGTTTGCCTTGAACTTGCAAGTATCCTGTTTCAGCCTTCTGAGTGTAAGAATTATAGGAATGTATAGCACATCAGGCTTGTTTTCTTAACTTTCTTAAAAGGAAAATTACTGATTTTCAGAAAAAAATATGACACGTGAACATTCAATAGGGTTAATATTTGGGGAAAATTCAATATATTTCAAATTTCCTGGCTTTAACTTTTATATAGTACACAGAAGTGTATCCTATACGAAAATAATCAATAATCATGAGTGTTAATAAATCCAGAGACTTAAATTTTAAGGATTGATACCTGAGTCCAGTGTTTCCCAGAGGGTTACCTAGACCACTGTCACTGTAACCACCACCAGCACTACCTAGAACAAGTTAACAACATCAATTTTCAGGCTCTACTCCAAAGCTCTTGAATAATTGTGTGCCTGGGCCTTAGCATGCTCTGTTTTGAAAAGCTTATTTATTTCAATTTTTAAAAATATAATTATACAATTTTTCGCTTCAACACCTTCTGTGTTCCTCCTCTTGTTCCCTCTCAAATTAATGGTTTCTTTTCCATTAATCATTACTGTTGCATATACATACACATAAGTACACCTTGCTGAGTCTGTTTAGTGTTGTTCGTATGTGTTTGATTTCAGAGCCCATCACTTGGTACTGGATAACCAATTAGGGAGTTCATATCTGGGGAAGTTTACTTCTCCCGTTCTCAGCATTCCTTTGTTGCCCATAGTTCTTTGTTTCAGGGTAGGTTCACACGAGACCTATTGGTGGTGTTCTTGTTCAGCTTTTGCTTCAACAGCCATATTTTTGATACGTCATGGAAGAAGAGTCTTTGTCAATTCTAGGAGACACATCTCACAGAAGATTTTCTGGTTCCCTGACTAATAAAATCTTTTGGTCCCCTTTTCTATGATGTTCCCTGAGTCTTAAGTGCAGGAGTTGTAGTGTAGATGTATCTGTTGTGGCTGAGAGCATCCCACAGTCTCTGCATTTTGATTGATTGTGGTTTCCTGCTATTGTTGCCTAAAGTATAAAACTGTTTCTCTCAGTTTATTTTATTTTTTTTTCTGAACCAGGATCTAATGTAACAAAAGCTGTTCTCAAACTCATTGTGTAGCCAGGATGACCTTTGACTCTTGACCTAATTGCCTATACCTCTGTAAGTACTGGCATTATAGGCATATACAACCATACCATCATACCATTTGCTGAGTAAAACTATTAAATATGTAAGATGCTTAGCATTGTATGGCCTATTCATTTCATTCTGGGTTCTACACGTTGTTCTAGAAAGTATAGTGCCAATCCAGAGGTGCATTAGTTCAGCCTTTAGTTGTCTTTCTTGTTCTTTGGTGGCTTTTTTCTCTTTACTGATTTCTCTCTCCATCCCCCTTCTCTCCTTCTCTCTCTCTCCTCTCTCCTCTCTCCTCTCCTCTTCTCTCTCTCTGTCTCTCTCTCTCTGTCTCTCTCTCTGTCTCTCTCTCTCTGTCTCTCTCTCTCTCTCTCTCTCTCTCTCTCTGTGTGTGTGTGTGTGTGTGTGTGTGCTTTATATCTCATTGTCCATCTATGCAAGCAAGGACTCTTTGCTGATCTATCAAATCACATTGTTCTCTTAAATAGAACTCTTCAGTGCTTTCCCAGTGCTTATGGAACAAAGCCCTGCCCGTTTGCATGGTTTGTTTTGAGGTGAAAGCATTTTCTTCCCTGGTACTTCTTCATTTAGCCTAGATGCCTAGATGCCCTGGTTGAATATCTTTCACATTGTGTTCCCATAGTGGTTTTCCTGTCCCTGTTAAAGTACCTACTATGTTCACTATACTATTCTTCTTTAAATGTTTATTTTTATTTTTTATTTATATAGTGTGTGAGAGAAAGAAATGTGTCTCTATGTGTGGTGTGTGTGTGTGTGTGTGTGTGTGTGTGGTATGTGTGTGTGTGTGTAGGTGGAGTTTTCCTTCACACTCACCAGTCCCCAAATAACTGACACACAGACGTAATATTAATTATAAATGCTCAGTTGATAGCTTAGACTTGTTACTAGCTAACTCTTACAACTTAAATTAACTCATATTTCTTATCTACCCTCTGCCACATGACCGTACCTTCTTTCAACACAGGACATTCATCTTGCTTCTTTCTGCATCTCTCATGTCTCCCCTGACTCTGTCTTTCTTCTCAGCATTCTCTCTGCTCCCCAAATCTTGCCTAGCTATTGGCCAATCAGCTTTTTATTAGCAATGAAAGCAATACATATTTATAGTGTACAAAGATTGTTTCACAGGGTGTGTGTGTGTATGTGTGTGTGTATGTGTGTGTGTGTGTGCTCATGAGGCTAGAGGAGGGCACTGTGGCCATTGGAGCTCTGATACCCTGATGCTAGAGGTATAAGCAGTTGTGAGCAGTCATAGTACAACAATGCATTAATCTCTTTGCACACCTGGCTGTCCAAATAGATTAGATTTTTTTAAAAAATGAAACAAACCCTCCCTAGGTTCCCTGACTAGTCTAAACTTGGTGTATCAGGCCAGGCTCTCCTTGGACTCCTACCTCCTACCACAGCCTTCCAACTGAAGGATTCCAGGTATGTTTCAGATTGTAAGATTTTTAAGGACAGTTACTATACTAGTCACATCTATATTTCTGGCATCATATGTGGTTAAATTCATTTTGTTTTTGTTTTGTTTGGGATAACGTCTCAGATTTGTAAACCCAGACTGGCCTCAAACTTATTATGTAGCCCAGGCTTGCCTTAAATTCATTGTATAGACCAGCTAACTTCAAATTCAAAACAAAACAACAAAAAGAATTTAAATCAAAAGGAACCTGAAGGAGCTGCTAGTTATTTACTAATTATTACAGTCCACAAACATTCTAGATTATTCTCTCGCTCTCGCTCTCTCTCTTTTTTACTTCCATACAGAGCTCCAGTGGGTCCAGGGCCCTGTTATGTCTGTCTTACACACACACACACACACACACACACACACACACACACACAGAGAGAGAGAGAGAGAGAGAGAGAGAGAGAGAGAGAGAGAGAGAACAAAGAAAAAAAAACAAATGTGGAGTCTGTGTTGGCCAGCTATTCCTGAGTATGTGACCTGCCTTATGTGTTTGCTATATCCCATGACTGATGTGGGAGTCCCCTCTGTGTGAAGTGATAACAATTAATGAATAAAGAAACTCCTTTGGGCCTGTTGATAGGACAGAACCTAGGTAGGCAGGGGAAAACTAAACAGAATATTGGGAGAAAGAAGGGCACAGTCAGGAGAAGGGCAGAGTCATGAAATGCCATGGATCCACCACCAGAGGTAGACGTGCTGAAATTTTGCTGATAGGCCTCATCTCATGATGATATACAGATTAATAGAAATGGGTTAAATTAAGATGTAAGAGTTAGCTAAGAAGAAGCTAGAGCTAATGGGCTAAGCAGTGATTTAATGAATACAGTTTCTGTTTGATTATTTTGGTTCTGGGCAGCCAGGACAAACAAGTGGCCTCCTCCTCCTCCACATGACACTTCATTGAAGAAAACTGATGTTTCCTCTTCCAGAAGCTATTAATTACAAAAAGGTACTTGGTTAGGGGGTGGGACTTTGGGTCTACCCCTTCTCTGTGCTAGAATTTTGGCTGGTTAGAATCTGCAGATCTTGTGCCTATTGTCACAGTCTTTGTGACTTCATAATGTGCATCAGCCTGGATATGACTGGAGAATTCTGTTTCCTTGAACTCATCTACCACCTCATTCTACCTCTTCTACCACATAGATCTCTGTGCCTTGAGGGGAAGCATGTGATAAAATCTTTCCATTTAAGGCTAAGTACTCAAAAGTCTCTCATGATCTGCACATTGTACAGTTGTGTGTCTCTTTGTTAATTACCATCTACTACAAGAAAGTTTCTCTGATGAGAATTTAGTGATGTACTCATCTATGGGTTTATCAATATGTCACCAGGAGTTACTCTATTACTATTCTCATTTAACAGAATAATTGTAGTAGATTTTCTCTTAGGGTCTATGACCTATCTAGTCTCGGGTTCTGGGCTTTATTCATTCACAGAGTCATGTATAGTTTCAGTCTCATGGAGTAGGCCTTAAATTCAATAAAAAATATGGTTGCTTATATTCACAACATTTGTGTCACTATTGCACCAGTGGTTATTTCTTGCATGAAGGACACTATTATAGTTCACGAGGTTTGTTTTTGGGTGAGGTTAATGATTGCTTTTCTCCTCTGGTAGCATGTGTAGTACTTCCAGCACTATGAATAATAGTATGAATGAAACTTCTAATTGAGCACCAACTTAATTTCTTCATCTTCAATGATGTAAGCATGTAGTGTCTTCAGCAATAAGATCTCATCATCAGATTGTGGTGGGTAACTAATATCATGTCTCTGGGATCCCTTTGGCTAATGACTCAAAAAGGTGAAACCCATTCCTGGTGCTGAGAGTTTTATTTGGTAGCCAATAAGGTTGGGCTGGTTTTCTCTCCATACATGATAACTCCATTTAAATCCTATTTATGTATTATGTAATTTAGGAAGCTTTGTAGACTCCCATATGGCTTTTCAAAGGATATTTACTGTTAGTTATTGAAAAGTTTCTGCACCCTAATAAGCCTCTCCACCAACACAATAATCCAAATCAGACCAAATCAAACCTAATTAGAAAAAGTCCAGGTTTGATGGATACCAACGCTCCCAGATGGTTTTCCAGCTCCCCAGAGAGAAGCCTGGGAAGGAAGACTGGAAAACCATGTGTTTGTTCTCGGGGGGGGGGGCAATTTAAACTCCCCATGGGAGTGGTATTGAGCCTCTCTTGGAAGGAATCATCATTTGATGGGCTTTCTCGAGAGCAGAATCTGAATTGAGGCAACTGCCAGGGGAGGGCGCTTGGGATGGAACTTCCACCCAAACAGTTATTCCTCCCTGTATTCTACTATGCTCTGTCATCTCCAGTCCCATCCAATCCTCCTATTCTTATTTCCCCTATATTCTATGTCACCTTCCATAGACAATCCCCCCTCCCCTAGTGCCTTTCCTGCTACATATCTGTAGACAGAAGTTCCTGTCCTACCCAGTCCTGCAGCCATTCAGTCCCAAAGAAACACACAGAGGATTATATTAATTATAAATAGTTTGACCTATTGCTCAGGCTTATTACTAACTAGCTCTTATGACTTAAATTCACCCTTAATTCTTGTCTATGTTTAGCCACATGGCTTGGTACATTTTCTTCGTGAGGCATTTTCATCTTGCTTCCTCTGTGTCTGGCTGGTGACTGCATCTCTTCCTTTCTTCTTCCCAGATTTCTTTTAGTATATTTGTCCTGCCTATCATTCCTGCCTGGCTACTGGCAAATCAGCATTTTGTTAAACCAGCAGAGTGACAAATCTTTACAGTGTTCAAAAATATTATCCTAGAGCACCTACCCTCTGTGCATATTCTGAATAAAACACAGACATATGTAGAGTTTAAAAGCTAACATTCACATATAAGAGAAACATACAAAAATATTTGTCTTTTGTGGGGTCAGGAATACCTCACTTAGGATTATTTTTTTTCTAGTTCGGTCCATTTATCTATCTGTAAATTTTATAATTTCTTAACATGTAAATAATATTCCATTATATGAATATGCCACATTTTCATTATGAAGTCATCGGTTGATGGACATCTAGGCCATTTCTAGTTCTGGCTATAATGAATACAGCATCATGGAGCATGGATGAACAGGTATGGAGATTGGCTTTATGTAGTTTTGAGTTTGACTTCAAATGGGCTTTATAGTCCAATTCTGCTGTGGCTTTGGCTTATGAGGCTGTGATCAGTAATTTTGACACAGCATGTGACATGCCAGATTCTGAGTGGCCCACTTTTCTTTGTAGGTCTTCCAATAGTATATATTTGGTAAGCCAGGCAGGTGTATTGCAAAGAGAATATATGAGGTGCCCTCTGTGGTTAGTCCACTGATCTTATCAGCAATGTACATCTTGAAAGAGTTTAGCATCTCATCATCTTTGGTCATTAGTTTTGTTTTATGTTTGTTTGTTTGTTTGGTTGGTTCTTGTCAACTTGACCCAAGCTATGGCCACCTGCAAAGAGGGAACCTAAAATAAGAAAATGCGTCCTTCTGATTGCATATAGGCAAGTCCATGGGGACACTGTCTTGATTAATGATTGATGTGGGTGACCCATATGACTGGGGACAGTGCCACCCCCTGGAAAGGTGCTCCGGAGTTGTATAAAAAAGCAAGCAAAGAAAGCTATGGGGAGCAAGCAAGTAAGTACTATTTTTCAATGGACTCTACATCAGGTCCTGCCTCCAGGTTTCTGCTCTGAGTTCCTGCCTTGACTTCCCCGAGTGATGGACTATAACTTGTAAGCCAGATATAGTATTTAGTCCCCAAGTTAATTTTGGTTATAGTCTGTCACAACAATAGAAACCTAACTAGGACATGAGTAACGTGCATGCTGAAAGCAACCTGCGCTGAGATTGCTGGTAGGGGCTGTGCCTGCAGTAGTTATGTTATTTCTACATATTATTGATAATAAACTATCTAAGAGTGGACTTTAGGCTTGTCCTACCTATGTTGGCCATCAGCTGGCTTTATGGTGGGTTGTTGTTTCCTCTATTCTTTAGGTTGAATTATCTCCCATGATTTGCATGGAAGTAGGTCACATCTAAAGTAAGGTGCAATTTCTCTCCCTTAGGCTGGGAGTGTAGCTCAGCAGCAAGACACGCACCCTACATCCTCAAAATACCTCCTGGTGAGGAAAAGCAAACCATAGTAACAGCGTGACCACAGAAAGAAAACAAGAAAAAGAAATACAGCATCATTCAATTGAAAATAACTAGAACACCAGTAATAACAGCAAAGAAAGGGGCTAATACAATGTGGAATAAACTTAAAAAAATGAGTAAAGGTAAAAATTATTAGTAATAAACATGGAAGGCAACAAAGAAAAGGGGAAACCATGAGTAACAAAAGAGATTAAAATGTTTCAAGAACGAAAAATAATTAAAGTTAGAAAAAGAAAGAAAAATATGTCACCCGAGTCAGTTTATTTGGGTCAGAGAAACATCTGCTTGGTTTCTCTTTTATTGGACTCTGTCACATATGAGGGCCTCAGAAGGTTGCAGGTGAGGCTTGTTGCAATTCTCAGCTAGCTTCCCACCATGTCTATGAAGGGTAGTGTGTGTGCTAGGCACACTTGCTCCAATGGTCCTCACACTGTAAACACAGGTATACACCTGAATTGAAACTGTGGTTAGGCACAGGATATCCAGGGGCATGTGGGCTAGGCAGGTGTTTATTTACTGCAGAGGCTCTCTATCTGTGCACCAAAGAGCAGACGCCCAAGCTACATGTACCCCTAAATGACTCTCAGAGAACAAAGGAAGAAAATAGGGTATGGCGATCTGGCAAATTGTTAGCCTTGGGTCTTAGTGCTCTCAGACTCTGCATGGCGATAAAGCACACTTAATGACTGCTTCCACACCTTAATCATTGAGTCACTGCTCCTGACCATTGTGCCTGTCCCTACTCATTCTCTCCTCTGCCTAAACTTCTCAGTGTGTCCTTGTCCAGCCTCCTCTCCCTCTTTATGTCTCGTGACTTTTACCCACTCAGTTGTTTCATCATGGTACCCCCAAGATCTCTGATTTGTGATTCGGTTCCTTGTTTCTAGGGCCTCAAAAATAGTTTCATCTGAAATGATAGGCCCTTTCTCAAGATGGCTAGTCCCTATTAGAATAAATGGATTTCTTCTCCAGTGCTGGCCTGCCAAGCAGGAGGAGTCAGTGTCATACCAAATCCATCCACTGGATTTCAGGTTTGTGGGAACAGTGGGTTTCTGCTGTAGCTGGAGCTGCTGGTCTGCCGTTTTTATCCAGGTTGCCTTAATGTTCCCGTTTACCAGGTTTTTGGGGGATTGGGCTTGGCTGTTCTTGTTGTTTTAAGACAAGGTATCATTTGACCCAGGTGACTGAGGAAGTGGGTCAGGCCAAGGATATCCTTGAACTCCTGAGCCTCTTGCTTTCTACTTCTGGAATGCTGAGATTTCAGTCCTGTGTGTTACCACCTAGGTTTATAAAATTCTAGGAATTGAACCCAAAGCCGCTGACATACTAAGATGTAACAATTGACTGAGCTGTATCCTCAGCCCCAGGTTTGGTTTTAACAGCTTAGAGGACCCTTTCTATAGGCCCCTGGAAAGGCGGTTTTACCCGGTGGATTTAATACTGAGCAAGAGGCCTGGAGTCCCTCCTGCCTTTGTCACTAACGAGGCTTATGATGAAGGCAAGTCACTTCATCGCCTTGGTTCTGCCTTTCTTCAGTCATAAAATGGACATTATTAGGCCTGTGCTGCTTAATTGGCGAGGTTCCTATTTAGATAACGTATTTGTTCTCTTCAAACCGAGCACAGTGCCTTCCCTGTAGTACAAGCACCAATCATTCTTAGGGAATGAATAAATGGAAGTGTTTTGGACATGAGAAAGTATTCTATGAATGTAAGCTATGAATAATAATAAATTCAAAAGCCTGCTCCTCCTGTCGCTTGTCCTTAATAGTAACTTGATTCATACTGGTTCCTTACAGAAAGGACCAAACCACCTTGATAGACCTTTGTTTTCAAATGTAAGAAAAAGGACAACTTTCAGTGACCAGTCATGTCTACAAGATATCAAAAGCGGCAGCTAATTTGGTCGATTCATTGAAAAAGCAAAGGCAACAATATCAGGCATTGTGCATCAAAGGAAGCTAAGTGGTTCAGAGCCTTTTTACATTGCAGCTCACTGGCTTGGCGCTATGTACACACAGCTATCCTTTCACTTTTAACAAAATGGCTTCTTTTCAGTTTTGAAATGGCAGCCACGTGGGAGCCCCTGGTTGCTGTAGAAAAGACAGGGAGAAGCCCAGCTGGTTGATAGCCGCTGGGCTCCTTGAGCCCTCCTCTTTGCCTTAGCTGCTGTTGGGAGGCAGGAGTCTTAGGGTTTTTTAGTTCTTCTTTCGAATTAGTGCCCACAGACTCTACAGCTATGAACATGCAATTAGTCTTTGTTTGTGCACAAAAGGGAGCTTGACCCTTGCCCGTCTTTGATTGGCATGTACAACTCTTATAGCTACTTACCTAAGGCCCTCTCTGAGGAGTGCAGCGTCTTGTTCCTGCACCTGCCTTCAGCTTTTCTCTTTTGTGACTTGCTCCACATAATATTCGGACCAACTCGCAGCAAGATTGCAGGGAGGAAGGCGTCATGCAGGCACAGTAAGATTTCCTGTTTTTTTTTTCAGGGAGGTGGGGGGGATGAGTGGGAAGGAGGGAGGGAAGGAGGTTTAAATCTATAATCTGAGTTTGGGGTAATTGCTGAGCCCCAAAACACTTAGCAGGAGCCCAAAGAACTATTTTTTTCTTAATAAACTAACACTTTGCTTGCTTTCAAAAGCAGACCTCCCCTGTCATGGAAAACAAGCTGAAAGCACAAAGCTTTACGGCTCTTTCCCACCTCACCTGCTTTCTCACCAGCACAGAAACTTGCTAGTTTTTTGAAAGACAATAGTCTTGAAAGACATGCAATTATTATAGTCAGAATTTTTTTTTCTCTTAACGATGCTTTCTGAGAAGAGCATTTGCTAACAGCCTGAATGAGTTGAATACAATGGTGGTAGACTGGGTTTTTGAAGAAATGTTTTTGAGGAGCTCATTTTGTTTTTGAAGCACCCTCTTTTTCAGTTAGTTATACCTAAAATGCATTATGTTATATACTGAAATAGCATCCCTCACAAATACCCATATCTGCAAAGAACAAGTAATTATTCAAAATAACAACCGCTTCCCTTTTAGAAATACCCATTTAGGTTTAAGCATGTTACTGGTTACTTTATACATTTTGTTTCCTCTTTGTCTAAATGTAGTCTTTCACGTTGTGGTTTGTTACCTGTTTAATTCATGGGAAAAACAGGTGTTCAGAGACTCAAAGGACTTAGCCCTGTCTGTTCAGTTGCTGACAGGTAGAAGAAGTAAATAAAAACTGGTCTTTTTGTTTGCTCTCTCATGGTACTGAGACTTTAATTTTTGAATATGCACATTGCAATTTATATAGTCAAGAGTTTTTGTCCTTCAATGAAATAATCTCGGGAGCAGTG
This sequence comes from Microtus oregoni, assembly GCF_018167655.1. Classification (NCBI taxonomy): domain Eukaryota; kingdom Metazoa; phylum Chordata; class Mammalia; order Rodentia; family Cricetidae; genus Microtus; species Microtus oregoni. The sequence goes on along the minus strand of NW_024543828.1, from coordinate 6,919,464 downwards.
ATGTGCCTTTCAGAGGTGGCTGTCATTGTCTCTGGGATGCTACTTCTGACCTGAGTCCTAGATTACATGGCAACATCCGTGTCACTCCATATATTGTTGACCATCTTCGCCTTGCCTACCTCAGTCAAATACCCTTTCATATGACCTGACTCGGAGATTGTAAAAAACAAATAAATCATCAAGCTCCGAAGAAACAGTGTCCTATGAAAAGAACTCTTTTTTCCCTAAAACAAATGTGGCAGCATGATTGGCATGGGTGCACACATTTTCAAACCGAACATCTTACGGGCGCCTTCCCTTCAGTGGACTGCTAAGTTCTGCAGTATGGATCACGGCAGGGAATGTTAGCAACTTGGTACCACACATCCTGTACCTAAATCCTGGCTCTACTATTTTATGAACAGTTTGTCTTTGAGAAATTTATTTACCTCTCTAATTTTTGTTTTCTTTCCATAAAATGAGGTTAATACCATCTACCCTCAAAGGGTTGCTACATGAATTAAATAGTAATATATATGTTCAGCACCCTAGGTCTGAAACTACTGCTCAGTAAATGTTAATTTCCTTTGCTTACCCCTCCTATTTGATATTTGGTAAATTAAAACTTTTATTTTTGTAGTCACAAGTTTTCTCTTCTGTAATTCATAGGTTTGCATTGAAAGGGCACTTTAAAATAATTTTATTCAGTGGCTATCAAACTTCTTAACAGAACTTATAGTTTAACAGAAAACATAGAAAACCTCTCGAACTTCAATCACTCAGGTGGAGAGGTATTGTAGTTAGTTGTGGATGAAAGGTGGGTATGAAGCTCCAGCATTTTAGGACTTCCTTTACCCCAGGCTGAATTGTATTACTATCACTGAATCTCTTTACTTTTCTTGCACTACTAGCAAAGGGTGTCCTAGCCAAACTTTAGTTAACCCTTAAATAAATGTTAAGATGCCCACAATGTGAGACAGAAAGAGTCAACCTATAGTCATCTCTGCTTTTCCAATTCTCTACTGGCAATGTATTTGTCCACTATAGCTTTAAGCAAATTTTCCTTCACTTTAGAGTTATGTATTCCATGTGTTAACAAGGTCAGAATTGGACACTTTGATTCATCCTCTGAAAGCTCCTAGTTACTACTTACGGGATTGTTAAATGAATCTAAATTACAGTAAGCTTGGTGAACTAAGGAAAAGATTTTTAATTGCATGTATTCTTTGTGTTTTCAAACTGCTCTCCTTGAAAAGAAACTTGAAAGCCAGGGGTAGTGGCAAATGCCTTTAATCCCAGAACTTGGGAGCAGGTCTTTGTGTTCAAGGCCAGCATGTAGACAGAAGTTTCTGTCCCATCTGGTTCCACAGCTGTTCAGTCCCAAAGAAACACAAGAGGAGACTTATATTAATTATAAACTGCTTGACCTGTTGCTTAAGCTTATTACTACCTATTACAACTTAAATTAACCCATAATTTTTATCTGTGTTTAGCCATGTGGCTTGGTTCCTTTTCTCAGTAAGGTATTCTCATCTTCCCTCCTCTGCAACTGGCTGGTGACTTGCATCAATGATTTTTCTCTTCCCTGAATTCTTCTAGTCTGGTTGCCCCGCCTATACTTCCTGCCTGGATACTGACCAATCAGCATTTTATTAAACTAATATGAGTGACAAATCTTTTTTTTTAAGTTTATCATTTCACTTTTATTTATGTATTTTTGTTTGTTTTGGAGCACAAGGTTTCACTATATAGCCCTGGTTGTCCAGGAACTAATAGACCAGGTTGGCCTTGAACTCACAGAGATCTGCCTGACTCTGCCTCCCAAGTGCTGGGATTAAAGTCATGCGCCACCTTGCCAGGCTTATTGTCCCTTTCTTTCTTTCTTTCTTTCTTTCTTTCTTTCTTTCTTTCCTTAAGATTTCTGACTCCTTCCCGCCACCGCCTCCCATTTCCCTCCCCCTCCCCCAATCAAGTCCCCCTCCCTCATCAGCTTGAAGAGTAATCAGGGTTACCTGCCCTGTGGGAAGTCCAAGGACCACCCACCTCCATCCAGGTCTAGTAAGGTGAGCATCCAAACTGCCTAGGCTCCCACAAAGCCAGTATGTGCAGTAGGATCAAAAACCCACTGCCATTGTTCTTGACTTCTCAGTAGTCCTCATTGTCCGCTATGTTCAGAGAGTCCGGTTTTATCCCAGGCTTTTTCAGACCCAGGTCAGCTGGCCTTGGTGAGTTCCCGATAGAACATCCCCATTGTCTCAGTGTGTGGGTGCACCCCTCGCGGTCCTGAGTTCCTTGCTCGTGCTCTCTCTCCTTCTGCTCCTGATTTGGACCTTGAGATTTCTGTCCTGTGCTCCAATGTGGGTCTCTGTCTCTCTCTCCTTTCATCGCCTGATGAAGGTTAATATTCAGGAGGATGCCTATATGTTTGTCTTTGGATTCACCTTCTTATTTAGCTTCTCTAGGATCGCGAATTATAAGCTCAATGTCCTTTATTTATGGCTAGAAACCATGTGGATCTGGGTAAACAAAGGCTTGTGCACACTTCACCTTGACCAAGCAAGGCTTTGAGGCCTTTCAGCCCTGTGAAAGAACAAGTCTCAAGGATTCACAGAATGAGACGGTCTGAGTGAACGAGGCTTGACTCTTTCATTTGAAGAGAGGGACTTGTTTGTAACAGTTCCACACAGAGCAGAGCTTCTAATGCTGATGTTACAGAGGCAGAAAACTATTTTGAAGACAGCAATGAGAATCATAGCACATATATTAATGCTTATTTCTGGAATATTTGTGATGGTTAAGTGGGGGAAGGTGGCACAACATTTAACTTGGATAAAACTTGTAAAATATTAACCGATCATTTTCCACAAGATCGTCTCAAGGATTCCTAGGTGAATTTCCCCATGGAGGTCTATGTTTCAGGAGTATTCCATCCCCTCTAGATTTATGGCAACAAATGTGAAAAGAAATTATAAAGCTGGATAAGAAGGGGCAGTGTTATATTTCTTTTTAATGAAATACAGTTTTATTGGGTTGGGTTCCATGTGAACCAATGATCTACTAGACCTTTATCTTACATCTATCAGTTACTTTCCTCCTTGTGACAAAAGCGACTGCAGAAAGGGCTTATTTTGGCACATAAGTATGAGGGTACAGTTCATCACGGTGGCAAGAGTAAGGAATAGCTGGTTATACAGCACCCACAGTTGGGAAGCAGAGAGATAGGAATGCTAATGTGTAGTTTTATTGTCTCTTTTTATTCAGTCTGACCCCCAGCTCATCGGGTCTAGTGCTGCTCACATTCAGGATGGGTGAATGGTTATTACATAATCTTTTTTTTTTTTTGAGACAATGTCTCACTATGTAGTACTAGGTGTCTAGAACTGAGTATATTGACTAGAGTGGCCTTAAACTCACAGAGATCCACCTCCCTCTACCTCCTCAAGAGCTATTACATCAAAGGCTCACCATGCCCAGCTTCCTGCCCATTTAAACCTCTCTGGAAACTTCCTCATTGAAATACCAGAGATGTGTGTCCACTTTGATTCTAAATCCCATCAGGTTGACAATCAAGATCAATCGTAATTTTATATATATAAGGTATATATTAAAAATAATTTCTTTAGACTAAGATAACATTTATGATTTATGGCTAGTTTTATAACAAATTTGCCATTCTGGTTCTTTTCTAGAAATATGGCCTCCTTGGAGCACCAAGGTTCTCATTGGCAGTGGCTTCACTTTGCTGTATTGCATTAGTTTGGAGTTTGGTTGTAAGTAATTTGTTACCACTACTAGGGATCAGAAATTTGTTAATGATTACCTGTTTTAGTAAATTATCCCTGATTCAAGTTCATTTTAGGACAATGTTGCTCTCATCCACTTGTATCCCAAAACCCTTGTCTGTTTGGGAGAGAATGAGAGGCACACTTGTGCAACTTTTGAGAGCTGGTCCATTATGTGAGCATCATCTGTCATATGCATTAGCTAATGCTAGAGGATGATCATGTCTTCCATTGTTTCCATGAGAACTTCAAATGCGAGTAAGAACCCACTTCCAGGATGGGAATTTTTTTTCTCTTAGAGTGCTGAATTGCTATAGCTATTCAGTTGTTCAGTTATTTAGGGAACACTTATTGGGTCCATTTAAGACATTTGAAAGCACTACTTCCCATTAAAGAGTACTTGTACATACTACATTTTGAAGTTGTATCTTTGGTTCAGTGGAGGTCACCGCATGAGCAAAGATAGGTGCAAAAACAAGTTTTTTTTTATTGAGAAAAGGAGAAAAAAACAACAAATTTCCACCTCCTCCCAGCCTCCCTTTCCCTCCCCCTCCTCCCACCCTTCTCCCCCTCCCCCCACTCCTTTCCCCCTCCCTCTCCAGTCCAAAGAGCAGTCAGGGTTTTCTGCCCTGTGGGAAGTCCTAGGTCCTCCCCCCTCTGTCCATATTTAGGAAGGTGAACATCCAAACTGGCTATGCTCCCACAAAGCCAGCAAATTAAGCAGGATCAAAACCCCATGCCATTGTCCTTTGCTTCTCATCAGCCCTCATTGTTCGCCATGTTCAGAGAGTCCAGTTTTATCCCATGCTTTTTCAGTCACAGTCCAGCTGGCCTTGGTGAGTTCCCAATAGATCAGCTCCACTGTCTCAGTGGGTGGGTGCACCCCTCGTGGTCCCGACTTCTCTGCTCATGTTCTCCCTCCTTCTGCTCCTCATTGGGACCTTGGTAGCTCAGTAGAAGAAAAAAAATCCAGTGTCTGAGAGCCAGAGGATTTTAAATAGGTCTTGGTATATGCAGTTATAGTTACAATAATTATAACTCAGAAATACCTTTTTTGTTATTGTTGGGGGATATATGTGGGGAGGTCTTAGAACAACTTTATGGAGTTAGTTGTCTCCTTTCAATTTTAAGTAAGTGAATTCTGGGAATTGGACTTAGGTCATTAGACTTTTGAGGCAGTACTTTAACTGCTGAGCCATCTAGCTGGCCTTAGAAGTACTTATTTTTGTTTCTGCTTTTAATCAGCATTAATTTATCATAGTATGTACTCAAAAAATTCAACTGAAAGCATCTGAATATGAATTTCTATAGTATGGAAAAGCATGCAACGGTCTCTTTATAATTTTTTTTTACCACAGACTTTCATCTCTCACATCAAAAAATACTTGAGATCTAATTCCTACTCAAAACTTACTCATGTAAATTACAAGATTTAGCATTGGCAAGACAGCTCAGCAGGAAAGGATGTTTCTGCCATCCTTAAAAATCTGAGTTAGATCCCTAGAACACACATGATGAAAGAAAGAACTCACTCCCCATGGTTGCCCTCTGGTATCTACATGTGCACTGAGACACATGTATGCATGAACATACACACACATTAAGTAGATAAAAAGATAAATATAAAAATAATTGAAGTGTAAGAACCTAGTGATTTTAGTTGACTACTCAAGTTGGGTATATTTCACCATATCCATTTCTGTCAGTCCACAAAATGGCCTCTACTCATTGGTGGCATGCTTCATTTCTCCTTTCCTAACTTTCTACAGATATATCTGTTCTGAATATTGCATGTAAAGGGCATCATGTGATAAGGAGCTTTTGTGTACAACTTCTTTCTCTTAGCAAAGTGTTCTCAAGGTGCAAAGCATTGCTGCATATAACAATACTACTTTCTGTTGCTCAATTTTAACCCATTGTATACAAATTAGTTTCATTCATCAGTTCATGAACACTGAAATTGCTTCTATATTTTGGTCATCATAAAAATCATGCTGTTATGGGCAACCATGTATAATTTTTGCATAGATGTATATTTTAATTCTCTTGAATGTATACTGGAAGATATATATTCATGTGATAACTCCATGTTTAATCTTTTGAATCTTTCAAATTGTTTCCAAATGGGTAGCAGCATCGTATAATCCTACTAGAAATATAAAACAGTTCTATTTCGTCACATCTTCACAGCACGTTATCTTTTTAAAATAATAGCCTTCCTATTAAGTGTAAAGTGGTACTTTATTGTTTTTTATGTTTGTTCATTATCTTGCATATTGAACCCGGGGCCTTGTACATGCTAAACAAGTGTTATACCACTGAGCTATATTACTGACCCTCTGCCCATTTTGAACCAGACTAGGCTCTCTAAGTAGCCCAAGCTGACCTTGAACTCAAAATCTTCTTGCTTCTACATTCTTAGTTCTAGGATTGTAGGAGTACACCACCAAGTTTTGGCTCGTCTCATAGTGCTTTTGGCTAACATTTTCCTAATAATTAATACTGTTAAACTTTTTTGTGTGTTTGTTGGCTTCTTATATATCTTTTTTTAAATGTTGTCTACCTTAAGGTTTCTATTGGTACAATGAAACGTCATAACCAAAAGCAATATGGAGAGGAAAGGTTTTAGCTCAGTTTAGAACCCTCAGGTCCCACTTCTTTTCTAAGGGAAGTCAGGGCAGGGGCTCAAGGGAGGAGCATGGAGGCAGTTACTGGGACAGAGGCCACAGAACACTGGTTACTGTTTTGTTCTTCATGGCTTTCTCAGTTTGCTTCCTTATAGCTCCCAGAACCAACAACCCAGAGGTGGCACTACTCACAGCAATCTGTGCCCTCCCACATCAATCACCAGTCAAGAAAATTCCCTATAACCTTGCCGATAAACCAATCCTATCGATACAATTTTTTCAGTTAATATACCTTCTTCTAAGATGAAGTTGACATAAAAACAAGTCAGCACAAATGTCTAATCAGATTTTTTGCCTACTTTTTATTTGCATCCTTTGTCTTTATGGTTGAATTAAGTTATAAAACTTCTTTATAGTTTCTTTATAGGAACTCCTTATCAGATACATGATTTATCAGTAGTTTCTGATTCTATATGTTGTCCTTCCACTTTCTCTATGGTGTCCTTTGAATCATTAAAGTGTTTAATTATAACAAGGTGTGTAGTATTTTGGGAGGTGTGGGTTACGTCCTGCCGCCTGACTGGCTTACACCCGGGCCGGCGGGCTGCTTGTCATCCCAGTCATCCAGCTAGCTTATGCCCAAAATAATCACATGGAAATCTGTATTAATTAAATCACTGCCTGGCCCATTAGCTCTAGCCTCTTATTGGCTAACTCTCACATCTTGATTCAACCCATTTATAATAATCTATATGTCACCATGAGGCTGTGGCTTACCAGGAAAGATTCAGCATATCTGACGTGGCAGCTTCATAGCAGGCAGCTCCCTGCCTGCCTTCTTCCTCCCAGAATTCTGTTCTGTCTACTCCACCCACCTAAGGGCTGCCCTATCAAAAGGCCAAGGCAGCTTCTTTATTCAACCAATGAAATCAACACAATTGCAAAAGGACCTCCTACACCATTTCCCCTTTTTCTGTTTAAACAAAAAAAAAGGCTTTCATTTTAACATAGTAAAATTACATATAACAAAGCAGTTATCAAGCAAGAATTGCAATTACAATATTTAAAGGTTGAATTTAGCTACTTTTCCTTGATTCCATGTGGTAACAGTGCCATTTCAAATGAAAGAATAACTCATGGAAATAGCCACTGGCCTTTGGGGTCTGATAGACATTAATAGCTGGAAAGACTAAATTATTTTTAATCCAATTGCTGGATTTAGATAATGTTTTAGAATAAGATAATCATTATCTAGTTGCCCACAGTTCTGCTGTTTACATAGTATGGATAGCGGCCTAGGTCTTAATGCCTTAAGATTACAGGACTATAGCAGAAACCTGATGGCTGAAGAAGGGCAAGGACATTTTGTTGTATGTAAAATCAGCTCTGAACTGGAAGGCTGATTTCTAACTCACTGTTTGAACCTTTGACCTTGATTTGAATCAAATTATCTCTTTGAAAATAAAACAGACTTCTGTTATGAATAGTCTAGCCAACATCTGGAAATTGCTGGAGTGGTTTAAATTGGAACACTATTTAAGCCCCGAGAGAAAGGGGTTGGTAACACTTCCCTGAGACCAGTATGCCTATAAAATAATGAAATTTCTAGACCTCCTCTGGAGGCTCTCTGTACATCTGAGTACTTTGCTCACAGAGTATTCCACTCTCAGAATTCAAAGGAATCTTCGAAGTCATATAATCTAAGCTTCCACTCCTTTTTCAAATCTACTCTCCAGTAATGAATCTTTGTGGCAAAGAAATTGCTAAAAAGAACCACGAGAGATAGATGGCATAAGGATGTTTAAGCCTGTTTAAGGAAGGACAGACACTAATGGAAGTATGTTGGGGCTTAAGGGAGAGCATAATAAATAGGGTTTGCAATGCCTAAAGAAAAGACTTGCTTTTGATATTTCCTTGTACAAAAAAGACATTTATATTACTAGATCTCTTCCAGTTATATTTAACCATTTCCTTCTCTGGGGTCCTGTTTCATTTTATAGTGTTCTGTTCTGTCACTAATAACTGTCTTACCAAGTGGTTATTTGTGGATATAACCCTGTGTCCCTCTATAAAAGTAGCTCCTGTAGAAAAAAATGACTTCCTTTATTTGTGTTGTATTTTCTGGTATCTAAGATTTGGTTCACTTAGGTAGTGATACTGTGACATACCCATTAATATGGGCTATAAGGTTATTAATAAGGTTGAATCTTGGCTTCAGAACCCAAGACTGGAAATTTCAGTGACCTTGGGAAAGCATGGTGCTTACTATTTCTTGTCAACATACTAGACTCTAGGATCACTTAGGTAACAATTCTACAGGCCTTCCTGAGATGATACCCTCCTGTGAATGAGGGCATTGCCATTCTATGAGCTAGGTACCTGAACTGAATAAGGAGAATGTGAACTGGGAATTCATATCTTTTTGCTTCCTGATTAGGTGCAATGTGACCAAGTACCTCACACTATTATGGCCAGGTCTTCCCTGCAATGACAGACTATACTCTTAAATTGTGAGCACAAGTAAAATCGTCCTTCCCTAAGTTGCTTTACTTGGACTCTTTGTCACAGAAATGAAAAAAAGTAACAGAAAGTTTCTTAACATGAGCCTAAGTGACTTCCTGTGAGAGACAGGTAGAGCTAGTAGCCCTTCACCCAATTGGAAGTATGAGAGAATAGTACAATGTTTGGTGCTTGGCAAATCACAGCAGCTAAGATTTAGATGAGCAGGCCTAGGAAATGCTTATTGGGATTAGTCCCATAGGCAGGAAGAAGAGTCTTGAAGCCACAGGAGACACTACTCTGGCTCGCTGTTGCTGGCAGTGCTTCAGTTGTATTTCAGTTCAAAGCCTCTCAGTCATTCTTTTACAACTCTAGTGGAAGACAGTCTACAGAAAACATGACAGTATATTTCTCTGTGATAATATGGACATATTTGATTGCATTCATGTGGCCTACAATACAAGGTAACAGATCCAGTTTCACCAGTGTGATACTTCATCTGCTGTGTGGTGATGGACATGTAGAGATCATACTCAAGATGCAGAAGCAAACTTGCACTCCCTGTTCCCTTCCAGAGCCTAACCTAGGAAAACTTTGCCTAGAGAGATCTTTGGGTAGGCCTCTGCAGACAAAAAGACAGCTTTCTTTGCTATATTAGTTATCACGATTATAATCACAAATGCTCTCATGGATCATTTCTTCACTCTATTCTTTGCTAAGTATTAGTGGTAAGTGATTGAAAGAAAGAAAGTCTTGCTTTGGAAGAATATATAATGACTCATAGGAGACTAGAGAATACACGACAGTGTTTTAAGTGTAATTACATAGGAAGTACATAGGTCATGATTGACAGAGGTTGCATGCAATTCTCTTTGTTGAGAGTTTTCTAAAAGCTTCCTGGAATAAATGCTCCCTGGCCTAAATTTTGAAAGAAACAACAGGAGGGAAGCACAATGAGATGAAGTTAACAATAGCAGGTAATAAAAACATAACACTTACCATGGGCTGGGCACTCATAGCTGATAACGTAGGACAAAGAAAGTCGTTTTGCTGGCTAAAATTTAATAGAATAAATTTTATACAGTAGATTGTATGATTTTGCATAATATCTATTATTGTCTGGTTTCAAACCTAGCAAGTGAAGTTCTGAAAGATTTATGTAATTGGTCCTAGGAGATAAAGTTAGAGGTAGACTCTGAACCTAGAAACTGTTTCTTTCTTTAATCAGAAGGCAGCAGTTTCATTTCAGTGCCTCTTGGGCAGACTACATCATGGTAAAAAACGATCTCCTATTAGGCAAAATAAGCTAGATTCTAATTCAGTCCTAGAAGTTAGTTGGAATGTGTTGGGTTGTAACAAATGGATGCATGCCAAAAAGACCATGAAGTTGGCAAAGAGGCAGAAACTGGCTCTAACTGTGCAAGAAAAAAAAAAAACTTTTAGAAAAGGTTGTGAGGTAGAAGCTCTGTATTCATTGTAACTCCATTTTAACTCTCCTCTCTCTCTCTCTCTATCTCTATCTCTATCTCTATCTCTCTCTGCCTCTCTCTGTATGTCTGTGTGTGTGTGTGTTTTAGGAAGTTTCTACAATAAATACATAATTCCTTTCTTGCCAAAGTACACAGGGAACCACAAATCAGATTCTAATACTAGTATAGTAGGACATCTCTTCATCAGTTCATTCTTCCTTCTCACCCATCAAGAGCCAAATTTATCCCTGATATACCTTGCTCCACTTAATGAGTACACATAGTTGTACTCCACTAGAATTTGGGAGGACAGTTCCCCTGACTCTGGTTGTATCCCAGGTTTTCAACTTCACTTACACATGCATCTGGGGTCTAGCTCCAACTCTGACACTGATTTGTTGTATGGCTTTTAGGCAAGCCCCTTAACCTCTAAAAAACTTACTTTGGTCATCTATCATGTAGAGTTATCAGTGCTCACCTTGCCTATCTCAATGGATAGAAACAACAAAATATGGCAATATGAAGGATAGGGATTTGGGAAAGAAAAAATGAAGTAAATATAAAAGGTAATTATTATTCTCTGTCCTTTTGCTTTATTGCCTACAGTGACATTTCTAAACCCATTCATAGAACTAATAAAGTCTATTCCTTACCTTTTGGGAACTTAAGAATATGAATCTTTGGCTCCAATGAGCTTTTTGCAGAAAGGGAGAAGGGCCATCTTTGTGTTTCTGGCAGCTTCTTTATTAGTTCTTAGCAGCAGCTTATTTCTTTCATATTATTATAATTTCATTTTGTCTACTTTCTGGAGAGTCTTTGCCCCCTTTCCTTTGAGGACAGTAGCTCTTGGTTGTTGTCAGAGCTGTGACACACAGTGAGAAGCAAAGGCCTCATGCAGGCGTGAGCCGATTCCTTTCACTCATGTGGGCAAAGGCACTAAGGACAGTAATTGACAATTGACGGGCTGGGAAAAGCCTTTGTAAATTGAGGACAAGTGAACAATTCACAGTGCACAGGCTGACCTCCTCACCTGGGCAGCTTCTGAGGACACCTGCCTTGGATCATTAAGGCTTCTTGCCCAATTGCCATAGTGTGACTGGCTCCACTCGTGAGGATGAACAAAGCCAAGCATTGAGTGACTGGAGTGCAGAGATGAATACAATTTGCCTCTTCGTCCAGGCCAGGCCCAGACAGCTGCTCATGCAAAGGGGTTTCAAATGAACGTGTTTCTATTTAGAACGTGTATGTTTTGATTGAATTTGAAGAAAAGCATGAGGTAGCTCCCCCTTTGGAAAACAAATTAATTATGTACTCCTGTGTTGTCTGATGGTTGGAAGCCAGACATGTCCACAAAAGCACTTCATGGAAAGAATTTTCTTCCCTGATGAGCGTGGGACTCTTCTGTAGGACAACAGCTGGTGTTTTTGCAAAGTCACATGGCTGCTAGCCCAAAAGGATCTTTTAGGGAAACTTAGAACAATATAAATAATTTTTTTTATATTTGATGTAGCTACCCCATGATTTTTTGTTATTGTTATGTTCTTCATTTTGGATGGTGTATTCAGAGTTTTCTCTAGAGTACTTTGGAGCTTAGATACAGGCTCTAGGAAGGTGATTTGCTGTTGAGTGTTCAGTTAAATAGGTTTCAGGGAGGCAAGAGCTGGTAGACCAAGGGACAACCCCAGTTATTAGACTGGACCATTTGCATTTCCATTCAGGTCATGCTGTCTCGGCCAAGCTGTTGACTTAGCGCTGTTGTGACTTGGGTGGCTTTGACTCTTCCATTCAGGCTTTAGAAACATCATTGAGTTAACAGGCCACACACTAATTCACCCTTCTCCCTCCCTACTCTTCAGTTCCTTTGTGTTAGATAAGGAGGCCTTTCCCTGGTACAAAAAGGTAGCAAGCCTAAGGTTCCATGAGCAATGTGCCCCTTATACCACCCCCAATTTGGTCTTTGTTTGAGGCAGCTTTTGTTTCCCTCTAAGAATTAAAAGTTAATTGATACCTTAAATAGATGTTGGTTACAATACATTTCACCATCCAATGCAGTCCTGCATCCCATTAGATTAACCCTCTTCTGCAGTTCATTGTAAATAAACATCCCACAACAAAAAATGCTTACCTACCTGAAGCATTGTATTCACTTGGATTCTGCAGTGAAGCTAAAATTCTATGACTAAGTCACTGGGTAAATTAATTTAGATTAATGACTGTTGGAGCCCTGTTTTCTTTTGCCTTTTCTATTTGTTGCAGAATACTGAACAAGTATTTCCAAATGTCTCAATGTATCAACTAATCCATCTCAACCCTAGAACTTTAACTGTGATGCTACAAGTTCTTCCAGATGAGTCTAGTGCTACAGCCCACTGTGGTAATCCAGTATCAATGAAATGAACATTCATGTGATCCTTATGATGAGAATTTATTTTCAGGGAAGTGAAATATAACTTTTTTCTAACCATGGAAGAAAAAAAAGTCAATGAGCTCAACTGAAAGCTCAATTCAATTAAGTTGAGAAATAAAGGATGCACTCAAGTTCCTGTCATTCAGAGGTATAGAGGAGATGTTTGAATGGTCTGATATGTTTTGGCAGAATTTGGATTGCAATAGGGTGGCCTTGAATTCTGAAGCTTAGAAGCATATAAACTGTTCTTCATGCTAACCTTTTTGGTTAGATAGTTTCTATTGCATTTCAGGAAAGGCCACGCAACAAGAATAGTATTTGTTCCTTTAGAAGAATCTTTTCTTTCTCTTTGTAGGTCAAGATAATTAGTTCAGCAATATGATGTCATGCTCCATACTTATTGCAATATCATAATAAAATAATGACTTCTCCAAAGAAGATTTATGAATAAAATTGACGTTACTAGTCATGTGAAAAGTGTATGCCAAAGTCACAATGAGAGATTACTGTTTACCTACTAGGATAACCTTTTTTTAAAAAATCTGGTTAGGAATGGAGAACCTTTCTACCATGTGTAAGATCCAAGGTTCAAGTCCTAGCACCACAAAAAACTAGAAATAGGGAGTCGTGGCCATGATGTAGAAACATGGTCAACACGGAAACAGGCTCACATTTCCGGGCCTTCACACTAGTTTTATGTAAGTTGGGTTTTATTTAGTGATTCTATTTCTACTTTCATGTCTTGAACTGATTTCATTCATCTGTGTTTTCATAGGTTTCATTAGAGGATTTATCCATATCTTCTTTCAAGATCTTGAATATCTTCCTAATTGTTATGTTGACGTCCTTATCTTGTTTTTCAGCTATATTGTATTTCTCTGGGCCTACTATAGTAAGGTTACTGTTTTTTGGTGGATGCATATTGTCCTGGATGTTAAAGTTTGTGGATTTGAACTGGTATCTAGGCATCTGGGTTTGGGATGATTGAAGTGATTCTAGGTCTTGATATTTGGTCTTGTTTTTGTTGGGTTGGTGTTCCATTTTTTGGTGTCTGTTGCCCTCTAAAGATATGAAGATCTTAGAAAAGTGTGGTGGCTGTAGGTTGCCTGATAGGAAATACTTTTAGAGGTCAGGGAGTGGCAGAGAGGAGTTCAGTTAGGAGAAAAGGCTGAGAGGAACTTCAGGAGAGATCTAAGAGGATCCTGTCCAAACCAAGAGGTGGTATGTAGACAGAGGTCTGCTTGTTTGCTTCTTGGCTACCCAGACATGAAATAAATACATAGAAATTATATTAATTGCAATACAGTTTGGCCAATAGCTTAAGCATATTTCTAGCTAGCTCTTATATCTTAAATTAACCCATTTCTATTATTTTATATTTTACTATAAGGCTTGTGGTTTACCAGTAAGGTTCCAGGGCAGGCAGTGTTCTCCTTCAATGGCTACATGGCATCTCTCTGACTCACCTTCTTTTTTCCTCTATCCCTGCTTAGAATTCCCTCCTTGCCCTATTCTGTGCTGCCATAGGTCCAAATCAGGTTCTTTATTAACCAATGGTAGTAAAACATATTCACAGCATGCATAGGGGAATCCTACATCACTTCCCCCTTTCTGTCTAAATAAAAAGGAAGGTTTTAACTTTAACATAGTAAAATTACATATAACAAAAGAGTTATCAAACAAGAATTATAGTTACAATATTTATATCTACTTTATCATTTATTATAACTAAGGAAAACTATAATTGTAACTATATACTCTTCAACTCCATCAAAGAACCCAGAGGATATAATATTATCTAAGTAAATAGGAAGTGCATTGTAAGCAACTTCTAAAACTCTAGAATTGACAGAGACATCTTGCTGCCTGGACAGTCACCCAAAGTTCTTCTGTACCATTGCAGCATCCATCTTCAGGCTCCAGGCCCATAGTATCCAGCAGACTTTTCCATGAAGCAGAAAATTTGAAGAGTTCTTATGTCTTGTACTGGCAAAGTTCATTAGTTGCTTTCTTTTGTGTCTTGAAAATATGTCTAGCAGTTCTCCCATGAAGCAGAAACCATGAAGGATTGTATCACCTGATGTGGGATTCCCCTCTGTATGCTGTGATTACCGTTAATGAATAAAGAAACTGCTTTGGATCTATAGCAGAGCAGAATTTATCTAGGTGGGGAAAACTAAATTGAATGCTGGGAGAAAGGAGGCAGAGTCAAAGAGAAGCCATGAGCCACCATCGGAGACAGACATGCCAGAACCTTGCCAGTAGGCCATGAGCCTTATGGTAAAATATAAAATGATGGAGACGGGCTAATTCTAGATGTAAGAGCACTTAAACAATTGGACAATCAGTGATTTAATTATATGTAGTAGGAGCGGTGGGCTGCGTTCCCGCTGCTCCAGCTCCTGGTCGCCTGGCTAGCTTATGCCCCGAAATAATTACACACAAATTGTATTCTTTTAAACACTGCTTGGCCCATTAGCTCTACCCTCTTACTGTCTAACTCTCACATCATGATTAACCCATATTTAGTAATCTGTGTAGCACCACGAGGTGGCTTACCAAGAAAGATCTTAACCTGTGTCTGTCCCGAGTGGGAGAATCATGGCGACTGACTTCACTGCTTTCTTCCTCCCAGCAATTATACAGTTTCTATATGGTTATTTTGGGAATCTGGGAAGCCAGGAAGTGAACAAGCAGCCTCTTACAACACTCACCTTCTTTAGGCAACTTTAGCAGTCATTTTTCTGTGGGTTCTGCATGTCCAGTTCATATAGCATACCATCAAGCAGTCCAGGCAAGAGCAGTTTCTTGCCTAAATGGCTTACCACTCCATAAGCCTCTTCAATGCCTATCATTGTCTTGAAGTAGATTCGTGCTGCCAGGAGCAGATGTGTCTCATTATCATGGAAAGTCCAAAGTTCTTAAACATTTTAAATGCCATATTCCATAGGTCTTTGAAAGGTTTGAAGAATAACTATCCATCTGAAAATATATCTCTGTACATTTAGAAAAACTAACTAACATGACTACAAGCTTGACTATTATAGATGACTACTATTATAGATGACTATCTCTTAAAATGTATTTCTTAATTATACATTAAATTTTTTCAGTCTTTTTTTATTTTATTTTTTTATTGAGAAAAGGAAAAAAAAAGTTTCCCCCTCCTCCCAGCCTCCCATTTCCCTCCCCCTCCTCCCACCCTTCTCCCCTCCCCCCACTCCTCTCCCCCTCCCTCTCCAGTCCAAAGAGCAGTCAGGGTTCCCTGCCCTGTGGAAAGTCCAAGGTCCTCCCCCCTCTGTCCATGTCTAGGAAGGTGAACATCCAAACTGGCTAGGCTCCCACAAAGCCTGAACATGAAGTAGGATCAAAACCCTGTGCCATTGTCCTTGGCTTCTCATCAGCCCTCATTGTTCGCCATGTTCAGAGAGTCCGGTTTTATCCCATGCTTTTTCAGTCATAGTCCAGCTGGCCTTGGTGAGCTCCCAATAGATCAGGCAAACTGTCTCAGTGGGTGGGTGCACCCCTCGTGGTCCTGACTTCTTTGCTCATGTTCTCCCTCCTTCTGCTCCTCATTGGGACCTTGGGAGCTCAGTCCAGTGCTCCAGTGTGGGTCTCTGTCTCTATCTCCATCCATCATCAGTTGAAGGTTCTATGGTGATATTCAAGATATTCGTCAGTATTGCTATAGGATAGGGTCGTTTCAGGTCGAAGAACTTTAAGGCATTGAAGAAAGAAATTGAAGAGGATACCAGAAAATGGAAGGACCTCCCTTGCTCTTGGATTGGGAGGATCAACATAGTAAAAATAGCAATTCTACCAAAGGCAATTTATAGATTCAATTCAATCCCCATCAAGGTCCCATCAAAATTCTTCACAGATCTTGAAAAGACAATAATCAACTTTATATGGAAAAACAAAAAACCCAGGATAGCCAAAACAATCCTATACAATAAAGGATCTTCTGGAGGCATTACCATCCCTGACTTCAAACTCTATTACAGAGCTACAGTAATGA
Source organism: Microtus oregoni (assembly GCF_018167655.1). Taxonomy (NCBI): domain Eukaryota; kingdom Metazoa; phylum Chordata; class Mammalia; order Rodentia; family Cricetidae; genus Microtus; species Microtus oregoni. The sequence continues at coordinate 6,902,683 of NW_024543828.1, read as the reverse complement.
AAACAGTGTGGTACTGGCATAAAAACAGAGAAGTCGACCAATGGAATCGTATAGAAGACCCGGATTTTAACCCATAAACCTATGAACACCTCATTTTTGATAAAGGAGCTAAAAGTATACAATGGAAGAAAGAAAGCATCTTCAACAAATGGTGCTGGCACAACTGGATGTCAACCTGTAGAAGAATGAAAATAGACCCATATCTATCACCATGCACAAAACTCAAGTCCAAATGTATTAAAGACCTCAATATCAGTCCGAACACTCTGAACCTGACAGAAGAGAAAGTGGGAAGTACCCTACAACAGATGGGCACAGGAGATCGCTTCCTATGTATAACCCCAGCAGCACAGACATTAAGAGCCTCATTGAATAAATGGGACCTACTAAAACTGAGAAGCTTCTGTAAAGCAAAGGACACTGTCACTAAGACAAAAAGGCAACCTACCGACTGGGAGAAGATCTTCACCAACCCCGCAACAGACAAAGGTCTGATCTCCAAAATATATAGAGAACTCAAGAAACTAGACTTTAAAATGCTAATTAACCCAGTTAAAAAATGGGGCACTGAACTGAACAGAGAATTCTCAACAGAAGAAGTTCAAATGGCTAAAAGACACTTAAGGTCATGCTCAACCTCTTAGCAATCAGGGAAATGCAAATCAAAACAACTTTAAGATATCATCTTACACCTGTCAGAATGGCTAAAATCAAAAACACCAATGATAGCCTTTGCTGGAGAGGCTGTGGAGGAAGGGGTACACTCATCCATTGCTGGTGGGAATGCAATCTTGTGCAACCACTTTGGAAATCAGTGTTTCTGTTTCTCAGGAAATTCGGGATCAACCTACCCTTTGACCCAACAATACCACTCTTGGGATTATACCCAAGAGATGCCCGATCATATGACAAAAGCATTTGTTCAACTATGTTCATAGCAGTATTATTTGTAATAACCAGAACCGGGAAACAACCTAGATGTCCTTCAATGGAAGAATGGATGAAGAAAGTATGGAATATATACACATTAGAGTACTACGCTGCGGCAAAAAACAATGACTTCTCGAATTTTGCATGCAAATGGATGGAAATAGAAAACACTATCCTGAGTGAGGTAACCCAGACCCAAAAAGATGAACATGGGATGTACTCACTCATAATTGGTTTCTAGCCATAAATAAGGGTCATGGAGTCTACAATTTGTGAACCTAAAGAAGCTAAATAAGAAGGTGATCCCAAGGAAAAACATATAGTTATCCTTTTGCCTATGGGAAGTAGACAAAATTGCTGGGGAGAAAAGTGGGATCTTGGGGGTGGGGTGGGTTGGGGGTAAGGGGAGATGGGGAGAGAAAAGTGAGATGGGGAGGATGGGGGAACTTGGGGAAAGAGGATAATTGGGATAAAGAAAGGCCAGATATGGGAGCACGGAAGCACAATTCTTAGTTAATGGAGCCACCTTAGGGCTAGTAAGAGACTTGAACCTTGAATGGCTCCCAGGAGCCCAAGGCAATGTCCCCAGTTAGTTCCTTGGGCAGATGAGGATAGGGAACCTGAAACGACCCTATACATTAAATTTTTAAATAAGTTTCACAAACTCAATACCTTAATCAAGAGCAGAAACATGCATATAACAAAATTGACCTTAAATTTGTATAAATAAGCCAAGATCCATATCAATGCAAAGTATATTCATCTTTATATCATACCCCCTTTAAATGGAAACAAACATTTATAAACAATATTTGGGAATTTGTGCATAATTCTCTCCAAACTGCTTCCTGATTTTATTTGGGCAAAGTATTTTGGAGGAGGGGGGTTCACAGAGAACTTTCAGAATGTCTTGGTCCATCAAACCACATTAATCTAGAAGGTTTTCATCTCAGTGCAAAAAAAAAAAAAGCAGAATCTCTTTTCCAAAGCAACATATCCTTAGACTCAAAGTTTGAAGTCAAGATGCCGCTAAATTATATATGTTGCTTTAGTTTAGCAGCCTGTACAATGAAATGTCTCTCTGTACTTAGCTCATTCACAGTCAAAAAGTTCAAAGAAAACACAATGATACACATAATCCAGACTCTCTGTGTATAGTCTATCTTTATGTAGCTTATTTTTCTTTATTACTTTTTATACAAGTTTGATAATTATTTTATTTTCTCTACTCCTTTAATCTATGACTGGCTTTACTCTTTTATATTATAAGTGTCTATACTCTTTTTCTCTCTCTTCCACACCTATGTACATTTATTCAACACTGTGACCTACTTAGAAGTCTTTTCTATCTGAATTTGTCTTCATTGCATGTGTATCAGTAAGTATTTTTTTGACCAGGAGTGCTTTTTCTAAAATGGTAAGCAGACATGGTTAGGAACAACTCTGCCCAGCCCAACATGGCAGAGGCATGTTCACTGCCTCTGAGAGCCATGCACATTGCCCCAGCTCCAGGGTCACAGGTATGTGTCACCATTAAGCAATTTGTAACATGCTGCTCACAGACTCCATTTAAATACTCAGCCTCCTGAAAGAGTCAGAGCTGTTTGTACAACTAGCATGAACCAGGAATCCCTCCCCTAAAGAAGGTACACAGCCTTTGCTGCCATTGTTGAGCCAAGAAAACCTCTCTTAAAGGAGCCATGGAGCCCCTGCCCATTGCCAGCAAACAAAGCCCATCTGAAAAAAAAATATAGCTACCAAAAATCTGCGCTAAATTCTTTTTGTGTGTGTGTCTATGTGTCTAGAATTTCTTCCCAAGCCCTCTCAGGTTTTATATGGATATAGTCAACCCACGGTGGAGTGCCAATCTGTAGATGGAGACCTGCTTGTTCCTGCCCAGACCCGAAATAATTACACAGAAATTGTATTAATTGCAATATTGTTTGGCCAATAGCTTAAACATATTTCTAACTAGCTCTTACTTCTAAAATTAACCCATTTCTATTATTGTACACCTTATCACAAGGCTCGTGGTTTACTGATAAGTTTCCAGGGTAGGCATCTTACTCCTTCAATGGCTACATGCTTCTCCCTGACTCTGCCTTCTTTTCTCCTCTAGCCCTGCTTGGAATTCCCACCTTGCTCTATTCTGCACTGCCATAGGCCCAAAACAGATTCTTTTTTAACCAATGGTCATAAAACATATTCACAGCATACAGAGAGGAATCCCATATCAGTGGTGAGCAGCCTCTATCCAGATAGTGTCTTTAAAAGATATGGAGTGTGAGAAATACAACTAGCTCCTGCAGCACTCAAGCAGACCTGAATCTCTAGTATACTAAACAGCACACAATTGAGTCCTGGCATACCAGAGACCCACAGAATGGCGCCAAATCCAGGGTGTTGTCTGCTTCCTGCCCATTGTCCATGGACACACTGCCAAAACATGTGTCCCTTGTACTCCCTCACATAATGCAGGTTTTGCACTATTTGGATTTGTTGGATATGCATAATGTATCCTTAGGTGATTGGATGATATAATGTATATATGCCAGTGAAATTTCATATTAAACTAGATCTGCACCCAGTGCTGCCCCCCAAAGTCTGCTTCCTGGATAATTTGTCATGACTTTGCTGGCTTCACCCCCCAAGCCACCAGAGCAATGCCCCACAGGGTGGGGGCCCTTAGGGGGTTGGAAGTGTAGTGGTAGGAGGGGTTTCTGCATGTAGGCTGCAGTAAGGCAAATAATAATCTGGAGAGACGAGGATGGAAGGGGTAGACGATTCTGTGTCTGAACCAAGAGTTAAGAGTCTCAAGTGAATGGGATTGTGGTGACAAGAAGCATACCTACAATCAGGCTGTTAAGGGCTGAGGGTAATAATAGAGTTATCATTATGGAGCATAGGAAGGACCGTATACATTTCCTACTTGAGTCCCTGCCAGGTGTGGCCACTCAGGGTTCTGGGCAAGAGGTGTTTCTAGATTTCAGGAGATGACACAAAGGAATAGAGATGAACTGGAAGATGGTGCTGAGAGTGTACACAGGAAGGAGGAAAAATGAGTCTATACCAAAGTTTGGTAGAGTCCCCCAAGAATGGGGGTAAGGAGGATGGTATGAGAGGCCCTAGTAAACAATCCACTTACTATAGGGCTTGAAATGAGACTGGAGAGATTGTAATGCAAGACAGGAAGGAGAGGGAAAATATTGAACATTTTAAAAATGTTTCTCAGCCATTTGTATTTCATCTTTTGATTATTTTCTTTATTTCTATGCCCATTTTTATTTAAATAAATTTTAATTGGAACATAATTATATAATTTACTCATTTCTTCCCTCTAGTCCTTTCTATGCTCCTCTCACTCTAAAACTGATAGCTTTTCTTTAATTATTATTGTTATATATGTGTGTTGTATGTATGCATGTACATATACATACAATGTATATATGCACAAATATATATCAATACAACCTGTGAATTCCATTCTTGTTGTTGTTTGTTTAAAGGCTGACGACTTTGTGTTGGTCAGCCAGTGAGGGGGTTCATCCCTGGAAAGGTTAATTCTTCCTCTCAGCAGTCATTAGTTGCCTATAGTTCTTTGTCTCGGGGTGGGACCTTGTAAGACTTACTCATTCCTCATTTGCATGTCTATTACTATTGTTATTGTTTGCATCTTATTTATGCAACCATTTATATGAGAGACAGTTTCACAACAAACTTCCTGGGATTTTGTCTCTTGAAATATTTCTGCCCCCTCTTTCATGATGTTCGTTGGTACAGGAACTGTGCTGCAAATGTATCCATTAGGATTGGGTTTCTCCTGAACCATTGATCTGTGTGCACTGTGTCCAGTTGTAATATTTTAAATGGTTTCCACTTACTGTTAAGAGAAGTTTCTTTGATGAGTGATGATAGCTACACTTACATCTGAAGATTTAGAATTTGGAACCACAGATGAAATAGGATGTGTAACGTTTGTCATGCTTCATCTGGGTTACCTCACTCAATATAATCTCACCTAGGCCCATCCATTCACATGAAAAGTTCATTATTTCATTTTTCTTTACAGCTGAATAATATTCCATGGGTATATGGACCACATTTTCATTATCAATTCATCTGTTGGAGGATGTTTAAGTTGTTGCCATTTCCTGGGCATTATGAATAGGATTACAATGAACAGAGCTGAGCAAATAGCTGTATAATATGATGTCAAGTCCTTTGGACATATGCCTAGGAGTGGCATAACTGGCTCATGTGCTTTATTTGTTTATAACATTATTTAGTTTGCATTCCCACCAACAGTGATTTAGGGTTCTCTTGTTCACACAACCTCACCAGCATTTGTTGTCACTTGTTTTGTTTATCTTAACTATTTTGACTGGGGTGAGATAAAGTCCCAAAGTTGTTTTAGATTGCATTTCCCTAGTGAATAAAAATGATGAACACTTTTTATGGTATTTCTTAGTCATTTTTATTTCTTCTATTTAGAACTTTCTGTTTAGATCCCTAGCCCATTTTCTGTTTACTGTTGAGATTGAATTTTACAACACTGCTCCTCTCTTCTCCTTTATTCCTTAAAACCCTCCCATATATAATTCCCCATTCTCCTTCAGATTCATGCCCCCTTTCATCAATTGCTATTTCATGCATATATGTATTTGAATATAATACATATTTTGAATATAATAAATATATACATATATTCCACAATATAATTTGTTGATTCAATGCAACATTACTTTGTACTGTGGGACAAATTGTCTTCTACCCTGTAAAGATTTGTAACTTGTATTGCTTTAATAAAACACTGATTGGCCAGTAGTCTGGCAGGAAGAATAGGTGGAATGATCAGGCAGGAAATATAGGTGGGGCAACTGGAACAGGAGAATTCTGGGAATCAGAAAGGCTGACTCTGCAGTCATTACCCAGACACAGAGGAAGCAAGATGAGAATGCCTCACTGATAAAAGATACCAAGCTACATGGCTAACACAGACAAGAATTATGGGTTAATGTAGGATGTAAGAGTTAATAAGAAGCCTGAGCTAATAGGCCAACCATTTTATAACTAATGTAGGCCCCTGTGTTTTTCTTTGGGACTAAATGGCTGTGGGACTGGGAGTGACAGAAATCTCAGACAATAACTTTGTATGTATGTTTTCATGGATGTCCATTTGGTATTGGAAAAGCAATTGGTATGCTCTTCTTTTGAGGAGGGTCACCTCTCCTGCCCCAGTTTTATTCATTTGCCTACAGTTCTTTGTGTAGGTTTGAGATATCATGGACTTTCTACTTGTAGTTTGGCATGTTTGTTGGTACTCTCCTTATTCATTGGGACTGTCTAGTCCATTTTTAAAATGTTCCATTTGTTTCCTTTACTCTTCTTGCTTTTTGGGTTATTTATATATTGTGAATCTTATTCCTCTGTCTAATGTATAGCTGGAAAAGATCCTCTCCCATTCTGTAGATTCTACTTTACTCAGATCTACAGAACCTTTTTAATTTTGGTCTTGCATGTCATTTGTTAGTCTTAATTCCTAAGGACATGAGGTTCTATTTAGAAAATTCTTTCTGGCACTTGTATTTTGCAGGGTATAGCATATATTTTCTTTAATAGTTTTAGCACTTCAGGTCTCAAATTGAGGTCTACTTGAACTAATTTTTGTTAGGGTAATAGATGTTATTCTAATTTCATTCTTCATGTGGTCATGCTCCACTTTTAATTAGGGTGTTTATTTTCTGAATGTTAAGTTTTTTGTGTGTTCTTCATGTATTTAGATACTAAAACTCTGTCAGATATATGGCTGTGTAAATTTTTCTTTTAGAAGGCTGCCTCTTCACTAGAATGATGATTTTTTTTACTTTCATTAGATCCTATTTATTAATTGTTCTTAATGCCTGATGTTCTTCATCTGCTTGGAGTTGAGTTTGTGCAGGGTGAATGATAAGGATCTATTTGCATTATTCTACATACAGCTATCCAATTTGACCAGCATCATTTTTTGAAGATGCTGTCTTTTTTATGTGTATCGTTCACCTCTTAGTCAAAAGTCAAGATAATGTAGAATTGTGGGCTTATATGTAGGTCATCAACTCAATTTTCCTCATCAATGCATCAATTTTTGTACTGCTTTTTATTAGTATAACTTTGTAGTTTTACTTGAAATCTGCAATAGTTCAGGACTGTTTTGGTGTCCTGGTTCTTCTGTGTTTTATATGAAACTTAAGATTATTTTTTAAAATTTTTGTGAAGAATTGACATTTTGATGGGGATTATATTGAATCCATAATTGCTTTTTGTAGGTTGCTCATTTCTACAGTGTTAATCCTACCAGTCCATGAGCTTTGGGTGTCTTTTAACCTTCTGGTTATCTTCTTTAGTACCATTTTCACTGTAATGAAGTTTCATTGTCTTTCACTCTCTTGATTGTATTTATTGCATGAAATTTTATTCTTTTTTTGAGTCTGGTGTGAATGGAATCTTCTCCCTGATTTCTTTTTCAGTGTGCTTGTCTTTTGTGTATAGGAAAACTATCAATTTTTATGTATTAATTTTCCATTATCCTCTCTTGTTTTCTCCTGCTAGACCCACAGAATCTACTTTTTACTTTACCCACAGAATCTACTATACTTTAATATCACATACACGCATATGTGCCAAATATACACACATTAAATCTAGAACCCACAATGAAAGACAGATGCAACCTTTATATTTCAAATCAAGCTTCTTGTGTTTAACTCCTTCTCCAATTCCATTCATTATACTGAGAAATGACACAATTTCCTCCTTTACAGCTGAATAAAACTCCATTGTGTATATATTCTCTGTTTTATCTGTCTATTGATGGGCATAGAGGCTAGTTCCATTTCCTGGCTTTTGTGAACAGTGCTGTAGTAAAGATGGATGTGCAATTATCTCCATAGTGTACTGATTGAGATGCCTTTGGTTATATGCCTAGGAATGGCCATACAATTGGTCCTTTGTCAGATTTATTTTGAAATGCCATGATTTTTTCTTAATAGCAGTAGTTCTTTTTTTCTAAAAAAAAAATTACTTAAAAGTTTTTTTTAATTTTCCATTCCAACCACATTTCCCCCACTTTCCCCCTACCAAACCCCCCATCCACTCCTCAGAAGGGGTAAGGCCTCCCATGGGGAGTCAACAAAATCTGGCATATCAAGTTGAAACAGGACCAAGCTCTTCCTCCTGTATCATATCTGAACAAAGTGTCCCTCCATAGAGAATGGGCTCCAAAAAGCCAGTTTATGCACTACAGATAAATCCTGGTCCCACTGCCTATGGCCCAGAGACTGCACTAGCCACACAACTCTCACCCATATTCAGAGGACCTAGTTCGGTCCTATGCAGGATCCCCAGCTATTAGTCCAGAGTGGTAAGCTCTCACTAGCTTGGGTCAGTTGTCTCTGCAGCTTTCCCCATCTTGATCTTGACCTTCCTTACTCATATGAGCCCTCCTCCCTCCCTTCACCTGGATCCCTGGAGCTCAGCCCAGTGTTTGTTTTTGGATCTCTGCATCTGCTTCTATCAGTTACTGGATGAAGGCTTTATGATGACAATTAGGGTAGTCACCAATCTGATTACAGGGGAAGGTAAGTTCAGATACCCTCTCCACTATTGCTAGGAGTCTTACCTGGGGTCATGCTTGTGGATTCCTGGGAGTCTTCTTAGCACCAAATTTCTCCCTAATCCTATAGTGGCTCCCTCTATCAAGATCTTTTTCCTTGTTTTCCCTCTGTCCCTCCCCCAGCTCAACCATGCCATTCCTTCAAGTTCTTCTCCCCCCTTGCCTTCATCTTTTCTCCCCCATAGCAATAGTTCTGAACAGGGAATGGTTTTGCCCTCCAACACATATATAGAAATGTCTCACTGTATTTTTGGTGATCACAGTTGAGGTGGGGAATGCTACTGTTATCTTGTTTTAAGAGATGAGAGAAGTAGATAAACAGGGTAGTAAGAGAATCAATAAGAGCTTGCTGCGTCATTTCAGACACTAAGGAAAAGAGGAATAGCCACAATATCAGCCCTGTCTCTATTTTTAATTATAGTATTTTGTTTCTCATGGATTTGGGGTCATTAATTATGATTTTTTAGAATACATTGAAATATTATCTAATGTTGTTTACTATGCCTTATGGTATTTCCAAACATTCTATACCCAAAGCAAGTGCCTTTCTCAACTCACCTGAAACCAAGATTTATGCACTCCAATGTGTAAGTAGTGCTGAGGATATGAAGCATTGCTCTGAAGTACTAGATGGTGTACATTCATGGGAGGGAGTAGAGAGGTAAGAGTAAGCACAATCATCCACATCATAAGAGCAGTCTCTCTTCACTGAATTACTATGGCTGCACAGTTTCTATATTACATGCCTGTTGATCTATCCTTTGCTAAAGCCATCTTGGAAGCCACCAGACTGTGTACTATACTCCACCATCAGACTCATTCCCAACCATGAATTAATTCTAGTTTTATGTATGCTGCGATAAAATAGTGTGACCAAAACCAACAATTCCAGGTGACAATGCATCACTGAAGGCCGTCAAGGCAGGAGCTTAACACAGGAACTTGAAAGCAGGCCTGCTTGCTCAACCAAGGAACTCAGTTCCCAGCCAAAGATGTACAGCAGGACTCATGGAGAATGCTGCTTCCCAAGTGGTACACAGGCCATCTAATACTCAACTAACTTTCTCATACAGTTCAGTACCACCTGCCTATGAATGATGCTTTCGACAGTGAGCCAAGCCCTCCTACATAAATCAACAATCAAGACACTCCTACCCCAGCCAAATCCACTGGCCAATGTGATTTAGGTAGTTCCTCAATTGAGACCTTCATCTCAGGCGATTCTTGCTTGTGGCACATTGACATTTAAAACTAATCACAACTACTGGTCTGTACTTGTGTAGGGTCACAGGAATGGTACACCATATTCCTCCAACTACAAGTGTCAAATGAGTTTTAGCATCTCAGGCTACCTTTGAACTCTCTATGTAGTGGAGAACAATCTTGAACTTCTGATCTTCCTGCCTCTACTTTTCCAAGTGCTGGCATTACAGACTTGTTCTACTATTCCAAGTATATGTGATGTCAGGGATGCAATCCAGGGCTTTGTGCATGCTAGTAGAATGTTCTACCAAGCAAGCGACTTATATCCTAAGCTTAAAATTTGATTTTACTTGGAAACAATAAAAATTTCATCATGTTTAGCTGAAAGTAATAATATTAGTGATATTAGGCATACACACTTGAAACTTAGAAAATGCTTTGCTTCACTATGAGACTCCAATAGACCATTTTCCCATCTATACCTCCTTATTTTAAAGGTAGAAAGCTATGAATTTGTTTCTCCAGTTTTTTTTTTCTTACATGAGTCTTCACCCTGGTTCCTAAAGCCAGCTGGGCTGCTTTAGCTGTCAGAAAAAAAGAGCTAATAAAACCAAAGTCAGAGCTGCCTCCCCATGGGGGAATAGTTACTTTTATTTCTTCTTTGGGCCTCCCCTGCTTTTCTAACTTTACCAGCTGGCTTTCTCTGGGCTTTCCCCTACAAGGGGTGTGAGAAACAGGGAGTGTGACTGTGGACTTGCCCTAACACCAACACAGTTGAAGTCTGAATCTGTACTAGAAGGCAAACATGCACATACCAATCCCCATTTTACTGGGCTTTCAAAACAGATGATCAGCACTGATGGTCATATAAAGGCCGTGCTCACAGAATAGATTATCATCATTTTCACTTTTCTGCATCCTACTGGTTTCTGCATGGTCCCATCAGAGAGGGTCAGCCATTTCGTGATGATCTATCATGTTCCTTGGGTATTTAAGACCATATAAACTAAACTCTGCCGTTGTCAGCAGTGTCAGAAGCAGCACAAAGCTTCTGTACAACTTGTAGTCAAGGCTAAATGTTGACTGGTAGCATCCCCTTATTGTTGTTATGATACATCTGGTACATTGACTGCAAGGTATGAACAACAAAATCCTCTGCTATAGAAGGTAGAGTCAGCTTTTCAGAGAGCTATTGATTTAGTTTCCATTGTGCATACACCTCTCTTCCAGGGCGGTATAAATTTTACTGTTTGGTTATGAACAGAATAGCATCAGCAGAAGTCTTCAAGACAGAGGCAGTTTTTCTTAGGACTTCTTACCTATTTCATTTATTAGTATCAAAACAAGAATGACACTAAGCTAATTATTTCTTTTTTGTTGTTTTGCTTTGTTTTTCTTTTTTTTCTTAGTTATGTAATTTAATAGAAGTTTATAAATCCAACTAAAATTAATGGAGATGGGAGCTTTTTTTTTCATTTTTAAATTTATTTATTTATTAAGGATTTCTGCCTCGTCCCCACAACCGCTTCCCATTTCCCTCCCCCTCCCCCCGATCAAGTCCCCCTCCCTCATCTGCTCGAATGTGGGAGCCTAGGCAGTTTGAATGCTCACCTTACGAGACCTGGATAGAGGTGGGCAGTCCTTGGGCTTCCCACAGGTCAGGGAACCCTGATTGCTCTTCAAGCAGATGAGGGAGGGGGACTTGCTTTGTTTTTCAAGACAGGGTTTTTCTGTAGCTTTGGTACCTGTCCTGGAACTAGCTCTTGTTGACCAGGCTGGCTTCTCCCTCCATAGTGCTGGGATTAAAGACGTGCACCACCACCACCTGGCTTGAACTAGTTATTTCTAAACATACTGCCTAAATTGCTCTCAACTATCAGAACAACGTCTACTGATGGTTTTGGAGTCAGTTGAAGCTCTCAAGGCAGGCATTCCTTCTGAGAACCAGAGGCTCGGAAAAGCCATTACACTTGTGCTTTGACTTCCTGCCTGAATGCTTAGCTGATTTGAACCAGGTCCTCTTGACTACTTAATCAGATCCAAATGATGAGATTTTGCTTGTGTGCGTGTGTGCATGTGTGCGTGTGTGCGTGTGCGTGTGTGCGTGTGTGCGTGTGCGTGTGTGCGTGTGTGCGTGTGTGTAGGATGGGATGGTGAGGAGATGGGAGTAACAGGGAGTCATCTGTATGGGTATATAAGGAGTAGGGTGTCTTCCTGATCATTTATTCCACTAGAAAATCAAATACACTGTGAAAGCAAGCTTTTGTTGTCCTAGTAAGTCTTGTTGCTATGTAAAAGGCAGGCTGATACTTTTGGAGATGTGTTTTTCTCAATTTTAAACAATGGGAGATAATTGTGTTTGCTTCCCAGCTGTTAGGGTTTGAATGTCAAATGTACCTTATGGGTTTGTTTGTTTGTTTGTGTGTGTTTGGGGTAGGTTGTAGAATCTTTGTGAGTATAGTCTAGTTATGAAAAATGCAACTATAGCGGAAAGCCTTAAAGATGCTATCTGCTTCTGGTTCCAGCAGAACTCTATGTATTGATCTGCCAAGACATAAGCAGGCCATTCTTCAACCTCCTGCTCTCATAGACTCAGCCCCTTCAGCTACTCTCTGAAATTGTCAACCAAAATTAAACCTTTCCCAAGAAAAGGAAAAAAACCCTTTTAACCCTTTTAAGGTATCTCTTGAAGTAGCAGATATAAAGAATATGTTTAGTGTGCTTAATGAAATCATACAGCTCAAGCTAAAACTTGAAGATATTTAGGCATAGATTTTTATTATGAAGAATTTGTGACACAGTAAAATGTAGATTAATATAATATAAACTGCAGTCAGTTTCATGACGGTTTCTCTTTCATCTCTACCTCAACTCTTCTCAACTATTTTGAAGCAAACCCACCCTATCTCATTTCCTTCATAATTAACACAATAGATTGCTATAGCATAAAGACATCAAGACAATTCTATTGTTTTTAAACATTTATTTATTGTGTGTGTGTGTGTGTGTGTGTGTGAAAACATGTGTGTTCACATACATATGCATTATCACAGCACAACACAAACTTGGGCCATTTGTCAGGCTTTTTACAGTAGAGAGGCCAAAAATTTGTAGGGCAATCAATCAGTTTGACAGCAATGTAAATTTTTAGGTACGATTCAATCTTGCCTTTCAGCCAACTTCAAAAGAAGTGGGCTAACAGTATATATGATTTAGAAAATAGGTAGTCATAAACTCACAGGCACTGAGTTTCCCCCAAGTCTTAATTAAAACTCAAGACAAGTTTTTTTGAAACATATGCCCCTTTTTATTCATTCAACACTGTCCATATATAGGTTAGATACCAGTATATTCCAAGATCTTTTCTATCTGTGAAGACCCTTTAGTGCACACTTTTTGTTTTAGGGTAAGATTGAGTCTTTTAAAAACAAATGCTGTTAAAGCCTGATTCTGCAATGATTTAGACTGTTTTGATTATAAATAACAGAGGTGTAGCATAGTTGGCTTAAGATAATCAAAACTTTCCTCTATAGAGGCTTGGATTCTCAATGAACCCAGAGGTGAGAATGTAGCCAGATTTTAGGAATACGCTGGGACCAGATACTCAGTAGATGAGTAGATGATTGAGACTTTCCACTTGTAACACTTCTGCCTTATCTAATTATCAGCTTGATTCATTCTCTTTCTTCCTCCCTCTTTCTCCCTCTCTCCCTCCCTCCCCCCTCTCTTTCTCTCTCTCTCCCCCACCTCTCTCTCTGACACAGGCTGAACGATATCAGATGGCTACTCCTAGAACCTACAATTAGATGATAGCACCAAGCTGCTCAATTCTAAATTCACAGACAGCTGACCACCCCTGAATCAGTCAGCTGTGGCCAAAGAGGGTGTTGTGTTGTACAAACATAGATACAAGTAGCCATTCTTATAAGGATGAAGATTTAGGAGTGGGGGGACAGTGCCCAGAAAGGGAAGGGGAAGGGAGGCCAGGAAGACAATCTGAAAGGCATTCACTGACGTAACTACTAACAAATACTACAGAAGAATGTTAAATTACAGGCATTCAAGCTTCTCCTTAACTTCTGTTGGAAAAGAGGCCAAATCAAATAGTGCTCAAAGATCTGCCATTTGCGCATAGATATGACTATGGCAATAATTTCAAATGCATTATCTTCAGTTACTATCAATTGGATTATAAAATCTAAAACAATAAAAAAGAAACCTCACTGTGTACTTTCATGAACCTAACCTTCTTTCCCCTGTATTTCAAGTGTCTGCAAGTCTCTGAATACAAGAGTCAACAACTTAAATTTTATTCTGGTTTGTGCTACTATTCACAATAATTAAGACAGAGAATCAGTGTAGATGCCCATTTGCAGACTAATAGAAAAAAAAAGGTGAGGTGCATATATGCAATACAGTTTTACTCAACTGAAGAAAAATAATAATCAGGTCATTTTTAGAAAAATAAAATTATGTAGGAAAATGTATGGAACAGGCTAAATTACCTAGATTTTGCCAAACTGGCCAGATTGGCCAAATCTATTAACCAATAAAGCAAATTAACGAGTCCAGAAAGACCAGTATCATATAGTTTCTCTGATAAGTGAAAACAAAACACTACCACCTTTGAGCTGAAAATAATGTAAAATATTAGGAAAGGGGAAGGGGTCCAGGAAAAGAGCTTAGGACGGCAATTACAATTAAAGTCTGGCCTGTGGCGTACATGTAAATATTAAAACAAAACTCGCTGATTTGTATAATTAGTAGGACTGAATAACTGTAACTTTTAAAATCTTATTTTTCATGAGGTTCTTGATACTACAAAAGGTCTTATTAGCTGAGTCTTCAGTGTGTATTTCAGCAGCAGAGTACTGCCTCGTGTGTGTGAGGCTCTGGTTTCTACCCCCAGCACTGTAAAACAAAATGAAACAAAGCAAAACAGAACAAAAAAAGAAATCAACTTTTTGCTTTATACATTTAAGAGAATACAATGAATGATACATGCATTAATTCTATCAAAAAATAGCAAAATTTTGCCTTCAAATCATTTTCAAACACAATCCAAACACACTAAAATTTTGTGGTACATCTTTCCCATTTTGTATTCTTTCTCTCTCTCTCTCTCTCTCTCTCTCTCTATATATATATATATATATATATATATATATATATATATATGCCTTATAACAGTATGTTGTTGGAATTGGCATAGGCCATTAATATACTCAAATGAGTGAGTTGGATCTTGATGTGGGAGTGTCATATGTCAATCTGTTGATTTCATTGGTTAAGCAATAAAGAAAGTGCTTGGCCCCATAGGTTAAAACATAGGTGGGAGGAGTAAACAGAACAGAATGCTGGGAGGAAGAGGAAGTGAGCTCAGAGAGGCCATGCTCTGCTCTCCCGGGCAGACGTGCACGATGAAGCAAACCGCCAGGTCAGACATGCTGAATCTTTCCTGGTAAGACCGGAGCTACACAGTTTATTAGAGATGGGTTGATCGGGATATCAGAATTAGCCAGTAAGGGCTAGAGCTAATGGGCCAAGCAGAATGGGCCAAGCGGTGTTTAAAAGAATACAGTGTCTGTGTAATTATTTCAGGGCATAAACTAGCCATGTGGGCGGCCAGGGTGCTGGGGACGCAGCCCCGCCGCTCTTAATACAACAGGATCTGGTGGCAGTTAAGAAGATGCGGGCTACATAAATTGAACCATTTGTGTGTGTTTCCCAATCCCCTCTTGAGAAAGACATCTTTTGTGAGAAGAGGGGGAGGTTCAACTCTTCAGGAAGGAGTCGTGCAAAAAAGGAGCTGATTTTCTACTTAGACTCATGAAAAGTCATTGAGAGGATGCATGTAAATAAGGGTTGCAAGGTCAGTCTTTAGGCTTTAAGCCAGAATGATTCTTAACATTCCAGACCACGACCTTCTGCAAAGCACCAGGACCCTCTTCAAAGGCCACCTTTGCCCTGTTCCCAACCTGCTGGTACAAGGTGGGAATTCCATTTTGAGACCTATAGTAAGAGAAATCAATACTGGTTTTTAATTATTTATATCTTTACTTTATGTGCATTGATGTTTTGCTTGCACATGTCTGTGTGAGGAGGTTAGATTCCCTAGAACTGGAGTTACAGACAGTTGGAAACTTCCAGGTGGGTTCTGGGAATTGAACCTGGATCCTCTGGAAGGGCAGCCAGTTCTCTGTGCTCTTTACTGCTGAGCCATCCCTCTAGCTCTTCAATACTATTTTTATAATGCTTTTCTATTTACAAATCACTTCCATATACATTTTCTTATTGGATCCAATCAATTCATTTTACAGATAAGGCCATTGGTCTAAGGTAGAGCAGCAACTGCCATGGTTACACAGCCAGTAACTCACAAATCCAGAATTCAAAGCTAAGATTTTGGCTCCAAATCCTGTCACATCCTGAGCATACCACATAGCTACTCCACAGGGCTACACTGTTGGAAACTCTCCAAGCCAAAGGATAGCATGGCTTCCTGCTTTGAGTGACAGAAGATTTAAAGATAGTGCTGCAAGGCAGGGATATGGTGTCACAGCCTTGAGTTTTGTTTGCGGAATGAGTGACCACAGTGGGTGATGTTCAGATGCTTTATAATCACACACACACACACACACACACACACACGCTTTGGAATTTGAAGACCTGCTATACCGAGCCCACCAAATGTGATGTTCAAAGACCTTTCTTAGTATTTGTTTCCCGTGCATATACCTGTCCTCCCTGTCTCACTGTGAACTGGGAAATACACCAGATGTTAAAAACTTTCTAAAATGCAGCTGTATCTCCACAACAGATCTAGGCCATAGGTTGGAGGAGCTCCTCAGCACCACCTTTAAAGACTAAGCTCCATTCCATGATCCAATTAACAGCAAGTTGGCAGTGTCTCTAGGAGCTCAGTGCCAGTGGGAAAGGGGACAAGCGTGCAGCTGCAGTGTGGGGTTCTCTTACAAGTTTGTGTTTTACTTCTGTAGCTCTCCTCTGCCTCGTCAATGCTGCAGTAAAGATGTTGCTTGTCTGATTTTTACTGCTGTTCAGAGTATACCAGAGGCTCCCCCCTACTTAGATCCTTTCCTTTCAGATTCGGAAGTAGATACTTCACAGAGGACACAGCCAGGACGTGCCGCTGATGCTCCCTAATTTCATCTTTATTAATTAAATGACAACCTCGTGGCATCCCTCTACCTCTGGACAAGGAAAGTGGCGGCACTGTGCAGTCAGAGTTTTCTTCACATGAATCTGAATGAAAGATGGCTAAGATTTTAATGGGCGATAGTCGGAGCATTACGCTTACTTAGTGGTCTTTTGAATGTGTGGCAGGGAGAACAGTTTGCTTGATACATTCCTACCCGAACCAAACACTGTTATCTTCTTATGTCTTGCACCCCTTCCCACTCATCTGGAACCGAACACTTCCCTTTGTTGTATCTTATCTGGGAACGAGGAAATGCCACTAACTACAGGTAAATATGACCTCTGTGAACTAGTAGAAGCCTTTCTCAATGGGATGGCTTGAAGCTCTAGTTTGCAACATGAGATTTATTTCAAAGTAACCTAATGTAAGTGTATACCTAACCTTAATCTGTTGGTAATTTCTGGTGATTTGTTATTGCGTTTATGTCTCAAACTAAGACATCCATATCATATAGATTTGCAAAATCATGGTCAAATTTTATTAAGATAAAGACTGAAATCCCATAACATTTAAAAAAAATATTTGTGGTAGAAAATATTAGTACTATTTGCTTAATTTATATTCTTTCTGTCATCAAATTCATATACTTAGAATGGTATATGGGAAGATGAATATAGTTGTTGTACACAAACAAGGTTTCCAGGTAAAATACAGGATGTTATCTTGAATTTGAATTTTAGATAACAAGTAATTTTTAGCCTAAATTTATTCCAAGCAGTGTTTGTGATCCACTTATATATTTTTTTTTAAAAAAAAAGCCTTTGTAGTTCATCTGTGATTCTGATTAAACTGGCATCCTGGACTTTTGCTTGCTAAATCTGGCAAGACTAGTAAAAAGCACTGCCATTTCCCCATGACACGAAGCCATCAGTTCCAATAACATTCATTCTTACCACACGGCCTAATTGAAATAAGCCTGTTAATGATGAGCAACCGACTGGAAAGGAGTGCATTTTGGTGGGATCTCTATTAGACGGTCTATTTTCCAAATAATGTCAGAACTGTGTATAAAGCTGTATATGCTGCTATGCATCATCTGAGTTGGAGGATTCCATATTGTGATTAACGGGAGAGCGGCAGAAGGAATCTTGGAACAGTGTGTCCTCCAGCTGTGACAGAGAGCCAGGCTGCAATTAGGAAGAATCTCAAGAGCTTATCAGGCATATGTTTGGATTTCTTTTGCTGCTATTAGGAAAGACCATGGATCTGTAAAGGTGATTAGTCCACAATACTCCACAGCTTCAGCCAGGATCAGAAACATTTATAGTGTTCCTTGAACTGCTTTTAATGTAAAGAGGATTGGGGGGATTATTCGATGAAAGGAGTAATTAATAACGAGAGCAGCAGCAGCACTCAGTATTTGTTGAAGGTCCAATATGGGCCAAGCCTGGTGCTTGGCTCTTGGCTTCCTATTGGACTCTGGTTAATCCCAGTCTCTCACTCAAGCCTGCATTCTAAGCCAGTCTGCCGACATCCTTCCATGAATGAGGAACTTCATAGAAAAATGTCTCGTCTCAAAATGCAGCCCACATCTTCACAAACTCATTACACACTAGTAGTATAGATTCTCGGGGGAAAGAGATTAGTTTTGTTTGCAGAACTCACTAACCAAGCAGTATCGGTTTAGAGGCATTGCACTTTAAGAGGCAAGAAATAGAAGGAAATTTGTCACAAAGATTTCAGCACTTTTTTTCTTTACTAAATTAAGACAACCCTTTAGCTTTTGTACCGCTTTATATTAATTTGGGGTTTTAAATATTTTGTTGACACAATGTTGTTCAGACATTTGATTAGAAAACTCTTAGATAATTTCTGTTTTTGACCCCAATATATATCACCTGGCTAAGGAAAAAGACAGGAGAAACACAATTATCACAAAATCATTATCCCTGAAACTTTAAAATAATCCAGAGATTCATTGTACACAGCACAACCTGAAACACACACACACACACACACACACACAGATGCCATTCCCACCCACCCTTATTTAAAAATGATGGAAATGAGGAAGAGTTTGATCTTTTACAAAATGAGGACAAGGGTCTCTTGTTTTCCCCTTTACTGCTGAGCTTGGAGTGTTAGTACCCTCTGGGCTTTCTTCCCTTCAAAGAGCTGGCTGCAGTTTCTCAACTGTTCCCTTTATCACCTGATCTAGGATAAAAAGGAATTGGGAACTTCTGGTGCTGAGTCTAAGTCTGGCAAAAGGGAACCTGAAGGCCTGCCCTCAGGTGAGAAAATAATCTTTAGGTGGCCGGCTGATTTCAGTTAGAGGTGTGGTTTCTGCCTACAGTATTTCCAAGGTGTGTTTCCCATGCTTTCTTCCTGGGACTTCAGGCTAGTGTCCTGCTCAACCTTCTAGATTGACTGAGGCTCTGAGAGGGAAGGGAGTCACTGTTTAGTTTCAGAGGCAAAATTAGATGCTTTGCCTTCTGATTCCTGGCTTAACACTGACTTCATTTTCTGCAGCCTTTTCTCTGCTGAGACAGTGTTGCTTTGTTGCCCAGGCTGGTCTTGAACTCTTGGACTCCAGCAATCCTTTTGCCTGCATAATTGTGACTGCAGATGTGTGCCATCATGCTTCACACTACTGAACAGCTTCATAAATGTCCTCAGGCTTGATCTGGGCACTCAGTCCCCCTTTTTAATGTCTTCGGTAACACTGTGACCATCATGTACCAAAGAGGGCCTGCAATCGATGCTATAACCTTCTGGGTTAGTGAGTTTATATCAAAGAGCACACATTTGAAGATTAGATTAGAACAACAATCCTCTTCTACCAAAACAAAGCAGTTGAATATCCCTTATTATTCATAAAGAAATTTTGGGAGTATTCTGCAAGAAGAAGTTAGAAAGCTGAGGAAAGGTGTTATAGTAATATCCAGGAGGAGGAACAGGGTTTCCAAGGGGAAGACCACTACTGGAAACCATCCTCCAGTCATTCAGTTGCTTGAGAAGAGGAAATTGCATTTTTTAAAAGGCAACTTCATTTTAAAAAATAAACTTTGAGACAAGGTATGACTGCATACTGGCCTCAAATTTGGACCAATCCACCTCCCTTGGTTTTTCAAATGTGCATTGTTTAACTAATGTTCTGAGTGATAACAAATGATCCCTGAGTTTGGTTTTGTTTTTCTTTAAAAAAAATCTGAAACTTTTAAGTAAATCACTTGAAAATAGCTGGGGGTGGAGAGGCAGAAGACAAGCAGCATAGTTATTTGGTAATGCATACAGCAAACTGAATTTGTGTGACATTCTGTAGACCCTTTGGTCAGGCAAGCAGGGATCAATAATTAACATTTCCCAAATGCTTTAAAAGTATTCATTGACCACAATAGCACATCTGTAAAGACATTTCCATATGAGAAGCATAAGGCTCTGATCTATTTAGATCAGACCACCTGGTCCCCAATTGACAGCCCCCAATTTACAAATGAATCATGTCATGTTGCAGACATTAGTATGTAAGTCAGTTGGAAATCTGGAGCGCGTTTTCCCATAGTAGTGACATTTTTCATGACGGGTGGTTTCTTAGGATAACTGCCAAACACATATGCTTGCCTTTTAACTATACCACGAGTTGTCTTACAAGTGTATTTAAATCATATTGTAAGTGAGGGACAGTAATTCTGCTAGCTAGCATAATAGGCAACGTAGAGGATGAGACACGTATTTTTCACAAGATACTAGTAGTAATAATACAGGTGCTCTGATTTAGACTGGAGAGCTCAAGTCTACCTAGTAACAGATCTCTCAAATTCACTTTGCCCCAGGCATTCCTCACTTTGGGAAGGGCTGCCTTACAAGACCTGGATGAGGTGCTGATAACTGGACAGCTGCTGTAAACCAGTTCTCTCGAAGAGTTATGGCTAGTCTTTGGTTAAGGCACTGTTTGTCGTGACTCTGAATATGGGAAATTGACCTCCTCTGCTTTTGTAGCACCCAGAAAAGTGGGTAAGAGCCATGAAAAGAAGATTGGGATTCTGGTTTCTTTGGGTACTAGCCCCATGGCATTTACCTATATAACAGGCTAAAGAAATGGAAGAGGACTCGTGAAATAATAAGGAATCATACCCTTGTTTTAATGATATGTGGTGTATGCATACACACATAAGTCACTCAGTATCCATGAGGTTTGGTTTCATAACCACACATACACAGATACCATTATCCTTAGATGCTCCAATCTTTTGTTTAAGTTGATATGGAAAGGCTGGGAGGTCCTGAGTTTGAGCCCCGGCATCCATGTTAAAACAGTGACCATGCTGGTGTGTGCCTGTGGTCCCAGCACTGAAGATGCAGAAACAGGTAGATCCTAGGACTTGTTGGCCTGTCAGCTAGTGAAGAGACACTATATTAAAGAAAAGAAAAAGAAAAAAGGAAAAGGGTAGACAGTACTTGAGGAGTAATACCCAATGTTATTCTCTGGCCTCCACAGAACATCTGCACACACATATGCATATCCACACTCCTCCATAGACATGAACTTGTGCACATGCACAAAAATACACACAAAAATAAGGCAAAAATATGGGACATTATTTGCTAAAATATGTGTGCATCTTCCTGCATGCCTTAAACTATGTTATTTACAATACCTAATGCAAAATAAATGCTACACAAATAGCAGTCATACTGAACTGTTTAGACAGTAATTACAAAATAAGTCTGTACATGTTTAGTATATAATGCTGCTATTTTCTAAAATGTTTTATTGTTTTTGTTTTTTGTTTTGTTTGAAGGAGGGTCTCACTTTGTATCTCTGGATAGTCTGAAATGTACTATTTAGACCAGGCTGGCCTTGAACTCACAGAGATCTGCCTCTGTTTTCCTAGCGCTAGGATTAAGACCATGAATCACTAACCATAGCTTCTAAAGCAGCTGATTTGGAGTCACTGGTACAGAGCCTATGGATACAGAAGGCTAGCTGCATATGCATAGAGATACATGCACATGAATGTAGACTATGAGACAACTATAAAGAATGTGGTCTAGAAATATTAAGAAGGGAAAAAGTAAAATTTGCATATAATTCTGCTATTTACTAATAACTAATATTTTGGCACATATGACTACTTTAGTTCTATGTTTGTATGTTTACACACAACTTTAAAAACATAGAATGAAGTTTGAAGCCAGCCTGGTCTACAGAGCGAGTTCTAGGACAGGCTTCAAAAAGCTACACGGAAAAACCCTGTCTTGAAAACCAAACGAACAACAACAACAACAACAACAAAACCCCATAGAATGAAAATGGGGTTGGGGTGTATCACAGTGGTGGGTAGAATGCTTGCACAACGCCCTGGGATTTACCTCCAACACAGCATAGGCCAGGTGTGGTGGCTCATGCCTGTAATCCCAGCATTTGGAAGGTAGAAGCAAGAGGATAGGAAGTTCAGAGCTAGTCTGGGCTATGCGAGACATGATACTTTAAAAAATATTGATTGGCAATTGAGGGGTGCACCCACACACTGAGACAATGGGGATGTTCTATCGGGAACTCACCAAGGCCAGCTGGCCTGGGTCTGGAAAAGCTGGGATAAAACCGGACTCTCTGAACATAGCAGACAATGAGGACTACTGAGAACTCAAGAACAATGGCAATGGGTTTTTGATCCTACTGCACGTACTGGCTTTGTGGGAGCCTAGGCAGTTTGGATGCTCACCTTACTTGACCTGGATGGAGGTGGGTGGTCCTTGGACTTCCCACAGGTCAGGGAACCCTGATAGCTCTATGGGCTGACAAGGGAGGGGGACTTGATTGGGGGAGGGGGAGGGAAATGGGACGTGGTGGCAGGAAAGAGACAGAAATCTTTAATAAATAAATAAACGGAAAAAATGCAAAAAAAAATATTGGTTGGTGACTTTAAGAAAGTTATAATAGTATACTGAAGGTAATTTCAGGATTAGTGAATGTTTGTTTATATTTTTTAAAAAGCATATACAAGTAAAAAGATTCATGTCTGCGTTTGTAGCAAATGCTTAGTACCCTGTCATATGACTAGACTGGTATTTAGTTAACCACTAATCAATTTAATGCACTGTATGGACAGTTAACGTGGCTTGTATAGGTTCTGGAGAATTGCTGTATATATCACTTCCATTCAGTGAGAAGGACACATGGGTATCTTAGGGTCAGCCATAATGGCTGTATTTACACTGCGGAAATCAACAGATGCTGTTTCTCCCTCCTTTCTTCCCTCCCTCCCTTCCTTCCTTGCTATCCCAGAAAACTGATACATTGCATATTATGTCGACTACCGCCTTTTAGCTTCACTCACTGACTTGATCTTGACTAGCTCAACTGGTTTGGTGTAGGTGGGGACAGGAGTGGGCGAAAATAATCTGACCACAAATAATCACAATACTCAGATCTTGATAACATTAAAACCATCCATGGATAATGCTCCTGTGGCTGAGTACAGACATTGTAACTTAACAATCATGTGTCTATAAGTAATAATGTGGTTTTGGAAGCCAAGTGTTTTAGTAAATAAATTAAATCAGTGTTATCTGTTAACCTAGCAACAAGTTTAAGATTGAACAGATTGCAAATGGGTGATAAAGCCAGCAGTAAGGAAAGTCTAAAAGAACACAAGCTGTGGCTTAGCTTTCTGTTGTTCCTGTCACAGAAGGAATGCTGACCAGGAGAATGGTCCCTGTGATCTCCAAATGTTTGCTGTATTTACTGCTGGACTTTAATCTGTGGAGCGACACCATGGATTAGAGATGAAGTTTCTGTTTGTTTGTTTATGCTAAGAGTTTCCTTTCCCTATAAAGTTCAGAAACCATAGCAAACAGTGCCAAGGGAGTCTGGTACCTACTTTGGGGGAGGCTTGCACGGGCCACTTTAGCACCTTGCTTTTTGCTTCGACAAGGTTGTCATGAAAGGGCTGAAGGATACCTTGCTGGAGCCTGGGAGATAGCACACTGTGTGTGCATTTTATAGACATGCTACCCAAAGGGCTGATTGTCCACTCACAGCCTTCTGAGTCGGTAAATTGCTGGCCTTACAAGCATGAGGACCTGAGCTCAACACCCAAAACACACATGAAACAGTTCGAGTGTAGTAGCATTCACTATAATTCCAGCACTGGGGAGGCAGAGACAGGTGAATACTTGTAGCTTACTGACCAGCCAGCCTAGCCTCTTTGCGGGGAGCTCCAGGGCAATGACAGAACTTGTCTCATCAAAAGCCTCTCTTCTCCCCAGCAGCATGATACATGACTAAATATAAAGATTATAGTGTACTTTTGTTCATGGTTCCTTGACCCTATATTGACTACTTTGGAAAATGTGTTTGTTCTCCAGCATTCCATGTTTGTTTGCATGACACTTTTAGCCATATAATGTGCTGGTGGAGAACCTGAGAGATCTGGGTTCAAATCCCAGCTGGGTCACTTATAAGCTATATGACCCCAGCCATACTGCTGACTGTCCACTGGCCTTGGATTTTTACCCATAAATGAGGATGATAGTGGTGTTTGTTGTGAAATTCCAGCAAAGTGGCAGGCATAAGAGGGTTAGTGCAGTGTTTTGCACTTAGGGGGAGTTCACACCATCATGATTTTTACCATGGTGGAGTACTGTGTGTGCATTTTATAGACATGCTACCCAAAGGGCTGATTGTCCACTCACAGCCTTCTGAGAATCATCTTTATAATGGCAAGCCCCTGTTCTCATTATATTTGTCTCTTCCTGACATGATTCACAATTTCTATCCCACTTCAGCTTTGTCTCTTGAAACCAAGAGCTCTTAAATTTGCTCTTCGAACTCGCAGTCCTTCTAACCCTATCTTGGCTGGGGAGCCTTCCTTGGCTGCTCCAGCCTTCAAAGCTCCCATAGTAGATACCCTTGTGTAGCTTTCTTTCTTCTCCCATTACACTCTTAGCCTTGAGCAGTTCCCGGCTTTTGGACAGGTCCAGAGCTGCAGCAGCAGAATTCTCATGCAGCTCCCGTGTCATTGGATCACCGAGTGAGATTCCCTAAGGTGGGTAATCTCAGCTCTGCATTGGAAATCAGAGTTTACAAATGAACAGTAAGACTTCTACATGTGTTCCTTAGTTTTAAATTTTATTGTTAATTATAAAATAACTCCTATATGGATTTATGAAGTACAGCATGATGTTGTAATCTATATAGCATTATAAAAGAAAAGAATCAAGCTAATGGACATTCATACACACTCAAATACTTAACCTTTTCTTTATAGTGAGAACATATAACATAGTTTTAGTTATTTGTGAGCAATAATGATATTTATAGTGTGACTAAATGCCAAACGTCATATGGGCCATACTCATACTGCATTTTGTTGTTATTTATTGGAATTCCAATTGAGATTCATGCCTTGCATTTTGTATGGCACTCCAATTTGGGAATCAAGCACAGAGACTCTAATGAGGCAAAAGACCTGTCATAAATCCTGGGCAGGCAGGTACCTGATTAACAAGCACCTCCTATGTACTTTAGTTCCTGGGGTCTCTGTCCAACAGGGCCAACATGTAGAGTTACATAGAAGGTACTAAACAACATTTTGCATCTGGGCAGGGTACATAATTTTAGCATTGAGATTTGCTTATTTGAAACCATTGTATGGCAAATGGTAGCCACGCCTTACTATATAACCAAGTCAGCACCCTAGCAGACTTTTTTGACAGCGACAAATAAGCATCACAAGAAAGGAACAATTTTTTTTTCTACTTCATCCCACTGTAATGCATAGTAGGAACCCCATATTCATTGCAGATGAATGTCAGAATATTTTCCAGAACAGAGGTTGTGACCTACCGATGGGACAGAAAATCATTTAATCATGGCCAGCATTAGTAGAGATGACAACAGGGAAAATGTATGACAATGGCATGGTGTCTAGGACAAAACATCAGAGTCTGTTCCAGATAATAGACATGCTGCTGTTAACCGCGTTAGTAACATTTAGTTACTGGATTGTGATTATGAAAAGAAAACATTTCTGATTCTGTCTGCGGTCAAAAAGGTTTGAAAGACATTACTGTAGTGGTAAAAGGACTTAAAATATTGAGACTGTCAGATCAGGGGCCAAATCCTAATTATAGTCCATGGTTGCTGTGTAACCTCAGGCAAATTACTTGACCCTCCTGAGCCTTGGTTACCCTATCTGTAATTTGGGGATAATAATTGTACCTGCTTTAAGAGTTGTTCTGCAGATTTAATTAATTAATCCATGCAAATCACTTAGCACAGGGTCTGGCATGTTGCAAGGGATCAATGCAGTTTTTGCTGTTATTATCAGTGATTAGCTGAGAGTTGAGAGGGTTGGGAGAGGCAAGCTCATTAACTGTGGGTAAGCAGTGACAGCTGACAGCCAGATGTGGAAAGAAAGAGAATTCCGAATAATGCGAAAGCAGATGAGGTACAATAAAGGAGATTCATATTGATGACCCGGAGCCATCAGGAAAAGGTTAAATTATGCCCAGAATGTTCTATTGAATAAGACAAATTTGTAACACATTTAGCAGGCTTATCAGTAAAAATAACCCTAATAAACAGAGTTTGGACACTTGACAAAAAATATGATTTGATTGGATAATGAATTTAGATAGAAGTTCTGATTCTGTTGCAAGTCCAGTTAAATCACATACTGTATGACTGATTATTTTTCTACAAGCATATCTTGATTCTGAACTGTGTTGTACCCTCTGGGGATTCAGACTGGATGTTCCATTCCTTTGTGGGGCCAAACACATAGCTGTTGCTCTAGAGTCCCATTTGTTAGGTTAAAATGTGGGGACAGCAACATCAGCAGCATACAGCAGGTCTTCTCCTCAAAATGGATCTGCTGGTAGGCCAGTATTCAGCCAGGGTCAGGTAACAGCCATTGGAGTGATTACTTGGGCTTGCCCCTGGCTGTCCTTGGAAAATGAGAGTTGAGGACAGGGACAGTGTGTTTGCAATCCTGTCCCATAGCATGTTACTACTTACTGACAATTGTCTGGTGCCCTGTGAGTGTGTGCATGCATGTGTGAAATAGAGAGGTAGAAGAAGAGAGTGATGGAGATAGACACAGAGGCAGGGAGAGAATGAATGGTGGCTTTCACACTTTACTAGGTAAGCAGTTCAATTTTTCTGCTGTGAATCTTCTTTTTAAAACAAAAAGCTTTGGGGACAGGCAAGGTGGGTGCCTCAAACTGGTAAAACTCCTGCCTCACAAACCTGAAGACTTGAGTTCAATTCCAAGAATCTATGGATACAGTCCAGAAATTAACCTGCCCTCCACATCTGTGCTGTAAAACACACACACACACATACACACACACACACACACACACACACGCACAGAGAGAGAGAGAGAGAGAGAGAGAGAGAGAGAGAGAGAGCTACTACACTACTATTTCTATTACTACTGCTGCTGAATTAATTTTTAAAATCTTTTTTTTTCCTTAAACTGAGCAAATATATAGCTAATTTTGAGATTTTTTTTGATAAAGGAATTTTTCCAAAACACATCAACAAGACAGAGATGGGTGGATCTCTGAGTTCTGAATTTGAGGCCAGACTGGTCTACAGAACAAGTGCCAGGACAGCCAGGGCTACATAGCGAAACCCTGTCTTGATAAACAACAGACAAACAAAAGTCACATCAAAAATCCCTTTCTAATTCATTTGGGGACAATGGCACAACAATCCAATAGCCACTTAGAAAGCCCACAGTTTCTGTCCAAGTACAAACATGAATGGAGACCTCGTTTTTCTGTTTTGTTAGTTTTGGCGTTCATGAGTTACCTCTTCCTATCTCACACTGGCAAGTGCAACATGAATAGCAGTTGTGCTATTAGAATACAATCACTGTGAAAACCATAAAGAAGTAAAAACAACTCTAAATCACCAATACTTGAAATGAGCTAATCATAGCCGCATAAATCTACACTAAAAATATAGCAAAGTATGAAAGCTTGCTTTCTCCAACGTTTCAGCATTTGCTTCTATATAAAACAAATTGAAGATAGCTCTTCCTGCCACTTTAATCATCTATTTGTTGACTCAAATTCTGAAATATTTTGATCACCAAAAACTCTTGAATAAATTCACATTCAAAGCCACAGTCCTGATTAGTTGTTTTTATCTATCTTGGTGGCTCTCAACCTGCCTAGTGCAGTGACCCTTTAATATAGTTTCACGTTGTGCTTACCCTAATCACACACAATTATTTTCATTGGTACTTCATAACTGTATTATGAAGGTACTTTTATGAATCGTAATGTAGATATCCTATACACAGAATATCTGGTATGCGTCCCCTGTTGGGGTCATGACCCACAGGTTGAGAACCACTGATCTATCTATCTCTCTGACCTTCAAAAGAGTTTGGTTTAATAATCAGTATGAAAGCTAGCACACACTGAGAGTTTCTGCAGCATTTGCTCAGCATTGTCTTATTTCAACCCTAACAGCTGTGAAGAGATAGTCTTCTTGCATTTTACAAATGAATATGGTGCAGCTGAGAAACTTTCCAAACACCACACCCAGGAAATGGTAACAGAACTTTGGCTGACCTGTATGTACCTGGGCCTCTGGCGGTTTAGGCTACACTTGACTTTTTCAAAAGTCTTAATCCCTATTCCTACATAGCAGTACTAGGAATGCTTTATAATTTGTTGTTTCAACAGAGATTAAGTGAGTTTAGAATTTCATCTTTACGTGGCTTTAAGATAAGGGGATCGCCATGACAACTAGACAGTAGGTAGCAACAGCATCTCTTTGACCCATGATTCCCAATGGGTGGTACTGCTTCTCTGCCTATTTACATACTTGATCTTCAGAAAGCCCTGGGTAACAAGACCCATACTTTTTATGGTAGCAAGAGCCACACTTTCTACTGCCTAGGCCAGTTTCTCAGGCATCTGTGTGACAGGGTTTGTAGCACTAATGAACAGGTTCGGTATGACCTGCACGTCAGAACATAACATGGGCAAACTGACCTGCATCTTCAGTTACTGTGTTACTGACATAGAACATCTGCTGTGTTTTAGAGAAGAGAACATAAATGCCACGAGTAATGGGCTTTGCTACTCTAGATAGAGTCTACCAGAACTACCTGAGTGAAAACATTATTCTCATGGCAAAATGTAGTGTGGAGGTACAAAAAACACTGGTATTTGCCGTCCTAGAGGAGGCCAATACCCATAACAAGCGGTCCTCTTAAAAGAGTGACGCAAGTGAGCATTAGTCCTTCACAGGGATGAGTCTTCTGATTGGTTACCTAGTGCCAAGTGTTCAGTCCTGAAATCATATACATACAGGCAACACTAAATGGAGTCAGCAGGTTGTATTTATATATTTAGTCATATGTATAATATGCGGTTTTAGGTGTGTGCCACCATGCCCAGCCTTTTTACTTTTGGTTTCTATTATTTTAGTGTGTGTGTGTGTGTGTATGTGTGAGTGTATGCCGTGTGTGTAGGTGTGTGTAGGATCTATGTGTCAGTCTAAATAGAAATTCTTTTTTTTTTATTTATTTTTTACTTTCTGTGATCCAGAAAGGAGGGTTTGAACAAATCTTGGGATAATTGTTATTTGAAATTCAGCTGTTCTGGGTTCTAAAAACGGGAGACAACCTGGAGACGAGGAGCTTGAGTGTAATCTACTACAGCCTTATTGTGAGGGACAGCCCTATGAGGCAGTTGTAAAAAGTTGGGCAGGAGGGAGGTGTTGACAAGTTGAAATATACAAGCTCTGATCAGAGTACACAGGTAAAGGTAAAAGCCTACCCCCAGTGGTTGGAAGCAACTCTCATTAACTAGGACTAACTGGCTTTCAATAGCATTGAGCCTCAGGTGGTTACACCTCTGGAGCCACCTACCTGCCACTCAACTGCTGTATAACTTGCAAGAACTGAGGGCGTCTTAAGCATTCCACCTGTTAAGCACACCCTAGAGTAAGGTGACTAATACTGAGCATGTCTTGAAATTACCTACTGTACAGATTCCACTACTGTAGTTGCCCCCCACACTCCTAAAACACATTGGGGATACCTCTAACTAAAATTCGTGTATTTCCCATGTCTTCTTTTCATTATGCTTCTAGCATTTCCCCTTCATTGTATTTTAGAAATAGGTTTTATTTTTATTTCCCTTTATTTTTTTATTTTATTTTATTTTATTTTATTTTTTTTGGTTTTTCGAGACAGGGTTTCTCTGTGGCTTTGGAGCCTGTCCTGGAACTAGCTCTTGTAGACCAGGCTGGTCTCGAACTCACAGAGATCCGCCTGCCTCTGCCTCCTGAGTGCTGGGATTAAAGGCGTACGCCACCACCGCCCGGCTTATTTCCCTTTATAAATTCTTCCAATTTTACCTACTTATTTTTTTTAATTAGAGGGCATTCTTTCATTCCCTTTTCTTTCCTTTATTAATTTTTCTTGGCTTTGTTTCCCTTTTCTTTCACTTTTTTGTTTTTGTTTGTTAGTTTGTTTGTTGAGACAGGACTTCTCTGTACATTTGGAGCTTGTCCTGGAACTAGCTCTTGTGGACCAGGCTGGTATCAAACTCACAAGGATCTGCCTGCCTCTGCCCCCAAGTGCTGGGATTAAAGGCATGAACCACGACCACCCAACCCCCTTTTTCCACTCTGATTTTTAAAGTTGTTTTGTATGAGGTTTTGTCTTATTTCTTTGTTTTTAAAATAACTCACTTTAAATTTTGATTCTGCTTCTTGTATTTAAAAACTTTCAAGTTTTCTCATTAGTAAATCTTTTTCATCTTTTATTCATTTTTAAAATCTTTATTGATCAACTTGTAAAGGCACTTGCCTTTTATGCTGATGACCTAAGTTTGATTCCCCAAATCCATATCTTTCATTTCCTGAAATAAACAGTTTTAGGCATTCTTGTTTTACTTTTCTTATTTTAAGACATTATATAGGGATGGTTGTCAAGACGTACATTTATAAGAATAAGATTAAAAATCAATGGAGGAGAATAGAGAACCCGTACAAGCATAGGAAAACTAATTTTCAAATAATAATGAAGTATTACCATTAATGATATTTTTAGCTTTAATTGCACTTTTATTTTTTTAATTTATTATAAAAAACAAACTATCTTTTATTTATTTTACATACCAATCCCAGTTCCCACTCCCTCCCCTCCTCCCATTCCCTTCACTTTCCCCTCCCCACACCTCATCCTCTCCTCAGAAAGGGTAAAGGACATTGCTTTGAGGAAGGACCGAGGCCCTCCCTACTATATCTAGGCTGAGCAAGGTATCCATCCAAAGAGAATGGGTTCCCAAAACGTCAGTACAAGCAGTAGGGATAAATCTTGGTCCACTGCCAGTGGTCCTGTAGTCTGCCTTAGCCATACAACTGTCACCCACATTCAGAAGGACTTGTTTGGTCCTCTGTTGAGTCCTTCCATGTCACGGGAGGTGGTGAGCTCCCATCAGCTCAGGTAAGCTATTTCAGTGGGTATCCCCATCATGGTCTTGACCTCTTTGCTCATATTCTCACTTCTCCTACTCTTCAACTGGACTTTGGCTCCTTCAATCAAGATATATCTTTCCTTGTTCTCCCTCTCTGTCCTTCCCCCATCTCCAGTATCACTTTCCATCAAGTTCTCCTCTCCCTTACCATTCTCCCTTCCTCCTCACCTTCTCTCCATTCTCTGCCCACCTTATGGCTCCCAATTTTCTCAGAAGATCTTGACTATTTCCCCTTCTCAGGGAATCTATATATGTTTCTATTAGGATTCTCTAGTTGTTTAACTTCTCTAGGGTCATGGACTACAGGCTCGTTGTCTGTTGCTTTACAGCTAGTATCCACGTATGAGTGGGTACATACCATGCTCATCTTTCTGGGTCTGGGTTACCTTACTCAAGATGGTTTTCTTCTAGTTCCATCTATTTGCATGCAAATTTCAAGATGCCCTTGTTTTTTACTGCTGAGTTATATTCCATTGTGTAAATGGACCACATTCCCTTTATACATTCATTGGTTGAGGGGCATCTAGGTTGTTTCCAGGTTCTGGCTATTACAAATAATGCTGCTATGAACATAGTTTGAAAATGTTCTTGTAGTATGGTTGAGCATCCTTTGAGTATATGTCCAAAAATGGTATTGCTGGGTCTTGAGGTAGGTTGATTCACAATTTTCTGAGAAACTGCCATGCTGATTTCCAGTTGTTGTACAAGTTTGCATTCCCAACAGCAATGGAGGAGTATTCCCCTTAACCTGCATCCTCTCTAGCATAAGCTATCATTGGTGTTTAGATCTTAATCATTATGACAGATGTAAGACTGTATTGAGTCATTTTTAATTTGCATTTCCCTGATGGCTAAAAAAGCTGAACATTTCCTTGTCTTTTTATAATAATTTATTTAAATTTATCTTATGTGTACTTGTGTGAGGGTGTTGGATACCCTGGAACTGGAGTTACACGCAAGTGGAATCTGCAATGTGGGTCCTGGGAATTGAACCCAGGACCTCTGGAAGAACAATCGGTACTCTTAACTGCTGAGCCATCTCTCCAGCTCCTTAAGTGTCTTTCAGCCATTTGAAGTTCTTCTGTTGAGAATTCCCTGTTTAGTTCCATGCCCCATTTTTTAACTGGATTATTTGGAATTTTGGTGTCTAGTTTCTTGAGTTCTTTATATAGTTTGGAGACCAGGCCTCTGTGGAGTTGGTGAAGATCTTTTCCCATTCAGTAAGTAGGCTGTCTTTTTATCTTATTGACTGTGTCCTTTGCTTTACAGAAGCTTCTCAGTTTCAGGAGGTCCCACTTACTTATTGTTGCCCTCAGTGTCTGTGCTACTGGGGTTATATTTAGGAAGTGGTCTTCTGTACCCATGCATTGAAGACTACTTTCCACTTTCTCTTCTATCAGCTTCAGTGTGGTCAGATTTATATTGAGGTCTTTAATCCATTTGGACTTGAGTTTTGTGCATGGGGATAGATGTGGATTTCTTTGCATTCTTGTACATGTCCACAGTCAATTTTGTCAGTACCATTTCTTGAATATGGTTTCTTTTTTCTATTATATAATTTTAGTTTCTTTGTCAAAAATCAGGTGTTCATAGGTGTGTGGATTAATATCTGTGTCTTCAATTCAATTCCAATGGTCAGCCTCTCTGTTTTTATGCCAGTACCAAGCTGTTTTCATTACCATAGCTCTATAAAAGATGGTGATGCCTCTGGAAGTTCCTTTATTGTACAGGATTGTTTTGGCTATCCTGGTTTTTTTTCCATATGAAGTTGATGATTGTTCTTTCAAGGACTATGAAGAATTGTGTTGGGTTTGATGGGGATTGCATTGAATCTGTAGATTGCTTTTCGTAGAATTGCCATTTTTATTATGTTAATCTTACCTATCCAAGAGCATGGGAAATCTTTTCATTTTCTGGTATCTTCTTCAATTTCTTTCTTCAAAGACTTAAAGTTCTTGTCAAACAGGTCTTTCACTTCTTTGGTTAGTATCACCCCAAGATATATTATGTTATTTGTGGCTATTGTGAAGGGTTATGTTTTCCTGATTTCTTTCTCAGCTTCTTTATCATTTATATATAGGAGGGCTACTGATTTTTTTAGTTGATCCTACATCCTGCATCATTACTGAAGGTATTTATCAGCAGTAGAAGTTCTCTGGTAGAGTTTTTGGGGTCATTTATATATACTATCATATTATCTTCAAATAATGAGAGTATCATTTCTTTGCAATTTATAACCCCTTGATCTTCTTTTGTTGTCTTATTGTTCTTGCTAGAACTTCAAGAACTATATTGAATAGATACGGAGAGAGTGGACAGCCTTGCCTTGTTCCTGATTTTAGTGGGATCACTTTGAGTTTCTCTCCATTTAATTTTATGTTAGCTGTTTGCTTGTTGTATATTGTTTTTATTATGTTTAGACATGTTCCTTGTATCCGTGATCTCTCCAAGACCTTTATCATAAAGAGGTGTTGAATTTTGTCAAACACTTTTTCAGAATCTAATGAGATGGTTGTATGAGTATTTTTCTTTTTATTTCTATGGTTGATTGATTGCACTGATAGATTTTTGTATGTTGAACCATCCCTGCATCTCTGGGATGAAGCCAATTTGATCATGATGTGTTCATGGATTCAATTAGTGAGTATTTTATTGAGTATTTTTGCATCAAAGTTCTGCAATTCACTTTCTTGGTTGAGTCTTTGTGTAGTTTTGGTATCAGGGTAACTGTAACCTCAAGAAGAATTTGACAATGTTCCTTCTGTTTCTATTTTGTGGAACAATTTGAAAAATATAAATTCTAGCTCTTCTTTGAAGTACTGGAAGAGTTCTGCACTGAAACCATCTGATCCTGGGTTTTTTGGTTAGGAGACTTTTGATGACTGCTTCTATTTTCTTGCAGGTTATAGGTCTATTTCAATTGTTCTCCTGGTCTTGATTTAATTTTGGTATGTGGTACCTATCCAGAAAATTGTCCATTTGTTTTACATTTTCAAATTTTGTGGAATACATCATTTTGTAGTATGACCTAATGATTCTCTAGATTTCCTCCTTTTCTGTTGTTATGTTTCCCTTTTCATTTCTGATTTTGTTAATTTGGATGTTCTCTCTCTGCCTTTTGATTAGTTTGGATAAACGTTTGTCCATCTTGTTGATTTTCTCAAAGAATCAATTTATTTCATTGATTCTTTGTATTGTTTTCTTTGTTTCTGTTTTATTAATTTCAGCCCTCAATTTGATTATTTCCTGTCATCTACTCCTCTTGGGTGAGTCTGCTTCTTTTTGTTCTAGAGCTTTCAGGTATGCTGTTAAGTCACTCGTGTGAGATTTCTCCACTTTCTTTATGTAGGTGCTTAGTGCTATGAATGTTTCTCTTAGCACTGTTTTCAGTGTTATAGTGTCCCATAAGTATGGGTACATTGTGCCTTCATTTTCGTTGAATTATAAGAAGTCTTTAATTCCTTTCCTTATTTCTTCCATGACCCAGAGGTGATTCAATTGAACACTGTTTAATTTCCCTGAGTTTGAAGGTTTTCTGCCATTAGTGTTGTTGTTGAGTTCTAACTTTAAACCATGGTGATCTGATAAGGTACAGGGGGTTTATCCAATTTTTTTTGTATCTGTTAAGGTTTACTTTGTTACTAAGTATGTGGTCAATTTTAGAGAAACTTCTCTGAAGTGTTGAGAAGACGGTATATTCTTTTGTGTTTGGGTGGAATATTCTATACACGTCTGTTAAGTCCATTTGAGTCATAACATTCATTATTTCTCTTATTTTTCTGTCGAGTTTCTGCCTGGTTGACCTGTCCATTGTGAAAAAATGAAGTGTTGCAGTCTCCTGCTATTAGTGTGTGGGGTTTGATGTGTAGTTTAAGCTTTAATAATGTTTCTTTTACATATGTGGGTGTTCTTGTATTTGGTGCATAGATATTCAGGATTGAGACTTCACCTTGATGGATTTTTTCCTGTGGTAAGTATAAAGTGTCCTTCTCCATCTCTTCTGATTGATTTTACTTTGAAGTCTATTTTGTTAGATATTAAGATAGCTATACCTGCTTGTTTCTTAGGTCCATTTGGTTGGAAAATCTTTTCCCAACCCTTACTCTGAGGTAATGTCTGTCTTTTAGGTTGAGGTTATTTTTTTGTATGTGGCAGAAGGATGGATCCTGCGTTTGTATCCATTTTCTTAGCCTGTGTCTTTTTATTGGTGAATTAAATCCATTGATATTAAGAAATATTAATGACCAGTGACTGTTAATTCCTGTTATTTTTTGGTGGTAGTATTTGTTGTTTGCCTTATTTGGGGTTTCCTGGTGTCAGGTTATCTGTTGCCTGTGTTTTGTGGATGCAGTTAGCTTCCTTGGGTTGGAGTTTTCCTTCCAATACTTTCTGTAGAGCTGAATAGGTGTTGCTTAAATCTGGTTTTGTCATGGAATATCTTGTTTTCTCTATCGATGGTAATTGAAAACTTTGCTGGGTATAGTAGTCTGGGCTTACATCTGTGGTCTCTAAGTGTCTGCAACACATCTGTCTAGGACCTTCTGGCTTTCATAGTTTCCATTGAGAAGTTGGGTATACTTTTGATAGGTCTACCTTTATATTTTACTTGACCGTTTTCCTTTACTTGGTCTTTTAATATTCTATCTTTATTCTGCATGTTTCACGTTTTGATTATTATATGGTGGAGGATTGGTTTTCTTGGTCCAGTTTGTTTGGTGTTCTGTAAGCTTCTTATACCTTCATTGGGATATCTGTCTTTAGGATGGGAAAGGATTATTTTTATATGTGATTTGTTGAATATATTTTCTGTGCCTTTGAGATGGAGATCATCTCCTTCTTCTATCCCTATTATTCTTAGGTTTGGTCTTTTCATAGTGTCCCAGATTTCCTGGATGTTTTGTGTTAAAAATTTGTTGGATTTTATGTTTTCTTTGACTGATGAAACTATTTTCTCTATAGTATCTTTAACTCCTGAGATTCTTTCTTCTATCTCCTGTATTCTGTTAGTTATCCTTGTGTCTATAATTCCTGTTTGTTTACCCAGATTTTCCATTTCCAGAATGCCCTTGGTTTATATTTTCTTTATTGTCTCTATTTCAGTTTTCAAGTCTTGAACTCTTTGGTTCATGTGTTTGATTCTTTTGTTGTTGTTGTTGTTTTCTTGGATTTTTTTAAGATATTTATTTTTTTCTTCTAATTTTTTGTCTTTTCTTCCATTTCTTTTTTTAATTTATTTATTTATTAAAGATTTCTGTCTCTTCCCCGCCACCGCCTCCCATTTCACTCCCCCTCCCCCAATTAAGTCCCCCCCCCCAGCCCGAAGTAAGGGAATTTTTCATTTTGTATTCTAAAGTCTTCATTATCCTCATATAGTTACCTTTAAAATTGTTTTCTTCTGCTTCTTCTGGGTTAGACTGATTAAGTCTTCCTGCTGTATGACCACTGGGCTTTGGTGTTACCATGTTGCTTTTTAGGTTGTTGAATGAATTCTTGCATTGGTGCCTACCCATCTCTTCCCCCAATTGGTGCTGGCCGAGGCTTTGCCTCTTGGTCCAATCCTTGCAGTGGCTGTCTGTGTCTTTGGGAGCTGTTCTTGGTCATCTCTGTACTGTCCCTGTCTGTGTCTCAGGAAGCTGCTGAGGTCTCTCTTGGCCTGCTCTCTGGGTCCACTCTGTAAGTCTCAGTCTGTTTGTCCTCTCTGTGCAGTTGCAGCCTGTGCTTCAGAGTTCCTCTGCAGCCAAGGAGGAAAGAAGGGTTTGGGGGCAGATGTATTAATGGTATCAATTTTTATTAATGAGTATTAAAATACTAATAAAATTAAATGTTTCAGTGTTTCAGCTGCACACCAAATTAAATGTTTTACTGAGTTCCCATATAATGAACAACCAGTTTCCCTTAATAATACCTTAGCTTAGCACAGTGCATTTGTGGGGTTTTTTTTGTGTGTTTGTTTTGGTTTTGGTTTTTTCTTTGTTGTTGTTGTTGTTGTTGTTGTTTTTTTTGGTTTTTCGAGACAGGGTTTTTCTGTAGCTTTTGGTGCTTGTCCCGGAACTAGCTCTTGTAGACCAGGCTGGCCTCGAACTCCCAGAGATCCGCCTGCCTCTGCCTTCCGAGTGCTGGGATTAAAGGCGTGTGCCACCACCGCCCAGCTGTGCATTTGTTATAATTAATGTCCCACAGCATTCTAATTCATTGAGGCTCATAGTTAATTCAGATTTCTCTCTAAATGTTCTCATCTAAAATCACAGGATCCATTTTATATTGTTACTATTTCTCCTTAGGCTCTTCTTGACAGTCAGAATTTTTCACATTGTTGTTTTTATTAGCCTTGGTTGGTTTGAGGAACACCGTCCAGTCCTTTCTCTCAGATCTGCAATAGCTGATATTTTTAATTAGGCTATAGCTACAGGTTTCTGGTAAGAACTTAAGCTACTCAAAGCATTTCTGCTAGAAGTGTAGAGAGTTCAGTCAGCTGCCTCCTAGATGGATTTAACACATTGTGCTATGAAGGCGTAAGTCACAAACAATGCCACACCAATTCGGGGTTATGATTATTAGGGTGGTATTTATTTAAAGGGGAAAAAACTTACAGATCACTGTCCCAGGCAACAGCCCTCTATGCAACCAGGAAAGGAGTCTAGTCGCAGGCGGAGCAGGAAGTGAAGAGAGCGAGGAGAGGGAAGTGGCCGCTTTTTTAAAGGGAGAGAAACCACGCCCCAGTGAGCTGGTACCTCAGCGGTGATAGGCTGGAGGAGTGGGAGGACCTCCCGCAACACCTCCCCCTTTTGTTTAAATAAGAGAGTTCTAAACCTACTATGAAATTATATACAATAAGTACAAATATCCTATTCTAACTAGCTTAGGTCTTGTATAATAAATAACTTGGCCAAGTCATGAGAGAAAGTAACTACATTTATATAATCTTCAACTCAGTCAAAGATCTGAGAAGGGAATAAACACTACTCAACAAGCGAGATATATCCAAAATGTGCAACAATTGACAGAGACAACTGACTACCTGGGCAATCACCCAAAGTCTCGTTTGCAATGTTGAGTCAACCAATTTTGGCTAAGGCCTAACATAACTGACATACCATTATTAAAGGCAAGGAACTTTTCAAAACTATCTTACCCTGTCTTGGCAGGATATGACAGTCCTGTTTTATCCATTGATGCACGCTCTGTATCTGTGTCAGTGGTTGAGGTATGGGCATTTCTTTGCCCAAAGGCCAGTTCTGCCAAAATAGAAAGGCTCCAGGTGGAGTGTTTTTGGTGCTCAACATTCTCTCGGGAATAGAGCGGTGTTGCCAGGAGCAATTGTGTCTCACTATCACGAAACTCTGAGTTAGATTAAAGGCCATATTCTACAGCTCTTTGAAGAGGTTGAAGATTATCTATCTATACTGAGTATAATCTCTATATATCTAAAGAACCTGATTAGTCTAATTATAAATGACAAACTTAGATGACAATTAGTCTATATAATTCTCAATATCTATCTAACTTAAAGACTAAGACAATAAACGACTGTGAAACAAATGAGGACAATGACCTCCAAATATAAACAATGTACAAATATACATTGCAGTAGGTAAATATATATCAATACACAAATATTATATAAGTATCTTAATCAGAGGTAGAAATGTACACTGCAATATGGTAAATATATACAATATATATATCAATACAATATATGTCAATACATAAAAATGTTTTAAACAGAGGTAGAAACATGCATGCGTACAATAGTCCATATAATTTAACTTTGTTTCATTATACAAGAATTGATACCAATATATTTGTCTAAAAGCAGTAGCTCAGTCGGTAGAGCATGAGACTCTTAATCTCAGGGTCGTGGGTTCGAGCCCCACGTTGGGCGCCACAATGAAGGCGTAAGTCACAAACAATGCCACACCAATTCGGGGTTATGATTATTAGGGTGGTATTTATTTAAAGGGGAAAAAACTTACAGATCACTGTCCCAGGCAACAGCCCTCTATGCAACCAGGAAAGGAGTCTAGTCGCAGGCGGAGCAGGAAGTGAAGAGAGCGAGGAGAGGGAAGTGGCCGCTTTTTTAAAGGGAGAGAAACCACGCCCCAGTGAGCTGGTACCTCAGCGGTGATAGGCTGGAGGAGTGGGAGGACCTCCCGCAACAGTGCTATATTACTGTCAATCATTTCTTCCCCATCTCTCCTTTTCCACTTCCTCTCTCCCTTCTTTCTCACGCCACATCTCTCCTTATCTCTTCCCTT